>NC_136312.1:7291119-7891119 GCF_964198595.1 Lampetra fluviatilis | reverse complement strand
CATTGGGTCTTTCCCCCTTTTCAAAGAAGCTCTCCAGCCACGTTTGTTTTTTACTCATTCTGGCTAGGGGTTAGAGCTTGTGGGCTGACCAAAACTGTGACTGTGACAAGTGCGCAGTGCGGGAAAGAGGCGCGGATGGAAGTGGTCAATAATAAAATAATGGGGGCGGGCCACGTGCTAACTCACCGCTCACCTCCTGCTGTGTGGCCCGGTTCCTAACAGGCCACGGACCGGTATCGGTCCGTGGCCCGGGGGCTGGGGACCCCTGGTTTATAAGCTACATTGTAAGCAAGTAAGTATTAACCCCCTTCTGATCTTCGCACCTGATAGGCAACACAGTGATGGCATCACCTTACTCTATTTAAGACCAGAAACGGGCAGACTTCTTCACAATTCTTTGCAAATCGCCTCATGAAGCTGGTTGTAATCGCCAGCGAAACGTCGTACTCAAATTGCAAATGATGTGGGTTTACTCTCCAACACCACATCGGTGTGCTGAAGTAGTAACCAATTGTAACGTTTTGTTTACGTGACGGGGTGGTGGTGGGTTAACGATACATTTATATTCTTGGTTCTTTCGGTAAAGTCACATAGAAGGGAAATAATAAAATAATACAAATATCAAACAATACAAATTCTCACGACGTTTCGACTGCAACACAAGCAATCATCATCAGGTGTGAAATCCACAGGAAGAAATTTTTAAAAAGTGGCGTTTTTTTTCTTAACGTCAGCACCACGGATAGCGATTTGGCAGTTGGTCAGATGGACGAGTCCATCTATGTTCGCAAAAGAGGAGGGGGGAGAGGAAGAGAATGGAATGCGGTCTGAAAGTCACCGTAAGCGTGAACACAATCAATTAAGACCCGAAATGGTTAATCAAATCCTTCCAATGATTGCTAAGCCAGAATCCATCTTCTCGGTTGAAATTGTCTCTGTGTTTGTATATGTATATGTGAATAGCCTCATGTGACGGGGTGGTGGTGGGTTAACGAAACATTTATATTTACGCGATCTAACCCAAAAACCTTTTATTTTTCGATTTAAAGCTCCACCGCCACTTTTTTCAAATTCTCTTGCTGTGGTTTTTACACCTGATGATGATTGCTTGTGTTGCAATCAAAACGTCGTGAGAATTGTATTGTTTTATTTTTATTAGTTTATTATTTCCCTTCTACGTGACTTTACCGAAATAACCAAGAATACCAAAAACTTGTATTATTAATTATTATGAGGTTAAGTATTGTGAAGGTTTTTAGGGATTTTCCCCTCCCCACGATTAGGGCCTGGCACTATCGGCCCATCGTGACTAGCCACCACTCTCTCTTTTTTTTACGATCAGAGGAAACTTCTCTGCCTTCACGAAGCGCCAAGGAGGCAATGTTCCCTATTTTATCTGGATGCAAAATATGGGAAAAGGTGCAGCCCATAAATAGCTTGCTCACGCGACTGCCGGTGGAAGGACCTCCACTATGGGGAATGCTACAAAGAGCCCCTTCTATTGGTTAATTGGCCAACCTCTTCCACGTTGTCGTACCCACACGCGACCTTCCGATCGACTGCGGTGTACCCATTGATTCTGCTCGGTCGCTCTCCGAGACTCAAACGGGGTTTGCCTGCTGGACATAGGTGTCGCGAACGCTTACCGTAGACCCATGCCACCACAATGCACTCCCAGCCAACCTGCCACAGCAGGGTCATCCCACTCGCCGAGTAGTAGTCGAACAGCTGAAACACGTACATCCCTCCCTGCCGCACACACGGAAAGGGTCGCGGTGAAGATGGCGATGACCTGCAGCCAGTGCTTAATTTCAGCCGGAATGGCCCAGAATGCTGTTCCGGGAATTACTTTGACACAACCTTAATTTGTCCTAAACTTGTTCACGGGATGATGTGAATATAGGTTACAATAATAATGGATTGTTGTGGAGAGGCGCACCTTGTACTCTAGTGGTAGTGCCTTACGCCGATACTACTTACTCCAAGCCAACCCAGTGAGCAGTGTTCTGGAAAATATCGAGTGAGAAAGTAAATCCTGGCTGTGGAGCAGTTGAGGTTCCTCGGTTGACTGGGACAGTTTTGGTGTCCACCCTAAAAACATTTGTGAAGTTCCAGATTTTGGTTCAACAAAACATTGTCTGGCCTCAATCAAGCTCAACTCATGATTTTGGCAAAGGGCGGAGATATCTGAGTAGTGGGTGGGGCTATATAGGTAGTGGGCGGAGTTATCTGGGTAGTGGGCGGAGCTCCTTTGGTAGTGGGCAGAGTTACCTGGGTAGTGGGCGGGGCTGTCTGAGTGGTGGGCGGAGCTACTTTAGTAGTGGGTGGAGCTACTTTAGTAGTGGGCGGGGCTACCTGAGTGGTGGGCGGAGCTACCTTAGTGGCGGGTGGAGCTACTTTAGTAGTGGGCGGAGCTACCTGGATAGTGGGCGGAGCTACTTTAGTAGTGGGCGGAGCTACCTGGGTAGTGGGCGGGCTGTCTGAGTGGTGGGCGGGGTTAGTAGAGTAGGCGGGGCTAATTAAGTGGTGGGGGGGTTCTAAGGAAAGCTGTCTCGGGTGTGGACCAATCAACTTCAAGGACAGTGCATATATTATCAGAGTTATGTTTTTTGTTTGCATTATGGCTGCAAGTATTGTGGTCTATGCAAACATGACTCCTTGTAAAAAAAGGTGCCAGTTTTGTTGCCAGATATAAGGGTAAAAAAACAATTATCATATTTTTTACTGCCAAATGAGGTTCCAATGGTGGTGGGGGGGTTCTTAAGGAACGGAGGTCACTCGCTGTATGCGCAGGAAGAGTGCAGTCACTCACGAATGGAGTTGTTCGCCAAACATCCCTACTTAGTTGGCCAAAGAGCTTTGGGGGAAAGCGTCCGTGTCAGTTCTGGACTGCCTTATCGCTTAATCTGAGGGAAAACTGTCCACCGATACAAGTTACATTTTTTAAGTATTAACTTTCAGCCTCTCAGAAACGGACATCTGTGAAAAAGCTTAACAGCTCACGGGATTCCTCCACTATAAAAGAAATATTCTGAGAAACGTAGAAACGTGGTCTCTTGTGCACTAACACTTGCTGTTAGCCCTCCAAACAGCTGGGGGTGCTGGTGTGCCTCATCGAATTCGGATAGAAGTCCGTACGGCAGGCTCGCTGGCGGTGTTGCCCGCACGATGCCCAGCCAACTTTGTCCTTAACCCCCAGTGCTTATATTTGCTTGTGTAAGGCCGATGACCTTGCGCACGTGCACACAACCCGTAGCGTGATTTCACCGATTATTAAGACTAAATAGATCCTTTTGGTGGTACCCTGGGGTGGCCAAATAATACAAAATGGCCGAGGCAATTAAATACAGGGTGTTTCAAAACGATGGACCCGATTTGAAATCGCTATATCTCTGCAACCACGAACCGCCCTTGAATGAAACTCTTACCACTTGAAAGGGCGGGGCATATAGTTTAAAATGATTACCGCTCGATGCCTATCCCAGCCCACAAACAGCCTCAATCAAGCTCAACTCCGAAACTAAGCAAGGATATTGCTTAGATGGGCAACCACCAAGCACATAAAACGGGTCTTGTGGGCAGTTAAGAGGGCATTACAGCAGAATCAATTGTTGTTCTGGACTGCCCTCACTTTTACCAACCTGCAGTCACCAGCGTGGTGAAGTATGGGGAGGGATGTCTTCCCTCGTCCACTAGTGGATTGACAAACGGGCTGTACGGGTACATGAATGCCTACTCTTGAGAAAGGTTTGTCAAATTTTTTTATCTTTCGTGTTCGCTTTTGGTAATCCCCGTAAATGTCACCGGATGGCTGTGACTCCGTGAGTACTGGCGGTGGTGTTAGCGGTTAGCGCGCTGCATTACGAACCTGGCAACCCGAGTTCGAATCCCGCTCACGGCCAACACCAGTGACGATTATCTGAACCGGTCCTGGGCCTCCCCTAGGTCGACTCGGCCTCAAATGAGTATCTGGTGCGGTGAGTAAACATCACCACTAGGGATACAAAGGCGGCCTATCGTGGTGCTGACCACCCACCCCCTCGTGTGCCATGCCGGCCTTCATAGGTGCTCGCTAACAGCACTTGCCCCAACAGTCTGTTAAGGCTATATGCCGGATCTTATTCTGGCTGAACAACCCAAAATGCTAGCCGAGCCAAGTAGTGTCATCTGGCAGCGTAAGTCTTACATCGGTGATCATGGAAAAGGCGAAAAGGAAGGAGATCATGCTGTAGATTGCCACAAAGATTTCACGGCAGTAGCCATTACTCAGCCGGGCTGGGAACAGGTCCGAAATTCCCGTCACGAAGCCCTCCACTCCCACAAACTGCAAACACAACAGCCACACACACACGAGACACGGCAGTGAGCATCGCGGTCAAAGTCAAGTGAGGCGGTGCTTATCTCCCATTTACAGCCCTGATGAGCCAGTTGATGGAATTTGAACATTAATATGTCAGGGGGCGAGTCTACCAATAGGAAAAAAATCACCGTTAACTTTCCCACAAATTGGAATTATTTTATCGACCCCCCCCCCGAAGGCATGATGGGCAGAGTCAACGCCCAACCAGCATTTGAACTCGCAACCTTCCAATTAACCACTGAGCCATCTGGCTGGTTGTAATTGGCTCTTGGTGGTGATGCATGGTCACGAACTGGTGCTTAATTTGACCTTCCCCCCCCGCACCTGCGATTAGCATGGTTGGCCACGTGCGGTGCGAAAAAAGTTCAATGTACGTACAGTACATACCGTGGAAGAGTAGGCCAAAACACCCTTCTAGAGGGGTTCTCTAAGAGTTCCCGCGAGTGGAGGCCCTATCCGCCAGCAGTACTGTGAGCGGGCTATTTCAGGACCGCACCTTTGCCTATATTACGTTAAGGATGGATAAATAACTGCAACAATACTGCAGGCGGGCACGTCTGGGAGGGTGTGGTGACGTCACCGCCACTGAGTGCTGAACGGGAGGTTTTTATTGTCGGTGATGCAAGCTGTAAATCCAGCGCGGTCATTTAAAAAAAAAGGACTGGCTAAACATCCAGTGCCTAATAAAAGCATGAAAAAATGCGCCGAAAGTTATGGGCACGCTTCCTGCTTCTCCACCAAACTGTGGGTGTTCCTCTCTCTTGACAGGCAACCCATCATAACTATTAGTGATTTTACACGCACACATACATTTCCAACGCTTCATTGTATTCATTGTTCTGACGGTGCTGAGTGAGTCTGCGCCTGGCGATTTTTAAAAATTCCATCAGGCTCTGTAAAATAAAAATCACTCAGTGTGGCTTTACCGAATACATAAACGGCATCTATGTATTTATTTATTTACAAACAAGATAGAACTAAACTAAACCATTTTGATTTACCAGGTAAGGCCCACTGAGCTATATAGCTATTTTCCAGAAGCGACCTGGCCACAATTGATAGCTCAACAAAGTGGCTTATCACGAGGAAATTTATAACAACCAAATCCTCTGAGCGCATGTTGATTCTAAATGCGCAGGGAAATACCGGAGGACCCAGAGATAAATCCACGTAACCATGGGCGAGAGAGACAATGCAAACTCCAAATATACAACAGGTGTCCGTGTCGGGATCGAACCCACGACCTCCTGCATACCAGGCGAGGCAATTAACATCTCGCCACCGTGGCGCCCCAACACACTCACCTGACTGTCAAGTCCAAGCAAGAGTAACATGAAGAAAAACAGGGCAGCCCACACTGGAGCGACAGGCATCAGGGACACGGCCTTGGGGTATGCAATGAATGCCAGCCCAGGACCTGGTGTCCGTAAAGAAAGCAAACATTGAGGTTAGCGGGAGTTCAACGCGAACAATATCTATCCTCAGTGTATAAACAGAAAGGCCAGTGGAAGAAGCCCTGAGACCCAATGTACCCTTCTAAAATCACGAGAACACCCATAATAATCACAGCAGAGCAACCAGTAACCTATTGCATTTCATCTCCATTACTTAGAACACTGTGACCTGACCTGTGAATAGACTCGTGCGTTCGTATTCGACCGAGGAATGGACAACTGCGGAGCCACCCTTCAATTATGAATCGATGTGTGATTTGAATCCGGCGGTATTACTGCGGGTGTATTAACCATAAAGTACTCTGACGTTGAACAAAATGAGTAGGTCATTGTGTGCAGCACCATGGTCCAAATTTTGCCAAATAAAAAGAAATGACTCACAAATCACTCAGTTGGGATTGCATTTCAGAATCGTCGCCTGCTCCTGGCAGACTAATGCCATTCGTAATACAGTTTATTTGGGTTAATGCCAGATTGGTGGCCAGATGCTGAGTCAATTTGTGCCCACGGGGATAGCTACCTGGGGGAAGTGCCCTTTCAAACATGTGAGATGCAATGTGACGTCAGTCGCTTCCCGAATGTTGAAGCGCTCTGAAACACCCCAGGGTAAATGGGTCTCTATGACAAACAAATTATTATTAGTAGAATAATCGTTTATCATAATTAAGGCTGATTGGGATCCAAATAAGACACTCAGGGGTGACTGAGAGTCAGGACGAAGTGATTTGGGAAAACAGCACTTGAATATGAAAAGCAGCACAGCGGTGGCACGGGAGGATTAAAACATTAAATCAACCGCAGACAATACACGTGGATCAGGAACGTCGGCAACGAAAGGGAAAATTAAACGACGTTTGAAAAGTGCGCAGAGATGCATCGGGAGATGAGTCAAGGGGAAGGGAATCGCAAGGAATAGGTTACAAACGCAAACTTCTATTTATAAATAGAAGTGGGTGGGCCTGTGTGGGACACATCGCTGGAATTGATGATGGCATTTCTGATAACGACTGTGACGGAATGGCAGTCCAAGGAGAAAACGCACACCAAAGGGATAACTACCACGAAGACGGAGCGCGGTGAGATCGGTCCGTGCGCAGGGGTGAGATGGATTGTGTCATCGCAGGGCCGTGAGGAATTTCGGTGGGGTAGGGAGGCCTTAATCCAGCACTGTTAAACCAGCGCCTCCGATTAGCACGTTTGGTCTTCTTGGTTCTTTCGGTAAAGTCACGTAGAATTGAAATAAAAAAAAACATAAGAATTTATTATTATTATTTTATTATTTCAATTCTACGTGACTTTACCGAAAGAACCAAGAAGATGAATCCCTGCAGTCACGAAAGCTTTAAATCGAAATTTAGCACGCTTGGCTACGTACTGTGCGAAAGAAGGTTCAACATACACACATACATACGGGTAGTCATATACAGTAAAGTATCCCACGTGGGGCTCGCTGGGGACCGAGCTATGGACAGATGTGTGAACAGGTCAGATACGTGAACATCGGTGGAAAAGTGACCGTTACACCATCAGGCGTGGGGAGGGGCAGTCGATCTGTCCCGGAGGATATTTGACAGTCGGATATGCGACGTCGCACCACAGCTACACGCGTGTGACGTCCAAGGACCCCGTGGTGTCCCTCACCTGATTCCGCCACCTTGGATATGTCGACCCCTTGCTCGGCCGCCATGAAGCCCAGGATGGAGAAGACGACGAAGCCGGCGAAAAAACTCGTGCCGCTGTTCACCACCGCCAGGATGTACACGTCTCTGCGCGAGAGGGAGGCCACACACACAGCAGCGGGCGGCGCAGCACTGGCTGCAGATCATCGCCACCTTCACCGTGACCCTCTCCGTGTGTGTGGCAGGGAGGGATGTACGTGTTTCAGCTGTTCGACAACTACTCGGCGAGTGGGATGATCCTGCTGTGGCAGGCTGGCTGGGAGTGCATTGTGGTGGCATGGGTCTACGGTAAGCGCTCGCGACGCCTCTGTCCAGCAGGCAAACCCCGTCGAATCCGTCATCGCCGTCGCTCGCAGGGCGGTGGTGGCTACACCGCCGATGCGCGTGGATGCCTGCAGTCCAGCACTGTGGAGGCAGCAGCGAGGGGTTGGTAAATCGCCCCACAGATATCGGTAAAACTCCCTTCCCGTGGGGCCATCGAGGAAGAGTCATGACCCCCGGATTGCCACGCGAAGGCGGGACAGCAAAAAATGTCCACTCCACCTGTTCCGTCTGTATGGGATAGAGTGTTTCCCCATAGCACACGTGCATTTCCTCAGGGTTCTCTGACTGTCTTCCTACATGTAAAAACTCGATAATTGGCCTTAAACACCTTCATATTTAGAGGACTGCAGAGCTTGGTAAATCGTTAGCACCGGCTCACCGCGTGGCTGCCCTCCTGCTTATCCGTGGTTCCTCGCAACCTTTGAGTGGTTCTCTGTCTTCGAGAGTGAGTGAATATTGTGATGTCACCATCTCAACAGCAACCACACAACCACACTGCAGGTCATAACACTTTAATACTGGTTGGAACCTCTTGGTTACACCAGCCCACAGGGGATTATTGTGTCCGTCCGTCCGTCGTGCAGGGAGGGGCTCGGTGGGGAGGGAGGGGCTGGGTGGGGAGAGGAGGGTGGGGAGGGGCTGGGTGGGGAGGGTGGCTGGGTGGGGAGGGTGGGGAGGGGCTGGGTGGGGAGTGTGTGGAGGGGCTGGGTGGGGAGGGTGGGGCTGGGTGGGAGGGGTGGGGCTGGATGGGGAGGGGCTGGTCACCCCGTGGTACCCTTATAAAACTCAACGTTTAACCTACTCACGCCGGCTTGTGCCCGCCCTCACAGTCGGGCATATTTGCGGAATACACCACGCCGCCGTTGACCCTGGCCATTGACCGAGCAACGTTCTTACAAGCTCCCTCCGCAGGAATGTGTTTTCTGCGTCTTCGCTCACACTGCTCCACTTTGGAATTCCTTCCCGTCATCTATTTTCCTCAATTTCTGATAACCTTTCTCAATTCAAGAGCTGTGAACTCTCATCTATTGCCACTTTAATAGTGCTGGTTGTTGCTGGCTGCCTGGCATTTTGGGGCTTTGTGCCGGTGCTCAGCAACTGTGATAAATACACTTTTGGGAGAATGACTTGACCAAAAACACGTTCTTACAACCTTTCTGAATTCAAGAGAGATTAACCGTCATCTGCCGCAACTTCAATCGTGTTATCCGTTGCTGCTGCTGTTACGGATCACTGCTTGGCGCCTGTGCTGAGCTACTGTGGATAAACAAAACATTTGATACAAAAAGCTGGAACTTCTTGCACCATAAACTGATATCATTGCTTCGTTTCCACAGTTGTTGTCCGATTGGGCTTCTTCTCCTGTCCTTCGGGACATTCTGTCGCCAGTCTCATGCTACAACCACCACCCCGACTACGCACGTCATGTGCTGGCAAACTGAGATTACCTATTCTTATCTCGACAGTCAGCTGGAACTTACGACAGCTGGATCCAACGACCGAAGTGAATCGCTGATACGTCAGCTTCTTGGAACGAATGCATCGATGCTAAATTTATTCTAAGTGGCCTCCAGATTAAATTTCACGTCTTGATTTTAAGTAGGCCGCACAAAAAATGTAATAATTATAAAGACGTTATGTGCGCTAAACAAATGCAGCTTTCTCTTGTCTGCTTTAATTTCATTGCGTTTGAATTGTATGCACTGCTGATTTATCCCGTCTTCAATGTATTGTTGATTTTTTTTCACTCAGTTTGGCAAAAGTTTAAATATTGATTGTATAATTAAATGCTGCTCTGTGCTCTGGCACTACCGCTAACTGTATAGAGCTTCCAGAATGTTTGCTTCTTTGCCTTAAACAAAAAATAAATGCCAATTGCGCATGTAACATGGACACGTACAGTCCTTCTGTCTATCCACTGCTGGATGAGGGCCTGCACATGGCGTGCATGCCCAATTGGACATCTGTGAAAAAGAGTTATATAGCTTATCGGATTACTCCAGCATTCTGATTTCACCATACTTCACCACGCTGGTCAGTGCACATGTTTGTCAGGGGAGTACAGAGCAACAATGATTTATTCTGTGCTGCCCTCGACTGCTCACAACCACCTGTTTTATATGCTCGGAGCTTGGTTTATTTGGCAAAGTGTCTCGATCTGCCTCTGGTGACCGAATTCCAGATTCAAGCCCCCTAGATCTCAGCGGTGTCAGCTCAATGGCCTGACTTAGCCTCCTGTGCGAGTTGGCCACTTAAGTTGTTTCTTAGCAGCACATCCTGACCCTAATGAGGCTGATAGAATGTCAGCACCGTGAGCTGGTGTGTGTCCACACTACTCTCAAAGAAGGATAGTTAAATATAACCCAGAATTATCATCCCACGAGCGCCAACGTGGACTGATCGTCGTCGAAGAGAGACGAAGTGATTTCCTGCTCAAATGAGCGTTTGAGGCATTGATGCTCATCTCCTGCTTACAGCCCTGAGCCAGTGGTGGAACTTCCCCGTTCCTATGGCAGGGGCGATTTTATTCACATGTATATTGAACATACGACAACCCGATGTTGACTTCCCCACAAAGCAGAACTTATTTTATTCACTGCAGAGGGATGATAGGTTGAGCCAAACCCCCAACCAGAATTTTAACTCACAACATTCCGATTGTGCGAGCTGCTAGCTCCATCACTGAGCCACCTGGCTGATCATAGTGCCGTAGCTATTCATCTAATTGTGTTACAAAGGCAGGTTCTTGGAGTATCATCATCATCATCATCAGCCATCGTTTATCTTCCCGTGCCATCAATCGATCATGGGGATTTTGTTTGACTATACTTCACCACACTCATCAGCGCTGGTTGTATGTATGTTGGGGCGCCATGGTGGCGAGATGTTTACTACCTCGCTTAGTACACAGGAGGTCGTGGGTTCGATCCCAACCCTGACGCCTGGTGTATATTTGGAGCTTTCTGCAGGCCCTCCGGTTTTTTCCCTCCACATATAGAATCAACAACGTGAGTTTAAAGTATTTGGCTGCTATACATTTCCACGTGACAGGCCACTTCGTTGAGCTATCATTTGTGGCCAGGGCGCTTCTGAAAAAGAGCTACATTCGTTTCGTCTCGCGTCTGGATGAGCGCTCAACTGCCGTGGATGCCCCTATCCAGTCAAGCAGTGGTTCTCAACCAGATATCCCCGCCTTGTTGAATTTTAGTTTCAACCGAGGACCCCCTGGCTTGCCTGACCCAACGTGGGTCAGAGACATAAATGTATAAATAATGAACATCGATATTTGAACAAGTTGTCCATTTTGGAAGGTATCTCAACGAGCTAGTTAACCGCGAGCGACTAATCAACGGACGCTCTGCGCACGTGACGTTAATTTGTTTGCGCTCACTGGTTACTCTTGGAAACCACATTGTTTACGATTAATGAGTTTAGAAAGGTGTTTTATATCGTCCTAGGTTACCGTATGGATTAACATTTTAACGTTGTCATTTTATATTGGCAGGTTCAAACATGATTATTCACCAACGACTCTCATGTCCGATATAATTTCACACGTTTATAAATCACCTAACGCTACTACCCTGGGACATTGCCACGTAGCCTCAGGGTTCCGCGTAACCCCCGCGGTTGAGAATCACTGAAGTCGAGCGACTCAGGTGTACACCAGGGCAAGCAACGCCTCTCCACCACGGCTGCAAATATCGCACGGGTGGCTTCTTTGAGCCATCGCCAACGGGAATTGGCAGACAAATGCCAGCGCCTAGAGACGCTTACAGGGTGAGCGGCAGGGGTTGGATACCGACAGACGGGGCAGATTAGGAGATTAAACCTGGGCCATTTGCACTTTGTGCACTAGACGCTAATCCGCATGTGGCGCACTCGAGGAGTGTTCTTAACGAGGCGAAAACCCTTTTGGGGCCGTCCATACTGACGTCACGCACCTAGGGGGGGGGGGGGGGTCAGATATTTGTGGCGATGTGTGACGAAGGGGGGGGGGGGGTTTGAGAAATGTGACGTCACATCAAAATGCGCAACTTTAAATAAATATAGACAACACGTTCTACTTAATTAAATAGACTTTTTAATAAATGTTTTCTCCTACAACATCAGAGTGCAGCGCCACATTAAAGCGCACTACAATGACAATAATGTAAAGCGATTTGAAGCATGTTTTATGGTTTGGGGGGGGGGCAGAGCTTTGTGACGTCATATTTTAGGGGGGGTCTGACTTTTTGTGACGCCGTGTGACGACGGGGGGGGGGGGGTAGCTCAAAAATCGTCCAAAATCGCGTGACGTCATTTATGGATGGCTCCTTTGCTCAAGGTGAACATCTCAAGTTGGAAATGCTCATAAAAACGATCTTGGAGTGCTGACATTTGTGATTATAACACGGTAGCTATGCATGGCGTTGTAATTGTAACAATACAAATATAATTATTTGTATCTAATAGAGCACCTGTGTGAGCTGGTGGGCGTCCCACCGTCTTTGTTCGATGGCTAAGCCAAAAACCGCTGCTGCGAGGATGACCGGAGTTCGATTGATGGTTTGTACTCCTTGACGAGCACAGCAAGGTATTGTGCTTCATTTGTGACAAGGGCTCTGTGTGCAATGCGTGCAACATGATAATTTGGGCTGAAAAACGGGCATTAGTCTGCCAGTTAGGCGTCGATGATTGCTGTGTTTAATTCCCCATTGAACCATTCGCGTAACTCACTTGCAGCAGTCATTGTGGAAGCGGTTGTAGCTGCCCAGGGCTGCCAGGGCTCCCAACCCAACGGCGTAGGAGAAGAAGATCTGAGTCCCCGCGTCGATCCACACCTGCAGACGGACAGGGCTCGTTACCAAGCTGCAGCGTGAACAACATTCCCTGGCACGTGCCGTGACGGGTACTGCAAGATCCGGCCGTGTCCGTCCGGTGCTCGCCGAGCTGCATTGGCTTCCCGGTTGCCGAACTAATACGTTGTAGGGTCGCGCTTATTACACACAAAGTACTTGCCGCAAATGAACCACGATACCTTGCTGATCTCGTCAAGGAGCATAAACCATCAAGCGGACTCGAAGCGGATTTCGGCTTTGCCATCGAACAAAGACGGACATCGAATCGCGCACTTTCAGACACGCTTCTGCGGCTACCTGGAATGCTCTTCCTTCCGATATTAGGAAGCCACTGGAGCTGTGCACTTTTAACTATAAATTGAAAACTCAATTTGGGGGGGGGGGGAGAGGGGCTCAGATTTATTGGTTTCATTCATAGTGTGGCACACTCTTTTAATAAGTCCTTATGTGCTTTGCAGTACATCAATGCACATGTGTACACCAGCATGCGATGACTGAGTTGGGCCTGTGGGGGGGGGCTGGCAGGGTTATTGTTTAACCGGACGTGTACACCAGTCACGTGGTTAATGGCGACTCGGTGAGGATTGCTGTGTGTGACACACGTGCTGTTGCATTCTACAGATTAACCACAACAAATGTGTTTGCCCTCGATTTGGATCACCTGCCCACGTCCTTCATTTCGAGTGTGCAACAATAGGGCAGGACCAGCTTAAATGTCTTTAAAAAAAAACATTCTTGGTATTATAATATTAACGTGTAACGTGGCGAGCGGGGAAGGCAGCGGCCACGCGGTGCTGCCGGATATTGCCAAAGCTCTGCGGTCCTCTATATATTAAGGTTGCTATCGGCCAAACAATTAGTGTTTCTACGTGGTAGGAAACCGACGCATCTGGAGAAAACCCCTGCACACAAGAAGGGAAACATTATATACAGTACCGTACAGACGGAACAGGTGGGTGTCCACATTTTTGTTGTAATGCCAACTGCTGGCGAGCCAGGGCGTGATGCCTCAGTGAAGTCCACGGGGAGAGAGTTTCAAAACATTCGTGCAATCCACCAACCCTCGCCTCGACAGTGATGGCTTAGAGGAGTGCGCCACCACACCGGCCCGGCTGCACGTTCCCACTTTCATTCCAATTGTGCTCTCGGTATCACGTCATGAGATTAAGGATCCATTCACAAATCTCAAAGAGCGGTCTCTGCATGACACGTCAGAGAATGGCTGCGGAAGACGTTTGTAGCAGCACATCTCCAGAAAAAGAAATCCCTCGGGGAGAAATGTTTTCGCTTAAGAGACCAGGGTAAAAATTCCAGCACGAATTTAAGATTCTGTCTCGATCATGTGTGTTTTTCTTGTTCGTCTCATCTCGCTCCCTATGGGCCACCACGTGCAGCTCGGTTTCGCGTCACGGGACGAATCAATTTCAACCTACCTCCCCCGCACCGGGGGCCAACGTGGTCACGGCCCACTTTGTGGATGCGTCCAGCGATGGATTGTGCCGCGCGTTGTCGATGAGCGCCTCCTGAGCGGACGGTGGAGTTGGGGGCCCTCGGCTCCCGCGCTGCTGATAAAGTGGCTGTCGCTTGGCTCAGCAAGACGAGCGTACGATGATGAATAAGTTGATAACAAATGTGGTGAATTACCACTCGTCCACCTCATGTTTGCTGCTTTCATACTCGCGTTGCTTGCTATGACGTCTCCGATCGTCTTTGTGACGTGTTTTCTGATTTCCAAAATTATCAATCTTATCCACCTTTATTTGTTGGTTCATAGTCTCCTAGCATCACAAATTCAATGACAGCACGGCGCTTGAGTTTGAGATTTTCAGCACCCAAGAAGCACAGCAATTTAGGATATTGCGTCTTATCAGTTCGAACCTCATGAGCATGACTATAAGTATCTGCAATATCGGTGGTCTCTGGTTTTTCCTTCTCTATCAGGATCAGCACATTGTCCACCATCCACGCAACCGGGCTTCATTTCTCTCTCGATATGATCCTCGGCTGGTTGGAGTCAGGATTAACGATGTAAGGCACTACCACTAGAACACATGGTACAACTGCCCAACATAATCCTGTTATGTTGCATTTTCCCAAGTAGTGTCCTTTTCAATCTCGATTGAACTTCTCATTTCTCGAGAGCTGCTCTTTGTGTGTAGTTTGTTGCCCTTCCCCCGCACCTCCGATTACATATGGTACGAAAGAAGTTCGACGTACATAGATACTTTACTTAAGGACACTTGGTGACTTAATAAGCGCTATTTTCGCACGCGCGTTGCACGCCAACGCGGACACGCACTACCGCGGCGCGTGTATAGTGAGGGCGAAATAAAAGGAGAGAGACATGTTGTTCCGAAATCAGTCCTGGAGCAATGTTCCTAAATGTTCCGGCTGAAATTAAACATTGCTCATGTGTTTTCATTATTTTTAACGTGCAGTGGTTTGAGAGATTTCATATCAACTGGACAACTCTATCCGACGTATTCTTGTATCCTAGAAACTCTCCTGTCTGATTCCAGTCAGAGACACTGACAATCTCGCTGTCCCATAGTCATTGGCACAACTCTCCAACTGTGATTGAAAATTTGAACATTTTTTTTTACCTCACCGAGTCAGATTTATTTGGGACTGAGTTGGACTCAGTCTGGGTGGGGGTTTCCCGCTTTGGGGAGGCAGGGTGTCCGGTTTGTCGAAAGTTTTAGAGGGGACCGACACAGTGACGGATTCAAGGGGCGTGCGATTGCTTCCACATTCCCCCTCTTGAGATCTGGAAATTGGTATTTAATTTATATTTATGACTAAAAATACACCGACATTTGTTTTTCTCCAATATAGAACCCTATTTTAAAAAGTCTTTAAATATCAGAAGTTTATAGACCTGCCTCTGCGCCGAGTAATGAACCATAAAACTAGAAAGCCGCTTACAATTATGAGTAGATTCATTGATTTTAACTGACTGATCGTCCCAAACTCTAATGAAAACTCCAAATCTCTTGTTATTTTTTTTTGATAACCGAGGGATGCTACCGTGGTGCAATGGTTAGAACAATACATGGTGCGCTCTGTCGGCACGGCAGTTGTAAAGTAGAGCCGCCACGAGGTGGGGGGGGGTCGTCCTTTATTTCTTCCCCCAGTCCTCACGTGGCCCCCCAGCCTTCTCCATCCATTCTACCGCCAGCTCTCCCTCCTTGCCCCCCTCAGCCCCCCACCAACATCTCCACGCCTGCTCCTCCCCCCTTCCACTGTTCCCCGCTCCACTGCCCACCTCTCATTTTGGCGGGAATCCTTTACCCCTTGAAATCCCTCACAAAACGGTGCAGGTTTTTTTCAATCGCCTCGCCAACTCTTCCCCCCCCTCCACACGGGGGTTGAAACGAAAACCACCGCAGTTAGTCGATTGGCGGATGACGAGTGGTTATAGTGTGGGTACTCCCATCTCCTCCAATACGTCCGCACGGCCGAAAGTGAAAGAGTAGGCCAAAGGGATCGTCGAGAAAGCCTTCCCGGGGGAGGGGGGGGGGCATTCCGATTGGGAGAGCAAGCAATTGCAGGGATGTCCACTTAACCTTTTGATAAATGAAAAAGTAACGTTGCGAAGCACTTTTTTTAAGTATGAAAAATAAGAATTTTACCCTATGAGATCTCTTTTACCAGTGGCAAAATATAATGGTAGGTTTTTACCCTTTTAACTGGTACAAAACTGACACCTTTATTCAAGGCATCATGTTTGCAATGACCACAACACAAGTAGTCAATAAAGCAAACAAAAAGAAGCAACTCTGATAAGGATAATAATATGCACTGTCCTTGAAGTTGATTGGCCCACACCCGAGACGGCTTTCTTTAGAGCCTAGTCCCCATTGGTGTAGGGCCAGATGACACCAGAAGGCGTACAACTCAAAAACAGTGCAATATCAGAGTATTGAGAGAATAAAGGTGTCAGTTTTGTACCAGTTAAAAGGGTAAAAACCTACCATTATATTTTGCCACTGGTAAAAGAGATCTCATAGTGTAAATGTTTACCCCGAACTCTCAATACTCTGATATTGCACTGTTTTTGAGTTGTACGCCTTCTGGTGTCATCTGGCCCTACACCAATGGGGACTAGGCTCTAAAGAAAGCCGTCTCGGGTGTGGGCCAATCAACTTCAAGGACAGTGCATATTATTATCCTTATCAGAGTTGCTTCTTTTTGTTTGCTTTATTGACTACTTGTGTTGTGGTCATTGCAAACATGATGCCTTGAATAAAGGTGTCAGTTTTGTACCAGTTAAAAGGGTAAAAACCTACCATTAAGAATTTTACCCTTTCTGGCAATAAAACAGGTGTTAAGATATTATTGGTTCTTTCGGTAAAGTCACGTAGAAGGGAAACAATTTAATTATTATTATTATTTTATTGTTTCCCTTCTACGTGACTTTACCGAAAGAACCAAGAATATGAATCCCTGCAGTCACGAAAGCTTTAAATCAAGGTGTGAAGATGTTCATATACCAAATAGATACCTTGTACAAGGTAAAACCAGAAAGGGTAACACTTATTATTATTTTTCATACATTGATACTGGCAAAAAAAAGGTCCCATAAAATACATTTTTAAGTTATAATAAAGTTTTTTTTGGTTAGATCGTGTAAATACAAACGTGTCGTTAAACCCGTCAACACCCGACACAGCCAATTAGTAAGGGTTGTCACGTCAACAAAACGTGCCAATTCGTTACTAGTACAGCACACCGGTGTGTTGGAGAGTAAACCCACAACATTTACAATCCGAGTACGACGTTTCGCCGGTGGTTACAACCAGTTTCGTGAGGCGATAGCCAGAATTGTGAAGAAGTCCTCATGTTTCGGTCTTAATAAGAGGGGGTAAAGGCGATGTCATCACGATGGCCCTATCAGGTGTGAAGAGTTAATGTGGTCATATAAGTTAAAATCGATCACGTTTCATTTGAGAATATTACGTGCCTATTATCAAAATACAGACGACAATAATCCATCAAGATACAGACGACAATAATAACACTATGCAACACAATTTTTGTTCCTGGGTACTAAGTTATTTTTTTATTGTTTATGCCTAAAAAGTTAATAAAATGGCTATTATTACCCACAAACTTTGCTTTTGTGACCAGGACTTTATGTGAACGAAAACACAAATGAACACCACGTTTTCTCATTGAAAATAGGTAAATTGCAAAATATCATTGTCCTGGTCACAAAAGCAAAGTTTGTGGGGAATAATAGCCATTTTATTTACTTTTGAGGCATAAGCAATTAGGAAATAACACTTACTACCCAGAAACAATTTTTTTTTACAGTGTAATTATTGTCGTCTTTATCTTGACGGACGATAGGGAAATGCGAAGAGGCGAGGTACCTGCGGCTCTAAGAGCTTCTGCCAGTCGGGCTTCAGGTAGAAGATGATCCCTTCATAGGCGCCGGGGAGAGTGATGCCGCGAACAAAGAGGATGATCATGACGATGTAGGGGAACGTCGCGGTGAAGTACACCACCTTGCGCAGAAACACCACCAGGTGCAATCAGTGCCACCGCGTTCCCCGCATTGTAAAACAAAAGAGACGCGGCCACGAGTAGAGCAACCGTGGCGAGATGTTAACGACCACGCCTGGTATACAGGAGGTTGTGGGTTCCATCCCGACCCTGACGCCTGCTGCTGTATATTTGGAGTTTGGGTGTCCTCCCCGTGGTCGTGTGGATTTTGTCTCCGAGACCTCCGGTTTTTCCCCCTCTACATTTAGAATAATGCGTTATAGAGTATTTGGCTGCTATACATTTCCACGTGATAAGACACTTTGTTGAGCTATCATTTGTGGTCAGGTCACTTCTGAAAAAGAGCTTTATGTAGCTCAGTGGGCCTTACCTGGTAAAATTCAATAAAAAAATCTGCTCTGGGATACTCTCCATGTCCTTTCTCAGAGACGCTGGCGATCATGGCCTTAATTCCAATTCGCGATGTTTATGATATTTGCTTAAGAATATTGCATCAGATCCTACTCCCGGTTACTACCAATTGTTCAAATTGCATACGCAACTCAATTCGCTCTCTTCCCCCATCTTCTCGTGGTGCCTCTATAATTATCGGAGCTCTCGAAATAAGTATCGGGCATTGTGATAGGCCATACCTAAAACTTTAAAATTGTCAACAACTGAATTGTAAATGGAATGTAATAAACTGATCCAATGTGTCTGCGATTTCACGTGACCTTCTTGCATAATATATTGTTCTTAATGGGATCTCACCTGGGCAAATCGATCGACATTATGTTCAAGTTGATGATCCCGTTTATACAGTTTCCCGGCTATTTTACAAGGGGGATCCGTGGTGCGTGAACACAGCAACAACAACACATAGCCAAAAACATCAATATTGCAGAGAACGAGTAGTGTACAGAGTCATAAAGGAATCTTGCTTATGGTATTCAGATGCTATGCATACAAGTATTGTTTCCATTACACTGGTCAACAAAAAACAAACAAAAAAATTATGGCCTGGACTTTTGCAGCTGTTTTAGACTAATTTCAGGGTGCTGATTCCAAATCTGATCTCAGATTTGCTCTATCACCTCTCATTTTTATGCTATCGGCATACCCAATTTTCATTGATTTTACCCGAAATTAACTCTGTCACTTATGATTGCAAGTTGTTGCGAGTCAGTAACTGCTTTAGTGTTAAAATATGGTGTTGTATTTTTAGGATAGTGTGTTTATAATATCATTTTATGTAGATATCCACATTTATTTAATATTTTTCTTCTGCAGTTTTTATTGAAAATGCAATATTTGGTATCTCAAAAACTTGATGTGATAGACAAAAACTGATGCCAGATTTGGAATCAGCACCCCAAAGTTACCTTAAAAACCGTTGGAACACCTTATGCCAGAAAAAGTTTGTTGACTAGTGTTATACTGTACATATTTATAAAATAAATACAATTTAAAGAAGACTCCTGGACCGGTCCAGGAGACGCTGGTGGGACTATGTCGTTGGGCTGGCCTGGGAACGCCTGGGAATTCCCCAGGAAGAGCTAGAGTCTGTGTACAGTAGTGTATAGTGTAGTGTAGTAGTGTATAGCGTAGTGTATCGGAGTGTACATCTAGGAGTCTGTCGCCACGACTCAACACGCTGCCGCCGCGGCCCTCACCATGACAAGCGGATTAAGAAACAAACTATTCCAGCCATTCACCTAATGGATGATGGCTCTCTTCCATGCTTTGTTGTTCATGGGGTTCTTTTTAACAACCATACTTCACCATGCTGGGCATTGCAGGCTGTTTAAATGGAGAGCAAAATCGGATTTTATATGAGTACCCACCACCGATGTTAGTCGTGGCTGGGAATCGAACTTGGGATGTTGGGTCAATAGTGCAGTGGGCGAAACCACTACACCACTACTCCACCACACACATTTGAATACAATTACAGTGTTTTACCATCATTAGCCATGGTCAATCCACTGCTAGGTGGAGGTCTCTCCAATCTACAGCCTGCAATAGTAATACATAAAGCACGAGCACGAACTGATTTCATCACTCCATCTCCTCGGTAGATGTGCTCTTTCAGACGCGTTCCATTCCTTGGCTGTCACTCCGTACACACACGCGCGCACAAAAGTGTAAATAATTTGCACAATTGCCAAAAAAGGCAATTACCACAGCGTAGCATCTTCTGCGTAAGCAAAGCACAAGTTTGATAATTTAATTCTTCAAATGTGCCAGCCTACACTTATCCCTTCAAGCGCAAGGAGGAATTTTCCACTGCAGACAAAAAAATGCCGCAGAGCCCACCCCGAAATTACGGAGAGCCGCAGCTGCCTCCTCCTCCTCCTCCAACCGAGGATGAATTTTGGGACTCCCCCACCCCGCGAGCCATCACCACCACCCCCACCACCACCCACCACCACCACCCAACGCCACCACCCACCAACGCCACCACCAACGCACTCGTGACGCAAATGTGCGCGTGACTCACGCGCCAACTCCCTCCCCCTCCTCGTCTCGTGCCGCGTACGTTCCGTACGGAACCCCTTCCCCCTCCTCCTGCTGTGAGAGCCGTGTCTCCCTCCCATCCCTCCCGGTGGCGGGGGGGGCTGAATAGAGGCTCCTCCGTGTTTAGAAACGACGCGAGACGTCATTGACATTCGTCAACTCCTTCCCGGGAGGGTTAATCGAATCGAATCAAAAGCAAATCGTGTCCTCCTCCCCCCTCCACCCACAGTTCGCTGCGCGTGGTTTTCGGTGCGTTCAATCGCGTACCCCGATATTAGTTGGGCAAAGGGGCCGTCCATAAATGACGTCACGCACCTAGGGGGGTGGGGGGTCAGACATTTCTGACGATGTGTGACGAGGTGGGGGGGGGTTGAGAAATGTAACGTCACATCAAAATGCGCAACTTTAAATAAATATAGACAACGCGTTCTACTTAATTAAATAGACTTTTTAATAAATGTTTTCTCCTACAACATCAGAGTGCAGCGCCACATTAAATACGCACTACAATGACAATAGTTTCAAGCGCTTTGAAGCATGTTTTATTTGGGGGGGGGGGGCATAGCTTAGTGACGTCATATTTGAGGGGGGGGGTCTGACTTTTTGTGACGCCGTGTGACGAGGGGGGGGGGGCGTTCAAAAATCGTACAAAATCGCGTGACGTCATTTATGGACGGCCCCAAAGTATTCGCCGAGGAACGCGTGTGAGTATATATTTACGCTCGACAGTATTTGTTTTTATTTTTCAATTGACGGACGAAAATCGTTGAGGAGCGACGAGGAACTTGCCACTCGTCACCGATGGATGGGCGGGTGAGGGGTGAGGCTCCGTCTGGCTTGTGACGAGGCGACGATAAACTAACGGGTCTCACACAAAGACTGACGCAGGCTGAGGTCATTTAGTGGCGATATTGGAGACTGCGGTTCACTGAAGAACCCCCCACCAAAATGGTAATTTGATATACAGTATATATACACCGTACGAAGGCCGTAATGATAATTATTCATTAAGAAAACTAAAGAGAAAGAAGGAAGAACGCGTCCTTGAAACTAAGACTTGATAAAAAAACAATATTCCAATGTAAACATTGGAATCGTTTTAGGGAGTGAATTAATTATTTAGGTCATCATCAGCCGTGCTCAATCCACTGCTGGATGGAGGCCTTCCCACCCCAGCACCCGCCATCGCTCATGATCCTGCTCTTTAACGATCCACCTGTGCACCTGCACCTGAGCTGATTTCATCACTCCATCTCCTCGGCGGATGCTCAATCTATTCCCGTTCCATTCTTTGACTGCCACGTTGCTATTATTCTAGGGCAGTGGTTCTTAACCTTTAACTGCTGCCTTGCACCGCTTTGGTTCTCAATCGTAAAACATGCTCAATGTTAAAACATACACAGAGGGTTTGATTAAACAAAGTAGTTGTACTAACGTAGCCGTGCTTAATTTGAGTTTCGATGATTTACATAAAAACATTAATCTGGCATGTCTCGCACCCCCAGAAAGGGCATTACGCACCCCCATGGGGTGGGTGCACCCCAAGTTAAGAAACCACTGCCCTAGACCATCATCCCTTCTAACGACGCGTCCTGCCCTGGCGCAGTTACTTTCATTCCAAGTGTTGAATGATGAAAATTAACTTGCATATGTTCTCCAATCCATGTGTTCCTCCTGCATCTCAATTAATTACAATCAATGCCCTTGAACGAGCCCTAAATCAATGACGTTGCCTTCGGTCCATTCACACTGAAATCCAATATCACTGAGATTTGTGTTTGTTGTGGAGAAGTAGTAATGAAAAATTGCAAAAACAACATCGAAGTTTTGCGAGCATTGTTTCACATTTATAATTTGGGCTGTGACATTGCCACGCGATTACCGTTTCTCTGCGTGTTCAGTTCTCTCGTGCCTCTCTCGAAGTGTTAATTTACATCTCCACTAATTTACATCTACATTAATTCACATCTACATTAATTCACATCTACAAAGCAAACACACCGAAACTCTCCATGTGTGGGTAATGTTACAACGATATAAAAGAAAACACAAATATTGACGCTGTTCAAATATCGATTTAAAGCTTTCGTGACTGCAGGGATTCATCTTCTTGGTTCTTTCGGTAAAGTCACGTAGAAGGGAAGTAATAAAATAATAAAAATAAAACATTATTATTTTATTACTTCCCTTCTACGTGACTTTACCGAAAGAACCAAGAAGAAGGCTGTTCAAATAACTAGAAAATATAGAGCAGCTTATACGTTCTATAAAAAATAAATGTTCCGATTAAAACTTTAAACTCTCATAGCTCTCCGATTCATTCTCGGGTTGTGCCACCGCGTGTTGTTCGGCACAATGTCCGACGTTTCACTCGACGTGCTGGAACCTTCTTCAGGAAACGTAAGTGAGCAGCTCACGTGCTCCCTCCGTAGTATAGCGTGATTTCACTGGTAAAGAACTTTCACGCGATCGTTATTCTTCCTGGAAGTGCAGCAAAGTACGAAAATAAAAATAATGACCTGCTTCCGTTCCTCCCTTAAGGCGCAGCCCTGCAATTGCCTGCTCACCTCACCGCCTCCACGACAGGGTGCTTTACAGGGGCCCTGCAGAGGGTATCTTGGCCAGACGTCTTGGAAGGTGTCCGATTACCCACAATTAACCCCACCACACGCGACCAAACCGATAGACTAACTGTGGCGAACCCAGTTTAACTTGTAGGCTTAAAAAAAACGCGTTATTGTGGTGAACCCATTAATATGGCTGCTGAGTGGACAGAGGTGGCGGTTGTTTGGGTTTAAGAAGCGTGCCGCGCCGAGAGATCGAACCTGAACCTGCAACCTCTGGATCGCGTGTCCAAGTGTGCAAGACACAAATAAAAGTATCGTGGAGTAGAGGAAGCAATGAGCCTGTTGTTGAACGTGGCCCAGGAGGAGGGGAATTGAGTGAGCGAGTGGGCTGGGCAAGACGCGGGTGGTCGTGAGTGGATTACTTATCGCTTCGTGTCCACCGTTTGTGTGCCAGCGTGCGTGCGTGCGTCATCCGGTGACTTTTAAACGTTTGTGAATGCTGCTCACAGGGTTTTCGCACTGCAGAATTTCCGGGGGGCATGCGTACGCAACTCTCTCCACGGCCGCGTCATTCGCTCGCGTCTGCGAGTGCTCTCGCTGATGAATGCGCGTGTGCCCTCGACAATTCTCATGGGCAATTTCCATAATAACGATTGAAAAAAACGAGCGTGGTAAGTCACTAATTTAACCTGGCCAATATCACGCCCGTGATTTATTGTCACACATTGGAACATTCCAATTTGGTAATGCATCTTTTTTTTATTTAAGAAATGCTTCTCTGAAAACAACAAAACAACAGTGATAGTACAAATTTAAATATAAAGGTGCAGCCCTGCAATTTCTTCTTTATGCCTTTGGGGGTGGTGGAAGGGCCCCCACTAAAGGCGGCTCTGTAGAGCCCCATAGAGATGGTGCTCTCGTTTTGAGAGACGCTCCAGACTCTAGAGCAGTGGTTCTTAATCTTTACTGCAGCCCTGCACCCCTTGGGTTCTCAATGGTAAAAAAAAATGTGTTATGTTAATAAATACATAGTTGATGAAACAAAGTAGTTGTACTTACGAGCCAATGCTTAATTTGTGTTTCCGTGATTCACCTTCTAAAAACACCTGCCCACGTCTCCCAACCCCAGAAAGAACATCTCGCATCCCCAGGGGGTGCGTGCACCCCGGGTTAAGAAGAACCGCTGCTCGAGATGTTTTTGTGGCCTACTCTTCCATCCTAGCCGGACTGTCTTGGGAAACATGAGACTACCCACACTTTAGCCACCGCACGCAACCTGCCAATCGACTAACTGTGGTGCACCCATTCGTACTGTATAGATGAACCGTTGCTGTAGTAATTATGGGGACTGCATTTAATGTTGTTGAGTCTCAAGTCCCTTTTTTTGGAGGAGGGTCCTGCTCATGGGATGTTTGGTAAATTCCATTGAAGAGTTCCATTGTTACGCATGAAAACCGCACTCGCTGCGGAGTGAATACCAGATTAGTTTTGCACGCTCATTGACAAACTTGTGCGTGAGCGTTTGCATGGGATATATGATTGACGGCTCGGCCACGTGAGTTACATGCCATGCTTTAATCGTGTAATGGAGGCTTCGGTTTTGCAGACCCGTACAGCTGTACAGGATGAGAGATGCCACCATTGGATTTGTTGCTACGCTGGGAAATTGGCCTCAAGTCAAAATCAAGCAAACGTGTTTACCAGCTCAACCGAGGAGCATGCTGGTGGGATTCATCATCCAAGCCGAGCCAGTGGTAGAACTTTCTATCGATAAGAAGACCACTGTTGGCTGTGCGCAAAACGGAACTCGTTGCCTTAACTCTGTGGAGGCGGATGAGCCAATCACCAACTGGGATTTGAACTCACAACCTTCTTCAATGACTCAAGCACTCTAACCACACTGCACCACTCCAATTGGAGCACATGTCTGGCCAACCAAGAAAGCGCAGGGTTTTCGTTTAATTGTAATGCTCTTTGCATTGTGTCATGTGGGTGACGATGCACTGCACGCATATGTTAATCAGGATATATAAAACAAATGAGCGGAAGAAATAGGATTCTTTAACTGTTTGTCATTCAAAGGAGTCAAGCTGCATTTTGGCATGTCCATGTAGTGGCATACAATGAGTCACTGGAGCGCGTAGCGCTGGGGACTGGTAGAACGGCATTATGGGGAGCAGCCCGCTTTAACCAGTGGGACACGTGGGCGAGGCCCGGAGCCTTCTGGGGGATCCAGAAGGGGGCGTGGCCGAGCTCCGACTGACAGTCTAGAAGCATGTTGGCTGTCCTGACCCGGTATGTAGCTATCCCCTATGGCTGTGAAGGTCGGAATGAACAAGAGAGAGAGAGAGTGCCTCCTACTCGTGTCTCTGAATTAGTACACGACATCCCCATGCAGCAAGGGGTCCCGATGCCGTGCGAGTCATGGAGGTTGTTTAATCATACTTCACCACGCTGGTCAGTGCGGGATGGTGAATGCGGGGAGCATAGATGGAGCAGCACAACGGTGCAGTACAACTATGGATTTGGCTGCACTGCCCTCTGCTGCCAACCATGTAACGCCAAGATTATACAACTGTATAAACACATCACGTATATAGCGTACTTCCTTCTAAACACGCGACAGAGGGGGGCATAAAAACAATCACAACCGCCAACACGCACACAGTATGGAACATTACACGAATTATTGACAATTGCAGCAACATCTAATTCCCCGATACGGGCAGTCCTCGACCTACAAGCACAGTTCCTTCCCGAGACCCGTTCGTAAGTCGAACGCTTTGCAAGTCAGAACACGGTAATGTACGTAACTGTACACATACTTGTCAACCCCTTGTCAATGCCTTTCCTTATTACAGACCAATTTAGACCTTATTGGTCACCCCGTGCCCTTATAAATCTCAACGTTCATCCTACAAAGTCCCATCACAAGGGAGAAAAACAAACGAACGGACAAAAAAATATTGCCGTATTGATACGGCTGTACGCCGTGTGGACCTTAAAACTCAATTTCTCTGTACAAGCATATGGGTAAACCGTATGGGTTGACAGTGATGTGTACATATAGGCAAATCAGTGCCGGATTATCCTATTAGCAAAAGTAGCATATGCTACGGGCCCCGCACTTTCAAGGGCCCCGCGCTAAATGCACTTGCACTATTACTATAGTACTATACCGCCTTCAACTTTTATGATCGACTGGGTGTTTAAGGTTAGCGATTTGTCGTATTATCTGGCTGTATAGCAAATGAAAAAATACAATTACTCGGCAAGTTTTAATATGTATGTGTTTTTATTTTTAATTAGGGTCCCTTTATAACATATGTTATAGGCCCCGCACTAGCTTAATCCCGCACTGAGATCCGCTTTCCAACATGTGTGGGTCGTCGAATATGAGCATGGCTGTTGAACGGGGCTCACCGTGACGGCATCCTGTGTTCCCGTATGAATACACACACTGAACCTTGGTGCATCGGGGGGTCCTTGGACACCACAAGGCTATTTTTGGTCGCTGCCCTTCAGAATGTTATTAATGAGCTTGCAAACCTGCGTGTGCGAATTTTCGTTTTGGTTGTTGTTAATTGGGTCACCGACTTGAAATCCAGGGTTGATATTTTACACAAATATTGGCGCTGTTTTAAAGAACGAGAAAATATAGAGCAGCTTAAACGTTCTATAAAAAAAAAAGTGCCGATTTAAACTTTAAACTTTCATAGCTCTCCGATGCATTCTCGGGTTGTGCCACTGCGTGTTGTTTGGTACGATGTCCGACGTTTCACTCGACGTGCTGGAACCTTCTCCAGGAAACGGAATTGAGCAGCTCACGCGCTCCCTCCATAGCATAGCGTTGTCGGCCGCGAATTACTGATCTCACTGGTAAAAAACTTTCACGTGATCGTTTTTCTTCCTGGAAGTGAAGCAAAGTACGAAAATAATAATAGCCTGCTTCCATTCCTCCCTTAAATACACCTCTTCTCCAGAGCCCATCCTGCTACGGTCCGAAAGAAGTTCAACATGCACACGTAGTTTGATGTCCTTCCCCCACCCCTCCGATTAGCACGGTTGGCAACGTACGGTGCAAAAGAAGTTTAACACATGCGTACGCACGTACAATGGAATGCATGCTCACCTTGCCCGTTGACTTTACCCCTTTCCAGACGCAGAAGTATATGATGATCCACACAGCCAGGAGGCACAAGAGGAGGTGAACGTTGATCGAACCCGGCTGGTGAAGCCCTTCAGAAATTCTCAGGACTTTTTTTCTGAAAGGGCAACAAAGCGAAAGTTAACAAACTGAAAAAAAAAATTCACTTCAAATGTACTTGTAAAGCCTTGTAAAGCCCTCTGTCGGTCCACTGCTGGGATGTGGGCTTGCCCACACTGTGCAGGACCTGGGTGGGGGGGGGTTATTTGACCATACTTCACCACTCTGGCCAGTGAGGGTCGAAGGTAAGCAGCGTAAGTGTGGGAGCATTGAGGTAGAGAACAACAATTAGCGTTCTTGTCTGCATTTCCCTCTGCTGCCCATCAAGTAAATATTTCAATGACTCGCCGATTTAAAAAAAGACGCTCTGTCCTCTCAAAAGGGGCATTGAATATTGTGAATGCGATGGCTCCGTGTTACGGAGAGGAGCATGCTACACTATGTAATAGGTCCGTGGAGATTGGAGGGAGACATTTGTTTTCACGTGGACATTCGTCTTGTCATTAACATTCCCCACAATGACGCTTAATGATTATTTTGTATACCGTCAAATTGGATCATCTTTGGGAGAGTTAACGTGTCCCTCCGTTCTTTAAAATACAATCTCACACCACTTGATGCAAGAAAAAAAATCTACATTGGGCTCTGTTCATCCACGAAGTCCTTATTGGCAAATATGCACTATATTTGGCTAATTCATTATGCCCATTGTCAAACCCAATAAACCTAAGGCGTCCATCTAATTACTTTTAAATGTCCATAGAACAGGAATTAGAATAGGTGACAAAGCCTTTGCCGTTGCAGCAACGGTGTTGTGTAACAACTTTGTTTCCTCACTTAACATCGTAAATCTTCCTTCAAACAATCATCCTGAAGCAGAAGATTAGTGCCGGACACAGTCACAGTTGCAAATGCGGATTTTGAAACTTTGATCCTTACCCACGTAAAATCGATGGTTCGATGTTCATGTTTGTCATTGTATTGAGGGACTACTGCTGTGTGGCGTTATCTTGGTGTGGTCTGGAACTGCTCTGTTGTTGTTTTTGGTGCCTTGCCCAATCTTGATGAATCGGACTTATATAAATAGTTATTCATCTATTTAGATTTTGTGACCTGCTTACCTTTTTCTCTATTTTGCACTCCTATCGTTTTTTTTGTATAGTTCTCTGCTGTAACTTGCTGACCTCGTGCCCATACTGGACATCTGGGGGGGGGGGGGGAAGGGGGGGAAAGAGCTTCATAGCTCATCTGATTCCTCCTCCAGTCTAAACAAAGATTCTGATTCTGAAAAAAATTACGGGGTGGCCAACAGGGGCTGGAAATTGTTGAAAACCAGCCGAGGAAACGTTCAACTCACTCCCAGAACTCCACGATGGGAGACGTGGTCTCCACGGCTCCCCAGCAGCCGCCCGTCCCGTTCGTGCCGTTGATGAAAATCCTGGCGGTGGTGGCCAGGGCAGGCGAGGTCTCGTTGGCGTCGTCCGAGTAGTTGTAGCAGCGCTGGTGCTGAAAGTGAACGGCGCATGCCGGGGTGTTCCACTCGTTGCTGCAGGTGGACCAGGGCACGGTGGCCCTGAAGCAGTGGAGCAGGTAGTACATTGCCCAGGTGAGCACCATAATGTAGTAGATGTTGCTGAAGAAGAGCATCACCATCGAGGAGACTCCGAGGCCTGGAACGCATGTGGTGCACACGCGGAGCGAGAGTGAAAACTCGTTTCTTTAGAACTTCTCTTTGTTGCATTTCGTTTTTTGTCCTTCCCACGCACCGCCAAATTGGCACCGTTGGCTGTATACGGTGTGAAATAAATTCAACTTCCATACACTATTAAACTACTATACACTAACGTTTTGCTATACTACTATACACTACACTACTATACACTATACTACTATACTCTACATCTCTAAACTACATTGAGAACTAATTTGCTTAGAAATGCTTTTTGTGTTTAGTTTGTTGTCCTTCCCACGCACCTCCGATTAGCACGGTTGGGCTACGTACGGTGCGAAATATTTTCAACATACATATTTACATACATACACGTGATATGTCTGTGAAGACGCAAGCTTGACGAGACGTGGATTCGAGAACATAAGCAGATAAATG
This sequence comes from Lampetra fluviatilis, assembly GCF_964198595.1. NCBI lineage: Eukaryota > Metazoa > Chordata > Hyperoartia > Petromyzontiformes > Petromyzontidae > Lampetra > Lampetra fluviatilis. Next base: position 7,861,576 of record NC_136312.1, on the reverse strand, counting down.
ACCAAAAAGAAAATGTACGTGGGCTTGGGTAGGACATGGTCGCTAAAATTGATGGAATGGCAGCCATGGAATGGAATGCGTCCGAGAGAACGTCCGCTGTGGTAAAACTAAACTATTTTATAAAAGAAACTAAACAAAAAATTAGTTTTAGCAGGTAAGGCCCCAGTTACCAGGTATATCGCTCTTTTTCAGAAGTGACCTGGCCACAAATGATATCTCAATGAAGTGGTTTACCACGTGGAAATGTATAGCAGACAAATAGTTGAAACACATGTTCGTAAATGTGGAGGGAAAGACCGGAGGACTCGGAGAAAAAAACCATGTAACTATGGGGAGAACACGCAAACTCCAAATATGCAGGTGTCAGGGTTGAGATCGAACCCACGGCCTCCTGCATAACAGGCGAGGTAGTTAACATCTCTCCACCGCGGTGCTCTGAGGTGATGGAGCGATGAAGTCAGCTCGTGCGCACTATTCATCTCAGGATCGTGAGAGGTGGTTGACGGCTTCGCGAAGCCTTTATCTAGCGGTGGATTGACCACGTGGCTGATGGTGTCAATGCTGATGAAAAACGCGTGAAATGTTTCACTCCTTCTGACATTCACGTCTCGACAAAATGGCCGAAAACCTATCGCCGTGGCAACCTTTTCCCGTCGTTGGCAACGGAGACGTCGAAGGATGATTGTGCGCCAAAAGAGATTCGCTTTCCAACATGTGCGGGTCGCAGCGTTCGTCTGCGTTTAACGACCCAAGCAAAATAATACCTGTACCATTGTTTATAACTGTCACGCCGGGAGATCGAATCGAAGTGGAGGCCTCTCGATTGCAAGTCCACCGTGCGAACCGTTACATCGCAGCGGCACCCGTCGCTGCAGTAAGCCTAACGATAATAATCATTTGGAAAAAAAATGTTTAATCCAAAATTTGTTACGCAATGACAGGTCTGCCAACATGAGCGTCGGGTTCAAAACGTGGGGCATTGCTTGTCTTTGTTTAACAGCAAAGAGAGTGGTGGAAAATCCTCATTCCTATGGTATACAGGAGGTCGTGGGTTCGATCCCCACCCTGACACCTGTATATTTGGAGTTTGCGTGTTCACCCCATAGTTGCGTGGATTTTTCTCCAGTCTTGCCCTCCACATTTAGAATCAACATGCATTACAATTATTTGGCTGCTATAAAATTCCACGTGATAAGCCACTCCATTGGGCTATCATTTGTGGCCAGGTCGCTTCCGAAAAAGAGCTATCTAACTCAGCGGGCCTTATCCAGTAAAATAAATATTTGTAAAAAAAAATGCAAATAGACTTGTCACAAAAAGGCACTCATTTCCTTCCCAACATGCATGGTGTAAAGTGCCCTCCACGCATCAGTGGCATTAGCACGTCTCTAAATATTCTTGCGACCAAGCCAGTTCGCGTGAATTTGAATGGCGTTGTTTCCTGTGACCACACACAGTAAATTCTGCAATATTTAACAAACAATTTCGTACCATATGTTTATAATAAAGCAATGTAAAGAACCCATCACACGCAGTGGTTAGAGGCACTGTACTCTGAGAACCACAATGGCCAGTCAAGGCTCAGCTCTCTGGCTTTGGCCTTCCAACACTCAGGCTCAGGTCAGGCTCGTGTCGTTCCGTCGAACTAACAACGGCAGCGCGAGTGAGCAGCGGCAGCAACGTCCCGGATCAACCTCAGCTCATGGAAGCCTGAGTCTTGCTGGGGACCGTGCTCAGAGCCGGCTCAACTTAATCGCGTGGAGCCGGCTCACTCGAGCCGTAGCCAATCGTGAGCCGAGTCACCCTGACCAGCGTGGGCAAGAATGACCATGCTTCACCGCGCCACCGATGTTTGCCACGACCGGGAATCGAAATGAACAATGGATTTTACTGTACTGCCTTATGGCAATAAAACAGGAGGTGTTGAGATGTTTAAAAACACCAAATAGATACATTTTGCAAGGAATCAAGTTAGCATTAGCCACACGTACTTGTGGTGAACATGCAAACAAACATGCTCTGATAATATATTCTTGCCAGAAAGGGTAATAATATTTTTTTGATACTGGCCAAAAGGTTCCGTGATATGCATTGCCTTCTACTGCCCACAAAGACTTTTGCAGCGATATTATGCATGGCGGCCACCCATTCAAGTGCTATCCAGACTCCACCCTGCCGACCTTCTGAGGTCTGAACGTATCGTGTGTATATAATTAGCATAACATTGTAAATAATAGATTTAAAAATGCGCTCACGATTATATGCGTGTATCATGAGCGTTAGACTTGTTATCAATTGTCAAATTTGGCACATATTCAGCATGCCTATAAATTATGGATTTTCTCTCCAAGGCTTGAGGAGCCTAAAACCCGTGCTTAATGTCTCGTGGAATATTCTGATGGAGTGAGAAAAAAGGACACCAGACAGCTACGGCTAAATTTAATCCGCCGCCTGATACCCATCAAGGTAACGTGTGTAATATTGTGCAGAGGTATTGTACAACCTTGGAACAGGGGCGCGATCTTCCAAATGCCAATGCTGCCTTGTTTCATGAACTGCCCCAGGGCGATCTCCATAAAAAAGATGGGAATTCCGCACGTGACAGCGATGAGGAAGTATGGAATGAGAAAGACACCTGCAGACACAAACGCAATTACACAAAGTCACTCAATCGGCCCAAAACATATGCAATTCACTCACTCACCCCAAAAAGCTGTAAAATCAAAATCGAAGTCAAAGTTATTTCCTGCTCATTTTTAAGTTTAAGTGGGTGTGGGTGGGTGAGTGTGGGTGGGTGGATGGGTGAGTGGGTGAGTGTGGGTGGGTGGGGGTTGGGGGTGGGTGGATGGGTCAGTGGGTCTGGGTGAGTGTGGATGGGTGGGTGAATGTGGGTGGGTGGGGTGGGTGGGGTGGATGGGTGGGTGTTCACAACCATGTGTCAGTGGTGGAAATTCCATATTCCTTATAGGGGGGCGAATATATCAATACTAGCCTTTGCCCGTCCAAGGACGGGTGTATTTCAGTAAATCTGAATCAATTCGTGTGCAATTTGTAAGGCCGCGGTAACACAGACTTATTTCATTTAAAGGTTATAATCCCTTGTTCATCATGACGTCCTTTTTACTTCTATGTCTCAACGTTACGAAGATCACGTGACGTGAGGGTTCTGCCTTTGTAGTGAGGGTTGTAAGTTGACGCTGAGGAGGGGGGAGGAGGCGCCTCGCCCCTCCCCCCCATGTGGAGTGACGTCAGCCGCTAATTATTATTAATGGAGGGGGGCTGGCCGACGTGGAGTGACGTCACGCGCGGGACGCACAGACATTCTTGGCTCATTATAGTAGTAAATTTCAACCGCTGTTGGCTTCCCCCAAAAGTGGTAACCTTTTCATCGACCCCGGAGGAATGATCAAAGCCCAACCAGGATATGAACTCGCGACCTTCCAATTGAGTCATAAATTAAATTCCATCCCTCGGCTGTTTTTATCACCACCCATACCCAATATCATGCACTCCATTGTCATTTACTCTGGTTATTTCAGTTCTTGTATTTTTTTCAATATGCGAATTGCAAGGCTCGGTAAATGGTAGAACGAACACAACTTTAAATTTCGGCCCGTAACTTGTAGTAAATGCACACTGTGATGCTATGACAACAGGATTTATGATAGTGATATAATATTACATTTCAATCATTATAAAGTAGTGCGTGTATATATGTGTATTATATTGAGACCCCTCTAAATTCGAGGCTCCAGGCTGCAACCCCTCAAGCGCCGTGCTTTACTCCGGTCCTGCTTATGACGTTACGGATGAATCCCACAGGGCACACAAACATACACTGTGTGGATTGTTCATCAAGTTACACAAACATGCATGTATGTTGAACTTCTTTTGCACCATACGTAGCCAACCATGTGCAGAACATAAATTAGGTGTACTGCATATTTGTATCAAATGTTCTGGACCGATTCACAGCCTCGCTCATAGTTCACCACGTATGTTGAACTTATTTCACACCGTACGTAGCCAACCTTTCTTAGCGGAGGTGCCGGGCAAGGATAGCAAACAGAAACGCAAGAAACAGTTATAAACAAAACGAGTTTTCAAATGTAGATTATTTAAAAGTGCATAGCTCCAGTGGCGTCTTTGTATCGGAAGGAAGAGCGTTCCAGACGGCCGCAGAAGCGCATCTGAAAGCGCTCGCGATGCGGTTGACCGTCTCTGTTAGATGCCTGGCCAACCAACAACAAAAACCATGCGGGTTGGTGAAGGTGGGAAGCATACATGTGGGAAATTGTCATCTCAAGTACAACCGTGGATTTTACGCAGTGCCATCTGCCGCACATCACGTAGCCCCACGGCCTACATAACAACCTGCTTACGCATGGCGGTCGAACGTCCCAGGTCTGCGTAAGGCTCCACCATGCTCAGCTTCTCAAGAAGTGACGAGAGCGGTTGTACTTTGAGTGATTTGGTCACAAGCTTAACTGACATACATGCCATGATTACCGCACAACTCCTGCGGGCTACACATTTACACTTTTGGGTGGACCGAGGCGGGGCCCTTCAAGGAATATTGTGCCAGGTGATTGAAGCGACGACCTCTTGGGGTTACCAGTCCGGTCTTCTCCGTATGGCTGACGTCGATGGAAAGCAACGCGTAACGATATTTTACATTTCAGTGGTTGCGCCAGATAATTGCGTCAGGAGGAGCGGAGTGCAGTCTCTGTGATACCTCCTTTTGCATTTGCGAATCGGGCATCGGGTCCATGTTCCTTCCGTGGTCTGATAATATGGGTTACTGCAGTCGAACACCGGAGATTATATATATTACTGGTAGGAACGAAGTGAACCAGCCTACAATAGATTATATCGTCCGTCCGTCCGTCCGTGTAGCAACATCGCCCCCTACTGCAAACACTTGGCAGGACCCTACAAAAACCTTTAGACTCAGTGAGGCTTTCCTGGCTAAACAAGTGTAATAATACATTATGATTATATTCTTTGGTTATTCGTTCCTACCAGCCCACCCCGCAGGGACCTGTTTTTCCATTTGTCCAGTATTTCAACCATTTCACCACCAGAAACGTACTTCTGGTGTGTCATGTAACGAACCACAGCGTTAAACTCCACCCCCTCCCCCAAACTTAGGGGCCGTCCAAAAATGACGTCACGCGATTTTGGACGAATTTGACCCCCCCCCCCCCCCCATCGTCACACGGCGTCACAAAAAGTCAGACCCCCCCCTCAAATATGACGTCACAAAGCTCTGCCCCCCCCCCAAAAAACATGCTTCAAATCGCTTTAAACTATTGCCATTGTAGTGCGTATTTAATGTGCCGTTGCACTCTGATGTTGAAGGAGAAAACATTTATTAAAAGTCTATTTCGTTAAGTAGAACGTGTTGTTTATATTTGTTGAAAGTTGCCAATTTTGATGTGACGTCACATTTCTCAAACCCCCCGCCCTCGTCACACATCGTCACAAATGTCTGATCCCCCCCCCCCTAGGTGCGTGACGTCATTTATGGACGGTCCCTTACATAAGAATAGACAACCTCTGGTCATTACATACGCACACCACCAAACTGCTTCCTCGGTGGTCAAGACGAGTATTAAAGTGGCAACCAAAGGAGAAAATGTGCCTGAGGGTTAGCAAACCACAACGATGGAGCGCTCACATCGGGCTCACGTGCAGAGATTGGAGATTGCAGTTGCGTAACTCGCGTGAGGTGGGGGGCAGGGGGAGGGGTGCCTTGCCCCCCCTCCACCACCAACTCCTCGTGATCAAAGCTACGAGTTGGGGGCCCACTTGACAACCGTCGCGGGGCCCCGCCTAACCGATTGCCGCACCCCCTGAGCTGATAATGTTGCTGAAGCCACGGGAGGGTTGTCGACGACTGTGGGAGGCCATCATCCGGCATGCTGATGGTGACAATTGGGGGAACCAGCCTCGACCAATGGACAACCACTGCTGTTGTCCCCCCACACTCGCGCGAATAACTGTACTCTATATGTATATCGGAGTGTATAGTTTGTTTGTTTGTATGACGCAGTGGCAGTGTCAATTCCGAATGTCAATCGTGCAATCTGTACCACCTTGTGGGAGGGAGGGAGGTCAGGGGCAGTGATTGTAACGCATACTCCGATTAGCACGGTTGGCTACGTACGGTGCGAAAGAAGTTCCACGCACATACATACGCAACGTGGAGAGACTGGCCCCTTCAATAATCATTTTAGCGACGATCAATCCACTGATGCAGGTAGAAGCCATTCCGATTGACTGAACATCTCAGGCGTCCGTGTGGGATCTTGAGCTGCGTGCAACGTTTTTGTCGAGTGAGGGTTCATTTCCCACACATGACGACGATCCACCGTATCGCCTGTAGCAGACTTTTGGGGCAAGTGCTGTAAGCGAGCACCTATGAAGGCCGGCTGGGCTCGCAAAGAGGTGGGTGGCCAGCATCACCCCGGGCGTCTTTGTCTCCCCCAATGATGATGGTTGCACACCGCACCAGGTACTCGTTTAAGATCGCACCCCCCACCCACTCACCTGTATTAGGACGTAGGATTTGAGGGACGTAGGGATGAGAAATTAAACCTCGCTTTACATTGTCGGGCTGGGCAGCGATTCAGATGATGCCAAACTACTGGACATCTGTGAAAAAGAGCTTTATAGCTCATCGGATTCCTCCAGTATCAATATTTTGATTCTGAAGCCCGGCGTTTGGCTTCAAGCATTAAGGACAGCGTCGTGAATAAAAATGCATTTTGAAGGGTCCCCGTCACAGCACACCAATAGCACATTATTAGCGTTATCAGCTATATCGTGAGCGTCATCACGTACATGATCGATGTTTTGTCAACTACTGTATGTGTAAGTGGTGAGGGGTGGGCGGGGGCATCCAGAGACAGACACAGACAGATCCAAAGATGCAGATTCTGACAGGGTAGGAGAGCGACAATTGAGAGGGAGACACACACAGACACATACACGAGCAGAGACGGACACGTTGAGACAGATACGAAAATGGGAAGTGCATACACGTGCACACGGACACGCGTATGTGTGTGTAACTTCTTTCGCACCGTACGGAGCCAACCGTGGCAATCGGAGGTGCGGGGGAAGGACACATCAAAAGCAGCCATTGGCCACGAAGAGACGGTGACGTCACCACATAAATTGTGCCAGGCTAGGTGCACCTTGAGGCAATCAATGGCATTGTCGAAGGCTCGCTGGCAGGAGGTCAGGGTGTCATTGAGCCTTACGCGTGTGCAAAAATACAAAGAACCCCCGTATGGCCTTAGGGGCCGTCCATAAATGACGTCACGCGATTTTGAACGATTTTTTGCCCCCCCCCCCCTCGTCACACGGCGTCACAAAAAGTCAGACCCCCCCCCTCAAATATGACGTCACAAAGCTCTGCCCCCCCCCCAAAAAAAGAAGAAAACATGCTTCAAATCGCTTTAAACTATTGTCATTGTAGTGCGTATTTAATATGGCGCTGCACTCTGATGTTGTAGGAGAAAACATTTATTGAAAAGGAGGCGTTGGAAAGCTTACATTTAGCATAAAATTCACTTGAAAATATTCAACGTCTAACTAAAACTGCAGATGTTCAGAACATTATATTGAAATTATCTTATAATTATAAAATGTTAAAAGTAATTTTTAACTATAAAAAAATTCTTGAAACTTTGTAGTAGAACGAAGCAAAATGGAGAGTAAAATTATAACAATCATATATTCATTCGACAGAATGAAAAGCCCTGGTAGAATCATTAGAATCAAAATGTTTAATAACAATCATAAAAAAAAAATTAAAATTGTATGCTTCTCCATTCTCCCACAGAGAAGCAAAATGCTCCTTCATGGAATAAATAAAAGGTGACCTTAGTAAATTAAAATAATCAAATAGTTAATAATGACAATTTTATCAAAATTAGTGTTGTTATAACAATTCTATATTTATTTAAAGTTGCGCATTTTGATGTGACGTCACATTTCTCACCCCCCCCCTCATCACACATCGTCACAAATGTCTGACCCCCCCCCTCCCCCAGGTGCGTGACGTCATTTATGGACAGCCCCTTAACCGACTGTATGAGCAAGTGTTGTTAGCGAGCACCTATGCAGGCTGGCACGGCGCACGAGGGGGTGGGTGACCAACACCACGCCCGGCCGCCTTTGTCTCCCTAGTGGCGATGTTGTTTACACACCGCACCAGACACTCATTTGAGGCTGAGTCGACCTAGGGGAGGCCCAGGACCGGTTCAGATAATCGTCACTGGGTGTTGGCCGTGAGCGGGAATCGAACTCGGGTCGCCGGGTTCGTAGCGCAGCGCACTAACCGCTACACTACCGACAAAGATCCCCCGTATAGCCTTAACAGACTGTGGGGGCAAGTGCTGTTAGCGAGTAGCACCTATGTTTACTGGCACGGCACACGGGGTGTTGGGTGGCCAGCTACCATGCCCGGCCGCCTTTGTCTCCCTAGTGGCCATGTTTACGCACCGCACCACGTTACTCATTTGAGGCTGAGTCGACCTAGGGGAGGTCCAGGACCGTTTCAGATAATCGTCACCGGTGTTGGTCTTGAGAGGGAGTCGAACCCGGGTGATTGCGCAGTACGCGAACCGCTACACTACCGCCCACACACACACAGATACACACACAGACACACACGTGCACACAAACACACAGATATATACACACACGCACACGGAGACACACGTGCACGCACACAGACAAAGATCACCCGTATAGCCTTTAAGAGACTTGTCGGGGCAATTGCTGTTTAGCGAGCAGCACCTACGAAGGTTCGACTTGGCATACGACGGGGTGGGTGGCCGGCACCATGCCACACACATGCACACGTGCACACATACACACATATACATACACACACACACGTGCACACGTGCACACATACACGCATATACATACACACACACACGTGCACACACACACACACATATACATACACACACACACATGCACACGTGCACGCACGAGCACGCACGCGCACGCACGCGCACGGACAGCAGTACCTCCTCCGTTCTTGTAGCACAGGTACGGGAATCGCCACACATTTCCCAGGCCCACCGCGAACCCGATGCATGACATTGTGAAGTCCAGCTGCCGTGTCCACGTGTCTCTCTCGGGTGACACTGCCCTGCCCACCCCTGATTCTCCACCACCACCGCTGCTGCTACTGCTTGCTTCGCCCTCCACCGCGGGCAGCTTCTGCGGCGGTGTCGGCAGAGGCACCACGCATACATCCGTGGCTTCATCACCACCAACACCACCGTCACCGTCCTTCTCGGCGTAAGGGTTCTCCGCCCAAAGGGTTAATTTTCGCATCGTCCGATCGGTCACAATTCGCGCTGCGACTTTAGCGCTCAAGCGCCTACGCAGCGTCCGTCAGGGACAGACAGCAGCCGTCCGTCCCTTCTTCGTCTGTTGTGTGTCTGACGTCCGAGTCTCCGGGATGTTTCGTGTCCTCCCTCCCTCCTTCCCTTCTCCTCCTCCTCGTCCACCCGGCGACTGTCGTCTTCGCGTCCTTTCGTGCGAATTGACCGCGGACGGAGTCGCTCTTTGGCAAGGGCGCCGCCGACGCGGATGATTCAGAAGCCGTCAACGAAGCACTTGAACGTGAGCCGAAAAAAACGCATGTGGGGCGAGGAGCCGCGGTGAAGAAGCAGGCGAACTACCAGGAGGAGGAGGGAGGGCTCCTCCTGTCCTCGGTCAAGAATGTGTCTCCTCGGTGTCTCCCACTTCTCTCACGCCTTATCGAAGCCCCCCCCCTGCCCCCGACTGTCTATCTGATGCTATCGCTCGCTCACTCTCTCTCTCTAATTTGCGAGAGATGCAGCCAAAAAGCTGGCGCCTAGAGAAACAAAGTTGCTTGGAGCAAATGAGGGATTGGGAAATCAGAGGTCACCGTCCGCTCCTCCTCCGTCGATTCCGCGTGAGCTCGCGGCAGTGCTGAGTCTGACTGAGCTCCCTGCGTGCTGTCCTATTTATAGACGGTGTGGGGTGGAGGAGGGGGGAGGGAGGAGGATGAGAGACTGATCGTAAAAAAAGAGAGACATTGGAAAGCGGTAGTGGATGCGTTCAATTTGCTCGTTTTTTTCTAAACTCCATGTAACGTTCTGTTTGGTCGAGGCGAAATGCACGTTTGTATAATTAATTCCACTGGGTTTCTTCATAGAGATAAGTAATTAAGTATCTTGCTGACCCGCCCATGCTGGACATCTGTGATAAAGAGCTTCATAGCTCATCGGGTTCCTCCAGTTTAAAATAGAAATTCTGATTCTAAAAAAATCACATATATCATCATCAGCAGCAGCAGCCATGGTCAATCCACTGCTGGATGAAGGCTTCACCAAGCCGCCGCCACCACCTCTCTCACGATCCAGCGATGTCGTAAACTAAAACTAATAATAATAATTCGCCTAGCACTATGCAAACGAACTGATTTTCATCGTTTCGTCTCCTCGTGAGGTGTGTTCTCAGACGCGTTCCATTCCTTGGCTGTCTCGCTCCGTTATCCATCTTGACCACCGGAAATCATCATCCCTCGTGAGCCACGCGCCCCGCTCAAGCCCACGCGTATACCTTTGTGAACAGTTTCCTTTCACGTCTTCATTATTGAACGTCACATTAGTAGCGTGTTTACGTGTTCCGGCTTGTCCACATGTATTGATAAGAGATTATCCGATTTTGTATTGATATTCATGGCGGAAAGGGCGTCCACTGGAGTGAACTCTGGAGTGGTATTTGGTCTACTCTTCCACGTTGGGCACAAGTATTGGAATAGGTTGGCGAACCCACACTTTACCCCACCACACGCGGCCTGCCTGCCGAATGTCTAATCGTGGACAGAGGCGTGCGCTAGGTGGACAGAGGAGCGTGGAGGGACGATTTGAGAAACTTGCATCAGTTGTTTGACCTGCCGCGCTGGGAAATGGCAATTGAACCGGTGACCTTTCTTAATTGAAAGTCCCGTTCGCAGGGGTCCAAAGCATGATTACACCGCAGCAGATCAACTTCCTAGATTATGTAACCGTGTTTAATTTTATCGTTCACAATGACGCGTTTGCAATGTTCGCGGTCTGCTCAAGTGATTGCCTTCTGAGGTTTTATTTTTATTTGAAAGAAAAAAAAATCTATATTTATATACAGTATATGATTACAAAAAATTCTCATTCAAGACCTGCACAAATATTTTCCCTTCTTTATTTTTAGACTTTCAATTAAAGTGCGGCTCGGGCATGATCTTTGGAATAAGCCGTGGCAATAAGGCATTGTCGAGACAATCAGCAAGTGTAGGTTTAGTTGTCATAAATGTATGTATGCCGAACTCGCTTTCGCACCGTACGTAGGTCGTGGACACGTGCAGGGTGGTGGAGGACAATACCGACACACACATTGCAGAGGTCGGCAACCAAGGGGACGTTGGTGGCACACTGCAAGTGCGGACATTGTGAGGGTTACGTGTCGCAGTGCATGCAGCTGAAGGAAGCGAATGTGGGGTGTGCTGGAGGTTATAGGTGTGCCGTGTGTGTGATGAATTGCAGCTGAGATCGCGTCCCCCAGTGATTGTTGAGTCTACGGAGGCAGGGCCGTATTATCCACAGTAGGCACTGTGTCTAGGGCCTACGGAAGCTGAAGGGTCTAGGGGAAAAAAAAGTTCACCAAGTTTTTTTGATTGTATGCTAAAATACTTAACCAAGATATCTTATTTAATATATTTATATAGCAAGGATAGGCACAGTATATCTACAAAGAGGTAGAGTCATGTCAAACTTTTTTTTTCATAAGGTGAGAGAAATTAATACCGGAGATTAACTTTTCGATTTTTTTCATTGAAAAATTAGCAATACCTTCTTAAAATGGTGTTTTTCGTACAATATCAATCTCAATAGAGACAAGGCGTTGTTGCCATATGGTTGATCGGAGACATTTTAAAAAAATCAGCTTTAGCGAGTCGCAGCGGTGAAAGTAGTAACATGGGGCAGCAGTCCCAACCTAAGAGAGTTATCACTGAAGGCGCACGAAACAGAAGTGCCTAGGGCCTACAAGAACCTTAATCCGACCCCGTACGGAGGTCGTGGAGGATGTTCGTGAATGACACTATTGGAAGGAGTGTTTATTCAAAGCCTCACTTGAGTCGGAACAACTCAATTTCTCACATCTGGATGTTTGGCCCATGCATTTGAACGAGAGTTTGTAGGACTGGAGATTAGAGGAGAGTTCGTGGAGACATCCCACGCAGACAAGGAGACGGCACCTAAAATCTGTTCGGCGAACCACTTTTCCATACAAATTTCGTTTTGGGTGAGATCGCGTTAGATCACAACCGAACCCAGAAACCCCCTCTTATTATGGATATTGGTCGCAAAAGCCTACTTTCTGTTCTGTAATCGCCTGGACACCTCGAACCTCAGCTGTTTGGGAGTCGCTTAATCACACGACACGGCTTAGCGACTGGAATTAGCCAGTCACTCCGCTCGATACATTTACTTCTGAGTGCTCTTCCCTCGTGGGAATTGGGCTCTTGTAGAGAAGTAGGCACAATGGTCTACTCTTGTTAATTCTGCCACAACTTGGTACATTGGTGAGTACACCAAATTACTGGGCCACCTCGAACGCTGCAGGGACACATATAGCCTGCGCAGATGATGCAATAAATAATGAATGTTAGCAACTAACGGTAAAATTGTATTATGGCCATGCTCACACTGGATTAAGTCCAGGATAGTTGCGAGAGGCGTTACAGATATGAAAAGTGTCTGCTGTGCAATCAATGAAGCAACACAGACCAGGAATTCTGGGTTTTTTTTTTCCAGGAAAATAAAATGGAAATTTGTTAATAATTATTTCAAACAACGCGTACATCAGTTACGTATCAAAAAAAGGCAAGCGATACTAACGCTACAAGGACACCACGTTTTGATCCAGGGAGCTTTATTTTTTGTATGAGCTTGTAAAGTTTGTGCATTAAAAAATAAATTCACTCAAGCGGTTGAGACAATCTTACATCGTCTCAACCGGTAAGTGCCGAATGTTGCTTATGCGGAAATGTAACAGATCGTCCAAAGAAAGCATGGCAGTGCCTCTGCCGCATGTCGCAACGGTTCGTGGATGAAGCCCAGTGTCCGCCCTGGTTAATGGCACGAGTGTATTAACCATAGACACGTGCAGTCTGCCCGATAGTGGACATAAAATACTCCATGGAATTTGAAAAAACTCACAAAAACTATAATTGGGTACAATCACAGGAACATCACCGACTGGCGGACTATACTGTACTATGTGAAACAAAGCACCTCAGTGATAGCCTTGAACTATAAGGATGGCCTGAATAACACAGATTTAAAATTAGTAAGACAAATGCATTTAGGGGCATAAAATGTCATAGATAGGTTAGCAACCTGCTTGCTGTACTGTTATTTCGGTGGTGAGATGTTAACTACCTCGCCGGGTATACAGTTCGTGGGTTTGATTCCGACCCTGACGCTTGTATACTTGGGAGTTTGCATGTTCCCCCCGTGGTCGCGTGGATATTTATCCGGGTCCTCCGGCTTTTCCCTCCACATTTCAAATGAACGTGCCTTTAGAGTACTTGGTTGCTAAATATGTCCACATGATGATAAACCACTTCGTTGAGCTATCATTTGTGATAGCCAGGTCACTTCTAAAAAAGAGCTATATAGCTGTGGGCTTCACCTGGTAAAATAAAAAAAAAAGTTCAGTTAATTTGTTAACCATATTGTCGCCCAGCAGTTGGGAATCTCGCACGCACGATGTAGTGTGCGTGATGCACCAATCCTCCTGTATCTGGAGGGATGTGGCACTATGCCTGCATCTTCAATCGAGCCAAAAAAGTTATCGTTATTAAATAACTGCCCACAGTAAATATGTAACTGGTGTTCCATTTTTCGGAGACAGTTTTTAATCGTAATGACACAATATGTACACGGACAGAATGTTCTTCAATTAACTGCTGGATGAGGCACCGCTGGATGACTTGCAGGTCATGGGGCTATGTACTTCACCAAATTGGTCAGCGCGGGTTGGTGAAGTCCCGAGAGCTTAGACGTGGGAGCATAGAATATCAGTACAACGATTGATTTTTCTGCACTAATCTCTGCTGCTAATGTAGTTGCAGCCTCATCGTCGCCTATGAGATGCTGATTGTGCGTGGTGGTCACCCGTTCAAGCACTACACAGGCTCATACTTGCTTAGCTTCCACAATACGATCACGGGCACATTCCAGGCGATTTGGTCATAGGAGAAACTTCAAAAGAGCCAGTAAAGTTATTAAATCACTGTCAGCAGTACAGTTCTTGCTACGATGTTTCATTTAACGGGTCAAATTCTCAATCAAATCAAGACAATCATTTGGGGTGTTACTTTCTACGAGGTCACGTTGTTCAATCTCGATAGGATTAACTGAATAATCTACAGGCAACCTGCTAGAGATGTAACCTGCACTTACATACTATACACATCTGCATTAAGATTGTGTAGAAAAAACATCCAGGTTAATAGATTTACCTCTGCGGTATCAAACGTGACCACTATTTTATTTTCTGTCTACACCTCTCATCTCTCCGTCGTTTATCATGCTGCCATTAACTGATATGTCTATACTCTTTGGTTATTTCGGTAAAGTCACGTAGGTTAAAAAGAAAACAAATAAATTAAATCACGTTTCGGAGGCAACACAAGCCTCCGTCTTCAGGTGGAAACGTCACAGCAAAATTACTGTATCAAGTGGCTTAAGTAATTTTGCTGTGACGGTTCCACCTGAAGATGGAGGCTTGTGTTGCCTCCGAAACGTCGTGATTTAATTTATTTGTTTTCATTTTAACCTAGCCATGACTGAGAATCGAACTCAGGTCGCTGGGTACAAAGCAAAGCATGTTCACCATTGAGCCACTGGCGTATATTTCAAGGCATTACCCAGAGGTTTCCACTAAAATGGTGTACGGTTAGTTCAGTAAAGACGCAAATGGTGAACAGCTCATAACTGGTAGATACGCGTGTCAGTTGTTGATCTTAGGCTATCAAATAAGACTTAACATAGCATTTTTTAAATATTATTTGGTTCTTTTGGTGAAGTCACATAGATAGAAAAATAATAAAAAATTAAGTGAAAAAACCCACGACGTTTCAATCGCAACACAAGCGGTCGTCATCAGGAAAAGGGGGTTAGCCTCTAAAGGAAAACTGTTTATAAAGGTCTAAAGATGGGCGTAGCCCAAGTGTGTCAGCAGCATGGACGGGGTAGCTGTTCATATAGGAGAAAGCAATCTGATCGAGTCACTCACATTTCAACCACTTTGGGTCATGACTTGATTTGTGTTTTCTTGTCAACCTCCATCGTCAACAGCGTGGATATGTGGAGCGAGGCGCAAATGATTTCCTGGTGGCCCTTTTCATTAGTGTAGACCCACTGCGTTGGCATTGCTTACTCCGACATTAACATTAGCTGCCCCGCCCATGCTGCTGACACACTTGGGCTACACCCATCTCTAAACCCTTATTAACAGTTTGCCTTTAGAGGCTAACCCCCCTTTTCCTGACGACGACCACTTGTGTTGCGATCGAAACGTCGTGGTTTTTTTCCACTTTATTATATCTTCGGGACTTTACCGAAAGAACCAATTAATATGAATTCCTGCAGTCACTAAAGTTTTAAGTCATAGTTTTTTGAGTAAGGCATGTTGTTATCTGACCAAATCTGTATCGTTAAGAACCCCGCAACACCCGCCAGACGTCCTGCATTGTTACCGACTTTCTGGATCTCCATAATAGCGTTTTTTGGGTTAGATCGCGTAAATATATAAATGTATCGTTAAACCCAGCACAGTCAAATAGTAAGGGTTGTCACATAAACAGAAAATGCCAATTCGTCACTAGTACAGCACACCGGTGCGTTGGTGAGCCAAGTCACACCATTTACATTCCGAGTACGATGTTTCACCAGTAATTACAACTAGCTTCATCAGGTGACAGCCAGATTTGTGAAGTCCACCTGTTTCATTCCTTAGAGGTGTAGATGTGGTGACCACCCTTCTGCGCTCTTACGCAAAAAGGGGGGGGGGAATTCATGAGTAAACATACATTATGCATGTGCATTATGCAAGCCCAATGATCTTGACTTTTTGGATCTCGTTTTGCTGTTTGACAGTTTCAAACTAAACGTCGTTTCCAACTTTGTTTGCGAGGATTGCTCTTGAATTTAGTAGCGAACCAAAACCAACTATAATTTGCGCATTAAACTCGTGTAAACGTGACAATTAATTTGTTTGGCTGTTGGGTAGTAAAGGGTTAACTGTAAAGACTTGGTTAGATCATTATGTGGCCTCACCAAAAATTAACTACGTATCCAATGAGTTTGAGGTTTCATTGAGAAAAAAAATGTCAAGGTACATTGTGAGGTGTGAAAACACTGCGACGCCCTCCCACATTAATGGACATGCGGTGATATCACGACAGAATCATGACAGTCCAATAGACCAGAATAACAATAAAAAATCTGTAAATTTGTATCAGGGAGTCTCATAAACAGTCCAAATAAGTGTCTAACGGAGCTATTTGTTGTTGCGATGTTTTTGTCCCTTTAAAAGCAAACTTTTGTATGGGAATGAACTGGAATACACTGAAAAAAACGCATGCATACAAGGTGACGACGCCGAAGAATCTGGCAGCCACTGATTTATTGTGCTGCCACCTCCTGACCAGCATGCAGCCCTGTCGGTTGGGAGTAAAAAAAAAACACGTGGTTTGAGCTATAGTTTGTGAACATTAGTTGTAGATTTTAAGACTCCGTCAAGGGAACTTACTCTTTTGTATGTACGTTGTACTTCTTTTATACCGTACATAGCCAACCATGATAATCAAAGGTGCAGGGGAAGGACAACACACTAAACAATGTATATTCTACTTGTAGGAACCTCCTGGTTACACCAGCCCACAGCGGATTATTGTGTCCGTCCATCCGTCATGCATCCAAAAATGGGAGGGGTGGGGCTGGGTGGAGAGGGGAAGGTGGGGAGGGGCTGGGTGGGGGGTGGGGCTGGGTGGGGAGGGGCTGGGTGGGGAGGGGCTGGTCACCCCGTGGTGCCCTTATAAAACTCAACGTTCAACCTACTCACGCCGGCTTGTGCCCGCCCTCACAGTCGGGCATATTTGCGGAATACACCACGCCGCCGTTGACCCTGGCATTGACCGAGCAACCCAACGTTCCTACCAGCTCCCTCCGCAGGAATGTTTGTGCAGCAATGGTAATTAAATGGACATGTGGTTTTGCCCTAAAACTGTTTTTACCATTTTAATATTTCAAGAAGTCAGCTCATTTACCATTTTCTTTCACTGCTTTACCTCACCATTGATGCCTTGTGCACTGGTGCAGCATTGGTTAGATATTTTCTTGTGCCAAACACCGCTTGTCACGCGATTCCAAATATTTTGAATGGGGCATTTTAATCTTTGGCTTAGTAACCACTTTATTACATTAATTATATGTTCTACAATTTCCAGTACAGCTCTGACCAAGAACCCGAAAGATTGTGAGTAAAAAAATAATTCCAAGCTGGGTCAAAGAAATGAGTACTGGCGATAGACAAGACAATGGCATTGCAATGTGGAATTTACACAACTCAGTTCCTCCAAATGAGATGAATGCCATCCATTGCTTGTATTTAGCAGGAAGATGCAGACATTGACCTGGCTCTCATGGGAACCCAGTGCATTTGCCCAGGTCCGGAGGGAGAAAAGTCTTATGAAGGAGGAAAAATAATTTTAATACATTTAATCTGTCACTGGATAACATCCAATTCTAAACGTCGTTCTGTTAATTTACATAAAAGCTTGAAAATCAATAAGATGCATAAGAAAAGTATACGTCAATGAAAAAATGCATCCCACTCAGGACCAGTACAATGTTTAAGCGGCGTTCGGTCAAGTCAATTAATCGCGGCCACAATTAATCACTGGGTGCGGGGGGTACACAGCACACCGCACGCTCGCTCGCCCACCCTCAGTCTTAGTGTCACGGAGCGCAACTCAGACCATAGAAAATCCCCTATGGCCGGTGGCACTCACACGCGCGTGACACCACCGCTCCCACAAGCCTCGCTATTGGTAATAGGGCCTGTACCGCGTCTGATCCGGTGGCGCTGTTACGGATGGGGGTAGCGAACCGGGCGGAGGCACGGGGCCCCGGGGGGGCGGGGGCACGGGGGGCGGCGGCCTCGCCGCACCCCACAGGCCCACGGAGGGCGGCTGGCTGTAGGGCGGCGTGAGCGGGCCGGGCGGCGGCGGCGTGTAGTGCAGCGGGGGCGGCGGCTGGCCCATGAAGGGCACGGGCGGTCTCTGGCCGACAATGGGCGGGGGCGGCTGGCTGTAGGCCATGTGCGCCGGCGGGTGGCTCATGGGAATGGAGGGTGGCGCCACGAAGTGCATGTGGTGGGGCGGGCGGGGCGGCTGCGGCGGAGGGGGCGGTGGCGGCGGGGGGCCGTTGGGCGGCGCCTGCGCCGGGTAGTCCACGCGGCGGCCCACTTCGGCGTATGCGCCGCCGCCCCCACCGGAGGGCGGGCCGTGGCCCTGCCCGCCCTCCTGGCCCTGGATGGGCACGGTGATGAGGTTGCAGTGTTTGCGCGCCGTCGTTATGGTGGTGATGCGGTAGCTCTCTTGCGGGGCACAGCGCGGCGATGGGACGGCCGCCGCTGCCGCGGCCGCTGCGGCCGCCGATGCCACGGCCGCCGCCACTGCCGCAGCTGCCGCGGCGGATGGGGGCACGATGGGGGGGTGGGGCGGCATGTCGGGTGGAGGGGGAGCCGACTCATCGTGAGCGATGTTGGGTGGCTTCTGGTAGTGGTCGTGCACGCCCGGCCCCGGGGCCACCACATGGTGCTCTTCGCTGACAACGCTGGGATGCATCTGCCCCACAGCTGCACAGGGAAGGGGAGAATGCGATGAGTCAGGGGGTGGGGTCTCTGCGCATGCCGTTAAATTGGTGATCATCTTCAAAAGTCGGCAAGAACTGGCTTCACTTTCGATGAAAACAAAATCCCCCACGATGTATTATACTTATGTTTCCTTTAACAGGCAAAATACTCCTTAAGATGGCCAAACATCCCAATGCAGAACCCTCCGGAATTAAAATCGGGCTTTGTGAACAATCCAAGGGTGTGAGGTCGATAAAATGTTAATATTCTCATAGATGAGTTCAGCCCCAAGTAAGCTAGTGGGTCTGAAAGTTTTTAAAAATGTGTGTGATCCACCAACCCTTGCCTAAGAAGAAGCGCGGAAAATCAAATACACGACCCACCCAGCCAGGCCACAGCTCTTAAGCTACAGAAGAATTACCGGGTGGCGGATCGAGGGGTCGTTGCTGCGGCTTGGTGTGCCGCACATGCCGGTGGTTGATGTGTGCCTGCAGGTCCCGCTGCGACAGGTATGTGCGCTTGCAGCCCGACACCACGTTGCATAGAAAGACGGTGCCGCGCAAGCACTGCTCTATACGCTGCACCTGGTCCACGCACCTGCAAACAAAGCAGCCCACCAACCCCGTACCACAACGAGACATTTGGCTTTGAAGAATCAACTCACATCGTCAATCAAATCATTTGGTATGCACGGAATTATTAACAGCGCAAGGCTAACACAACGGGCTGCAGTAGTTTCACAGTGGGGGTTGACATTGCTACGTATATTCTCTCTTAACCATTTCCCGTTCCGAGACATCTGAAAAGTTGCAGGGTGGGTCCCGTTCACCACTGAATCTCAGAACGCGCAAGCGGTTTGCATTAATTTTTATTTAGAGACGCACAGTGCTGCTGTTTTTAAATACATTGTACTGTACTCACCACAGGGAACTGCAGCGACACGACCACACTCTGTGATGGCTGGCATCAAACTGTGCCACACGCCCTCCTGCATGGCCTTTTACTTCAGATTCCGTTCGAAATCGATTTGATTCCATCATCGGAACGGACTCGGAAGGAAAACCAATGACGTGCACATACGTCATCGGAACGGGAAAAGGTCGAGTACTCTGGCAGGTAAATTCTCAAATTTGTATAATGACGCCGACATACGTGGCCTATTCTTATTCCTTTTCAAAGGCCAATCGTTGGCGTCCACTGCGAAGCAGAGACGGCGCATACTCATAGCGAACAACATGCAGTATTAACTAGCGGGGCCGCACGGTTCGGACCACGGACCTATGCAACACGCTGCGAACACACCATTGCTCAGTCACATCACCGCCCATATGAAGTCCATTACCTTGCTGTGTACCTGGGTGACCTAGCAGGCAGTGCGCTTGCCATTGGGTCGGTGTACACGGAGACGACGGTCCTGAAGCAAGTGGGTAATTATTACCCCAAATGTACAAAGTGCAACAAATATATTTAAATGACCTACTTCATTACACCTTACCTGATTATTGTTGCAGGTGTAATAACTATAATAACATGTGCCCACTGCTTATAAGTGGATCTTAAAGATCCCCCGATGTCATTCGAAAGGGGCCATTGTGTGCCGGATTCAAGGTTCAAATTTTAAAAAGTTCGAAAATTACCCGCAAAATTATTCAATTGGAACTATACACCGCAATCATTGCCCCTCACTGAAAGATTATTTCCGCAGGTCCCTCTTGCAAATGAGAAAATCCTGGTCCCTTGAGTTCTCACCTCGTTAAATAAAAAAACAATAATTTAATACTACTTTAAAAAAACTAAGATTCGGATCTTGCTGGGGATAGTAAAACCTTGGATTGCGAGCATAATTCGTTCCGGAAACGTGTTTGTAATCCAAAGCACTCGTATATCAAAGCACTCGTATATCAGTTGTGATCACGTGATGCTCGGCAGACAAAGCGTATACGAACTACTCGTATTGCAAGACCTCGCTCGTTTATCAAATGAATATTTATTTAATTTTTTTGCTCGTCTTGCAAAACACTCGCAGACCAAGTTACTCGCAATCCAAGGTTTACTATATAGGGAAAATCTACTGCACATGATTAAAGCATACAACACTATATATGGATAGATGAAGGACATGCATTTATCAATGTGTGGGACCTGTTGTATGTGCATGTCTTACCCTGGGCAACTTTTGTCTCCCCGTTGCTCATGGAGACTGGCACAGTCGAAGCAGAAGACATGCTTGCAAGGAATCTGTGATTTAAAGCAATTACATTGTTAGTCAATCAAGGGTTAAATGTCGACATGTATCAATTCACACCTGACAAGAGTGATGTGATGAATTGTCATGGTTGAAGATAATTATGCAACTTACAATCAATATTATTTTGCATTAGCACAGTGTAGTCACATACTGTCTATACCATCTTTTGTACAAATTAGTTTCCATTGTTTCTCAAAGTTGATCTGTCTTGACTGTATTGCCTCGTTTGGTCCATCTCTCTTGCCTAATGTCTTGTTTAAATAGTCTGACAATAATTCTGAATAAAAAAAAATGCATAATCTTTTTCTGGAGATGAAAACTACGTGTTCTTATAGGCACAAAAAAACTCCCCAACACATGGAGTGGATTGTCCTATACCATTTGGTACAACGCAGAAACAAATTAGAGCTATACAGAAAATATGCAAAAACCTAGACAATAACAATATCTTTAGTTTTAAATTATGCACATGTGATGACTGTGTAAAATTAATAAGTACTGACCATTCGACCATAGATTTTAATTGGCAGGCCACATTTGTCGCAAAAATGTACCGGAATGTCATCTTTCTTCCCAAATATGTTAATCTGCAAGAAACAGACACACGCAACACTTAGCATTATATTTCGACATCATGTCACTCACCATGTTCGCACTGACCAATGTGGAGTGGCGGCTGACTGCGAGATTCAACCAAACTGGTAAAATTGTCACACATTGTTATTTGTTTAAGAAAAGCTCAAGTTGGCGTCAAGGTTTTTGGGATGTTTTCCAAGTGGAAGGAAATGTGAGCAGACAGAGTACAAACTCCATATGGAGAGGTGCCAGTCAGGAATGACAACCAGGTTGTTCTTGCTGCGAGGCACAAATGTTACGACTGCACCCACCCTGCTGCCCAAATTATACTGCGAACCTTTCCTCCAAAGCACTGAATTACAGCGATGCGCCAACCACCTCACTTTGAATAGAATAAAGGCTTAGTAAAAAACATATTCACTTGAAAATGATTTAATTTCTGTTATTGAACCAAAATACCAAAGAACAAATCATTGTGAAACTATATCTTATACCTTACAATCCCATATGATGGTCTTGGGATGTTTGTCGTGATCTCTGCCATAATCTTCATGCACCCGAAAGCTTTCATCCGCATACTCACCTGCCCCTTCTGCAGAAAGGCAAAGTTAGTATTTCCACATACAGATAGTCCCCGAGTTACGATGGTCCGACTTACGATATTCCGATCTTACGATAGCGATACGTTACGTTCAATGCATGTTAAAAAGTTTTTATAACAGATTGTTTCCTAATAAAACTTTCTATTAAACTGCAGTCCATATAGGTAGGCTAAGAATTTACCTTGTTTTTTTAACTTTACATTTTACTGTGCAATACAGTATTGTAATTCATAAATACATACGGTATATAGTTTATACAGTACGGTACTGTAAATTGCTCTGTTTTGCTAAATTATCACCATTCTTTAAGACTCCTGGGTAGGCTAGGCCATCTTCGACTTACGATATTTTTGACTTACGATGGGGTCGTCGTAACGCATCTCCATCGTAAGTAGAGGACTACCTGTATATGTTGTTTTCAATCATCTGACACACTTTTGGATTTAATACCGTATTCTCCAGATTATAAGATGCTATGTAAAGTGAGACATGGAATAAAATTATGCTCGTATCAATAAAGTTAAACAAATCTCGATCACACACACCTCCCGAATTATAAGAAGTATTCATGATTTTTGCTTTCAAATACAGGGAAACTATTATTTGCGCCAAAGTTTAATTTACAAGTGAAAGAGAATGTGCCTGAGAGGATAACGACTTTAAAGGTTGGAGCAATGAGATCAGTTAATGTGCAGGAGTGAGATCAATCACATTGCTGGACTGCAATAACATGGGAAAGGGCCTTCATTGAGCACAATGACTTATGATCATTATGGTGAATAGGTCAAAAACCAGTGGAGGCCCTCATGCAAGCAGTGGCATGAGCATGCACTTGAAGGGCTGCACCTTCACCTATTCAGCCGTCCGAATGGAAAAGGTTCCTCCAGTCCAGCAGAACTGTCAGCCAATAGACTCAGACAGAAATATTTCGTGGAGCCTACAAAGCATAAATATAGCACCTTCATGATAGTTTTCGTGCTATAACAATGACGCAAATAACAAACGTATTTGTTATAAACAGCAACTCAGCAGACAGTCTGAGGGTCATATTCTTAGTCACTCAGCTCTGGCTTCAGTTGCTTTCAAAGATGCACGAGCGGCTCAGCCATGGCTTGGCTCAGCTCATGAAAACGTTAAGCATGGCTGGGAAACAATGCACAGAGCCGGCTCAAGTTAAGCATGGCTTTGAGCCCGAGCGATGCCTGAGTCGTGTCTACAAATACAAGTCGAATGTCCTTCCGTCCTGGAAGAGCCACACGCCCACCTCTATCGGGAGATGGGTGCCTGGGGCTTTTGTACATAGCCCAGGGGAGGCCACCGGAGCGGGAGGCAGCTGCACCACGCTCCGAGATCAGCTTGATGGGGATGGAGCGCCTCACGTCTGCGCTGCCCACAGCTGCTGAACCAGGTTCTCCTTCCAGGTCATGGTCTGGAAAAATAATCACGACGACGGGAGGGAAATCACACTCTTCTTAGTCCCAAGTCTGGTTGAGATATACCGTATTTTCTTGATTATCAGGTGCCCTTTTCCTCTTGTATTTTAAAGCAAACGTTAGAGGGGAGGCGTAAAATCCGTGAGCTATATTTGTACAACTTTATTGCCATAGGGCAGGGGTCGACAACCAAAATAACAAGGTTTTTTTTGTCGAATTTGGTAAAAAAACAAAACCTCAATATTTCAAGAGCCGCAATGCACGTGAACACGATACGGTCAATACAGTTTTTTTGGGTTAGATCGTGTAAATATACACATGTATCGTTAAACCCGCCACCACCCAACACAGCCAATTAGTAAGGTTTGTCACGTATCATCAGGTGGGAAAGCACGGCCTGCTGCTGATGCAGACTGTTTTAAGGGTATGGATTCCTGCAATCACGAAAGCTTCAAATCAATAATCAATCAATCCCACGCGTGCCAACACCATCACCACGCGCGCCTCTCTTCCTCATTTCCCGCCACCGTGCGTTCTCATTCGGTTACCCGACCCGCTTCGCCTTTCCTCCTCCACCTCGCTGTACACAATCGCCCCATTCCTCATCGCGTCCTCTTCCCAAACCCGCCGAGTTGCTTCGTTATAGCCGCCCCCATTACCACTTAGTCGTGGCCCTGCAACCCCTCCTCACTCCCCTCTCCCTCCTCCTCTGTGGCCTTTTAAATGTGCCCGATCATTCAAATGGAATGGGCGAAATAGACAACGAAGGTTTTATTTTTCTCTAAGCAATTCGGTGCAGAGTTTCGCCTGTACTTCTCGAAACGCGTTGTGCCTTTCGACATTCGCAGTCCCCTCGTGAAATGTCGAGACGTCTCATCACCAAGTTGGCGCGACACCCGCACGGAGCGCCACTCACCCTCCGCGTCCATTGCGCGCGGGGCACGCCGGGTGAATGAGCAGTGACTTCCGGAACAACCGGAACCCCCCCTCCCCCAATTCACCCCCCTGCCATTCACCCCCCCCCCGCCCATCCCCCCCCCATTCACCCCCTCCCCATTCACCCCCCCTATTCACACACCCCCCCATTCACCCCTCCCCCATTCACCCCCCCCCCATTCACCACCCCCATTCACCTCCCCCAGTCACCCCCCCCCATTCACCCCCCTCCCCATTCACCCCCCCCCCCCATTCACACCCCCCCCCATTCACCCCTCCCCCATTCACCCCTTCCCCATTCACCCCCCGCCCATTCACCCCCCCCCCCCATTCACCACCCCCATTCACCTCCCCCAGTCACCCCCCCCATTCACCCCCCTCCATTCATCCCCCCGCCCATTCACCCCCCCCCCCCATTCACCACCCCCCAATAACCCCCTCCCCCCATTCACCACCCCCATTCACCCCCCCCCCCCATTCACCCCCCCCCCTCTTCCACCCCCCTTCCTCCCCATCCACCATCCCCCCCAACTTTCCTCCCTCCCCCTTCCCCCGTGTCATAGTTTCATTTATTTCATTTCATTTAGCTGTCAACCCACACGGTTTAGCCCGGATTCTTGTACAGGGAAATTTAGTTATTAGGCCCATACCGCGCACAGCAGTTTCTCCCTTGTGATGGGACTTTGTAGGATGAACGTTGAGATTTATAAGGGGCACGGGGTGACCAATAAGGTGTGAATTGATCTGTAATAAGGTAGGCAGCACTGATAAAAGGGTTGACGGGTATAACCCCCATAATTCACCCCACACCGCCTGCTCGACAGTTCGCTTCCTGATTGGCCGGTTCGGTTAATCGCCACGCCCCTTCTTCAGCATGCCGCATTGTGATTGGGTAACTTTAGTAGCTCAGTACAACATCGTTCCCGCCCTTTTCTGCCGCTCTCTGATTGGTCCAATTTGTCGTCAGCCCCCCCCCTGCTCCCCCCCCTGCTCCCCCCCTGCTCCCCCTCAGTGTTTCCGCCTCTCACCGATTGCCAATGCAAAGCCGCAATTCCCAACGCTCCCGTTACCGCAAGGAATCGCGGGATTACAACGCGGATCGATCCATCGATTCCATAACCCGCTGCGTCCATTCCCTCCGCCCCCGATTCGCGAAGTAAATCACGCAATCGATTCCCCCATGCAAGTTAACGGTAAAACAAGGGAATCGACGAATAATAGTTATAAACTGTGGATCGATACATCCGCTACGCGGTGACAACATTAACGACGAAGCGGTCAGTCAGTCGCTCCTCCGTATGTTGGGGTCGTGCTCGCATCATTAGCCGGCGTTCGCATTTTAACTATTGCTTGTTACGATTTTATCCGAGGTAAACTTTGCCTTTTGTTGAAGACGACTCCAGTTGAAGCAACTAAAAGTCGCCTTACGGTCAGTGCCGTTGCATGTTCAAGGCGTATTACTCCTATAACACACACACACACGCTCGTTGCTTATAACTTAATATCTTTTTTTTCGATTTAAAGCTTTCGTGACTGCAGGGATTCATCTTCTTGGTTCTTTCGGTAAAGTCACGTAGAAGGGAAGTAATAAAATAATAAAAATAAAACATAATAAAACAATTCTCACGACGTTTCGGTCACAACGCAAGCAGCCGTCCTCAGGCGAAGAATGAGACATTATCAAGCTAGGAGCTTATATAGGTGTAGCGAGGAGGAGCGCCCATTGGTATGCTAAATTCCTCTTCATATGCACATTCTTTTGTTAAGGCGCTCCTCCTCGCTACACCTATATAAGCTCCTAGCTTGATAATGTCTCATTCTTCGCCTGAGGACGGCTGCTTGCGTTGTGGCCGAAACGTCGTGAGAATTGTTTTATTATGTTTTATTTTTATTATTTTATTACTTCCCTTCTACGTGACTTTACCGAAAGAACCAAGAAGACTTAATATCTTACATATTTTATTTGTTTGTTAAGGCCACCGTTACTGATTTAACGTATTGAGTTTTCGTTCATTTGTGATTTTGCCTTTGCACCACAGCCAATGCTGGTTTCAATCAGTCATGTGTTGAATGCACGTGTGTGGGTTATAATGCTTACACTATATAAACTGTTATTGCTCTTGCATTAAGTGTGCGATTACAATCTCTCATTAAATACGTAAACTTATTTTTGTTTGTTTTTTCGCACGGTATAATTTACTATTCGATGTTTTTGTTGATTTTTTTTTGGGCAGTTATTTTATTTAAAATGAAAACATTAAATACAAACACAGTGTACCACTGATTACCCAGGCTAATCTTGCAAATTAGACTTGGTCTAATCTTAATTTTTGGAGCTTTCGTGACTGCAGGAATTATTCTTTGGTTCTTTCGGTTAAGTCACGTCTAAAGATAAAATAATAAATTAAAATAATAGCGACGTTGTGTTGCAATCGAAACGTCGCTATTATTTTAATTTATTATTTTATCTTTAGACGTGACTTAACCGAAAGAACCAAAGAATAGACTTGGTCTATTTTCAATTGTGATAAAAAAAAATAAGAATAGGTTTTACCCTTTCCGGCAATAAAACAGCTATTATTTGTATTCTTGGTTCTTTCGGTAAAGTCACGTAAGAAAGAAAATAATAAAATAATAAAAATATAAAACAAAAAAAATTCTCACGACGTTTCGATTGCAACACAAGCAATCGTCGTCAGGTGTGAAATCCACAGCAAGAACATTTGAAGAAAATGGCGGTTTCCATCGCCGTCATCTTCACGCCGCCAGGCAGCGGCGTGGCCGAGTGAGGGCGATGGGACCACGCCTAGTGATCGGCTGTGTGTGTAGCCAGAAGAGGTGTTAATACCTAGAGTTATTCTCGGTGTGAGGAAGAACAAGTATTGGCCTGTGTTGTGCCCAGTGTGAGTAATAATGAAGAAGTACCCTCTACACGACATGTCGCAGAAGTCGCGCATTATACTTTTACACAACCGTCATAATGACTTGAATGCCCATAACTATTCTATTCTTATGTATGACAATGTGTCCAGAGGCTAAATGCCAATGTTGAGGTCTGCTGGCCACGAGGCAAAGGCTTCTTCAGGAGAGGGTTCGTGTAGTTTTGCTATTCGTGCGTTGACGGCACGCAGACGACAGTGGTTTATTACACGGATCATGGTTCGGGTTGCAGGGACACAATTGCATACCCGTCAACCCCTTATCGGTGCCTACGTTATTACAGACCAATTCAGACCTTATTGGTCACCCCGTGCCCTTATAAATATCAACGTTCATCCTACAAAGTCCAATCGCAGGGGAGAAACACAAACAAATAGACAAAACACATTTTTTTACCCGTATTGAAACGGCTGTATGCCGTATGGACCTGAACTCAATTTCCCTGGACAGGAATATGGGTAAACCGTATGGGTTGACAAGTATGTAATTGCACTACTGTGGTGGCTTGTATTTTAATTTTCCACTTAGGAGATGTTGCACCTTGGCCTTTTGATGTTCTGATGATGCGGTTGATAGTTCCACCAGCAGTGTCTTCGAGTAGGAATGTCAAAGCCAGGCAGAGGTGCGATGTTTGGGTCTCGAATGAGGAAGTGTTTATTCTGGACGGCTACGACCGACGCAGACAGTGTGCAACACTTACAACGGGTCCATAGCTTCAGGAAGTTGCACTCATAGGGAGCATTCTACCAGGAAGCCACGGGCTTGGCGTGCTGGAAAGTCAGTCCATTAGGAGATCAGAGAACAGTAGCAGGGGAAACTGAATGTTGGCATTGGAAACTAAATATATCAATATTGGGTAAGGAATATTGGCATGGGAGACAATTGAGGGAGAAATTAAAGGTGGTGCAGGGCCACGGAAGAGGTTAGATAGCTAAACTGGACATGCAGATGTGTCGGGAGGCTGAACGAACGGAAAGAAAACAGTGCGGAACCCGCAGGCTGCGAGTGAGAGCGCGAGAAGTGGGGGGGAGGGGGGCTGGACCGGGAGGGATGGTCCCACCAGCGCTGCAAGGGACTGGGGAATCATGGGGAGGTGAGTGTCGGAACGTGGGCCCTGTCGAGGAATCGAATGCGGTGGAGGGGTGTAAGCATGAGAGAGTGACAACGGGTAGGGACATGGTGAACAACGGGGTTGATTCGAGTAGTGAGCGCGCACATTATTGACACGTTCCACACATTGCATGTAAACACACATCATTGGTGAACATTTGTGATTTGTAACAGGATACACGTGTGAATAAATAAAATACAGAGGTGGAACATGCTGACTGGAACTCGATCATGACAACGGAATGGCATTTATTCACTTTGCTTACTGACCATTTTATTTTTCACGTTAGTGTGACGGGGGCAGGACTGCGCCCCACTCGCACAACTGCCAAGATTGCCGGTGCAGGAAGGAAGCGAGGGCCCGCGTGGGACCCTGGCGGCAGGCCTTTGAAGCAACTCTGCGTCTCCATGCTGCTGTTGCCTTCTCCGCCCGGCTCACCACGCGAGCCCGGACCCACGTGCCCACCAGCGTCGTCTACCACCTGCCCTCCACAACCCAGCGGAAGTCGTGGCGACGGCGGTGGCATAATCACCAGGGCAAGGAGTGCCGAGTGCAAGAAAAATCTTAAGGACAAGAGTAACCATGCGTGCAAGGCTTCTGGAGACAAATTCATCACTCCAGAGGGTAGTGACCGCACCGCAGTTTAATGGGCTGTAGGTAGTCAAGCTGGTGAAGTAATTTTGGCAATTGCTTTTGATGCCACACTGCACCAGGCTGTCCTATGCATATGGTAATCATCTCAGCTGTGCACAGTTGATGCCTGACCAAGCAAGGTCTGCTGGGACAGTCATATTTAACCTTGGTGATCTCGTCAAGGAACATAAACAATCACACAAACTCCAGTCATCCTTGCAGCGGCTTTTGGCTATCCATCGAACAAAGGCGGTCACTGCGTCGCACGCTTTGAGATGCGCTTCTGCGGCCAATGCAGTCCTATATTTTATTAGGATGACTGGTTACCAAGTGGAAACGAAAGACCTAAGACCAGATTATGGATACTGTTTGTGCAGGTTTTGCAGGTCGTGTGTCTACTGTGCAGTGGATGTGGGATCTGGCAGAGGTTAGCGTTGGTGAGGTGTGTGGTGGCATCAGCGGCTTTGGCCACATTGACATCTTGGGCTAGTTGCTAATAATTGTCTTGTGTTGCGTGTGATATCTGGCGGGCCCGCAGAGGTCCAATGCAAGTGGAATCAGCACGGAAGCCACCTCAATATCCAGCTCGTAAGCAGCGGAGCCGTGAGGCTGAAGGACGTGAACGTGATCCTGTCCAATAGAGATTGTTCCGTTGCGTTTCCAGGTACTGCGCCACTCGTTCTTACAATGATTATGGGGCCAGCTATGTGGTATTAGATCACGTAATGATATTACTCAATTTGTGTTGTTAAAACCCTCCACCACCTGACACAACTTACCGGTAAGCTGAAACAATAAAATTTAGCTTATTAAATACTTGTACATGTCACAATTTAATTTATTTGCCTATGCTGGATGGTGGAGGGACCTTAATGACACAAATTTGGCCAGATCGTGACAAGGCATAACCCAAATATTAATAATGAATGATAAAATTAAATGTCCTCTCTATTGCCAGTGACGAGTTTGCTTTGTTGACCCGGCAGGAGGATTCGTGTGGAGGTGTACGTTTTACGGGGAGATCGAGGCTTCGTGCAGCAAGGTGCAGTGTCGGGAGCGAGATCGACAGCTCATCCTTAACTTGCAGAAGAAACGGGAACACGAGGATTGGCCTAGACTGTCCGTGAGTCTCGCGCTCGCAAAAATGTGGACCTACAGGACTCACAATTTTGCTCATAAGCATCAACATTAAGAGACAGAAAGTGGAATCTATGCAGGTTAATGACATTTTTTTTGCATCGCGTGCTTTCAAATAAACTTCTGCTGCTGTCTGGAACACCTGATTTTAGGAAGCCACTGGAGCTATCTGCTTTTAAATCTAAAAAGAAAATACATTTCTCTAGAATAGTTTTTTGTGTTTAGTTGTCCTTCCCCGCACACCTCCGATTAGCATGCTTGGCTTCATACGGTGCGAAAGAAGTTCAACATACATGCATACACACATCGTTAAGATTGTTAAGAATTTAAGTGGGCTTTGGCTGGACATGTCTCCTAGAAGTGACGATGGCTGATGGATGGAGTTGTAGTTGAGATATGGAACTCGCCTGAGAGAATGTCCGCCTAGGCTAGGGGTCGGCATCAAAATAACAAGAAGAGCTATTTTTCTTCAAAATTTGGTTAAAAAAATCTCTTTCAAGAGCACGTGACGATACGAGACGGTGGGTCCTTAATAAATAACGTCACAGAAGCAGTCCTTAAAGAGACGCCATGCAGTTCCGGAACCGCAGGTGTAACCACCCCTGGTCAGGGCGATGGAGTGATGGTATCAGCTTGCGTGTAGTTGCTATGTAGAATGGTACATTGCAGGATCGTGAGAGATGATGGTCGACATGATATCCCCTTTACCTTGTTTTAACTTGCCCTATAATGCATTACATGTTGGTGGCAGAAGGGTTTTGATGCTTTGTTCATAATGCGTGTAGTTTTTGTTGTTGTTTTCGACATGTTTATTTCGACAACAAACATACAACCTTTCTATTTGTGGTCCCTTCAAGCGACATTCCCTGCTCAACATTCAATATGACGTTTCTGATTTGCTTGTGCTCTAGTTCCATTCCCGGGCATGGCTAACATAAGTTACGGATGATATCTGACCAGTCCTGGGCCCTTGCCTTCACCAACTCGCACTGACTAACGTGAATTATGTCCGAACAACTCTTGAAGACCGACACGGCATTGGGAAGCCTTCACGGCATTGGGAGGCGGTGGATTGATGAAGGACTGTGAATTATTACCTGTCCGCAGCCGAACAACGATGCAGGAGATCCAAAGAGTTCGGCCGACCTGGCATTTCACGCCTCCAGTGCACGGCAGTGCTGTCTCGAGGGTCCTGGCAACGTCTTAATGGAACAGGCTGCCAGTTGGAGAGAGGCAGGACATGTGGAGAAAAACCTAAAGCCCGGGAGGACTGCAGACAGCCTCGCAGCCAAATGGCCAAGCACCACTGAGCGGGACAAGCTGCCAGCCGACGAACAATCGGTACCTAGAGCCGGGACGAGCTGTTTATAGTATTCCCTCGTTATTTACTAAACTTGCTATCCGCGATTTTGGCTATCCACGAAAATCGCATCTGGAACTCTACACGACTGCATCGAGAGAGAGAATGAAAGTGATGAGATAAAGTGATGAGAGAGAATGTGATGCGTGAAAGTGATGAGAGATAAAGTAATGAGAGAAATGATACTGTTCATGTATTTAAGAGCTTATTTATGTATTTATCCAAGGTAAGTCATTTCGAGGCCAACATGTGCAAAATTCGCCATTCGCAAGCATCTCCAGAACATAGCCGTCGCGAATAACAAACTACCTTTCTGTGCTTGATTACTCGGGCCTCTGTACAAATGATGGTCGTCCCTCCACCCTGCCTCTCAAAGGCACGAAACCCCCGACAAACCACGCCCAGCGTGACGCAGCTGATGATAATGCAGGTAACATCACTAAGTCGTGTTCATCACCTACCGTACAGTGGCGTACCTGTGAACAGAGGTGATGCTTTCGTTTTTTCAAACTTTATTGATTTTCTGCACTCGGAATAGTCGAGTAATTCCAATCGATAATTGATTGAGTAATTGATTAAATAATTATGGAGCCGGTCTCATCATGATTTTCTGCCCAAGCCCACTTTCTTTTATCAACAGAATTATGTCCTTTACCTGGTTATGTTCTCTAATCTGCATATTCCTCTTTATGTATGTAATTGTAATTTTGAAATTATAATATATTAATATAATTTTCGCACCTCCGATTAGCACAGTTGGCTATGTACGGTGTAAAAGAAGTGAAACATACAACATATGAAACACATTCTTTCGAAGCAATGTCTCTGTTGCCCTGCAATGCAACTATAACGTGATGGTTTTGAAACACAATCCCATCCGCCCTTGTTGCTACAGATTGC
Organism: Lampetra fluviatilis; assembly: GCF_964198595.1. Taxonomy (NCBI): domain Eukaryota; kingdom Metazoa; phylum Chordata; class Hyperoartia; order Petromyzontiformes; family Petromyzontidae; genus Lampetra; species Lampetra fluviatilis. The sequence continues at coordinate 7,828,734 of NC_136312.1, read as the reverse complement.
GGGGAAGGTGTTGACTGGACAGACGACAATACAGGACAGAAACAAGATGTGTCTCGTTGGAAACTACCAGCTATCCCCTGTGCACATCAAGGGAGCATTGAAGGCAGATATTTCTAAAGAGCATGTTGACGAAGGTGTGTATCGCTTATAGTCTGATAAATGTAATAAACCCTGTAACAATAGAAAACAATAATAATTTAGTGCATGTTGCTAATGTGAACACACTTGTTTTTAAACCAAACCTTAAATGTGAATGCAACTAAAAGTTTGGGCCACAGCCTCACCAGCACTGTGTTCCGTTCTCTCTTCGTGCGTGCGCGCGTGTGTCCTCCTGCCACGTGGAGCAGCGGGCACGCCCGGGGGCTGTGTGATTGTTTGCAGCATTAACAAGAACTGGTACAAGAAGAGCGCGGAGGTGATCGTGGTGAGCGTTTACCTGAAGCAGCTGCAGCGCGATAGGTTTCGCGTCATATTCTCGCCCCATCACCTGACGGTGGTGTTTCAGACACGGTGAGCTGCCTGCTGGCTTGATGTGCGTCTCCCGATACGATTCTTGCTGACGCGCCCCAACTGGACGTCTGTAAAAAAGAGCTTCGGAGCTCATCAGATTCTTCCAGCCCAAATAAAGATTCTGATTTCCGCGCGCGATGTGGCTCTTGCTGGAATGTACACTGCAGTGCTCCGAAGGTAGGGTTGGTGGATCACGTGGAGATCATAATCTGCTGTCAACAGGGCTTAATTTCTCACGTGGTATATTCCAGATCGCAGCTGGGTTGGATTGGTGTAGGGATTATCAGTGTAAGGTACTACCACGAGAGCACAATGTTTTGCCCTTCTATATTAATCTAACATTGTACCCAATACAGTATTGCTGTAATCCACTGAACGGGCTAAGAACAAAATAACGCGAGATGGATGTAGCTTGCCAAAATAATTGCTGGAGAAAGCATTCCAGACTGTTCCGGCTGAAATTAGGCACTGGCGGTCAAAACTCCTAAACCCAGTGCGCTACAAAGATGGTAGCTGAACAAATAGCTTCTGGGTGGGGGTGGCGCATGCCTGTAATCGAGCATTTTGAAGGTGAGGGTGGGTGTATCATTTGGATATGTGAAATTTTCAAAATCACTGGGTTGCAAGGTAGGTCCATGAGATGGCAAGACCTCCTGAGCCTTGTATTTTTGTTTGCTTGGGTTTTTTTTTCAAGGGACTCCCAATTTCCTCAATTCCAAAACACTCGTTAAAAAGGAACTGCCAAAATCGCAGACTCTCCTTGATAAATAAGGGACATTTACCTCTTAAAATCTCAGTTCTGGTGTCCCTACACGATTCACTGACGTAACGACCTCATGACCTGATAATTGGTGGCAGGCGCAATGCGCAACAAGTCAAAATATTAACGATGGTGCAGGCTGACTTAGTTGGACGTGACCTTGCCAAGTGAAGGCGAGTTTGTAGCTTGTTGCAGGGCTTCATGGTTCGAGGCCAATGGCCATCCTTGTGAATGCCGCCTGTGTATCAACCATACATTACGCGCCTTCTACTTCGCATTGGGCCACTAATGATCCCTTGACATTTGAAGAAGAGGATGCCCATCGGTGCTGGAATTACGTTCCAAATTTTGATAAATTACCTGGGCATAATTAAATGGGTCAAACCAAATTGCAACGTCACCTCCGTGCTGTGTGAAACGTGGCATCTTCATCACGGCCTTGTGCTGTAGGAATTTTTATTTAAACTAATTGCTGAGCACAGGACCGATAGGCCAAAAGTCAAACGGCTCGCGACAAAACAGCACTATCAAAGTTGCAATAGATAAAGAGTGCACATGTCACTTTAACGTAGCCAGGTTACAAGAGATGGTGGAAAGGAAAAGTGTGAATTCTAATGAATTGATTTATTGGGCCACTGCTTTTGTGTACATTACCTGTGATTTCTGTGTTCTGATAGAGACGAGAGGTTTCTCAAGCAGCATGAAAACGCCACACCAGAGAGCCGCTTCCAGTGGACACTGGAACTTTTGTAAGAACCACCTCTTGGGCAGAAATTTTGCCGAAATGCACCTTCATTTTTGTGCCTTTGTGTTGTTCACCTTCGATACATCCAACCGAGAACGCAGCTTCCGAGTTTCTCGCAAGTGGCGTCGAGCACAAATGCATTTCCTATAGAAGAGGGAGAGTGCCTGCTGACAATTATTACATTTGTTTTATTATATTCGCTCAATCATCCTAACCTGTCAGTTCCAGCACTAGCTACAATGGCTGCATGGTAATATTGTATCGTATTGTACAGCCCACTTGTCAGTCCACTGCTGGATGAGGGCCTCCGCGTGTTATGTGGGCAGTGGAGGTTATTTGGCCGTATTTCACGTGACCAGATTCTTCATGGCGGTCAGTGGGGGATGCCTTGTGACTCAGGGTACTGCTGCTTGCGAGTCGTTTTTGTTCCACACCGGCTTCAGGTCCTTGCTTCGAGCGTCCAGCAGGAAGGCTGGGTTATTCTGGGCATCGTGTTGGGTTGGTGAAGATAACTAACAATGGATTTTGTTGCTGACCATGTATCCTATGGTAATGGAGCTGCAAATCAGTTACGGATTAATTCAGCCACCGAGCTTCATTAATGCTTTACTCTTCCTTTCAGGCACGTGATTGATCCTGAGCAGAGCTCCTATACCCTCCGGACTAGTTACCTAGAGATCAGCTTACGGAAGAAGGATGGCCAGCGCTGGAAGCCAACAGATGAGCCCTTCTGCAAATGTAAGCATATACTACTGTTACAATGCTTGTTTACCCAAGGAAGCGGCTGAATATTAAGCCTCAGGATGTTTTCTTTTTTCAGGAGGGACTTGCCAAGTTTCGCCGTTGGTGGTGACGATTTCTGTGTATTTTCCATTCAGTAATTTTTCAAATATGGAAAATTTGGACCATGACGCTGGCACACTATCCATTAACATCTACTGTAAAGCAGACAGCGTGTAAATTATAGCTAGTACACCCTGTAGTATTAACCAGGGTGGCCTAGCATATTCAATCTATGAACCTTTCCAAAATCGGCGAACGCGCTACCGCCGGACCGCATCACCACCAACAATCCAGTTCCTCGTCAGCCGCACCAGGCTTGGCACAGCTCCCCTCTGGGTTCACCTCAGAGGTCGCAATCGGGTACCCGATACCCGTACCCTACCCGATACCCGGCTACCCGTTTGCGACCCTGGTGCGGCCGGGTACGGGTAGGCCGTGAGTCACTCATTTCGGGTAGGGTACGGGTAGGGAATGGGAACCCGTACCCGGCCGGGTACGGGTATCCATTTGCGACCCTGGTGCGGCCGGGTACGGGTAAGGAATCAAAACCCGTTTGCGACCTCTGGTTCACCTTCGGTCGTGCGGTGTAAAGGAGGGTGATACGTGTTTCGTGTTGTCGTTGCGTTTACTTCAGCACCCGAAAAGCCCCCCGTGCGGGAGGCACTGCCGCCGCGTAGCCCCGCGGAGGCAAGGAAGGCGATGCCTGCGTTGGGGGCGGCTGCTGGGCCCGTCCGTGGCTCCGCCACACACCACGTTCTTGCCGACCTCCCCGAGCGTTGCACCTCGCAGTCATCGGAATCCACCACCGCATGCACGGTGAGACCTTGCCAGCCCCTCTTGGATATAACCCTTTACCCCCACTCCCCAAAAAGTACATTAGCTAGTGTTGTCACTGTGCACATGTGTGCCTCTTATTAGCCCGGTTGGCTGCGTACGGTACGAAAGACGTTAAACGTACATACATGTGTGTGTGTACAGCCCACTTGTCAATCCACTGGTGGATGAGGTCGTCTCCATGCCGTGCGGCTCGTGGTGGGGCTATTTGACCATACTTCACGCTGATTAGTGTGAGTTGGTGAAGGTGGACAGCATAGGTGGGGATGCATAGAAGCACAGTACAATAAATTCCGGATTACATTTAGCGTAACGTACATTCATTTGAAAAAAGCGATCAGTTGGTCAGACTATGTTACTCCAAATGTAAACAAGTATGAGAAACCTTTCCATTCTAAAACCTCGAGTTGTGACCTATTAATTAAAAACTTTACCCTTCCGATGCTTCTGTTGCTAGTGCTGCTGGTGCTGCTGCTGGTGCTACTGCCAGTGCTTCCACTAGTGTTGCTTTTTCTGTTCTTGCTGCTGGTGCTACTGCTGGTGGTGCCTTTGCTAGTGCTGGTGCTGAGAAGACTGCTGCTGCTGGTGCTACTGCTGGTACAACTGCTCGTGCTATTGGTGGCGCTGCTGCTGGTGCCACTGCTAATGTTGACGCCGTTGCTTGTGCTGCTACCGAAGTCCATGCATGACACTGGTGCTGCCGTTATCGCGTCTGCTGCCGCTCCTGACGAGGCGTTGCGTGCGCCACCAGGCTAAGCCCATGTGCAAGGTTCCGCCCATCATGGCGAGCAGCGGGGGGGAGGGGGAGGAGGCGGAGCAGGTGTGTGTGCCGGGCTTTACGGGGCTCATCAACCTGGGCAACACGTGCTTCATGAACAGCGTGATCCAGGCGCTGTCCAACACGCGCGAGCTGCGCGACTACCTGCACGGTGGGGGCCGCACTGATTGCATCTTGCACACGTGTCGTAAAAAGTCTGTTGAGGCCATGGTTGGGGGGGGGGTACATCTTTGTCGTACCCTCTGTGGGGAGTGTCCGCATAATGCAGTGTTCTTCGCTAATTTTCAGAGGTCGGCCACTTCGCTGATAAGACATCATCAGTGTGAGGGCCGTTGGTGTTTGACAGCACGATGATGAGGGTGTCTTCACATTTGTTTTTTGTTGGGGGCCGTACGTCAAGGGCCGCACTAAAGGCCGCCAGGGGCTGCACTAAAGGCTGCCAGAGGCCGCTTGCAGCCCGCGGGCCTTGCAATTAAGAACACTGACGTAGCGGCTACTGAGCTGCGCTACGAACTCAACAACCCGAGTTAGAATCACGCTCACAGCCAACATCGGTGACGATTATCTAAATCAGTCTTGGGCCTTCCCTGGGTCGACTCGACCATAAATGAGTCGCTGGTGTGGTGTGTAAACATTACCACTTGTTAGACAAAGGTGGCCGAGCTTGTTGCTGGCCACACCACCCCGCTAGTGTGCCACGTTGGCCTTCATAGATGCTGTCTAATAGCGAACACTTGATGGGGGATCTTTTGTCACGCTCTCAGTTTGCCACTGCGCTTGCTATCTGAGCACTTGTGAAACATTGCTGGATGTTTTCTATACGTACAGTATTATTTCAGTAGCACTCTACCTGCTATGACAACTTGGAATTTCCATTGCTGGACTATCCACCCGACCCTATAACACGTGTAAGGCATGGTGGTTGCCCATCCAATCATTATCCAGGCTTAAAACTGCTTAGCTTCCAATATCTGACAAGATCAGGTGCATCCTGGGTGATTTAGTCATAGGCTTGACTCGCATAAAGGCAGTGTTGATAACAAACTTGCCAATTTTTTTGTTACAATTGATTATAACGTATTAATTTAATTATTCTTGCTGCTTTAATCATTGATGTTTTGCCCTCGCCAGCAGACTCGGCATTTAAGGACGATATAAATTACTCCAACGTCCTGGGAACGGGGGGACGGTTGGCTGTCAGCTTGGCAATCATTCTTCGAACCCTTTGGAAAGGGACCCACTATGCATTCTCTCCGTCCAAGCTCAAGGTGAGCATTCCCCTACCAATCTCTGGACTGCCTTGAGGTGGGACAGTGGCATGTCCCTTAGCTTCACTCATAATCCAGTTCGGTGCAACTTGGAGTACTGGACTTTCATTGGTAAGCCCACTGTTGTCTTCTGGCTTAGGTTGCGTGCTGAACATATCTTTTTTCGAGCTTTCGCCATGCACTACTGTGGACATCTTCAATCAAGCATATTCAATTCATAATCAACGTTTTTGGGTTTAGATCGCGTTATTTATAAATGTGTCGTAACCCTCCACCACCCGACACGGCCAATCAGTAAAAATGTGTCACGTTGTCTTTTGTCAACGTGACACATTTTTACTGATTGGCCGTGTCGGGTGGTGGAGGGTTACGACACATTTATAAATAACGCGATCTAAACCCAAAAACGTTGATTATGAATAACATTGGTCGCGAAAGCCTACGTGTTAAAGCATATTCAACTCCTGAAGATGCCAACAGTAGTTCACGGATCAAGCTTAAAAGAAGAAATGCTCAACATGTGGCCTTACCCGAAAGGACCAATCCTGGATTATGAGTGGCTGCAAAAACCTGCCTGCTACATTCCCATTGGGAAGGATGCAAATTTATATCCCTATTGGCGTTTGACTCAGTCTTATCATCCCTTTGAGATCACAACAAATTTTGCCTCTAAAATCAACAGCGATTGATTCGTAGACAGGCTGAGTACTAAATTTCGATTTAAAGCTTTCGTGACTGCAGGGATTTATCTTCTTGGTTCTTTCGGTAAAGTCACGTAGAAGGGAAGTAATAAAATAATAAAAATAAAACATAATAAAACAATTCTCACGACGTTTCGGCTACAACGCAAGCAGCCGTCTTCAAGTGAAGAATGAGACACTGCCAAGCTAGGAGCTTATATATAAGCTGAGTTGGAGGTGGAAGAAGAAGAGAGCCTTAACAAAAGAATGTGCATATCAAGAGGAATTTAGCATATTCATGGGAAATGCGTAGGAGGTGGGCGGGGGGGTTTCAAAGTCATATTATGCCCATGCATTATGCAGGATCAGCAGCACCAAAGGGAGGGGGGGGGGTAGCATTAACAAAGGGAGGGCATGTTAATAGTATGTAGAAGCAATGAAACATGTGAATGGGAAAACGGTGGCAGGAGATCCGCAGCGGAGCAAATAATGCATTCCCTGTGGAGAACACAAGATACACAGTTAATGCCAGTGAGTGGACTGCGGTCTGAAATTCACCATAAACGTGAACAACAATCAGTTAAGATCCGAAGTGGTTTATTACGTCCTTCCAATGATTGCTGAGCCAGAATCCATCTTCTCGGTTGAAATTGTCTCTGTGTTTGTATATGTGGATCGCCTCATGAACGAATCTCTCATGGTAGCCAGATGGCTTGCAGAGAACCTCTGTCTTGGAGAAGTCAATGTCATGTGAACCCACTGAATTGTAACAGTGATCTGCCACGGCTGAGGTGTTTGTCCTACCGTGTTTCAGGTCAGCTTTATGTCCACGGATGCGGTCCGAGACATGTCGTTTGGTTTCTCCAATGTAACTGCTACCACAGAGGCAACTTAGTTTGTAGACGCCAGGGTACTGTATGTCTGGAACCACATCTTTTACAGACGGAACCAGATCACGGATTTTATGTACTGTGTTGAATCGTACCTGAATCTTGTGTTTAATCAGGATTTTGGAGATCTTTTTTGTGACCACAGCAATGTAGGGTAAGGTGATGGTTTTGAAAGGCTCCTCAGCAGGATCCTTCTTGACGGTTGGAGTGATGGCCTTGCGGATTGTGTAGTCGGAGTAACCATTAGCCTTAAGAGCTTGGCGTACGTGTTTGAGTTCACTGGCAATGTGTTCCTGGTCGGAGATGCATTGGGCTCTATGGTATAGAGTCTTGATGAGGGAGTTCTTCCATGGTGAATCTGATGGCTGGGTGTATGGAATTGTTGTGGTCGAGAAATTGGTCTAGAGCAGGCCGGCCATGTGGCCAGATGACAAAAGTGTCATCTACGTACCTCTTCCATAAGGTCGGGTGTAGAGTGGCAGTCTGGATGGCGTCAGTCTCAAATTTCTCCATGAAAATGTTGGCTACAACCGGAGATAGGGGGGAGCCCATTGGGGTGCCCTCAGTTTGCTTGTAGAAGGTTCCATTCTAGGTGAAGTATGTATTGGTTAAGCAGTGTCTCACCAGGGGGGGTACCCCAGCATTCAGTCCTTGATGAACCAAGTCTTCAATGATTGCGATGGTGTCAGGCACAGGAACCTTGGTGAACAAGGAAACCACATCAGAACTGACAAGCAGGTCGTCTGGGGACAGGGAAATCCCCTTGATTGTCGATACCAGGTCAGTAGAGTTTTGTACCGCAGAGGTGGTTTTTCCAGTGAAAGGCCGTAGGATTTCAGACAAAAAACGAGCCAGTTTGTGAGTGGGGGAGTTGATAGTAGAGACAATGGGACGAAGAGGTGTATCTTCTTTATGTATCTTTGGCAAGCCGTACAATCTTGGTGGCCTGACTGCAGAAGGTTTCAACGAGAACTGTTTGGTCTGATCAATTAATGCGGTTGAAGCAGAAATGATTTTGTTGGTTTTGGTGACGAGGCTGTTGGTGGGGTCTCTTTTTATTTTTGTATAGCTGCCATCGTTGAGTAGTTCTTGAATTTGGAAGAGGTACGTAGATGACACTTTTGTCATCTGGCCACATGGCCGGCCTGCTCTAGACCAATTTCTCGACCACAACAATTCCATACACCCAGCCATCAGATTCACCATGGAAGTCGAAAAAGATGGCAAGCTACCCTTTTTGGATGTCCTAATTAAAAGGAGACCTGATGGTTCAATGAGCCATTCTGTCTACAGGAAAGCCACCCATACGGATGCCTACCTAAAACCGGATTCCCACCACCATCCATCCCAGAAGAAGTCCCTCATCAAGACTCTATACCATAGAGCCCAATGCATCTCCGACCAGGAACACATTGCCAGTGAACTCAAACACGTACGCCAAGCTCTTAAGGCTAATGGTTACTCCGACTACACAATCCGCAAGGCCATCACTCCAACCGTCAAGAAGGATCCTGCTGAGGAGCCTTTCAAAACCATCACCTTACCCTACATTGCTGGGGTCACAAAAAAGATCTCCAAAATCCTGATTAAACACAAGATTCAGGTACGATTCAACACAGTACATAAAATCCGTGATCTGGTTCCGTCTGTAAAAGACGTGGTTCCAGACATACAGTACCCTGGCGTCTACAAACTAAGTTGCCTCTGTGGTAGCAGTTACATTGGAGAAACCAAACGACATGTCTCGGACCGCATCCGTGGACATAAAGCTGACCTGAAACACGGTAGGACAAACACCTCAGCCGTGGCAGATCACTGTTACAATTCAGTGGGTTCACATGACATTGACTTCTCCAAGACAGAGGTTCTCTGCAAGCCATCTGGCTACCATGAGAGATTCGTTCATGAGGCGATCCACATATACAAACACAGAGACAATTTCAACCGAGAAGATGGATTCTGGCTCAGCAATCATTGGAAGGACGTAATAAACCACTTCGGATCTTAACTGATTGTTGTTCACGTTTATGGTGACTTTCAGACCGCAGTCCACTCACTGGCATTAACTGTGTATCTTGTGTTCTCCACAGGGAATGCATTATTTGCTCCGCTGCGGATCTCCTGCCACCGTTTTCCCATTCACATGTTTCATTGCTTCTACATACTATTAACATGCCCTCCCTTTGTTAATGCTACCCCTCCTCCCTTTGGTGCTGCTGATCCTGCATAATGCATGGGCATAATATGACTTTGAAACCCCCTCGCCCACCTCCTACGCATTTCCCATGAATATGCTAAATTCCTCTTGATATGCACATTCTTTTGTTAAGGCTCTCTTCTTCTTCCACCTCCAACTCAGCTTATATATAAGCTCCTAGCTTGGCAGTGTCTCATTCTTCACCTGAAGACGGCTGCTTGCGTTGTAGCCGAAACGGCGTGAGAATTGTTTTATTATGTTTTATTTTTATTATTTTATTACTTCCCTTCTACGTGACTTCACCGAAAGAACCAAGAAGGCTGAGTACTGCCATGGGAATGTGGATTATTTTTGCACTAACTTCAAGGTCCCTAATGGAGAGGACTGTCACCCATTGGGTAGCTTAGGGAGATGCTTTGGCCGAGGCTTAAATCGTTTGTTGTGTTCCCGTGCCTCGGATCGGTATGTGTGTGCTTGCCTCACAGGAGATTGTGTCGAATAAAGCCAGGCAGTTCTCTGGCTTCTCACAGCACGACGCCCAGGAGTTTCTGGCCTTCCTGCTGGACGGTCTGCACGAGGACCTGAACCTGGCGGCAAACACGCCGACTCCCCAGCAGTACCCAGAGCCACACGGCAGCCTCTCCGACCAGGTGCCAAAGCCTTCTCATAATGTATGGGTCACGTTCGGTGAAGGCAATGGTGCAGGGCTGCGATTGCTTGCTCTCATCACCGCTGGTGGAAGGGCCTCCTCTAGAGGAAGTTCCAGAGAGGCCCTCTAGAGGGAGTGTTTATGGCCTTCTCTTCCACGTGGGCGACACTTCTTACAGGAGGAGGTTGGAGTAACCACACTTTACCCCACCACACGCGACCTGCCGATCCACTAACTCATGGTGGTATCCATTTACACTGCCTGGTGGACAGAGGAGGGGTGATTGCAGACACTTGCACCTTTTTTACTGCATTGCCTTGGAGCATTCTGGGCAAGTGTAAAATATTGGTCTGAGAAGCCAATTGGTGAATGGACGAGAACATGTTCGTATATATATTATTTTGCTTATATTTGCCTCTTCCCATAATGCTCCACAGCAATGCAGAGAGATTCAAGTGGATTATTCATCTCGTGATGTGTTACCAATAACACGGTCTGATTAAATTTGGAGAAAAAGACCCAAGAAAAGGTGTTCTTGTGTAGATGACAAAAATGACGTCCCATTATACTGTAAAAATGTTAAATGTTGAGCACATTTGTACATTTTGGCTAAAAAGGATAAAAAAAATGCCCCTTGAAGTTCATGCATTGGGCCCCATGAGAAAGCCATTGTGGGTGAAATGAAAGTGACCTGGCACCAGTTCTGGCTGCCTTTTCGCTTGTCTGTGATTTCCCGCACCTCTGAATCATCGTCTCTGAGATTGAACGAATACTGCATACGTTAAAATATCATATAATAATATAAAGCGGAACGAATGGCACTTGTTTTCTATGTGCAGCACATGGCGGAACGAGCGTGGGCCAGGCACAAGGCATGGAATGACTCCTTTATCGTACACCTCTTCCACGGCCTCTACAAGTCCAAGCTTGTTTGCCCAGTGTGTGGTCATGTACGTATACTCACTCGCACCTCCATGCGGTCACTTTGTGAGGTCTTTTTAAATGTATAAATGGGAATTAGGCAAGTCAACTGCAGGGCAAAAAAAGTGCATGTTGGAGGGCAGAACAGCAAATGGCCATATGAAGGGATTGTGTTAACAGAGGGTGCACAATCACAGTTAAAAGCAAGTAATGAAAAATCGTCCGTGCAAAATTTAAACATTTTTGGTTTAAATATGTATATTTGTGAAGTTGTAACATTTTTATAATTTATTTAGAGCACTGCTTACAATGGGGATGCTTTTGGGGGATTTTTTTTAGTCCCTTGTTTACCACTTTATGGTTGCAGTTGTCCTTTGGATAGATTCACCCCTGCCATAGGAATGTGGAATTGTCATCCCTTCACCAGCGCTGCCAACCTGTAGATGAACACTGCTGCACGCTTATCCAAGCATAAAAAAAACTTACCTTTTGACATTTTAAGCAGCAGCGGTGTGCAGCTAGGAAGTGATGACATTGATTGACTTATCGATCCTTTACCCCATTAAATGTTGTGTGCTTGCGCTGCAGGTGTCCATCACGTTTGACCCGTTCTTGTACTTGCCGGTGCCACTGCCCCAGAGGCAACGGGTGCTGCCCGTTTACTTCCTGCCCCGTGAGCCCTACCGCCGCCCTGTCAAGGTACCCATCTTGCGAGGCGGCCAGCGGAGAATGGGCAAAATAAATGCTAACATCATATTACTGGGGAAGATGTAATAAACCAGTTAGTTATTTATCTTGCTATTTTTATTTTACCAGGTAAGGCTCACTGAGCTATATAGCTCTTTTTCAGATGTGGCCAGGCCACAAATGATAGCTCAACTGAGTGGATTATCATGTGGACATTCATAGTATTCGAATACTCTATAAACTTATGTTTATAAATGTGGAGGAAAAAACTGGAGGACCCGGAGGAAAATCCACACAACCACAGGGAGAACATGCAGCAGGGTTGGGATCGAAGCCGCGGCCTCCTGTATGTATACCAGGCACCCCTTTAAAAATGTAACGATGTTAAATATTTAAATTGCATGTGATTACGTGTCCATCTCTGGCGAGTGGCGATGGCCATATAGTTGCCATCGTCATTTTATGTTTAGACCTCACTTCCCTTGCAGTACATCTCGTGGTGCCAGAACAAAGGTTTCACGTCATTACTCAGTAAAGATGCGATTGCAGCCCAAATGTGATGTGTAAAAAACAATGCACAAAACAAATAGTTATTTCATACACTTTCAGCTATTCACGTAATGTCTTAAATAATGAAATAAATTTAGTCTGAAAATGATTAATTATGGGTGCATTAGTTATATTTGCGGATAAGCTGTTCCATAGCATTTTCAGCAATTTTGTAAGAACACTGAGTCAGCATAGCTGTGATCACGTGTGTTTAAACCATGATTTACCACTCGGAGGGATTCATCTGATTTCACAAACTCGCACTCTTCAATACGACTCGGTTGCTCAATGTGATTGGTACACGTGCTACTTGTGCAAGTTTTTTCCCCATTTTCAAGTCCTAATTTTCAAGTCACGTGTTTGAGCATGTCACACGTAAGGACAGAGAGCTAATAAAACACACCTAGGCCGTGTGGCACAGACTGTCAGACACGAGGAAGCAATTGCACGGTGGAACATAATGAACTAGCACACACGTGGGTTGAATTTCTTTTTTATGTCACCGTGCGATATCACGAAGGAGAGATTTTACTGCTGCACCTCATTCCTCCCATGGGAGCACAGGAGGCAGCTGTGCGAGCCGCTGAGCCCACGTGATAATGCCCAGTTTATTAGTTTGGCCAGGTTAGACTTCAGATATTCATGATAATCTCTTTGAAAAGAGTGACATGGGTATATCATTAGATTTGGGTGATGGATCATGGATATTGCTGCTGATAATGATGATGCTCTTTTGGAACCAGGTCATACCTCTGTATTCCTTCTGTGTAATTGTCATGTATCTCATCAGCTGTCGGTCAGAGTGAGGCAGGTGAATGCACATGGAACGGAGGTCATAAAGTTTGTGGCTGAAAGGATGAAGGTGCACCCAGACAACCTAAGGCTGGTTCAGGTGAGTCACAGCAATGAGATTAAATCACGTCGCTCTGTACAGCTATTGCTGCCTTGCCACAAATCGGCATTGGTATTGCCAAACATGGAGGGATGATGGGCTGAGTCGTTTTCCCAACATGTGACCTTCCATGTGATTGACTGTCTCTCTCTTTATAACAATAGTTAGAAACTGTTTCCAGGTTGAAAATGTTTCCTTCTATTGCCTGATTAGTTTAGCTAAGATGCTTGAAGTGATGGGTAATACTGGTAGGAACCCCCTAGTTACACCAGCCCACAGGGGATTATTGTGTACGTCCGTCGTGCATCCAAAAATGGGAGGGGTGGGGCTGGGTGGGGAGGGAGGGAGGAGCTGGGTGGGGAGGGGAGGGTGGGGAGCGGCTGGGTGGGGAGGGGCTGGGTGGGGAGGGGAGGGTGGGGAGGGGCTGGGTGGGGAGGGTGGGGCTGGGTGGGGAGGAGCTGGTCACCCCGTGGTGCCCTTATAAAACTCAACGTTTAACCTACTCACGCCGGCTTGTGCCCGCCCTCACAGTCGGCCATATTTGCGGAATACACCACGCCGCCGTTGACCCTGGCTATTGACCGAGCAACCCAACGTTCCTACCAGCTCCCTCCGCAGGAATGTGTTATTGTTCATAAACCAAGTGGTGAGCCACAAGTCTCCCAACCCCTGCCTTACATAATCATTTTAATGGGTTTTTGCATAGCAAACATGTTAAACTCATGTCAATAAAATATGTTGTACTCGTTCAACCAGTTGACTCCGCAATGGGGCAAGCGACTTCAAACCCTGGTTTGAGGGGGTTCACTCAGCTGATTATTTTTCTGTAGTCGATAAAACAGGTGCCACTTTGGGGGAAGTCAACAGTGGTTATCCCGTGGATAGACTCGCCCCCATCATAGGATTGTTGAATTTGCACCACTGACTCAGCGCTGTGATGAACAGGAATTCACTTTGACCATTCTTATCGCGCAAATCTATAATGCTAGGTGCTGTTTGACGAATGGGTATAACCTGCACTAGTTTCTAAGTAGGGAGCGATGTTGCTGTGTGGTTTCACACAATCTGGTAAATTGTGAGTTATTCTCAAATTTGCCAAATGTGGACCATGATGCCGGCACACGTGGCATGTCTTTTTCGAATGACGTCACCGGGGTCTTTAACTTCCACTGTGAATAACATGGCGCGTGGTGTTTTGGTTCATGCACCTGCAGTGTTAACATTGCACCTTTGCCTGCGACGGCTCTGAGCAGGTGGACAAGGCACGCTTTGAGCGGTTCGTGCAGGCGACTACCTCCTTGGAGCAAGTTGAGTCGTCCGACATGGTCTTCTGTTGCGAGGTGCTCAGTCGTGAGCTGGCTGGCGAGAGGGTGCGAGTGCTGCCCGTCAAACAGGTAGCGCACCTGCCCAGGCCTCTCAATCCAACCCATGGTTCAATATTCTCAACGTAGACGAAACGCTACTTGCTAAGAAGTGTGGCGATGTGTCTGAGCCATAAGCTCAAGGGAAAGAAGGGGGAATTCGATTCCAGATACTCCCTGCCTCATACAACACCTGAAATAAGTTTGCAGGATGGAGGGTCGGGAGACAGGGACCGAGGATCAGGGGCATACCCACCGCAGATTTGCAGGGAGCCGGATTCAGAGGGGTGGAAAGAAAAATGCTCGTTTAGGCCGCCTCATGTTTTTATTTTCTTTATAGCAGGTGTATTTTGGCTATACCCCTCTCCCCTTATTATCCCTTCCCCCTTACTTAAAATGAAGTTACCCTTTCCCCCTTCAGTGGGACCCCCCGTATGGTTTGGGGCAGCGAGACCGTTACCCATCTGTCTATATCCCCTGCTTTTCATAACCGGTTTGGCTTATGTTGACAGTGTGCACGTGTGTCACAACGTGATGTATCAGGCCCGCTCATTGCATCAATAAAAATAAGTATTATAGAAAATTAGTGTGGTGATGTGTGGGTGGCTGAGTGGCTCGCACGTCAGAGCGCTGATACGACGCAACTTAGATCGTTGGTTTAATCTTGGCAAACCACCTTTGAGGAAACTGAGTTGATGGTCTGATGCCGGTCACCAATGACTGCTCAAGAAAACCATCACCTTAAATGTAGTCTTGCCTTTTTACGTAGCTAAATTCCATCACTGACAGTGAAAAAAATGTGGGTTTGACTGTCATCCAAGAAACAGTACTCTGTGGCAGGACGAGTGGGAAAAGGCTGCCCCCGACTGTGTGGGCCATGAATCAAATTAGAGTATCTCGGAGATAGCTTTGTGATATCCGCTTCCACGGGCCATTCTCGGACATGAAGGGTTGCATCAATAACACACGACGTTAAAGACCCCGTTACATTCTCCGAAAAAAAGAATAGTCCATAATTTGGCAAATTTGAAAATTACCCACAACTAACTCAAATAGGAGAACACAAAATGATGAGTGCCCCCCTACTCTGAAACTACCGCAAACTTGTGTGGTGAAACTCGAAAGCCTTGCACTGTGTTCTTTTGATTGGAAGTGCTGGAGAAAATGCTAAAAAGTTAAACGAAGATTTCAATTCTGCCTTTTGTCCAGAGACGGAAGATCCCGGACAAGCCCGTGACGCATTGCGCCAATTGCCAGAAGACGAGCCCTCTCCACCTCAGGCTGCGTCGCTGCATGAACTGCTACCGCGTGGGATATTGCAACATGTGAGTTGTTTGTAACTGTATTAAACACAGCAGGCCATGTATGCTGGCGTTACCATCCAAATTTACTAGCATAAAGATTGCCTGCAAATGTTTTAATTGGGGAAAACCCACACAGTAACGTCTTCCCCTACTAGCAAACTATACTCACGTGTAGGCCGTTACTACGTACACTATAGTATTTATTTTGGCAAGTTATTGTTCTTTCTTCCTCCTTTACTTACATGGTACTCTTAAGATTGATTGCTGAAGGGCGCTATACAAATCTAAATTATTATTTCACCTTGTGCCACACGGGGACAATTTGCTCCTGGGATCCACAAGGCTAAGCTGCCGCAGGCCATTGTAATTGTTGAGATGAGGTGTAAGGTGCTTGTAGATGCTGGGCCATTTAAGTGCTCTCCAAATGCAAATCCTAAACTTAATTTGCCTGAATTTAGAAATATTTGTAATGATGAACGTAGTATTATAATGACGTGGTGAATGGAAGATAGTAATGGTCAAAACGATATCCTTGTTGAAGTGTCAAGTATTGCTCCTGGCAGTTTGTCCAATCAGTAACCTACATTGTCAGATGTAGGGTTTCTTGCCGAGAGAAATGGCACGGATTATTCGGCAAGCTTATTTTTTTATTTGATGTTTGACACCCAAATATAATGGCCTCTTGTGAATGATCGGTTTTCTTTCAAATATGTTTGTGGCCAGGTGTAATTTGAGCCACTGACCCGACAAGTCAGGAGCAGCTAATAATTAAACCGGCACGCATGCAAAAGGCACGATGGACGTGATTAATCCACCCATATAATGAAGTTAATTGTATCACTATTGATTCCTACCACTGTAAATTCTACGTGTATGTATGTATTTTGAACCTTTTTCGCACTGCATATAGCCAACCGTTCCCATTTTGTGAATTGCATTGTGACTTCTGAATCATGATGTATCCCTCCCGGGAGTTATGCTGGGGGTGAATCATTATCCATAAACATGTGCTGTTGTGCTTAACACTTGCGACTAGTCGCGTACGGTTTGGGCTTTCGTGTTGAATATGCTCACACCTCAGTTGTACAGATGCCTTAAATCTCTGTCTTGCATCTCTATCTTTCACTGGTAGGAATTGCCAGAGAAACCACTGGGTCGAACACAAAAGTCAATGCGAGCCCGAGGCAATCGGCCTGCCGTTCCTCGTGAGCATCCCTGAGTCTCGGCTTACTTTTCACCGACTTGCACAGATCATGGAGGCGTATGCAAGGTGAGCTATCAAAGAAATACCCAACCTACTTATCTCTGTAAGGAAGAGACAACCTACAACAACAACACAAACCGATAGCTTTTTCTGCAGCTGTAAAACTATACTGTGTGTCACACACTGTCTGGCATGGGTTGAGCATGTCAATAATGAGAAAAAAATACATTAAAGGAGTTAAACCACATACATCGTGATTCTTGATTCCAACTGTGTGGATCCTTGAGTGTTCATCTCTCATGCGTGAGCTTTTCTCGGTACTTGTGATTTAATCTTGCGTGCACAATAACACGAATGCATCGGCCAAACTCAGCTTACTGACGAAGCGGATCGTTACCTGCGCAGGTATTCCGTGAACGTGTTCCAGCCTCCTGTTCAGCCCAGCACGGCCTTCCAAGATCCCGAGTACAGCTCGCCGTCCCCCACTAGGTCCGAGGTCTCCCCGCCGCCCCCATCGCCAGCTTCCTGCTCCGGGCAGAGCTACGCGGAGCAACCCTGCCTGGAGACGCAACTGCCGTCCGAGATCGACAACGAAGGCCAGGGCCTCCAGGCCTCCGGGCCGCAAGCTACGACTCGGGGCGAGCAGCGGGAGTGCGGGTGGAAAAATGCGGAATGGGCGGAGGAGCCGGAGTCTCCGCTCTTCAAGACAATCTTGCCGGCCGCAAGTGTTCGGTCTCGTGAAACCCCCACGCTTTTGCCCGCCTGCAAGGGAGACCCAAAGTGAGGCATGAAGCATTGAGCTGGCAGCACTGAGGTCTCATGGTTTTAAATAACGGGAAGCAGCAGCCATGTTCTTCGGTGTAAGCGAGTTATAATGATCTTGGGGTAGTCACTGTGGTAGCATACATCATGATTTTGAGACTGGTTAGTGGGTTATGCATATTTATATTTTAAAATATTTTACTTTTCCCAATGATCTACTAATCGAGCTACTGGCTCATGGCAGAATCGCAGGTCCTATTTCCATGTGCCTACATCTGTGCTCGTCGCCATCACCAACCTGCACTGAACATCTTGGTGAAGTATGGTCAAATAACCTCCGTGACCCGCATGGCACGGAGAGGCCCTCATCCAGCAATGGATTGACATGTTTTTTTCTGACTTTATGTGAACGAAAAGACACAAATTCGCCCGTTTTCTCATTGAAAATAGGTAAATTTCAAAATATCACTGTCCTGGTCACAAAAGTAAAATTTGTGGGGAATGATAGCCATTTTCTATACTTTTTAGGCATTAGCAATTACAAAATAACACTTACTACCCAGGAGCAAAAATTGTGTTACACAGTGTTATACGTCTTTGATAATCATCCCTTGGAATGTACCTCTTGTTTTATTCAACTTAGGCAGAGTGACGATCCGCAGGCAGACGAGCTCGAGACACTGAGAGGTGAAGATGGCGTCGAATTGAAGCGAGACATTGGCAGTGGCTGCCACGTATTGGGCCACAGGAGGATGCAGGAGCGGGTGGCAGCAGCGTCATCGCTCTTGGAAGCACGGGTTGAGAGCTCCTCCCCCCATTCCTGGGTGGAGGAAAAGGATGGGTCTGGGACCAAGAAGCCATTGAGGCCTGAAGGTGTGGCACATGACGTCTTTACAATACTGTGTGTGTGTGTGAAAACCTTAAACAGCAACTGTGAATTGGTGACTGCTCTCTGCTGCTAAAGCTCTTTTCTTTGCCTTTGGGTAATTCTGTTGCGTCTATTCGCTTATGTCAGTGTCCCCCCCCCCGCCTTCAATCCACACTGACCAGTGCGGTGAATTATGGTAAAGTAACCCCCATGATCCGCAAGGTTAAGAGAGGCTCTCATCTGACAGTGGATTGACAAAGGGCAGTACATCTGTGTGTTCAGTACTCTTGCAAAGTACAATACAATTGATTTACTTGTTTCTGTCGCCACTGATATTACGTGTTCATGGCATCCTTGCCCTCCTTGCTGCCCTGTTTACAAATTATGCGGTTGCCCTCTGTGCCACAGCTGCAGTTCATGGGCTGCAGCAGCAGGACAAATCATGGCAGGGCTGGACACCACAGTTTTCCATCAAGGTTATTGACAACAACGTGGAAAAAACCTTGAACCACCGAGGTACGTGACCATTTACGGCGTCTATGCCTCCCGCCTTCACCAACCCGCACTGACCGGCATGGTGAAGCTTAGTCAAACAACCATCATGACCCATGTGACCTGGGGAGGCCCTCTTTCATCGGTTGATTGAAGAAAAAAAGGCTGTACATGTGCAAAGGGTGTTCATTGAATTGCAGTCAAGATGAAAATTTACATTCTCAGAAATTGAATAAGCCACATTAAGTGCAAAGAAAATTTGACGTAATAAATGTTTTTGTTTAGTTATCAGTGACTATACTTCGACCATCGATGGTGATACGCTGCACAAACGCATTTAATTATGGGTAGTTGCCTGGCTTTTAATCCAGGATCTCTCAGCGGTGCTGGCTCTGTGCTCAGATGTGGTTTTAGCTCCTTGAGCCACCTAAATACCTTTAACGATCCTCGTTCAAGAAATGCGTTAGTGACAACGACACAACTGCGTGCATTGGTGATGCCCCCATGATGTAACAGATGGCTCCGGCGCCGGACTGCACACGACCAACGAGAGGGACCGAGCAAGGGATGTAGTTCATGAAACCAAATAAAATATTTTATTTGTTGGTACCATCTTATTAATGAGTTGTACCAACTTTAATGAAACGCTAAGAAAAGGTGAATTATGCCATAATCTTGCTTTGTAAGTATGTCATCACAATCCACCTTTAATAGCCACATGCAGAAATGGATATCACAAAGATGCTCACTGCATCGCGCGCTTTCAAATGTGCTTCTGCGGCCGTCTGGAATGCAGTTATGCACTTTTAAATCTAGATTGAAAACACATTTCTTTAGAACTGCTTTTGTGTTTAGTTTGTTGTCCTTCGCCCACATCTCCAATAAGCACGGTTGGCTACGTACAGTGCGAAAGAAGTTCAACATACATGTTTCCAACATATGTGCGACCTCTAGCGGTAGCAAATTCTGCTCTGGCTCATGGACTGAAGGAGGGAAAGGAAGCAATGAAGGCGGCCCGAACTGACGGTTGAAGAAGAAGATTTTGAGGAGAGCCTTGAAAGCAGAGAGAGAGAGAGAGAGGTGGGAGGGAGGGTAGGGGGACTGGGGTAAAATGCCTGGGAAGGGAGTTCCAGAGGACAGGGGGGTAGTGGCTAAAAGAGCGCGATAATAACCACTACGCTGAAATGCATCTGATCTGTGCAGGAGACTGCTTGTTGGACATCCCTGATGGGGCCCAGCTGGCCATGGACTGGAACAACAATAGCAAGCAGCAGGGCTACGTGATGGTTCAGCCGCGGGAATTGGACTGTGACGAGGAGTTGCCCACAGAGGTGGTGCACGCATTTCTCTCTGCATCACCACCGAGGATTCTGTTCAAGTTGCAGACCGTATAGGGTTGCCACCTCTGAGTTACAAAAAACTGGAACACATCATGGGAAGAGGAATTTTATCACAAAATCGTAAGAGGGAACTACATGTGTGTGAATTGTCTTGAGTGGTGTTATATAACCATTATTCAACAATTGACAAAAAAACTTGAACTTTTAATTTTCCGGGGAAGATTTACAGATTTTCCAGGATGGCTATCTCAAAAATAGGACAATCCTGGGGAAAGCAGGACAGGGGGAACACCTGAAAGCCTTGTGCTCCCCAACCCCATCGTAAAGGCTTCCTGTGCACTACTCTCCACAGGACCACGCGAGTAGCAGGGACCTCAAAGACTCTGTCTCAATGCCCATCTCCCTGCACCACTGTCTAAAGCTCTTCACCAAGCCCGAGACGCTCACGCCAGAGGAAGCCTGGTTTGTCCACACACACACATGCAAAGCAACGGCATAGATCCCCTGTAGAGCCTACACGGACTGTTTGGCTATGTACGGTGTGAAAAACTTCAACATGCATACACACATGTGTTGGTAGCGAGCACTTATGAAGCCTAGTACGGAGTATGAGAGGGTGTTGTAGCCAGTTGCCACACCTGGCATATCTCTGCCCAGTGCTGGTGTTTACACAACACAACAGGTTCAAGGCTGAGCTGATATAGGGAAGGTCCAGAACCGGTTCAGACATTCGTTACCGATGTTAACCGTGAGTTAGAATCAAACTTTCGTGCTCCAGAATTATAGTGCAATGCTCTTATGACTACACAACTGGCTCCCCTACACTGACGAGATCATTCATGACTTCATCTATGTGAACATTTGAGTCTAAACACACAGCTGTAGCAATAGTAGTTGCTGCCATTAATCACGAGGTATAATCAGACCCTCCACCCACTCAATAAATGTACAACTACACTTGCGCACGATGCGGTGAAGGAACCAAATTGTAACCCACCCAGTCTCTAATCCTGGGCTAGAGTGACACTGGAAACCTGTGGAATTACGCTATTTCACAAGATCCAAGGAAGGCCTGTACACATAACCACATACATTCAGATTGTATAAATCAATATTTCTGTCTGGATTTCCCTGCTTAAACATCCATCGGGCAGTGCTCATCTACATTCATGGCCCTTAGTCATTGGTGGAAATTCCACATTTCTTTAGCCAAGGGGTCAATTGCAGCATAGGACAACCACTTTTAAATTCTTAGAAAGTAATACTAGTTCGAATTCAAATCGTTGTTAGATGAGCACGTTTGGTATTCATGCCATTCTTATAGCGTCAGTCTATCACGTGATGGCGCTGTTTCACAGATTTGTTTTGTTTGCAATATTTTCACAGTAGGGGGCGATGTTGCTACATGGTTTTTTTCCAATTAGTTCACTTGCAAGCAGTTTCATTTGGAAAATCTGGACTGACACCGACGACACACATGGCCTAAAGTTGTTTTGATGGCACGTAGTGTTCTCTTTGTTAACCCATTCCGATGACATACGTGTACGGCATCTGAATGGAACCGGAAGAAAATATAAAATTACTTTATCGGTAACGAAGCTCCCACAAGGCCATGTGGGAAGGCATGTGACACAGTTTGGCGCCAGCTATCATAGAGTGTGGCCGTGTCGCTACAGTTCTCTGTGGTGAGTACAATGTCTTTAAAAACAACGGCGCTATGCCTCTTTAAATAAAACTAACGCTAACCGCTTACGCGTCCCAATATTCAGCGGTGAACGGGACCCCACCCTGCAACTGTCAGATGTGTCGGAATGGGAAAGGGTTAACTTGACGTACCTGCTCTGACGATGCCGTTGTCGTGAACACCGGGTCGACCTGGGGTTTGATGAGGGTGTGCGTGCACGTTATCGACGTCACCATCCTCATGCTGTTGTGCTGCACCCCTCCCTCGCATTTGTCTCCTGGCACCTTGTGATAACTTGATGCACGGGACGAGCGATACAACGTGAAGCAGCCAGACTCCTCACCCCACACTCACGAACGAGATCAGTGGTTAACGGGACACCCACCCTGCTGCAGCGTTCAGTCGTCTCGGAACGGAAAAGGGCAAATACAACCGCAGTCTTAACCGCGACCGACGCTGCCTTCTAGCTGTGAACCTCTGCAGCAAGCGGCAATTGTGCTACTGTTCCCCCATGTCACCGTCCACCGCCGACCACACCACTGCTTGGCCAGTGTCTGTGTTTGTCGGTTACGCAGTCCTCGTTAAAGCTGTAACCGCTGCCCCTTGCTCCGCGTCTCGCTGTCATTGCAGGTTGTGTCCCCAGTGCGAGCAACCCAGAGAGGCACTCAAGCAACTGATGCTGTGGCGGTTGCCGCCCGTGCTCGTTGTGCAGCTCAAACGCTTCTCGTTCTGCAGCTTCGTGTGGCGAGAGAAAATCTCCAACTTGGTCACCTTCCCTATCCAGTAAGCCACTTGTGTGCTTTTCCACTGGCACATCCAAGCCGTACCCGCGCAGGGCCATCACGGTATGGGCAGTGTTCCACTGGCCATTTGCCCGATCTGAGCCAGAACCAAACCGCGATATGCTGTCCTATATTTTTCAGATGTTTTCGACAGGTTGCGTGTGTATAGTTGCGTAATTTAATGTGCTTCAAACTCCGATCATGGCCAACACCAGTAATGATTATCTGCACCAGTCTTGGGCCTGCCTAAGGTCGACTCGGCCTCAAATGAGTAATTGGTGGCGTGTGTATACATCATTTTAGAGAGACAAATATAGCCGGGCGTGGTGCTGGCCACCCACCCCCTCGTGTGACGTGCCGGTCTTCATAGGTACTCACTAACAGCACTTGCCCTGGGCGCCTTCTCTAGGTCGACTCAGCATCGGAATGAAACTTAATCTCAAAATGAACTCTTGGGGAATTTCACAGTATGTCCATCATAGCTTCCCTCTCAAACGAGCTTGGAGGGGTGCGCATCTCTTTTACATCCCCCAAGCCACTGATTTTGAGCCATTGCATTTTATTTAAATTCCACATTATTGTGGTAGGGGTGAGGCAATCCAAAACCCAGCCACTGCATCTCCCATCGCTTTATATTCCGAAGCTTTCTCAACGTATCTTGCAGTTTCAGACGATTTTCTCTCAGTTTGCTTTCTAACCTCTTCCCCACCCCCACCACTGTCATTGCACTATTAATTACCGTGCTCGCTAATTCGCTGTCTAAAGTGGTGATATCAAATTTCATCTCCTTGATGCCCTTGGCGTTAGACAGGCGGGGGTGGTGGGGGGGTCACAGCGCACACTCAACAACAGCCCCTTGTCCCAGCTGCGAGAAGGGGACAAAGGGAGCGTCGCTTTCCTTACCCCATCTCCGTGCCACCAGGGGTCTTGACCTCAGCGAGTTCTGCGTGGAGGCGGCTTCTGGGGGTGCCGGTGGCGACGCCGGCGGGGGCGCGGTCTACGACCTCTACGCCGCCATCAACCACTACGGGGGCCTCATCGGTGGACACTACACGGCGTACGCACGGCTGCCCTGCGCCCGCAACAGCCAGTGCAGTGATATGGGTACGTCGATTCCAAAGTCATAATTTTTCTACTTGTTTACATGTGTATGTTGAACTTCTTTTGCACCATACGTAGCCAACCGTGCCAATCGGAGGTGACAACATTGATAATTATGTGGCACCTCCTGTAGAGATGCTGCTGGTTACATAAATCTATAAAATGGAGTTGCTGTTATGGTTAGCTGCAATTCAGAACTCGGCCGGTTCGATTCTATGTCCTGCAATTTTCTTAAATCCGCTCCCTTCCCAGCGGTTTGAATGGATGCATCGCAGGTAGTGGAAGAGTAGGCCAAACATTCCCTCTACAAAGGACTCTCTCGTAGCGTTCCCTTGCAGTGTAGATCCTTCCACCACCGGTGGCGTACGCAAGAAACTGCACGGCGGCAACTCCTAAGCAAGGTTTTTTGGGTTAGATCATGGAAATGCAAATGTGTCGTTAAAACCGCCGCCACCCGACACAGCCAAGGGGTAAGGTTTGTCACGTAAACAAAACGTGCCAATTAGTGACTACTTGAGCACACCGGTGTGCTGGAGAGTAAACCCACAACATTTACAATCAGCTTCATCAGACGATTTGCCACCAGCGAAACATCGTACTCAAATTGTAAATCTTGTGGGTTTACTCTCCAACACGCCGGTAATTGGCTGTGTCGGGTGGTGGTTGGTTAACGACACATTTACATGTACGCGATCTAACCCAAAAAACCCTAATTATTAATATTGGTCGTGAAAGCCTATGTGTTAAATGGCTGCAACTGTACCTTTGACCGTGCCCCCTCTGTGCATTGTAACTCTGGCTGCCCTCACGTGGACGCGAGCGAGCGGTTGTTCACGGCTGCCGTCGCGTGTCGCGAGCAGGCTGGCGCTGGTTCGACGACAGCACGGTGACGATGGTGAACGAGAGCCAGGTGATGTCGCGTCACGCCTACCTTCTCTTCTACCGCCGCCGCGACTGCCCGCTCGCCCCATACCTCAGGCGGCCAGCTGAGGCGCCGTGGACGCCCGCTCCTGCGCGACATGACCCCGCTGAGGAAATCATCATATTGGATGACGAGGAGGAGGAGGAGGAGAAGAGTGATGATTGGCCGGCGACATTGAATTCGGTGCGTCTGTGGTCTCTACTTGGCTTTGTTTTCACTGGGTTTCTCATCCAACTCCTTGACCGGTGGCTCAATGATTGTTTGAGCATGGAGCGGTACTCACCTCCTGTTTGCAGTGCTGAGAGGTCAAGGCACAAAGGTGCAGCCCTGCAATTACTTGCTCACGCCATTGCTAGCGGAAGGGGGTCCACTCGAGGAAGAATCCCTCTAGAGGGTATCCCTGTGATCGTAGATGCAAGTCCATACAAAAGATGATCACTTACATTTCTCACAAGGCGGTACCTGTCTTATCCACCCTATATCCCTTTAACTATGGAGCCCTTTCACCAGTGTGAAGATATTAAATATTTTCACACTGGTGGACCTTACCTGGTAAAGTAAACATTGTGTATAGTTTAGTTTCACTCCTGGGGTGCTCCTGCAGATGTTTTACTTCCAACTCCACACTGAACCAGCACGAGTGAACCTCTACCACATGACCTACACATTAAATGCCCATGTGACCACCCCATGTGACCACCCCATGTAACCTGGTCAGCGTCTTGTGGCTCGTTTGCCATATGAAGACTTTGACGTGCGGCTCATAGGGTCAGGATGCTTGGCCACATCTGGTCTATACAGTCAAACAGTGGTAGCTTTGTGTATCTGTCTCTCTGTTATATCACGTGACAATGCCATGTGAATGATGTATTGTGCTTTTTTTTGTCTTTGTGCGTACAGTGGAATACAAGGGCAAGCACAGCGCCGTGTTCCACGGAGACGTTCTCATCGCGTTCAACCACGAAGAACAACGCGGACTAGCTTTACAAAAAGTGTCAAGAGGCTTTCTCTCATTGACGTTGCACGACCACGCCGAGAAACATCGTGGAGCCTCGATGCAATCACGCACGGCAGTCGCTCAACCCAGTTCACCGTTTGTACCAATTTATATGAACATCACGCCGGGCGGGTGAGAATTCCACGGTTAAAAGTATTTATGCCACATCGTTGTAATATGGGACCTCGTAAAATATTTTACCAAGGCTCGCCAGAGCTTCGTGTAAAATGCATAACCCTGCCTTTGAATGAACCAACTGACAATTTGGTTTGCTATGTAGACCACAGGGAAGACAATGGACCCTGGCCAGCCTACATGTCCGAGAGCTGAACCAATCAGCAACACCAGCAGTTCTACGTTATTGAGGTTGGGAGTGAGAGGCTCAGTTCGGAGTCTGAAGAAGCTCCTGGCACGTGGAGGCAGTCATCCGAAATCACGCGTACAACATGTGGTGCAGCCCGAAAGCACACCGGAAAGTATCTCTACCGGTTATTTTCTTATTCTTGGTTTTTTCGGTAAAGTCACGTAGATAGGTTCAAATAAAATAACAAAAAACTAAGACGTTTTGATCGTAACACAAGCAATCGTCATCAGGAGAATGATCAGAATGATGACGATTGCTTGTGTTGCGATCGAAACGTAGTTTTTTCTTTATTGTTATTCTCTTTGAACCTATCTACGTGACTTTACTGAAAGACCCAAGAATATGAATTTCTGCAGTCACGAAAGCTTTAAGTCACGGTTATTTTCTGTTATCTATTAAATTGCTGCGCATACGCACTACCCCTCTGCCCTTCCGCAACCCCCACCACCACCCACGCGCCGTCTTTCACTCAAATCAACTTGGTGTGGCCCAGAGTTGCCAAGTCTCGTGCAGAGAAAAAGCAGCTTTCAACGCACAAGCCTGTGTGTTGAGAAAGGGGCGGAGCCTCAAGGGACAAGGGTGGGTCCTTAAGAATGCTGAGAGATGACACTGCTGAGGGTCGTAGGTTGAATCCAGACAGCTGCCGGTGTATTAATTGTGTCCTCAAGTGCAGTGAGTTCAACAACTACTGCGCATTAACACAATCGCATAACATTTGGGTTTGTATTTAAGTTGGTTTTATTTCAGATCTGAAGTTTCATAATACGCGAGCTGCACTGTCATGCTCCGCACATTGTTCTGTTGCAGGGCGGGTGGGGAAGTGCTTCCCCCTCCTGTGAACCAAAAGTCGATTGAAGGGACCTCAGAGGTAGCTCTCTGATACCGCTTCTATGGATACATACCATGGATTCATGGTATGTTTTTGTTCACCGAGGTGCCACTAGTACATAAAGAATCCCATATGAAACCTATACAACCTGTAAGGGGTAACCCAAAGTTTGTAGTCAGGATGTCATGTATTTATTTCTACCCTATCATAGATAACGGAATCGCCAGTGCTGCATTGCTGGTCCCACATGGTCAGTAGGCGGCATAACAAATGAAACCGTTTGTGACATTGCACGAATAATAATTTGCTGCGCTCTGACGAGTAGGTGCACGGTTGGCTACGTACGGTGCAAAAGAAGTTCAACGTACTGTACATGCAAAGTGATTTCCCCCGATTAGCACGGTTGGATACTTATGGTGCGAAATAAGTTAATACATTAAGGGTCCAAATTTGTATGACGTCAGTCCTGTACCGGCCGCCTTGCTAATGCTTCTGTGTTTCGAAGGGAGGAATTTTATTTGGAGAAGCCAAGCATCTCATTTGTGATTGATCGCCTTGTCACGGGGTGGTTCGTCACGCAAGCCAATGCAGCGTGATGTGTTCTGCAATTGCGAGTGGTTGTGTGGGAGGAGTCGTTAAGACTGAAGTATAAGGCATTAAAAGGACATTTGCCGTACATATTTTTGTGAATATTTAATGGTTCGTACTCATGAATACATTTCGTGTGGTATTGTTCAGCGCCGCTATAACGGGCGTTCTTTTGTGAATTAAAGGAAAACTAAACTCGTAAAACAAACAGCTGTTTTTTTTATTGCAAGTACACACCAGGGCTGCACTGCCACCTTTTCTGACGTGACTTTGAAGTTCCATGGCGCTAAAGTAATATAAAGTCAGAATGAAACGTGCAGTGGGTTCCTACCAGTAAAACTCTCCATTTGTGTGCAACTGTGGTCATCCATAACAGACGATGCAACATGTGACGACGCAATGCCCCGATCCACAAATACGGAGACATTACGGCGATAGCACGACTCTGCTGCTCGTGACGCATCTGTCTGGCTTGATCAACCAGAATGTGAAATTGTAGTTGTTGCTCTGCATCTACATCAGCCATACGAAAGAAGAAGCCAGACGCATGAAGTGCAGCGGTTTGATAACCACAACGTATAGATCACCTTTAAAAACAGGGTTTATTGAGGTTTCCATTCATTTAAAAAAGGCACACAATTGATGGAAGCGAAATTGAGGGTTACAATCAAAGTTTTTTGTTGTTGCAAATAAATGTATTGCTTCCTTACACAAGGTTTAAACAGTGATTTTTGCAATGCTTGGAGGCATTTAAAGTCCACATTCGCTAAATATGTCGAGACATTCAGGTGACAGAACAGACTGCAAACGAGCCTGAGTATCCAGATGTCAAAAGCACGGTTCAAACCCCATCTACCACAGCTCAGATGTGCCACAACAAAACTTTTCATCCATGAATATTGATATATATAAAGCACTCGTCAATAACACCGCCTTTCAGTGTTGCCGATTATATTCATATTTTAAGACAGTGTTAGTTTAACACGTGTAGGCTTTCGTGACCAATATTATTCATTATAAACGTTTTTGGGTTAGATCGCGTTATTTATAAATGTGTCGTAACCCTCCATCACCCGACACGGCCAATCAGCAAAAAAAAGTGTCACGTTGACAAAAGACAAATAGTTCACTACTTTAGCCCACCGGTGTGTTGAAGAGTGAAACCACAACATTTACAATTGTAAATGTCGGGTGGTGGAGGGTTACGACACATTTATAAATAACGCGATCTAACCCAAAAACGTTTATTATGAATAAGACAGTGTTGTTGAGAAGGGTGTTAAAATTTAGTTTTATCCCATCCAGTACTTTGAAGGGAAGGCACACGTGGGCGATATTTTGAAAATGACGCCGCCGTACCGAATGCTACTCGCAAACGGCTACGTGGCACTGGTGAATTATATTAAGATGTATTTTTAAATCCTTTATATTAAGTTCACTTGCTTGCTTGCGCGCTTACGACCGTGCAAATCTTTTGGTCGTTTTTTAACCCACTTCCCGTGATCCAATCGAGCTGACATTTTGCACACAGACTCGTTGTGCGTGACAATTTATTTTCGTTAAAAATTTCAATAACTTTACACTTTTTAGGAATTTGTTAAATATTTAATTACCAATTGCTTAATGGTGGCAGGCTATCATCTGACCCATAGGTGGCAACCATCTCAAGCCAGAGGACGAGATGACTCTAGCCGCCACGCATATAAAGGATTTATAGTGAAAAACTTTGTTTTTACGGGTTCATTTTTAACCCTCGTGTGTTATTCTAGCCCTGGTCACACATCGGTGGTGCACGCGCACAGCAAAAGGATAGAGGCCGTTTAAACATAGCCAAACTTTCACAATATTCCAAATATTTATCAGTTCGATAATCCCTGAAACAAATAAGGAGCATTGTTAATATGGGGGTATACCTTATAATGATTAATAACATTCCCCAGCAAAATATATGGTAAGAAACTTAGCTTGGCTAAGTAAAATGCCTCTATTGACAATAACTTTTACAAAAGCTAAAGTGTATACCGTATCAACATTGATAGTTAACATTACCACAAATAAAATTTGCACAAAAATACAAAAAAGGATTGTTATACACCGATACCTGAATTAGGCTATCCTGTGCACGTAACATTCCAGCACACGGCAAATAAAGCAGAGGGACGTGGTGCGTTGTGTTTTTAGGAGTTCTCATTTGCACCTTACTGCAGTTTCCCTTCTTCAACTGTGGTGTTGTGTAACAGTGCACACAAAAAACTAAAAAACCCAACTGTGATGGTATGTCTGGATTCAAGCCCCTGGGTTTAGTAACACGGCTAAACAAACGTGTAACGTGCGTTATATTTGCTAGTCAACAGGTTGACGAGTTACATGCATGAAACCCATATTAAGTGATCTTCAACTCGGATGGCATGACCTTATAAAAACGTCAGAGAATGGCACGAGTCTGATGCCATTGTGCTCTACGCGGCAGATAAAGTACATTCACTGAATAAGACAGGGGGCGACGGACAGCCGTGTCAGTTCCCATTCCAGGGCTGTTGCTGCTTTTTGCTCAGAGGCGTTTCTTTGTGATGGAGTGCGGTAACGGATTGGTGAGAGTCGGAACACACAAAAAAACCCGTAAGCGTTCAATCCCAACGTAACCGTGCGTCGACGCGGCTTGTACACCGATGGGGAGTTTACGCTGCACAACCCAAAGTTTCCGCCGTCATCCCGTCGTCACTTTGTCTGGAAACGGTCTTAAGATGCGCTTGCATTTGGACGCGAGATTCATTTAAAATCGTTGGGGCTTTCTCGAGAGACTGGCGCTTCGCTCCAAACACCAGTAAACCCAGACAATAAACATTGCAATGGGAAATAAATGATTAAGAAAATCCAATGCACGCTAAAATGAAGTGTGCAGAACAATAAATCAAACTCCTGTAATGTTTTGAGTTCAAGCCCTGCGTTATTTCTAGGGCAATCAACATATTTTATAAACAGGCTGTGGAAAGTAGACTTAATTTTTGGTTCTTTCGGTGAAGTCACGTAGGTGAAATAAAAAATAAAATAAAAATTAAAATAACTAAATAAAATCACGTTTCGGGCGCAACACAAGCGTCATCGACGTGACTTTACCGAAAGAACCAAAGAGTATGGATCCTTGCAGTCACGAAAACTTCAAATCTAGAATTGACTTAAAATTTGTAACCAATCAAAACCCCTAAAATCAATACACAGTTCTGTGCGACTTATTCAATCGCGTGCACAACGAGTTGTCCCCGTCCCTTGTGATCGTCTTAATAGGTCAACACATGGCGAAAAGTCAATGCAGATAATTGTTTACAGTGCAGCATTAAAACTGAATAAGTCAAGCTGGACACCACATCCATCAGCAATATATCACGTGACACGTGACAACTTGGAATTTAACAAATATGTACAAATATACCGATGTAACGTTCACAATTACACATTTGGCGATATACGTTCGCACATCACAACTATTTTCGTTACAATTTTCAAGCCAACTGTGACATAAAAATAATAATCTCACAACACTTGTGGCCAACAAAATCAATGTTGCGTTCCATCAACTACACTCTACCCTGAAGACCCGAAACTCAATGCCACTTACTTTTTAGGACCATCGGCTTCCAGCTGTTTTAGAAACCTGGTTAAAGGCCAAGTTTTACAGATAGCTACAGCCCTGCAATTGTTCACACCACTTTTACTACGTCGTTTTAAGGAAACGTTCAAATTAATTTAGGTTTGGCTTAACACAAACAAAACACAGAAACTGGACTTGCGTTGGAATTCACGAGTACAACTAAATATGTATGTAATCGCATTTGCAACGAAGACTTGAGGCACTGTGTGAGCAATGAGGTTATCATTTCGAGTGATATTTACAAAGGTGAAACAAATAACGTCGGTTCCAATTGGTTGGTGTGCAACCGCAAGCCTTACACTTGACTCCGAACGTTCCGTTGAGTACAAAAGTCGTCCCGTGTTCTCATGGCTCCACATAAAAGAACGCAAACCAATTATTTTTCATTAAAAGTCACAATGCTCCGCCGTGTGTTTTTTGGGCCGAACCACGTGTTGTTTGGCAGGATGTCCGACGTTTCGCTACCACGTTCTGGGCGCTTGCCCGTGCCGAAACAACACGCGGTACAACCTGGACACACCGCGGAGCTCTACGCCCGGCACCTATCCAAGTAGTGAGGTCAATAATGCATTGGCAGTGGCATTTGAAAACAAACATCATAATGCTGCGTTTAAAATTTTTTTTTTTAAATAAAATGTACACACTTGTGTCGAAATGCCCATTGGAAACTTACATTTCCCGTTGAAAAACCAATTTGGCACATTTCCAATTATGTTTTTTGTGACTTTTCCAGATCCACTGAAAATTGTGGGCAATCAAAGAAAGACATCTACATTTTACAGACTTAGCAGTTTTTTTATGCATTAAAAGAAACTGACAATGGAAGTTTTAACAGCACAGCAACTGATTTGGGTACAGTGATGGGAATCAGAATAAGAAAACCGTAGACATTTTAAAGTCTCGTGTTATTTCTGATTACTGCTGTAAATGATACGGATGTTTTTGTTTATTGCTTCTGAAAAAGCCTCACCGAGTATCATTCACATTTTTACAGGGGTTCCTGCTTGACGCGAGATACTTGGGCAATTATTACAAGCACAGTACTTATACTTGTGGAAGGAAACCAGAACACCCTGAGAAACCCATATCCGTTAGAAGACACACAAAGGCCATATAAGACAGGTATTAAACCTACTTGCTGTACTGCCTTTTAAAAAGGCACCCGATCTCCTTCCAGGAGTGTCACACACACGATGCTATCGTGGATCCATCAACCCTGCATCATATATGTCACCATGCACAAAAAAATACATTGTTAAGCAAACCACAACTCTGGTTAAATAGGACTTTTTTTAGCCGTAATCCGAATGTCAAGCCAGGACCATAACAATCTTATCGCCCAACCATAAAATGTACAAGCCTGTCAACCAAAACAAGCCAAGGCTTTACAATACGAGACGACTAACTAAATATAGCCATAAAAAGTCTGACCATAATGGGGTCTCTTTAGCATGTCATCATAACCATCGCCCAGAGCCTGTCCCTTGATCAAAATCACAATGGCAGGCCTTACTTATCCTATGCTTAGCGTAAAGTAGATAGTAACATTAAAATAAGGCACGCAAGATTTTTTTTTTTATCTCAAACGTGGGATGTGATTGAATGGACTAATTTCTCTCGTGATAACTGCTTGTGCTTTTTGTTTTGATGCCATTTCTTAATTTGTGTATTATTTTTTTTATTTTGCTTTGTAGTAGTAGGGTTTTCATTTGCTTGGTAGTGCTGTAAATGGGATTTGGTCTCCATATATAATATACGGCGTTATTGGATGCTATTAGCATGAATGACGCTAGAAAAAAATAAAAGCAATATTATACATTCCTAATTCGCTGCAACATTCACAAATTGTTGAATTTGCAGCTTTACTGTATTTAAACCAAGGCCTCGGACTACTACGGCTCTCAATGGGCTCCCACCTGGTTTTACATAACGGCCATTGCTCGAGTCCTTAGCTAAACTCGCAAAAAGCCTGGACAATTTCTCCACTTGCTCACAACAAAGCAATTACTGTGTTTTTCTACGGTCATCATCATTTTCATCATCAACCACGATCAATTCACTGCTGTGTGAAGGCCTTCTCCTAGGCCATTGCTCTCTCCCATCGCCCTGCAATCTAACAAATCACATGGCACCTACACACACGAAGTGATTTCATTGCTCCATCTCCGTGAGACTATTGGGCGCGTTCCATCCCTTGGTTGCCACTCTATCATTAGTCTCGACCACTTGCCATCCCTCCGAGGAACGTGTCCTACTTGAACGCACTTTGATTAAACGGCGTGTCTATCCGGCATGCGTTCGCTCGTGTTCCCCTTTGTCTCCTCGGTGTTACTCAAAGACATCAAGCGGCTTGATTGTACCGCTTGCATAGTTTCCTATGAATGCATGTTCATATTTTAATACCCCTAAAAGTCTTGAATGTAAATTCTCTTAAGCAAACGAAGACATTTTAAAATGTTAAGGTCAAGTTACGAACCATATATTCACACCAAATAAAAGTTATATAATTCTGCCATACCAATATATTGTATGATATATAGTTTCTAATAATTCAAATTCACACGAGCTATTTACACACACGTTTGTGGTAATATTGGAAGCTACCTCTATACAGTGCCATTTATCTTATAGTGCAGATGTGAAAAATATAACAGCTTCATAAACTATGGCTGTAACGATGCCTTGTACTTTCCAGAGCCTCAACGAAGCGTACTTCAACACATTTTAAGTTAACAAGTCAGTAGGAAGGTCATTTCTACCTTCGTATTATATTAAGCCGGTGTTTCTCAAACATTTCCACGGACCACCCAGCCCCCCCCCCCCCCTCTGCTGGTAACAAAACGCATTCGCTTCTCTCTAAACACCAGCAATACAAAATGATTGAAATTAGCATAACAAAAACATTAAAAAAACGTTGACCGTTCGGTTAGGGTAGTTTAATCAGTGAAGTTTACCTAACTTCATTTTTTTGTTAATTAAATATCATGACCAAAATATTAATGAATTAGTTCCAAATCAACCGGCATTTGCATCACAACCCCGCGGACCACCTGAAGGACCAGAGTGGACCACACTTTGAGAACCACTGCACGAAGCTAAAGTGCCCATCTGCCAAAACGACATTGTCACCTGCGCTGTTTGTCTGTCTGCCTCACTGCAATCCCTGCACCATCACTTGGGCCGCTATGCTCCTGCTATTGCTGCTTGTCAGAGCCGTTGAACCTCATTCGAGCTCACAGCCATGAGCTTATTTTCTCTCTCCTGCTACTGCATGCCACCCACGCCGCACGGTTGTTTGCGTGCAACCCACTCGCCACATCGAAGCATTTCCTCAACTGCGAAATGCACTTCTGGGATACATTTATTTTTAATGGACTTAAAAGTCAAGTGTGGGAGCATACGCCGAGACAGCGTGTGTGGCAGCATCCACCACCCGGCGCCAATTCCTCGGGGTACTTGGCAAAGCCAACGAGCTGTACCCCCCCTTTAGATCCCCCAAATATCAACAGTAGTGGTCAATCCAATGCGTTCATCCATACTACCTGTGGCCAACCCTTTGACCTCCTCCACCCACGAGATTCTTTCACACAGAGAACCTGGCAGGCAGAGTTAGCCAAGGGCAAGCGAGGAGAGACGTGCCCAAAGTGCCGTAGTTAGCGTTCCCGTATCGTGCAGATGGCAAAGCCTAAATATCTGTAGGCCTATAAACATGCAGCAATGTTAACACCAACTGTATTGAGCTGTTGATGTTATTTTTTCCATTGCCATCAGGATGTTTGTGCAGGTATTTAGGTAACAGATTCGTCTCATCTGCAACAATACCGGAAGATAGAGAACTGTAATGGTTACAGCGTTTCAGCAGGTAATCTATCGTGCATGGATGTATGAGGATTTGTACAATTATATGCATTTAAGAACGCTTGCGTGTAGCTGGAAACTGAGAAATCGCCACGCATTTTACAAATATTAATTGCTCAATTTCTATAGTCTCACAATAATTTATTTTGGTAATTACCAATGTGTAGTAGCTGTTGTAAAGTTGTTGCCACGTAAAGCAATAGGCTAGTTTCTGTTGTCAGTATCAGCGATAAAAGAGTCTTCAATAAAGTGTAAGATGAACAATAATAATACATGGAGGGAACTATGTTTACCCCCTCTCCCTTATGAAATAGTATCCATGCTAAAATATATTTAAGTGGGATAGAATTGTCGCCAAGGCTTCCAATATCCCCCTGGCCTTCCACCAAAATCTAGAAAATAATCCACGCTTAGATCGGCTGAGTCTTCACTTAAATATCGCGAGGCTTCACAAGCAAAACAACACGCTGGAAAACAAGTTGCCATATCACACAAAAACTGCGCACACTCGATAGTCCTTTACCCTGCACTAAATGACACACCTAAAATACGGGCATTTAAATCATGCGCGTAAATAAGTAATCAAATATCGTGATTTTATTACAGTGAAATAATAAGCTAGGAATTACGTAAATAACCAGCAGTCGATGCACATACAGAAATATTTATAAGGCAAAGGCTTAAACTTTGGATGATTTTGATTAAATTACAAGTTGATACGGTCATGTGGGTGCAAGTACGTGCGTGTGCTTTTGTACACAATCTCTGTTAAATAACAGAGGTGTGCCCTAACAAACTCGATAAGGCAAGACATTTAATTGTCCAGAAAGTAGGCTTCTGTTGAAAGTAGGCAGATAAAGTTGACAAACCAAGATAATGAATACGTTCATTGCATGGCCATCTGCAAGGGGATGATACAATAAACTATCAAAAGTGGATCATAAGCTGTTCCAATGAAGCTTACATTCGCGATCTGAAAATAAATGTGCGTTATCGACTTTCCAGGACACCCCCCCCCCCACCCCGGTTGTTAAAAGGCAGAATTAACCGAAGCACTTTTTTACACTGTCAGCGTTAAAGTCACCCGTACCTTTCTTGTTAAGGAAACACCCGAGTAAATTGTTCAAATTTAGCCAAATCACTAGCTCGCATATCAAGATGAAATAATAGTTGATGTCTAAAGATCACATTGTCCGTGGTCAATGAAACAGTGGCATGAACCAATTCAGCCTATAATCACCCCAAGGGGACCTATAAAGTACCACTTTGAGAAGAGGTTTATCCTGTGGAGGGGACTTGTTGCCACCATAGGAATGAGGAATTTCCACCAATGGCTCAAGCCTGCGAGTGGGAGTTGAGCACCGCCTCTTTTTTGAGCAGGAAATAACTTTTGCTTCTTTAACTATTAAACAACGCATAACCTTATATGTATACCTTCCCTGCTGCAATGCAAATGGCTTAATGTAGAGTGCATCAGAAATTATATTTTGATAGTCGCAGCCTATAGCAGAAGACTTCTCTGTAATTTGTAATTATGTATCTGATTAGCACCAGCAGCTTGATAAGATCATTTTGGAAGCTATGAACGCAAAGACCACTGCAAACACAATTGGCAATTGTTATGTAATTTAGGCAAACCATTTATATACCGGAATGCAATTTGTGTTTTTAATCACGTGCACAGCAAAACACAATCCAAATCTGTGCCGTGAAGTCGTGCGTGCAAACCCAAAGCAAGGTTTTGCGCAAGATAACCCGTAATAGAAGCTCAAACAAACTCTAGTCGAACTTTGTGCATTGATAACCACATGTTTACATGCTGTAGCCGTGTTGGGTTGTTGTGTGTGATAACCATGGGAAACCTTTACCACCTTTCTGTTTTGTTGCAAAAAGGTCTCACTTCATCGAGGCAGCAAGGCTTTTGGTTTCTTCTTGTGAACGGATTCAGAGATTGACTTGTTCTTCTCGTAGAATCAGGTATCGAATGGAGTTACATCTGCAAAACACGACATGCAAAATTATTTTGGTGCACACATGCTACGCGGCACAGCGCGATGAGTGCACGGAACTTTTCGTCGATCTGTTAACTCTGGGCGGTGACACGGCCCAGCAGCAGTTCGTTTGCCGCTTGTTGCACAGGTTCGTGGCTCGAATCTAGCAGGCCGCCCTGGTTAACACTGCGGTGGTGTATTAACCATAAAAAAATACATGCTGTATGCTTCCAAGGTGGATGATAAAGATCCCCTCATGTCATTCAAAACGAGCAGGCCATTGTGCGCAGGTGTCATGGTCCAAATTTTCCACATTCAAACCAAATTACCAAACTGGATTAAATATCGCTCCCTGGCTGTGAAATAGCTGCAGACCTTCTGTGAAACATTGCGCCTTTGTAAAAGCCTTGCGCTACAAGAATAGGCGCGAATACTAAATGTACAGAATTAATATTATTTACGATTTTGGACAGAACATACGGTGTGTTAGACTGGTGACAGAATGGCAGACAACGGAGAGAAGCCAGCTAAGAAGATATCCACCATGGAGATGCAGGGAGGAAATCGTTTTTTGTTGTCGTTCTTCCCCCCCGCACCTCCGATGAGTACGGTTGGCTACGTACGGTGCGAAAGAAGCTCACCATACATACATGTGAAAATGTGAACTCATGTCAGCCAGCTTAGAACACATGGACGAGATTCCTATCTCTACAAGAGAAGAGCGATTGTACGTTCACGTGCAGGAGTGAGATGGATGAG
Source organism: Lampetra fluviatilis (assembly GCF_964198595.1). Taxonomy (NCBI): domain Eukaryota; kingdom Metazoa; phylum Chordata; class Hyperoartia; order Petromyzontiformes; family Petromyzontidae; genus Lampetra; species Lampetra fluviatilis. Next base: position 7,790,736 of record NC_136312.1, on the reverse strand, counting down.
GAGGCAGCGGCAGAGGTCGCAAACGGGTTTTGATTCCTTACCCGTAACCTTACCCGGCCACACCAGGGTCGCAAACGGGTACCCGATACCCGGCCGGGTACGGGTAGCCGGGTACGGGTAGCCGGGTATCGGGTAGGGTACGGGTATCGGGTACCCGATTACGACCTCTGGGATGAAGCCATGTTGCAGGCGCGGGTGGGTTGATTCTAGGAACTTGAATTGTGAGAAGAGACAAGACATTGGGAAATGAGTAACAAACGGTTACTCACCAGTGACTCACGGCCTACCCGTACCCGGACGCACCAGGGTCGCAAACGGGTACCCGTACCCGTACCCGATACCCGGCCGGGTATGGGTAGCCGGGTATCGGGTAGGGTACGGGTATCGGGTACCCGGTTGCGACCTCTGGGCAGCGGCCATGGGGCGGCCGTTGTCACTGTTGACCTCGCGGAATGTGGAAGGCTGGCGCGGCTTTGGAGGCACAGTAGGCCGCAGCTCTAAGCACTCACCGGTCCTTGAAGGCTTGGCTCCTCCTCGCCGCAACGACGAGCGCGCCGATGATGACCAAGACGAAAAGAACGACGAGAGCGATCACTCCTCCGTGGTTATTCTGTGAGATTGGCTGCAAAACACCAAACACCACCATCACACAATTGCTACGATAGGTGGCAAACGGTAAAGGTGTAGGCCCTAAAATTGCTCGCTCATGCTACTGCTAGCAGAAGGGCTTCCATTATCGGAAGCTCTGTAGAGCCCCTCCTAAACGGTATTTGGCCTAATCTTCCATGCCAACTAGACGTCGTCGAATAGGATCGGAATCAAAATCTTTATTTATACTGGAAGAATCTGATGAGCTACAAAGCTCGTTTTTGTACAGACGTCCAGTAGGTGCGGGGTAAGAACGTTACAACAACAAACAAAACACGACAGGAGCGCAAAGTAAAGGAAAGGCAAACAAATCACAAATAAAAAAATTGGTGCGGGTTGCTCACACTTTGCCCCACCACAATCGACCTCATAATAAATGTTTTTGGGTTAGATCGCGTTATTTATAAATGTGTCGTAACCCTCCACCACTCGACACGGCCAATCAGCAAAAAAGTGTCACGTTGACAAAAGACAAATAGTTCACTACTTTAGCCCACCGGTGTGTTGAAGAGTGAAACCACAACATTTACATTTTTTTTTGTACGACGTTTCGCTGGTAATTGCATCCAGCATCATCGGGCAATTCGCCAGAATGGTGAGGCTCTGCTCTTGCTCCCGGTCTTAAATAGAGCAGCAGCAGCAGGGTGACATCATCATTTAACTCATCAGGTGCAACGATTTGAGGTGGAGGTTATTGTAATTATATACTAGATTGGTAATCAGGCAATTGTTATGATGTGAGTTGTAGATTAGTAATCATTTGTAATGTGTGTTATTGTAATTTTATGCTACGTTAGTAATCAGTTAATTAGTATTTGTTTCCCCTATAAGGAATTGTAATATGTATTATTTAATAATACGCTTCCAATCAACAAACTGTGGCGCACCCATCGAGAGCGCTGCGTGGACATGAGAGAGGGGTGGGGGGGATTTAAGAACTTTGCACCATTGTTTGAACTGCTGCACCGGAAAAATGATTCGGTGATTAATACAGTACAATCACTTGTCGGATGAGGTCTTCCCCTGCACCATGCGTATCGTTAGAGGTTCGTTGTCAGTGCGGGTTTCTGAAGACGGGGAGCATTAACGCAGGGGCATAGAAGCGCAGTACAACAACGGATTGTGCTGCACTGCCCTCTGCTGCTGCCCACCGTGTAAGCCCCGCAACCGATAACGACATGTCGCGTACGTATGGTGGTTACCCACACTAGCTCTGTGCAAGTTGTGATCTGCTTAGCTTCCGAGATCTGACAAGACTGCCGCATTCTGGGTGCTATGGTCATAGGCTTCCAACGTATACTCGTGTTGCAGTACAATTGGCACGAATACCAATGTACTCGATTATTACAATTATTAAAACCTTTACATTATCTGAACAAAATCGGAAGAAGAGTCAGAAGAACAAATATAATGAAATAAATTTCGATTTAAAGCTTTCGTGACTGCAGGGATTCATCTTCTTGGTTCTTTCGGTAAAGTCACGTAGAAGGAAAATAATAAAATAATAAAAATAAAACAATAAAATCATTCTCACGACGTTTTGGCCACAACGCAAGCAGCCGTCTTCAGGTTGGAGTACAGGTCTGTCGAGAAGGCATTCAGACTCTGCCTTTTTCGACAGACCTGTTCTCCACCTGAAGACGGCTGCTTGCGGTGTGGCCGAAACGTCGTGAGAATTATTTTATTAATTTTATTTTTATTATTTTATTATTTTCCTTCTACGTGACTTTACCGAAAGAACAAAGAAGATAATGAAATAACTTTCTAGGTACGTCTTGAGGTCAGAAGACGTACCCCGAGGCTCCCACAAAGCCATGCCGGAGGGCGTGTGGCACAGTTTGGTACCATCTATCATAGTGCGGTTATGTCGCTACAGTTCTACGCGGTGAGTATAATGCGTTTAAAAACAACGGCGCTATGCCTCTAAATAAAACGAACGCTAACCGCTTACGCGTCCCAAGATTCAGCGGTGAACGGGACCCCACCCTGCAACTGTCAGATGTGTCGGAATGGGAAAGGGTTAAATTGACGTACCTCATATGACGATGCCGCTGTCGTGAACATGGGTTCGACATAGGGTTTGATGAGGGTGTGCGTGCACGTTATCGACGTCACCTTCCTCGTGCTGTTGTGCTGCACCCCTCCCTGGCATTTGTCTCCTGGCACCTTGCGGTACCTTGATGCACGGGACGAGCGATATGAGATGCAGCAGCCAGAATCCTCACCCACACCGCTCCGAATTCTTAAGACCTCCACACAGGCTCCCAATCCAATGGCAGAACGACTGCAAAACTGCCCCTCGACGTGTTCAAAATGATTCGTGAACTTGGCCCGGTGTCATTTAAAGACCGACTAAAAAAGCAATATTGTAATGTAGAATGGACAGATTAATGGAACAATAGATATTAATTTAGCGAGCAGCGATTGAGGCTTTTACTGTTCTGATGCTTGGCGAAATTTCAAGTGAAACAGTCGTATCTAATTGTTTTGCTGTGAGAATAGGGTCTTTCAAATGACCGAAGATTTTGAAAAATAAAAATAATCTGCACGTTGTTAACCGCCTGTGCTCCGTGTGACAATTTCATTTCTTTGGCCGAGTCGGGTGGTGGAGGGTCTTGCAACACAAATTTGTCCAGATCGTTACATGTGGCCTAACCCAAATATCTATTCTGAATCATGAAACTGGCTGTGAAAATCTACATGTTACGTTAATATGAAAGTTATTGCCAATCATCTAACTTATTTCCAATTTCCCAGGGATCTGTGTATTATTTATTGGTTGGTTCAAAGAGACTGCAGAATTCAGATGAGGATTACGACAATTTTTGTTTAGTCTGATGATTGCTATTTTTAACCGAGATCTTTTTACCCCATTTCAAGCATTTAACTGTATTTTAAAACGACATTCCATACTCTGAAATGCTACCGAAAATACCACTCCAAATAACAAGAACAAACTAAACGTAATACTAATTTGTCACGCATACTAAACCACTTTTGTATCCATCCAGTGTCAAACACGTGATAAATATTTTTTGTAATTTTAAACCAACTTCACACTGCTTACAATTGCAAGACAAAAGTACAACGTTGTAACGTACCCCTCTGTCTGGACCAGCTGCTCTTGTTCAGTAAGGCACACGAACAGCGAGGTTTTGTTGAATTTCCACTCTTCTAAACATTTGCCACCATCTTTGTAGTATCCAAAGTCACTGCAGTCACACGAAAGACATCACTATGAAGGTCACGGCAAGAAGCCAAAAACTTCAAGTAGTTCTCTGCTCTCATGAGCGTGTAAGCAATGCTCATCTCCTCTTCACAACCCTGGAGCAGTGGTGGAAATTACACATTCCCATTGCTGAGGCTTGTATCCCCTTAGGCCAGTGTTTCTCGAACCTTTTGAGCGCGTGGACCACTCAGCCGATGGAAACATTACCGCGGACCACCCAGCCCCACCACCACCCTTGGTGACAAAACTGATTCACTTCTCCAAACCTGTCAACCCCTTATCAGTGCCTACCTTATTACAGACCAATTCAGACCTTATTGGTCACCCCGTGCCCCTTATACATTTCAACGTTCATCCTATAAAGTCCCATCACAAGGGAGAAACACAAAGACAAGAAAAATTGCCTGCATTGAAACAGCTGTACACCACATGGACCTAAAAACTAAATTTCTCTGTACAAGAATACGGGTAAACCATATGGGTTGATAGATATGCTTCTCTCTCTCAATACCAGCCATACAAGATGATTCATATTACCGGAGCATAACAACATTATTTTTTTTAAACGCAGATATAAGGATATTTTTAGGGGGGGGTAGGTGGGGCATGTAGTTCTTAGGGTTAAGGGTAGTTTATCTAACTTAATTTTTTGTACTGAAATATATTAATGTTTAGGGGCTGTCCATAAATGACGTCACGTGATTTCTGACGATTTTTGACCCCCCCCCTCGTCACACGGCGTCACAAAAATCAGACCCCCCCCTCAAATACGACGTCACAAAGCTCTGCCCCCCCCCCCCCCCAAATAAAACATGCATCAAATCGCTTTAAACTATTGTCATTGTAGTGCGTATTTAATGTGGCGCTGCACTCTGATGTTGTAGGAGAAAACATTTATTAAATAGTATATTTAATTAAGTAGAACGTGTTGTCTATATTTATTTAAAGTTGCGCATTTTGATGTGACGTCACATTTCTCACCCCCCCCGTCACACATCGTCACAAATGTCTGACCAACCCCCCCCCCCCCAGATGCATGACGCCATTTATGGACGGCCCCTTAAAACAAATGGGAAATAAACATTGTCCTTATTGTCCGGATCAACCTGTGCATCACAGCCCCATGGCCCGCCTGGAGGATCGTCGCGGACCACCGGTGGTGGTGCAGGGAGCACACTTAGAGAAACACTGCCCGAGGAGTACCAGTGTTGACTTCCCATAAACTGGTACTTATTTGACTACTGCGTAGGTTGTTTGCGGTTGTGCTGTATACAGCTTTCCCAAGTGCCTCATTATCAGGGTTGTACCGCGTGTTTGCTCAACACGTTTTTGCGCTCTCAGATGCTGCTGACGACGACGATGAACGTTGTGCCACCTTGGGTGCCGCTGACCAGTGATACGTCTCTTCTGGATCCACCACAAAGTGATTCCAAACCAAGTAATTTCTGTTTCCTCTCCCCAACCCACACAGCCTTTGCCCCACTGCACACATTCCAAACATTGCCATAACAATCAAACTCCACACTCTGCCCACTTTCTTAGCCATGGCCGAGGCAACCTGGCACAAATGGATTGCTCAATGAAGTGGCTTATCATGTGTAAATGTATAGCAGCCAAATACTCAAAACGCATTTTACTAAATGTGGAGTGAAAAAAGACCCGGAGAAAAATCCATGCGACCACGGGGAGAACATGCAAAGTCAAAATATACAGGCATCAGGGTCAGGATCAGGATCAAACCCATGACCTCCTGTATACCAGGTGAGGTCGTTAACATCTCGCCACTGTGGTGTCCCACTGTGTGTGTGGGGGGGGGGTCCATGCATCGTCATAAACCCACCACATGTAGTCTTCTTCTGTGCACGGGCAGTAGCCAAGGGTCTCATTGGGAAAGTAGTCAGGTCCCTTTAAACACGAAGAGTTCTTCTTGAGCATGTGGAATGTTCGCTTGACTCCCAGGACACAGCCGCTCGACTGGTTGGTGGGATCCTCCATCCAATGTGCCAACCACGGTTCAAAGTCTTCATCCGTGCCTGGAACGAACCGCACAACAGCCGCTGATGAACATTCAGCCATCGCAATAATTTGGCCCCAGGTGGCTCAGCTGTAGAGCGAGCGGCTCGCAATCGGAAAGGTTGAGAGCCCATCACCCTTCCACTTTGTGGGGAGGTCAACAATGCTACTCGTATGGATAGACTCACATGCGCAAGAGGGATGTGGAATTACCAGCACTTTCTCGAGGCTGTAAACAAGAGATTAGCACCGCCTCAATGCTCAAAAAGAGCAGAACATTCATTTATAGTCCTATTTCAGTCCACTGCTGGATGAAGGCCTCCCTACGTCCTGTCAGTCAAGGGTGTTGTTTGAGCATGCTTCATCACGCCGGTCAGCGTGGGATGGTTATGGGGAAGAGGAGCGCAAGCCAGGAGAGCTTTCAGATATCACTGGCTACCGATGTTAGCATTGGCCGGGAATCAAACTTAGGTCGAGGGGATTAAAGTGCAGCACATGAATCACTGCAGCACCAAGATTACATTCATACCCAGGGCTTTGTGCCTGACAATGTCTGACAATGAAAGTGTGGTTTTAAAACAAACAGTTAGAAAAATAGACAGTCTGGAACACACAACCTAGGCACGCACCTGCAATATAAAAGCCATTCGGATGGCTACGTCCGGTGCAAAAGAAGTTCAGTTCAATATAGGGTTAAGCACTTGTATATCACAGTATCTCAAAGTGGCTTACAAAATACAGAACAGGAAATCCGGAATATCACCATGCCAAAAAATGGGAAATAATTTGGTAACGATGGTAGGTGTGGATGTATGTTGAACTTTTTTCGCGCCTTACATAACCAACCAAACTAATCGGAGGTCCGGGGAAGGACAAATGCGTAATGGACTATTATTAAAAAAAGATGTCGGTGTTGTCACAATCCTCGGTATCAGTGAAATATGGTGCACTTTGTTACTCACGCCCTACAGAAATTACCACGTGGCTACAAGAAAGAAGCTGTGCAAACTGGCGCAAGAGGCAAAACAATGCTAGCTACATAATTTTTTTTATTTTAAATGTATCCAGTACAAGCTGGCCATTGAAATCTAAGCTACGCAACATTGCATTTCACATTGTGTCCGTTTGCTACAACCTACACCAAAATCAACGGGAATAATAATTACGTAACACGTAGGCTTTCGCGACCAATATTATCCATCAGAGGTTTTTGGGTTAGATCGTGTAAATATACATGTCGTTAAACTCGACGCTGGTTGCAATTACCGGCGGAACGTCGTACTTGAATCGTAAATGTTGTGGGTTTACGACTCTGATTTACTAGTCACGAATTGGCATTTTTTGTTTCCGTGACAAACCTTACTAATTGGCTGTCGGGTGGTGGCTGGTTTGACGAAACATTTAAATTTACGCGATCTAACCGAAAAACCTCTTATGAATAACAAATTTAAGAATCAGTTTCGAGACAAACGTATATTTTATACAAAAATGTATTATGGCATATTTCTTGTGGCTGCTAATACATTGAACTATGAACACAACATTTTTTTGGAATTAAACAAACCTTAAATTTCATCTGACATAGCCATGGACTGAATGTGCAGTGATTAAGTTTCAGTTTGTATTGCAATGTGAAAAACGAACGTGACGCTGCGTGAATCCTTACAGTTTCGTTTCAGCAGGATACCGAAGTCGATCGTGTAGCTGACCCAAACAAGGTCAACGCGGACTGGGTTGGTCATCTGCAAGTGGTGGCCCCACACACTCACGTGAGTGGACTTGGCACCTGGCTCTGACACAAGCCCCTTGACCATGAGTTTCTCTGGCGAAAATAGAAACTCGTGCCAAGTCTGCCCCGCATCGGTTGAAAAGCTGTGAGCAACAAACAAAAACAGAACAGGAAGCAATTAAGTTGGCTACGAGGCACGGGGGGGGGGGTCCATTACCTATGTCAAGTGGGTTTGGCGTTGGTAAAAATACCAGGTTTGTCATAAAAGTAAAAAAAAAGTCTGAAATCAACATTTAAATGGAAAAATTCTGAGAACTCAAATCCTCTACTCGGAAGACACAAGTCAAATGCTGCCTAATGGCTGACAATTAAGCCTGGGTAATTTTTTTTTTTAAATATTAATCTTGGCAGAGCTAATTGGAAAATAAAAAAAAACAATGTTAATAAGTTTGTATACAGCGTCGTTCATGCACATTGCGCATCTCACAATCGCCGAGGTACCACAGGTCAAGCTGGAGGGCCACAGACTGGCGGTGTGCCGGTGCCTCAATTGCCCTCTGCCAAGATGTGAATCAAAAGAGAATGCTTTACATATTAGTGGTTCCCAACCTGTGGTACGCATACGCGTAGGGTACACGTGTGTAGAGGAGTACTGCGGGGACCCAATGAGGGGCAACCGCGGGAAGGGGTCCAAGCAGAAAGGGGAGTGCCAGAAGGCAGAGAGAGAGAGGAGGGTAAGTAGAAAGACTCCAGGTAAAAGGGAGGAGCCCGGGCTAAGGGGATAAAAAGGGGAACCTGGCCGGAAGGGGAGGGGAGAGAGAGAAAGGGAGTCAGAGAGAGAGAGAGAAGCCAGGTAGCAGGGAGAAAGGGTCCTGGGCCAGAGAGACAAAGGAGGCTAGGGGTGGATGAGTACGGGGTAGCCTGGACAAAGGTCGAGGGGGTCGGGAGTGAGGGCAAGAGTCAGGGAGTAGGGGATACTCGAGACCGAAGGAGGAGTGCGGATGTCGGTGTGAATAAACGGCAAGCAGCCCTGAACATTCTACCCTGGTCTCCGTCTGAGTCTGTAATCACAAAGCACGACTCTACACGTGCGACACCTCTTCGTGGAACACGAGGCAAGTCGTGTAATGCTCCAGTGGTCATGTAGGATATGGTCACACGGGATTACTAAGCAGCGCTGTTTGTAGGTGTACTATCGATTATAAATCTATATATGTACCTGTTGTATGGAATTCAGCAAACCCATGAGCTTGGTCATCTCAGTTATCCACGTGCTCTCTCATTTATCACATTGATTTCATTTTAATATGACAAATACACAACTTCGGCCTCACAACTCTGCTCCATGGAAAGTGACTCGGATTTTGACGTTAATAATTATTAATTGTCCCTGTGTCTGGCAGGATTTTAATTTTATTTTACAAGAACCCAGTAAAATGCACGAACCGAAACAAGGGAGGGAGGGGGCCCATACAGAAATTCTGAGCTCAGTGCTCCTGGGTTCTGGGAAGGGGGGGGAGATTGGACTCACTGCCCCCCCACTCACTTAGAGACTGCGAGCAGTGGGAACGTAGGGGTTTTATATTGGGAAGCGAAGGCAAGGGAAGAGGAACAAAAGTAGAGGTGGGGGGGAGGAGGGGGAGTGCACCTAACGCGTCTGGCAGGAATATTTAAATGCGCAGCTCATTCAGTCGTTAAAAGACAAAGATCCCCTGTACAGCCTCAACAGACTGTTGGGGCAAGTGCTGTTAGTGAGTACCTATGAAGACCGGCACGTCACACGAGGGGGTGGGTGGCCAGCACCACGCCCGGCCATCTTTGTCTCTCTAGAATGATGTATACACACCCCACCAATTACTCATTTGAGGCCGAGTCGACCTCAGGCAGGCCCAAGACTGGTGTTGGCCGTGAGCAGCAATCGAACTCGGGTCTATTCTATTCTATTTCGGATTTATATAGCGCCCTTTCCAGGGCCGCTGGGTACATAGCACAGCGCGCTAACCGCTTACACGAGAGCTAATTTCGGTCGTCTCACACACACAAAGATAAAGATCTCCCGTATAGCCTGTAATAGGCTGTTCGAGCAAGTGCTGTTTGCGAGCACCTATGAAGGCCAGAACGGCACACGAGGGGGTGGGGTGGCCAGCACCACGCCCGGCCGCCTTTGTCTCCCCAGTGGCGGTGTTTACACACCGCACCAGGTACTTATTTGAGGCTGAGTCGACCCAGGGGAGGCCCAGAACCGGTTCAGATAATCATCACTGATTTTGGCCGTGAGCGAGAATCGAACTGGGGTTGCCACGTCCATAGCGCAGTGCGCTAACCACTACACTACCGCTCCCCACACACACACACGCACGCACGTGCACGTACTGAATAACTCCTGGAGTGTGGCTATAGCTGAATGGCACAGCCACTATGAGCCCCCCTGAGTCCAGGATGCTGTAGTAGTGGGGGCCCTGCAGCACTCGGCTCCAGGTGTAGCCACCGTCTTCAGACAGGTAGACGTCTCGCTCGGTCGCATTCAGGGATGCGCCCACATTTCCTGGAAAGCAGCGAAGAGTGACCCACAAGCCGACCAAACCCTAATTTAGACTTGGACGCAAGCCCCTTAATGTGGATGTGTAAAAAGTGTATTTCACGGCAAAAGGCGCCGTTGCTTCACAAGTAATAAATCTACACAACGGTTTGTGTCATTTGAGTAATTGACGCAGTAATCGGACGGGTATTTCGATTACTCAAATAATCAGGTTGTATTATTAAACCGTATCGATAACAGCGTGACCATATTCTCACCATGTGCAATAATGAGTCCGATAGCATTTTGCTCACTGAGCAGCAGCTGGGGTACACTGTTGTCCTGCAGGATCGTGTATTTTCCATGGATTTGAAGGGCACAATCTGACTCCTGGGAAAAGGGAAATAACGTTGTAAACATCATTAAATGCATGACCTGTTTTGCCGGATTAAATAAAAGTAATTCATTATAATTCAAACCTCTTTGTCTGTCCAATTCTGAATGAAGGCCTCCCCATTCTATAATGGTTGATAATCGCCAAAAGGCGCCTTTTGGCGTCATCTGGTCCAACACCATGTGAGACTAGGCTCTAAGGAAAGCTGTCTCGGGTGTGGACCAATCAACTTCAAGGACAGTGCATACATTATCAGAGTTATGTTTTTTGTTTGTATTATGACTGCAGGTATTGTGGTCTATGCAAACATGACTCCTCGTAAAAAAGGTGTCAGTTTTGTTGCCAGATAAAAGGGTAAAAAAACAATTATCATATTTTTATACTGGTAAATGAGGTTCCAATGGTTATAGGGTTAATTAATCATACTTCACCACGCTACGCCACAGCTCCCCACATATATCGACGAATGGCTGCTGCAATATTGCTGCCGACTTGATAAAATTTACATTTTCTTTGGGTCTTTCGGTAAAGTCACGTAGATGGTTCAAATAAAATAACAATAAAATATTTAAATATACTTTTTTTAAAACACGCTTTAATTAAATGTACCGTCCGAGCCGACCCTCCCCCTGCCCCCTTCCCCCATCGCCCCTCCCCTCCTTCCACATCCCAGCCCCTCGGCGTGGCTCCCTGTGGCTTGCCGTGACGTAAGGGACTGTGGTGATTTACAGGCAACGTGAGTTGAGTGTGGACAATTAGAGCCGTAAAAAATATTGTTTAAAAATATTTATTTTTAATTTTCAATGATAAAATATAGTGTTGTCATCAGTATGACACACCTATACCAAATTTGCAGTCGATACGACATTGGGAATACGGTTGAAATTGAGTTACAAGATTTTTGGATACGACAACACAAACAGTAAGTTAAATAAAAGCGTGTAAAAAGGTTTAAAATATGTTTTGGATTTTTTTTATGATAGAATATCGTGTTGTCATCAGCATGACATACCTATACGAAGTTTGCAGTCGATAGCACATTGGGAAGTGTGTAAAAATTGAGTTACAAGATTTCTTTTTTGAGGATACAACAGACGAAGCGAGTTAAATAAAAGCGTGTAAAATACTACGACGTTTCGATCACAACACAAGCGATCGTCATCAGGAAGAAAGATGACGACTGCTTGTGTTGCCATCGAAACGTCGTAGTTTTTTGTTATTTTCTTTGAACCATCTACGTGACTTTACCAAAAGACCCACGGAATATGAATTCCTGCAGCCACGAAAGCTTTAAGTCAAGATATAAATTCACATTGCTTACCTATACCATTTATCTAATTCTAAATATATTACAAATACGTACACTGCTAAATCCTAACGTTAACTATGTAGATTATCTTAGTGAAAATGCGAATAATCAATTAATTTACTGCCAACATTTACTTTAGCACAGGACGCTAATGCTAACTGCAAACACACAACCAATAAAATGCCAAGCGTTAGGCCCTCATTCTAGCACGACTGCCAACAATAACTTCACGGCCATTTGACAGTGAAAAAGCTATGACAGGAATGAACATCAATGTCCAACAAAGAGCAAAGAGGAATCTGACCATATAAAAGGAGATGCATTGGTCCGATAGAACGTTGAGTATATGTAGCTCACGGTGCAATTGCAGTGACCAATCTCAAACCGTGGACTACAGGGGTAAACGCCGCTGCTGCTTTCATTTATTCCCCGGCAGCGTTTGAGATATCCACCACGTGACTACTCCTGACGTCCACCGTCTCATTCGCCAACCTCGACACGAAGATGTAAACGCTGCTGATCGACTCCTCGCCATAGACAACGAAATGAAGATGGGTCAGCCACTATCTAATTTGCACACTCAAATGGGTTCAGCTGCAACAGGCTCTGGTTGAATGAAAAGGTGACACACTTACCGAAACATCTGCTTTGCATTCCACGTTCTTGGGTTTCAAAATAGGTTGCCACTGTCCCCCGCGGTTGAAGGTGATTCGTGACTGCACTCTGTTGTCTGCAAATAGAATGGATGTAGCAGCAGCAGCAGCAATTAAAACAGCAAGAGCTAAACATGCACGGACACCAATACAAGTCTTGCAAGGCAAAGCGAGCTTTCCCATCGCTTTACAGCCAAATGTGTGTAGTGTCACGATCTGGAAACAAGGGTTTCTGGGAGGCACCTTCTTTATTCAGCACATCCACACTTCACAGGTTCGTCCTCACACTCTCCTTAATCGCCTAGCCTAAACACAACTCTAACTTTCGATTTAAAGCTTTCGTGACTGCAGGGATTCATCTTCTTGGTTCTTTCGGTAAAGTCACGTAGAAGGAAAATAAAATAATAAAAATAAAACATAATAAAATAATATAATAAACAACGAAATGAGTTTCATTTTTATTATTTTATTATTTTCCTTCTACGTGACTTTACCGAAAGAACCAAGAAGACAACTCTAACTGTGTAACACCGACGGCACTGACCGAGACAGCTACAACTTATCCGGCCGTGCAATATCTAGCGAAGACGGCAACGACAAGATGAGCCCACTCCCATGCCGACAGCTGTGAGCTACGCTCTCGGCTCCCCTTTTATCCTCCCAGTGCGACCTGGGCCTGCCCTGACCAATCCTCCCTTCTCGAACCTTCTAGCCGGTTCCAGGTGCCTCCAAATGGGGCCCTTTGTAACCCCTGCCTCAGTTCCCCCACTCTGCCAACAGCACTATGCACACGCTCCTCCACGTGTACACTGTCTGTCCCCCCCAGCTGCCGCTGCTGTCCCACTAGCCGGCGCTATTAATCTACACGTGTACGAATCCACAAATGCTTTTGAAACGCCTTGAAGTAAAATAAATGGTCTCGTACCTTCTGCTATGCGGGTGGTGATGTAGACGCCCTTCATTGACGCGACGGGGGTGAAGTCGGTGTTGAACAAGAACGTGGTGAAGAAGTGCCTGTCAAGCGACTTGGAGAAGATGATTCCTTGCTTGTCCGAAGTGTAGATGGATCCATAGGTCTTCACTGCGCACAGCCAAAGGGGGTAGCAGTGAGGACGTATCTCTCTCTCCTTTGGTAAAAGGTGCAGCCCTGCAATGTCTTCCTCGTGAGACTGCTGGCAGAAGAGCCTCCCCACTTAGAGTTCTGGACAGCTCCTCCAGGGTATTTGGCCTACTCTTCTACGCTGGCCTCACACCTTACCCCCACCACGCACGACATGCCGATTGACTAACCGTGGTGTGCCCGTTTATAACTGTTGGGGAGATTTAAGAAACTTGGCAGCCGTTTCAACTGGCATGCCGGGTCAAGTATACTAATCATTACACCAGAGCAGCATTATCCATCAAAAGTGAAGGTATTCTTAGATATCACGTGAGCAGCATACGCCGATCAGATTAGATTAGCGGCTTATAATGTGGAATGCAGCAAAATACTTGAAACTCATGTTGATTCTAAATATGGAGAGAAAAACCGGAGGACTCAAAACGAAATCCACACAACCACAGGGAAAACGTGCAAATTAAAAATATACAGGCGTCAGGGTCGGGATCAAACCCACGACTTCCTGAACACCAGGCGAGATAGTTAACATCTCGCCACCGTTGCATCCCACCACACCACCAGGTGTTTTGAGATATTACTGGGTTTAGCAAAAATAAACTTGAAACGTTAATGTCGGTTGATAAAATAAGCATGTGGTACGAAAGTAGAGCATTAAATAGCATTGTCACTAAATACTTTTCATCACCCGTCCTCGACAATTTATTTTGCCTCTCAATGAGTGTAATAAAACAGTAAGCGGGCTAATTCTATTCTACACTAACTGAATTACAAGGACAATGCAGGGGCGTTTAGAAATGGGCTCTCATGTAATTGTACCAAAGCTGCTGTTGTCATAAACAGCAGCTTGGTGCAACACTGAACTTGATTGCTCACGCCACTGCTAGCGCAAAGGCCTCGACTCGGCGGAGCCCTGTAATAACATTTAGAAGATATTTAAGTTCAAGTGACGCTTGTGTGTTGAATGTTGTGATTGCCAAGCTACATCACAAGCTGAAATATCATTATATATATTACCAAATGCAGTTTGTATTCAGGGTAGGTAAGATACGGATGAGTATTTTGTAACACATGCAGTGGTGAACAATATCCTACCTTCCGGGTCATCAACATGCATAAACAACATGTCTTCATCATACCACAGCACGGCATATATCTGAAAGTGAAACACACAAGCAAAATGCAGGCATGGACTTTCTATAATATTAAAAAAAAAAGACACTACTGTATTTATGGTGCGCAGCCATGGTTACCACACTTCAATATCAACCCGCGATCTGAGTTTGAGTCCGAGGTCGCCGCTGACATCAGTGATGAGCGATATCAAACAGGTCCTGGGACATTCCCCCCCCTTCCACCCCCAAGATTCACCGAGCCACACTGACCAATGTGATGAAGTATGGTCAAATAACCGCCATTGTCGACACATGGGGAGGACTTAATCTTGCAGTTAATTGACAAAGGGCTCTCTCTAATACCACACTGCTCATAACGAGCGAGCTCAAAGTGATCATCCTCATTTGGCAAAGGGAGACGTAGGAGGCCCAAAGTTATAGGGTCACAGTTTAAAAGAGTGCATCCCTGTATTAAATAATAGGTGGACAAACAACTACAGACGGCCAAATCCACCGCACTGCTCTCGATACCATCAGACCGCGAAAGCTAAGCAGGAATTTGGGCTTGGATAGTACTTGAATGGAAAAACACCATGCAACAAGAAAGACCACAGGCGTGATGGGCGCTGTGGGCAGTGGAGGGCAACGCAACAGAATCTATCGTTATTCTGCACTCCGCCACCCTCGCCTTCAAACGTGCACTGACCGCGATGGTGAAGTATGGTCAATTAACCCTCAATAATAATTAACATTCGTATGGGGCATTTCATCCAGAAGATTCCCCGCACAGCAAGGGGAGGCCCTCATCCAGCAGTAGAATGACAAAGGGGCTGTAGTTTGTATTTGTTGCATGCTTTGGTCAGTACTGGGCCGATGATGAATTTGAACCCCAGACATTGTGTAAACACTCGCCCGGTAAAAGCCACGGAGTCAAATGTAAACAAAAACAGTTTTTGAGACTGTTATTTGGGCCACAAGGTAATCCTGTCACCCTGATTTATGAGAGCCATAATAAAAACCTTATGCCTCTGACAAAATCAGATTGAATGCATCCGATCTAAGAAGAACATTTTTAAAATCTTTTTCTTTACGCAAATAAGTAGAGAGCGGCTGGCTGTGTGCTCACTCACCCGTGACACATTGGAGGGCGCCAGCTGGGCTATGTTCCAGTTTTTGCCTCCATCGATGGAGATGTGCAAAGCTAGTCTGGCCTGCAATGACAAAAATCAGAGGTCATCATTTGCAATGCTGTTGATGCCACCAGGCCTCACCAGCTTCCCTCCTTCTGACATATCCTGCAAATTTTCCAGTCAACACATGACCATCAAGGTGTGCTGTTAAAATATTACATCTGGTATTAGGTCTTTATAGGGCTGCCATGATATTAATTTTCATGATACAATACACTTGCACATGTCACGAAATGACAATCATTGAGAAATCAGTTTCTAATATTTTTTAAAATGTGTATTTCGCATGGTTCATGTACTATTTTTGTGCTTTTCTGGACTTCCAGTCCAAATAAAGATTAGTTAAAAGTTGTTGAATTGTAGTTCGCTAAACTTAGGACTACCCATAGCCATTTTTGTATTACATGCTGTCAGTTACACTAAGATAATGAAATGAACTAGGAAAATGACGACTTCATATAATATCCATGCCGTAAACTACGACGGAAAACATTTTACAGACAGAGCATTACTCGAATGGATAATAGCAATTAATATATAACTTTCAGTATTCATATTGTCATTGGATAACTAAGTTGTCAAGAAATAAAACGTTTAAAAAAAATCTATTCTAGACAATTATAATCACGATATATAGTTACGGAGCAAAATGGACGATGTGACTATTGTGAATCTCAGATCGTCGTATGGCCGTATTGCAGCAGCCCAAGGTCTTTTAAGGATATCTCCGATCAGCACGGTTGGCTATGTACGGTGCGAAACAAGTTCAACATACATACAAAGGTGTCCATTACAATGACTGTCGAGTTATTAAGATTGATATATCTTGTTAAATTATAAACTTCCTTGACACTCACATTTTGATAAAGCACACTCGCGTACATGAAGTGACCGGCCACTCCAAACTCTTGAATTCCACTGGCCATTACCAAGAACGTATCTCCATAATTGATGGACTTCTGCAGTCGCAGCCACTGTTTGTTGTCTGCCAATCAAATATTACAAACATCTTGATCAGAAACAATCAATTTACAAATACTATTACAATAATCAACACATTATCTTGGAGGTGATGCTGCTCCTGCAGCATCGTTAGAGGTGCACA
Organism: Lampetra fluviatilis; assembly: GCF_964198595.1. Taxonomy (NCBI): domain Eukaryota; kingdom Metazoa; phylum Chordata; class Hyperoartia; order Petromyzontiformes; family Petromyzontidae; genus Lampetra; species Lampetra fluviatilis. The sequence goes on along the minus strand of NC_136312.1, from coordinate 7,773,716 downwards.
AGCACATACAATAAAAAAAACTCACATTTGTTAAGAACACTACCTTAATTTTTACTTAAAACTTTCGTGACTGCAATAAATCATATTCTTTGGTTCTTTCGGTAAAGTCACATAGATAGAAAAATAATACAAATAAAGTGAATAAAAATAAAAAACAAAAACAAAGACTTTTCGATTTAAAGCTTTCGTGACTGCAGGGATTCATCTTTTTGGTTCTTTCGGTAAAGTCACGTAGAAGGGAAGTAATAAAATAATAAAAATAAAACATAATACAATAATTCTCACGACGTTTCGGCCACAACGCAAGCAGCCGTCCTCAGGTGAAGAATGAAACACCACCAAGCTTGGAGCGTATATTTGTCAAGGCGCTCTTCTTCCCCCCTCCAACCCAGCTTAAATATACGCTCCAAGCTTGGTGGGGTTTCATTCTTCACCTGAGGACGGCTGCTTGCGTTGTGGCCGAAACGTCGTGAGAATTATTTTATTATGTTTTATTTGTATTATTTTATTACTTCCCTTCTACGTGACTTTACCGAAAGAACCAAGAAGAAAAAAACCAAGACGTTTCGATCACAACACAAGCGATCGTCTTCAGGAGGAAACGATGTGCCAAAGGGTGTCAGAACGAAGTGGGCAGGGTATATGTGCCCTGGGGTAAGGTAACAGGAAAACACAAATCAAGTCATGACTTGACCTGTGTTCCCTTAACAAGAAAAAACACAAATCATGTCATGACCCAAAGTGGTTGATGACATCTTTCCAATGATTGCCGAGTTTGTACCCATCCTCTCGGTTGAAATTGTCTGTATCTGTAGAAATGGATGGCTTTATGAACGAATCGTTGTTGATAGCCAGTGGGCTTGCAAATATCATCGTCTTAGAGAAATCAATTTCGTGTGAGCCAGCTGCATTAAAATAATGATCAGCCACGGCAGAAGTACTGGTCCCACCGTGTTTCAAATTTGCCTTATGCTCACGAACACGGTCTGAGATATGTCGCTTAGTTTCCCCAATGTAACTGCCGCCGCAGATACAGCTTAGTTTGTAGGCGCCGGGATATTGCATGTCAGGAATCTTGTCCTTAACAGATGGGATCAGATCACGAATTTTATGTACCGTGTTAAATCGGACCTGGATTTTGTGTTTGTTCATGATTTTGGAAATATTTTTGGTAACCCCTGCTATGTATGGCAAGGTGATGGTTTTGATTGGATCCTCAGATGGCTCCTTCCTCACGGTTGGGGTGATAGCTTTGCGGATTGTGTAGTCACAATATCCATACACCTTGAGAGCTTGGTGCACGACGGACACAATAATCCCCTGTGGGCAGGTGTAACCAGGAGGTTCCTACCAGGATTACCAAACAAATGACCAAACAAACCGCACGCTCTGCAGCGTGGGAAGGCCCTCATGCGGCAGTGTATCATAAATCGATACTTAAAGATCCACATTAATACGAAATCTTGCACCAAAATGTTTAACATGTTCATTCTGAAGTACCACTTTTGCAATATAAATATTTGGTAATTCTTTTCAGCATTTGTATAGTGGGTGTCTATATTGGCAAATACGCAGTGCGATCCATTTAGCGATACCACCACTAAATGGGAACAAATATTTTATGTCAAAGCCTCGACTTATCTTCCACCAATCTCACTTGTGAACTCATGTAACTCTCCTTTGAGATACAAGGACCGTCGCTTTCAAAACACTTGTTGGGGGCATCTATAAAATTGGATCACCCTTTGAACATTGTAGTAGCAGTGGGACCAATGCTATGATTATGAACGTGCTATTTACTCGCTGCATATTATTGTGAGCATGCGAATGACCATGTAACGCGTTTAAAAAAAGGCACACTTACATTGTGGACCGTCGCCACCCGTCGATGTAAGGTAGAGTGATCCATCCTCTGCCCTGTTAATGTAAATAGGTGCAATCGTTGACTTCCATCTCAATTCAAAACACTACCGTCACAGACAGCCTTTGTCTTGACCTTGCAGCGCATACAGAAACTCCAGTGGAATGAAAATTATTAGATTTATAAGATTAGGACATTAATTATTCACACGCATGACACGCGCCATGTACTGTAATCTGAACAAGATAATCAATTGAAATTGCACGCACAATCACGCGTGCAACACTTATGCAAATATAAAACATAAAATCTGTAAGCTTTCAAAATAGCCATCAAGATGTTACCGTAAAAGTTTAAATTGTCCATTCACCCAGAAGAATAGCAAAATAAATGCGATGACAACTGTGCTTTGCGTTACGGACCACACTTTTACAATACGCGAAAAACACAAATAACAAGAAGAGCCACGGTTAGCCATTGTTTTTGTAACAATTTGTAGCATGTCGTTGTGAGTATTGAATCAGGGATAATGGAAGCAGTTGCACCAGGTGTGCAGGAGGCAGTATGTCCATAGGCCGAGATAAGCCAACAGGACAACAATTTTTTACTTTTTTTGCCGGTTTTCTATAAAGTAGGCCTCTCATAGCAACACAGCCGTATACTAAAGTTCCGTTCATATTTTATCTCTCTTGAGAATTATTGCCTGCAGACCACATTGAGACCACGGAGCTCAAATAGCGGCTCCGTTGTAGAGGGCTTGCGTGCATCGGCCACATGGTCAGTACAAAACAAGGTGGGTTCTTTTGGCACTGATTATGGGCAACCCTTTCATAAATTTGCCCATCGATTTCATAGGGCATGTCCCGAAAAAGCAAGCCAACTTAATATTGACGTTCAGTTCGTACTGGGTCATCTTTATACGAGGGTTATCGTGAACCGATGTTAAAGCCGGACATAAAACGCGAATGCGCAAACTCTTTCAAGTGTTACAAATACTGTCAAGTGTTATCTAATGGATTCATTTTATTTAAGGCACCCAAACTCAAACAATTCTAATTCGGGAGCCGAATATAGTTTACATTATTTACAGTGGCTCACTTTAATGTTTTTTTCTCAAATGTATGTTTTTACATCGCTATCTGAAGTCACTGGAAATACCAGGGGATTTTATTGTTAACGTTACCAAGCTAAATGAGGTGAAGTGGCCTAAAAGCTAATCTGTTGAAATTGAGCTGTATGCCACTGATCCTGGCAAAAAATATATATTTTGATTCAAGAGCTTCATTTTCACTTTAAACACGACAAATGTACGTTGTAATGTTTGTGCTTATTCAGAACCGAGGCTCACCATTTATATGTGATGACATGGCTATGAATTAAACGCCAGGTAATCCCAAAGTCTTTCGTGATGAAGAGCGAAGCCTAAAAAATAAACAAATGTTATTGTTCACGACGATTACTGTATTCTCCAAATTATAAGATGGTCCCGAACGTAAAATCCACCCAAAACTCGTGCCCATTGGTCGATAAAGTTATACAAATCTGGTCACTCACATACACGCACAAACACCTACTAGATTTTAAAATGGGTTTTTTATTTTAATGCGACTTTAGTCAAAGGAACACCATCTCAAAATGTGTTGAAAGCGTTTCACGTAATTTATTCACAAGACTGTAAGTACGTCCATTACAGCGAACGCTAAATTCCACCAGCTGCCTGCACTGTGAAGGCCACGCTCGGCTCGATTCAATTTCACGAGCATAGTCGGCACACTTCTCTCTGAAAATAGGTCGCACTCAGTACAAAATGCTCGCCACAAATTAACCTTGATAATCTCGTCACGGAGCATAAAGCAACGCGCAAACTCCAGTCATCCTCGCGGCGGCTTCTGGCTAAACATCGAACAAAGATTGTCACCGCATCGTGCACTTTTTATGCGCTTCTGTAGCCGTCTAGAATGCTCTTCCGATATTAGGAAGCTACTGGGAGCTATGCACTTTTAAAATCTAGACTGAATATCCATTTCTTCAGAACTGATTTTTGTGTTCAGTTTGTTGTCCTTCCCCCCCATCTCCTATAAGCACGTTTGGCTGCGTGCGGTGCGAAATAAGTTCAACATACATATGTAGTGACATCGTTGCATGTCACTGTGTGAAGCCGGCCTGGGAGAGGCACGGCGCGCGATGTATCGACACCGCAGACACCACAGAAGGTGGATGCAGTACCGGCCTTAGCGGGGCTCGAGGAGCTATGACTGACAGCAACCAATGGCACCACGCGCTGCGTGCAGTGCCAGCCCTACAGGATGGAGTGCGGGGGTGCCGGCCCCGGAACGGAGTTTTAAGGGGCAATGGCACTCTGGTTGACCTGGGGACCCCCAAAGGGGGGCTGGGGGGACCACGTGTCAAGTTGGAGATCCTCCTCAAGGGTTCGAGAAGGGGGTCGTGGCTAGGGGCGGAGCGAGCGCCGCCACGGAGGCTATAAGCCGGTCCCTCCCAGTGGGACCGGCTGCTGTTGTGATCCTCAAGACTCTACGTCTACGCACTATGTCCGAAGACAAGTCACTAACACGGGGACCCAGACCCAAGCTGGGGCCCCGTCCGTGGTAGCTAACTCCCAGTGTAGTTAGCGTCGTTAGCCTGGTGGACCACCACCATAGGTTATTATCTGGTGAAGGGGCAGTTACCCCTTTGTGTTAGTGTGTTGGTATTCATAAATGTGTTGTCACCAAACAGTACGTCTGAGTCTCCGTTTGAGCCCACTACACATACATAGATGTCATCCTATGAGGACTGCATTCACAAAAATTTGAGGCTCGTGTCACCGTGGCCGAAAAGCCACCAAATCACAACAGTCAACCACAGTGGACAAAATGTACGAGGGAAAGTTTTGACAAGAGAACGGATCTACCGGCTGTACAAACCATTTGGTGATTCTGCTGCTGCTTGGTTGGCAGTGGTGTACAAGCACAAATTATGCAAAAATAAACTCAAACTATAAACTACACTTATTAAACTAAACTATTTTTATTTGAGCAGGTACGGCCCACTAAGCTAGAAAGCTAATTTTCAGAAGCGATCTGGCCACCAATAGCTCAACGACGTGGCTTGTAATGTGGACATTTCTTTCACCCAAATACTCTAAAGCATGTTGATTCTTAACGTGGACGGAAAAAACGGAGAACCCGGAGAAAAATCTATGCAAACTCCAAATATACAAACACATTCATCGGACAAACTCTCTTCTTTGATGAAGGACCATTGGCTGAAATATCAACTATTTCTACGTATTTCTTTAAAAGGTATTCATATTGATGAATGCGCCAAGTGTTATTTGCTGTACAGGTTTCGGGTTATGCCATTGTTTGCATCCCACATATGCAATTCCTGAAGCCTCTACAGCAGGGGTGGGGAACGTCCGGCCCGCGGGCCATATGAGGCCCAAGAAATCATTTGGTCTGGCCCTGCCAAGGCAACCGCATGACTCGAAATTCAATAAATCTAGGCACTTTTTTCATAGCAACATAAATTTAATTTTGCATGGCCTGCGAATGATGTTATAAATAGCCAAATGGCCCTTGGCAGAAAAAAGGTTCCCCGCCCCTGCTCTACAGGATCAGCGCACCACAACCTCAAAGGTGCTGAATTGCATGCGAGCGCACCTCCGCAACCTGGCCAAAACTCATGGCACAATTGGTATGACGGACATAAACTCAGTGATCATTATTTTAGCAAAACTTTCAAAATGAAGCGTCCAAACCTGACTGAATGCAAGAGCCATTAACAAATCACACAGCACGCCCCATGCATTTTCGGGTTGTACCACGCATTTTGTTCGGCACGATGTCTGATATTTTTCTCCATTTGCTGGGGGAGCTGCTTCAGGACATCGATTCACTCCCTCAACTTTAGCTGCACTTTCAGTACACGGAGCGGAACATCGGACATCACGTGAGATAATGCGTGGTCCAACACGAAAACACAGCAGCGGCAACCGCGAAAAACTCGGCTATTGCATCCGATAACATCGGTCGCATGAAGGTTCTTACGTTGAGGCTGATGCACACGAGAACGTCGGGGTTTATCGGATGGAACGAGAACTTGGTCATTGGAGCGAACGGTATAGGCTTGACCTCAAAGTTCAAACCTCCGTCGTTGGAGGTCACCAGGAAGTAGAGGATGACGTGCCCCAACTTTTCCGTCAGCAGCACAACCTGTATGTTCAGAGGGGGCCGTGGAGGAAAAGAGACAGTGTCAATCGACACCAATTATAATGAGCAAATCTCTGTACACAGCCGCACATCCTATTGCCGTATGTCAGCCCTAATCAATTAGCTGCCCCCACACAGTGCAGCTTTTTGTGCATGTCGTTTTCTATAGATGTTCCTAATTCTGACCTTTTCACTTAGGGTACTGATATTGTTAAAATATTACATTCATTCACTTCTAAAAGTACATTCAAGCATTTCGTCAAGTTAAGCAGTTTACACTTTTTGTCCAGAAAACTATTCGTGCAGGGTGTCATTATAATTTTCTACACATATCCACACACCTTTCACATATGTTTCTAATAACGTCGGTGACTATCAAGTTGGATATGCGACATTATACTGTATTCTAAGGGGGACTGCTTAATGTATAGTTACAGTGGCAGTGTTCAAGTGCATAATGAGCGGCACTGAATGTTGGTTGCTGAAGGTGCTCCCAAGCACGTGGAGTGAAACGTCGGACATTGTGCCGAACAACGCATGGTGCAACAAGCCAACACATCGGGGAGCGACACACACACAACTGTAGAGGAGTAGAAGACAGTAGTGGCGTCATGTGCGCTGTCCGGCGCGATGGCGTCACGGGACATGGGGTCATGCGCACTGGACAGTGCGACACAACTCCTCGAGGATAAAGGGGGGACCCTGTGACGTAAGCGGGGTCGTAACTGGAGTCAAGGGTCGAGAGAGGGTGAAACGGGGAGCCAGGGCTGGACGTGGCTGTGCTCCTCGATCGGCCGTGTTGGATGATCCCACGGCCGGCGCAGAGGAGAGCACAGGGCAGCCGGCTGTGTTGGGAACCAGTGGGACCCCTAACCCCTGGGAAGTGGTTCACCCCTCCCGTGTCTTGTGTAGCCCTTGATAAACGGCGAAAGCCCTTAACCTCACCTCCGTCTCTGAGCGAGTCGTCGCCAGCTCTCCTCAACACAACCATGAGAAGCCACAGAGTGGTAGAGCGACTGAATCTCTCTCAGGTGTCTTCGCATACCTAACCATCCCGCTTGATTAATTTGTGAGTGTGCTCACCTTTGGGCTAATACAGCACTTACCCGTTGTGGATTCAGTGGATGAGAGATGATGGAGTGATCATTTCTGATCATGCCATTTCCTATCTCTCCCGTGATGTCCTTGTAAGTTTTGCCATAATCCGTACTGCAACATCAACGCAATAATCAGTAAATCAAATCACACTGTCAAACTAAACTAAAACTCCACTATTTTTATTTTACCAGGTAAAGCCCACTGAGCTATATAGCTCTTTTCAGAAGCGACCTGGCCACAAATGATAGCTGAACGAAGTGGCTTATCATGTGGAAATATCTAGCAACCAGATACTCTAAACACATGTTTCTAAATGTGGAAGGAAAAACCGGGGGACCTGGAGAAAAATGTACGTGACCACGGGGAGGTTCGGGATGGAACGCACTACCTTCTGTATACTAGGAAAGGTAGTTAACATCTTTCCACTGTGGAATCTCAAACAATAACCGTTGAGACTGCATCACCATCATAAAAGTCAGGCTCTCGTATTTGTATTGTTTCAGTTGCACAACTGATTCTACCAAAAAGGGTAGGTCCCGTTTCCTTTTATATATGGAAGTCAAGGCAATGAAATACTCTCGATTATCCATGCTAATGACGGGGAGAATGACCGCGGACATTCGATTTTGATTGTTTTTCAATTTAGAACGAATACTAACGATCAACCGAGCGATGGGCGTGCTCAGTGATAACACTTTCCTGCTCCCGCGCAGGAGACTGCCCACTAAGTGGATAGCAGCAGAGCCACGCCAATCAAAATCAAAATCCACCCAATGTTGTAAAGATATGCAACCACTGTACTGTAGAGGCGATCACCTGAATTTACGATTAACCGGAGCTCATATTTGTTCGATATAAGAATGTGACTTGTAATACTCTTGTACAAGAAAAACAATGTATTACTATTTTTAGATCATTAATTTGGCCATAAATGAAAATACATTCATTTTAAATTTATGTTAAAATATCAGGTGCGCAGTTAATTAGCAAATCGGATAATCTGCACGTGGATAATCAAGAGCCTACTGAATTTCAGCTTTTAATAAAGAGTAAGATGGAATTTCTGACAGTACTTCTGAATGTATTTAAATAACTGGGGAATACATTTTTTTACGAGTTTCCTAAAATATACTTGGTGATCCATTTAAGTGTAACCCACTTTAAGTACAGGGAGAAATTACGCTGAAAACAACAATGTATTTTAAAGTCTGCCACCAATTTCACTCCTCGAAATTCAATATTTTAACACTCTCTGCTCTAGAAGATATCAAGCCATCACTTTAACAATATTCAATCCCCCATTGAGGGAATAAAGCGGGTCATTAGAAATCAGTGGAGTATCTATATATATGGCTCTGCTTGTAAAAGGTAATAAAGGTGCAGTCCTGCAACTACTTGCTCGAACCACCGCTGGCACAAGGGCCTCCACTATAGAGGGGCCCCCTCTCAGAGCTCCAACCCTGGACTCCGAACATACAATCAGTAAAAAGTAGTTTTCATTAATAATTTGTTAATAATATATTTAGAAATGTAATTTATTTGTTATCCAGGAAAATTTCACCGAGCCTCCAGATTTTTTTCAGGAGAGGTTTTTCACTGCTATGTTTGATGTTAAAAAGCTCAACTGATGTCATTCAAATTGATTTGACCTGTGTGCTGGCATCGTGGTCCAAATTTGAAAAATGACCGGCGTGTTACTCATTTGGAATCGCACGTAGCAGCATCGCCCCCTACCGGTGAACTACATCAGTCTGCGAAACATAGCGCCTTGGCTATAATCCTGCGCTATAAGAATGGCGCAAGTACCAAATGTATAAAATTATGAATCATTAATATCCTCAGCTTACAACAGCAACACAGACGTGATGATTATCCAAGCTCAAGTGTGTGTTTTGGTTCTATAAATACCTTATGTAGAGTTTGCTTCGATCAAACAACAGCTGCAAGAATGGCACATTGAAGTCTCTTGCTGTTAATGCCAACACAACCTAAGGAAATGGGAAGGCAACACAGGATTATAAACACACTTTTCTCCTCTTGTATTATACAGAAGAGGTTCGGAGTGCATCTTGTGATCCAGTGTGTGTGTACGCTCGTGACCATATTTATATAACTTTATATACACGAAGAACAAGTTTGGGGAGCATTTTAAAATATGGAGAATGCAACATTTTAAAATAAGAATGTTTTTATTGCTGACATCATTAACATCATCACAATGTGTGTCACATTCACTGCTAGATGAAAGGCTCCACACACCATCTCTATCCCTCACTGTGCGACTGTGGTCATCCAGAATGGACCGCACAACATATTACGATGCAATACCCAATCCACAAACACAAAGGAGACAGCGGATACACTCCGCTGCTTCTGACGCGGATATTGCAGTTGTCGCTCTGCATCTACATCAGCAGCCATACGGAAGAAGACTGTCCCCCCCCACCCCATAAAACATGACCGCTTACTCCTGTACACGATTGCTTAATCTCAGTGCTAAATCTCTGTGGCGATTTGTTCTTGGGGGTTGAAATCTCTTCTTGAGCTGCCAATCTATCGCTATTCTTGTCCTTTGGGCATCTTCTATTTGTGGGATGTGTCCTGCCCAAATCGGCAAGTCTCTGAATTGTGTTTGTTCCCAAAATCTGAGTCCTTCACATTATATTACGGGCATGTATCTTTCCATTCTTCTTTGCACACGCATATGTCACAGTTGGTACTCTGCACATGATCGAATGTAAGTGGTGGGTGACGTGGCCCAACAAACTGTGTTTATCACCTATTGCAGAGGTTCGTGGATTGAATCTGGCAGGCCACAGTTAATAACGCGGGTATTTATTAATCCATAAATATACACATGCCCGCTACTTCACAATGGACATTAAAGATTTACAGAGGGACTCATTCGAAGACAGTAGGACATTGTTTGCCAGCGTTATGGTCCAAATTTGCCAAAATTTAAAATTACACATAGCAACAACAACCTCTACTGGGAACTACAGCAGACTGTCTGCAATACTTAGCACCCTCGGGATAGCTTTGTGCTTTGAGAATGGCACAAATACCAATTGTAATGATGATCTGATTTATTGAAATATTTTGCTTTATGATTTTTTTTAATTTTAAACCAAACCATAATATTTTCAAAGGAAATATGCTACCGATTTTATTGGAAGTTTTGTGTTTGATTTACAACCGCCGTAATTATTTTGACCAACAAGCAGGGCCCCATGTGAACATGTAGGTCACACAATCACGGAGCAGATGGAACAGTTCGATGACAGGTTAAAGTTTAAAATGTGTAAGATATATCTCACTTAAACTAACCCAATAAATAAATAGTGCAGATATTATCTTGTACATACATTCCCTGGCCACACTAAACATGGCAGCCACTATCTCTTATCTTCTGCACACATACCTCAGCTGTCTCATGAGTTTAGAGTGTGATTCCCGAGAACAAAATATGTTAGCGCCAGTCACTTCTTCCGCGCTTTTTGTCCCACAAGTTTAAATCTTCTTTCCCAAGTATTCTCTCTCTTCGGTCTCCCTCAAATTTCCCTTTTCTTCTAAGGTCTTTGCGTGGACTTCCTTTGCAATGTTGTATTCTGACCTTATGAACTTTCTTTTCAATTTAGTCTTCTGACCTTCTGGCCACACGTACAAACCATCTCAGTCGATTCTCACTCAACTTCTCCTCTATCGACTCTACCTTAACTCGTCATTGTACTTCTTAATTTTTCACAAGATCATTTCTGCCATTCATGATAAACGTTTTTGGGTTAGATCGCGTTATTTATAAATGTGTCATAACCCTCCACCACCAGACACGCAGAGGTCGCAACTGGGTACCCGATACCCGTACCCTACCCGATACCCGGCTACCCGTACCCTGCCAGGTACGGGTACGGGTACCCATTTGCGACCCTGGTGCGGCCGGGTACGGGTACGGGTAAGGAATCAAAACCCGTTTGCGACCTCTGCCGACACGACCAATCAGCAAAAAAGTGTCACGTTGACAAAAGACATCAGGTACAATGATGAATTAAATGATTACGTCACCCTGCTGCTGCTGCTCTATTTAACACCGGGAGCAAGAGCAGAGCCTCACCATTCTGGTGAATTGCCCGATGATGCTGGATGCAATTACCAGCGAAACGTCGTACTCAAAAATTGTAAATGTTGTGGTTTCACTCTTCAACACACCGATGGGCTAAAGTAGTGAACTATTTGTCTTTTGTCAACGTGGCACTTTTTTGCTGATTGGCCGTGTCGGGTGGTGGAGGTTTACGACACATTTATAAATAACGCGATCTAACCCAAAAACGTTGATTATGAATAATATTGGTCGCGAAAGCCTACGTGTTAAACTGATCATTTCTGCCAACTCCACGAATCCATCTCAGAACTCTGAACTGTCACCATCGGTGTGTGCACTAGCGGTTTCTTTCGTGAAGTGCCGGTACGAAATAAGTTAAACATCCATACATACATCTAAAAATGTAAACTCATGTTAGACAGCTCAAAACCCAAGGACTATATACTATAAGAGAAGAGCTATTATTTTTAGAGTTGATTGTTCATTTTATTTGAAAGTTTTCATACAAATGCACGATGGTGAATTCCTGTTTCTCGCCTGACGTACATATGTATGCCTGTATGTAGAACTTCTTTTGCACCGTACATAGCCAACCGTGCTAATCGGATGGCTACGCACGCATGAAAAGCACACTCATTGAAAGCACACTCAAGACGCAATGTTCTAGAGTCACAACTATTTTCAAGTTCAGCTCCATGTGGTAAGTTTAACACGTAGGCTTTCGCGACCCCCATCCTGGCGAATTGCCCGATGATGCTGGATGCAATTACCAGCGAAACGTCGTACTCAAGTTGTAAATTGTTGTGGTTTCACGCTTCAACACACCGGTGGGCTAAAGCAGTGAACTAATTGTCTTTTGTCAACGTGACACTTTTTTTACTGATTGGCCGTGTCGGGTGGTGGAGGGTTACGACACATTTATAAATAACGCGATCTAAACCCAAAAACGTTGATTATCCATGTGGTAATTTTACCCAAAATATTATACTAGATTAAAAACATCTGGATTAGGTAGAGATAAAAGTAGGAAATTGGTAAACATGCATCTTACCCCGGACTTGTTTCCAACCCAAGCCAGAGTCATTTGACTGCCGTCATCATCTTTAAAGGATTGCTGTGAAATAGAAAGACAACGAAACAAAGTGAGATGGCTGAAACACTTCACCGACAGATTATTCAAGAACCTCTCAGTATTCTTTAATATGCTACTACTTGTCTGGTAAAAAAAACATATATACTATTAAATACAAGCACCAGACACAACTCATAATTACATCTCGAAATGTATTGGCATTTATGCGTTTTAACAGAAGTATAAGTGCAGCTCTCCACTTAGAGGGAGCTCAAGAGGGTATTTGGCCTCCTCTTCCATGCTGGCCAGAAGTAGTGGAAAGGTGGCGAGTTCCTGCCCTTTACTCCACCATACGTGACCTGTTGGTCGAGCAACTACGGTGAACCGAATAATATTGCTGCGTCGACAGAGGTGGGGGGGGGATTAAAGAAACGTGTCCTACATTTGAACAGCCGAGCTGGCGACCTCTAGCGCAGTTCACTCTCTCACCCCTTCCACCACGGCAGCATTCCAGATGCTTTATACACACTATTGACAAACTATATTGTATATTACCTTTAACAATGTTGAAATAAACATGGGAAATATTTGTATTGTTCAAAATAACATTGTGATTCACCAACCAATGGGCTTTCCAAACAAATGTTTTCCAGCACTGTTATTTGCTTACTTAAGCAAACAAAACGTGACCTGGTTTCTTTTTCTCTAATCAACAGCAGTTGCCCATTTAACAAATGCTGTTGGATTGCCCGGTACAAAAATGAATAACCACCTATGATGCCTGAGCAGATTCAGTCTTAAAGCCAATTCAATATTGGGAAAGAGACACCGACCGCATTAATGCAGTTTCTTCCCTGTTGACTTGTAATTGTATCACTACCATTGCACAATCAATCCTGTACGCCCTGCAGACACTGTTTTTCAGCCCGTGCATGATGTCATCCCTCCATGGCTTTGTCAGGGCCTGTCCAATCTTCTGTTCTCCGACCTCCACGCGACTATTTTTGTAAGGCACCCTATCATCTTAGTTACTTGTTCCTTTACTTTTTTTTAATGTTAAATGTTTTATTCCACATCTTCCCTTACCTAATACATTGCAACATCCTGAAGTTCTGGACGATGTTACCAGAGGCATCGAAGGTACCAGGTACATCGGACTCATCAGAGCAGGTGGGGGGGGGGAGGGGGGGCAGGTCATTGCCGTTCTGGGCTAAGGTATTTAAGACTTGTGTAATATTTAGGAATGGACCCCTTTGTACGTGTGTATTCTTCTTCCTTGTCTACGAGCTAATAGCTCAGGATGCTGCAGTGCTGAGATTAGGCTGAATTAATTCAGCCATTGAGTATGGGAAGGGCAGGGAGGGGGGTTCGTAATACTTCCACGTACTCAATATGGTTTTCCTGGCCACTATATTGAAAGTCCTTAACAAAGAGTTCTGATCTGGAGTCAGTCCCACTTATCTCAGACCCTGCTGTGTAGTTTCCACACTTATGTTTACACGTGTATTGTAAATCTCATCATTATATGTTTGTAGACGTAAGCTATAGTTGTACATGACCGGAAAGCATGTTCGTAATCGTGTACTACACACGGGGGGCACCTCAGACAGTCCGGAGATGAGGCTGTACCAAACCTAGCACTCTCCTCTGGTTGGTCATGTCGGCTCCGTGTAGAAATTTGAATTGGATAGTTCTCGGAGGGAAGGTTCTGGCCCCCTTGGAAAGTGGATTTCCAAAACTGGGTTCAATGTCTTGTTGGAGAATGGGCGATTTTGCTATTCGCTCACGTGGCACTAGGGCCTCAGGTCAGTGCGACCACCATTGCTGTGGTTCTCTTGTGTGGATGCTCTTGCAGTTGGCAGCACCGCAGCTTGTGTTACATAGACATGACATTAACTTACTAATCCCCCTAATCTCCCTGCCTAATGTCTCCCATCAACATAGTGATAATCTCCCATTAACACTGCTGTTGTGCGCATATGCGGGGATGATACTCTTATGCGGCGACGGAAGCTCATTTCATGCTAATCTCTCTCCCTAATCTCTCTTTCCCTAATCTCCCCCATTAACACAACTGACGTGCTTGCGCCCGGGGATGGAATTCCTTTCCAGCTCAGACCCCGCTTGCTTGCCCATCGCCACATAAATAACCTCTTGTTGTTGTAACAGCTCTCTCGCTGGTTCAGCAGTTCCACTGCTGGATTGTTTTTTTCCGCCTGAGGACGACCGCTTGTGTTGTGATTGAAACGTCATGATATATAATTTTTTTATTTTATATTTATGTATGTTGAACTTCTTTCGCACTTTACGTAACCAAATCGTGCTAATCGCAGGTGCGGGGGGAGTACAATAAATTAAACACAAAAAACAGTTCTTCTTTCGCTTGTATGACACATTGTGAATGGAAGTTGTCTCATTCACAACTGCAACACAGGACAGTAGAATGTGTCCTCTAATCTGTGGTGATATAGGCGACCAATATCACGGATCCTATTATCTGTGAGATTATCTGGGATTTTACTAATTTTATCCACAAAGTAACCCATTCTGGGCTCTTAGGATGTAAAAAAACGTTGCCCGTGTAAAGCATCACTTCATTTTCCCAGACACAAGTAAAAATTAGGCTTGGGATGCAAAAGGATGTGCCACATGACAGAAAATGTGGGCATGAAGATGATACTTGAATAAGTGGCCTCAAGGTGCACATAGCCTGGCACAAGCGTTGTTGTGACGTCACCACCACTTAGTGGCGAATGGCGGTTGTTGTTGTTCAGTCTATATATGTATGTATGCGTGAGTCCATTTGTGCGTGTAACTCTATGTGTGTGTATCAATGGATTTGCGTGTGTAACTACATGTGTCTGCCTTTTTCGCCCGGGCAACGCCGGGTACTAACCGCTAGTATCGTATATATTTACCGTATTATTTCACCGACACACTGCCGCCCAGCATCGTGAAGCATAGTCAAATAAACCTCACGGCCCGCATGGCGTCCACGGGCACTCATCCAGCATGCACTGTATTATTTTAACGTTCAAATACTGCACGTAGGCGAGATAATTCTTAACGGGGGTTTCCACGAAGATTGCCAATGTCGGTTTCCATTGGATTCGAAGGATGTTAAGACTTTGCCCATCTGCAAAGTGTCGTTTTATTTTCGGAGCAGTTTCACATTTCACGGAAACCCCCTATGAGCAAAAATCAAGAAGTTGCAGTGGCTTATGCGTCTCTATTATTGCGCAATAACAAGGTTGGCAAGCCAGCACAGGCATATCCTTCCTTCATGTGTTCACACCTAGCCTTTGACCCAATCACCCGAATGCTACCGAGGCGTGAGACCTCGAAGGCTACGCTGTAGGGTTGAGCCTGGCACGTTTGTCCACGAGACAACTTTTTTAATTGGCTGTGTTGGGTGGTGGAGGGTGTACAACACACATTTTACTCAAACGATCGGACCCAAACATCGATACATGCTAAAATAGGCATAACATGCTGAATAATACATAATATAAGGATATTCCTATTTGTGCTGATTTGTTATCGCCAGGTTTTGGGTAACCCTTTAAACAATGTAACAATGTGACGCTACAGCAGGCCACAAAATCCACACACTAATAAAATCCGCAAGTGTTTGTAATCCGTGGCTCCTCCAGAAATCTTCGGGACCGTTGAGCCTGAAACCCACAAAACATTGCAGATTTCTAGTTCTCCTCCGTTAATGGCCGATTCCCCTCCTGCAATCCACACCACATGAGCAGTGGGGTGATGGCCACCTCTGTTAGTGGCCATCAGCCGGCTGCGCAATATCACATTACGACAGCAGGAATCAGTATTTTCCATTGACAACCACTGTTGACTTTCCACACTTTATCTATCCCGAAGGGATTATGCCAACCCCTTACCAGAATCTGAGCTTGGAATTTGTGAGTCAAGTGTTCCCATCACAGTGCCATCTGGCTGGATTATAGCAAAATCAGTATCAATAACATGTTCCAACAAAAGTTTGCAAACATACATGAGAAGAGCCAGATAATGTAAAACATTTACCAGTGTCTGTTTATGCTACTGGAAATAAAACAGGGACATGTTATTCATCCTGAAATCTAATTTAGAAGAAATGCCATGGCTAAGCGTCACAGGATATTCCAAATCAGAATGGACGGATACTTAAACAAGTGTAGTTTTCCTTTCTGGAAATAACCCACGTGCCTGACAAGAAATTCAACCACATTGGAACTCTGTTCCAAAATGTGTGCGTCAATCTTACTTGTGTTTACGTTCAGCAGCTAACTACCAACAGTACAAACACCGTGTTTATTTAAAGCACAGTCATAAAACACAGAAAATCTAGGCCAACTGATCCATCAATAACAAATAATCATGTTTCATTAAATGTTTCTTAAGGTAATATAACAATGCGGGTGAAAATTGTCTCATTCATAACTTCTGGAGTACAGAACTCCCCTTATCCACAGTAAAATAGGGAGGCCCAATACTGAATCCTTTAATAAACTATAAACTATTTTTTATTTTACCAGGTAAGGCACACAGAACTATATAGCTCTTTTTCATATGCGAACTGAATTATAATGTGAAAATGTATTGCAGGCAAATATTCTAAATGAATATCTAAATGAGCGAAAAACCTGAGGACCCGGAAAAAAATCCACGCAACCACGGGGAGAACATGCAAACTCCAAACATACAGGCACCAGGGTCGGGATCGAACCCACGTGCTCCTGTATACCAGGCAAGGCAGATGACATCTCGCCAAATGGGCCAGACACTTCATAACGGGGCTTCCACGAAGACTGCTGATGTCAGTTTCCACTGGAATCGAAGGATGTAAGATTTTGCACCTGCAAATCGTCACTTTGTTTTATGAGCAGTTTGCATTTCACGGAAACCCCCAAAGAGCACAAATCAGGAAGTGTGCAGTGGCTTACGCGTTCTCTATTATTGTGCAATGACAAGACTGACAAGCAAACAGAGGCATTATTTGCCTTCATGCTCCACACCTAGCCATTGACAAAACACCTGAAATGCTCTACTCTTTGGTTCTTTTGGTAAAGTCACGTATAAAGAGAAAATAATGAATTAAATACTTTTCTCTTTATACGTGACTTTACCGAAAAAACCAAAGAGTAATTCCTGCAGTCACGAAAGCTCCAACTTAAGTATGAACCTGAAATGCTCCAGAACCTGTGAGTCCATGGAAACTAAGCAGCGTTGAGCCTGTATGTATATTAAACTTCTTTCGCACCATACGTCCACAAACGTGCTAATTGGAGGTGTAGGGGAAGGACAAACTGAACACAAAAGGCAGTTCAAAAGAAATCCGTTTTCAATGTAGACAATAAGTGTTTAAATGGGTCACCAAAATGCTCAACAACAATAAAACAGACGTTATCAGCATTGTGGGAAATTGTGGGCTATTGAGGGCAGTGCAGCTAAATCAATTGTCCCGTGTTCCCCATCACGAATCCTGACCAGAGTAGAAAGGGTATGGTGAACCCCCTCACGACCTGCACGGCATTATTAGGCTTTAACTGCTCCTACAACTTGAAAAGGTAAATTAATTTAATGTATTGATAAATAAGTGGTGATCCAAATAGCATTCTATGCAAATATTCTAACTGTGCATAACACTGCTGTGTTACTTACATTTGCAATGAGAATGGCGAGATGGATTTCAGAGATCCCAAAGAATGGACTAGGTGAGATATAAGGCAAGAATGGTACCATTCTCAAGACAAGTTGAAAGTCGACACAGATGCCTGGGACATGCGATAAGCAGCGAGGAAAAACACGTCAGAAAAATAAATGTATGAAACATGGAAGCACCAGGGTGGAGAGTCAAGCCTTTGATGTACTATTTAGGGGCTATTGCCCGAAACGTCACCTATTATGTTTTTTTCCTTTTCAGGAAGTTTCATGAACGAATGATGACTCGTTGTTTTTGTTGTTTGTGCACTAGTGACAACACAGAATCACCAGGTGGTGAGCCTTGATTTAAAGGTACATGGAGAGGAAGGGTCAAGTGGGGAATATTCTAGGAATAGTATTACATTTGAACGCTGAACTGGACTTGAAAACACGGATGGGTGGTGCCTTTTAAGTGAAGAGATAAGCATTAAATAAGTTATATTTAAAAATACTTTTTTTTTAAAACACGCTTTAATGAAATGTACCGTAGGAGTAATGGCAGAACTCCACGACTCCAGGAAGTGGCCCCGAAGCTTGCCATAACGTAAGGGACTTGGTGATTTACAGCCAACGTGAGTTTAGCGTGGACAAATAAACCCAAGCCGAAACATAAAATATAAAAAAGATTTTTAAAAAAATGTAATGATAGAATATAGTATTGTCATCAGTATGACATAAGTATGCCAAGTTTGCAGTCGATACGACATTGGGAAATGGGTAAAAATTGAGTTACAAGATTTTTTGAGGATACGACAACAGTGAGTTAAATAAATGCGTGTAAAAAAAAGTACACTCCCAGTGGTATAGTTTGCCATATATGTGAGATCTCCACCTCTCACATTTCAAATATTTAGCAGCCATTCAGACGTCATTTAACCAGTTCACCAAAGGCAGCCTTGAACCACTGGTGGAAATTCCACATTCTCACGGCGGTGGGTGAGGGAGGCTTATACAGTCGTTATTGGACATAGTGTAGATCATCTGGTAACGTTTTACAAGTCACCATCAGCCTTGATCAATCCACTGCTGGATGAAGGCCTCCGCTGGTCACCACCACCTATCACAGTTCTGCACCTGCACGCGTATAGATTTCATCGTTCCATCTCCTTGCTGGCCGTGGAATTTCAGACGCGTTCCATTTCTTGGCCACCACTCCGGTCTTTCACCATACAGAAGTTATCACCCATCGCACCAACGTACTCGGTTTGTATAATACAGTTCCAACGATCCGTTTGCACGAATAATGTTTAACCTGCGTGTAACGCCCTCCAGTCCGCGTTGAGAACTTCCTCTTTCGGTTTCTCTCAATGTAATTCCCAAGCAAATGGCTCGGACTGATGGAGCCGTGGTGTAAACTGGTCACCGGTTCGATTTGCCGGCACAATCGTTTGTTTTTGGTTTATCCCACCCACCCAGGCCCTCCGTTGTCTCCACCCGGCAAGTATAAAAGGGTTATAGAGGTAGTCCCCGAATTACGATGGAGATGAGTTACGACGACCCCATCGTAAGTATAAACTATATACTGTATGTATTTATTCATTACAATACTGTATTGCACAGTAAAATTAAAAGTTAAAAACAATGATTTATTATTTTATTTCTATAATTTTTTATTTTTTATTAGATTTTTTCTTTATTTTTCACCTACGTGACTTTACCGAAAAACCTAAGAGTATGAATCCTTGCAGTCACGAAAGCTTCAAATCTAGAGTTAAAAACAAGGTAAATCCTTATCCTACCTATATGAACTGCAATTTCATGAAAAGTTTTTTCAGGAAACAATCCTATCTGCGGGAGATGAGTACATCCCGGCAGCGTCCCAACGTACAGCATCGTACCTCGTACGCTTCTGCGTTTGCCTGCCGCGTGAAATGTAAAATATTTAACAATTTTGTCATATCGATATCGCCATCGTAAGATCGAATATCGTAAGTCGAACCGTCGTAAGTCGGGGACTACCTGTAGTCGGTTCGGCGGGCCCCGCGTGCGTGGGGTCAAGTGTGGGTGTACACGTACCCCCTCTCTTCCCAATACGTCTGGCCAACTTGGAAGAGTAGGCCAAAAAATTAAAACAGCGTCTTCTAGAGCTCCCTGGAGTTGAGAGGGCCCCTTCCGCAAGCAAGCGACCAAAGGAATTGCAGGGCCGCGCCTTGACCTTTTTGTTGTCGTTATAATTTAGGATTTAAAACAAAAATAAACCCATACGTACAGCGAGACAGCGCAGACTCACGTTGAAAGTGCTTTCTCTCAGGTCGTCCGCGATGCCGTCGTGACTTTGGCCGGACAAATCGCCAGCACTGCCGCTGCTGTTCGTGCTGTCACCATTACCGGGCGCATTCCTCGCAATCCGCCGACGATCAGCGGAGAATGTCCACCTCGCCGGCGAGTTGGAGTTCTTGGCCGTAGCTTCGACATCCCTGAGGAGCGCGGTGGCCACGGAGAAGAGAACGGTGGTAAGAAGAAAAAGAAAGGCGAGGAGGCTGCGAATTGCAGCCATCGCCACCGTCGGATCAGCTGTTAATGAGCCTTCCTGCTCTAGGAAGGAAGATGCTTCTTCTTCTGGAAGACGCAGCTGTCTTCTGGAAGATGCTCCCAGTCAGAAAGGAGCTTTCACTTTCGGCATTGGTGACCTTCTTCTGGAAGATGCTTTCAACTTCTGGAACACGTCTTTTGGACTTGTTATTTCGGCAGATATTTCCTCTTCTGGAAGATGTGTCCTTCTTCTGGAAGGTTTATATTTCTTTTTAGAAGGCTATTCCACTTCTGGTAGATACTTAAGCGTCCGGAAGAGAGTTACGCTGCTGGAAGAGATGTCTCCTGGCATGACGATTTATAGTACTGTGCAATATTTGTCCGGCAAAAACAACCCCCTATCTCCTCGTTGGTGCCGGACGGCAACGCTGTGTTGGGCAGTGCCGTGGGGGGAGGGCCTATTGAGCAAACCACGACTGAAAATTTTAATTAATAAGCTTGTGCCGGAGGCCCCGGGGGGACAGGCGTCTATGACGTCTTCTGGCCAAACCCCATTTGGCAGAGCCAGGAGACTGAATCGTTACCCCCGGGGCTCCTCCAGAAACAAAAAACCACTGTGGGTGGCCACATGAAATGTTCGAACGCTTACTGCGGAGGAGAGGCTGCCACTCCTCTGTCGGGAGCCAGACTGGTACCGCCTGGATCTCTGTGGTATTCAGGAGGTCTGGTGGACCGGCTCTGGATCCTGCCACCATGAGGGGTGGACAGTCCTCTACTCGGGGCAGGAGACTGCCAAACAACAAGGAGTGGCTCTTCTTCTGAACAAAAGAATGAAGGGGCATGGGAGCGTGGCGGTGAGGTGTGGAAAGCTGTAATCCCCAGGCTACTTTGGGCTCGCCTTCCCATCAACCAAGGGCGATGAGTGGTGGTCGTGGTTACTTATGCCCCCACCGAAGGCGAACATCTGTGGAGGGATGCAGGCAAGGCCGATGAGTCAGATGCCTTCTATGACCTCCTGTCACAGGTACTAGCTAAAGTGGCCCCTCGGGATAGAGTCATCTTGTTGGGTGACTTCAATGTCTGATTTGGTCATGATGCTGGCGCCTGGTCTGGAGTGATTGGAAGGCATGGGCCAGATCAGCTCAATAACAACGGCAGGAGGCTGCTAGACTTTTGCGCAGCCCATGGGCTTGTTATTACCAACAAGCTGTTCCGGCATCGGCGCATCCACACAACATCATGGATGCATGTCGGGTATAAGCAAGAACATCTGCTGGACTCCATAGTGATGGAACAGCAGATGTGGGCCCATGTCCTTGACACCAGGACCTACCGCGGAGCTGATCTGCTCACTGACCATCAACTTGTCATCTGTAAGATGCGCCTGCCATTCTTTCACTACGGTGGTGGGTGTACAACCAGGACCCCATTCAAACCCATAGTGGCATGGTCTCAGTTAGCTGATCTAAGTTGCAAGCGAGAATGTCATCATCACTTGCGGCTGGGGTTGGCATCATCCCCCACTCCTCCAGATGTCGAGGGGAAATGGGTGAGATTTAGGACTGTGGCTCATGCAGCTGCAATGGCTGCTTTGGGTACACGGTCCAGACCTCCACCGAGACCCTGGCTGACAGAGGAGGTGTTCAGGCTGGCTGAGAAAAAGCGACAGGCCCACTCTCATCGGCTACAGCATCCCACGTCGAAGAATGAGGAGGCTTACCGCAGCCTTCTCTCGTAGGTTCGGAAAGCCGTGAGGAGCTGCAAGGATGGGTGGTGGTCGCAGGTTGCTGCGGAGATGGAGTCTGCCTCAATGGCCTGCGATCACAAATCGCTCTTTAACTCCATCAAAAAAGTAACCTGCAGCGCCATACCGCTTACCCACTTCAGAAATTGTTTCTTGCTGTGGTTGTCCCACCTGATGACGGACACTTGTGTTGCGCTCGAAATGTCGTGATTAAATGTATTTTATTTTTTATACCTACCAAAGAGTATGGATCCTTGCAGTCACGAAAATTTCAAATCTAGATTCAATACAGCATTACTTATCTTTTACAGCAATCCTCACTTCAATGTGTAACAGAGGTGTGTCACTGTATTAACCTTTTCTCCATCTCTATGTATTTCCACGTATTCCTTGCAAAATGACATTGTGCCTCTTTGGGGTTTCACATGTGTAAATAAGGGATTCTCATCCAAGCATCGAGAAATCCCCCTCGATATTTGACCTTATTTATATTTGTGTTGTCTCGATAAATTGTTTAAAAATGGTTAATCATCAACTCTTTTATTTCCATTCCTGTAAAAGTAAAAAACGATGTTCCTGTAAGTCACGTGGGTGTGCGGCAATGCATCTGCTTTCCACTGCCAAACATAAAACAACCTTATTTTTTGCAAAGTTTTGCCTTTCATAGTAAATACATATTACAGTATTAATACGTGATTTTTTTTCTCCACTCCCTGACGATCGTCATCAGGATGATGACCGCTTGTGTTGCGATCGAAATGTCGTAGTTTTTTTGTTATTTTCTTTGAACCTATCTACGTGCCTTTACCGAAAGACCCAAAGAATATGAATAGAGGAGTCCCTGTATAGTTATACCAAATGTTTGCTTTCACGGCCTTCTAAAACATAATTTGAAGTTGTATCAGTCACTAATGCCCAGCTGCATGTTGTAAGTGGTTATGCTGCATCTTAGTTCCCTCGTCAAAATACATTAAACAGAACCCTTTCGTGCTGTATAGTACCAGCCTGTTTGTAGCGAACTATGTCTATTTTTTCGTGTGCTGTTCTCCTGAAGTCAGCAAATTCTTATCGCAGTTTGGAGCCAGGTCCTGACCTGCCAATAATGTTGGTTAAATACTTGAAACGGGGTTAGGCTGGCTCACATAACGGGAGCTTGGCACCACACGGCACGGAGAAGTCACTGGTAGGTCCTGCAAGCTCTTTTTAATACTTTAAACAATTATAAAAAGTATGTTATAAAGTATACATTACGTTATTCATGTACAAATTAAAATTCCAAACGTGTAGCTTCGCATCCCGTTGTGTACATTAAATTATAAAGAATGTTTCAAACATTGCACGGTAAGAATTATAATCTGCGCTGATATGGGTGGAATCTTATGGTGGATTTCTATTCTCTGCACTTATCCATTCAGTTTTCTCTTAGCTTTGAGAAAATGTCTTAAATTTGGATGTCTGCCATAAAATTCATCCTAATATCCATGCTTAGTACCCAGGGCTACTGCTTCTGGATGCGTCCTCTCATCGGCTAACATTACCTGCATTTTTGTTATAGCCATGATTAATCCACTGCTATTTGGTAATGCATTGTAACAATTCACCCAGCACCTGCACATGAGCTGATGCCAAACTCAGCTCAATAGTTCTGCTCACGATTGACATATTCGCAATATTAAAGTAGATTGATTTTCCATTCTCAAAAAGGGCAAGCTATCGTAGATTCCTATATAAAATGTAACTTTTAAAAGTGTATTAACTCCAAGTATATTGTTGCTGTTAATTCGGGTTTTGTAACAATATTGTGTTTCAGGCAGCCATGGGATCTAAAAGCAAATACAAGCTCAAGATGTGTTCTGCAAGCGGTTTGCAACTTCTGGGGCTGTTCGTGTTGTTAAACATTATTCCTCAAGCAAAAGGTAGTTAATGCCAGAAGTATAATCGCGAAATTGGTGCGCCAAACTATAATATTTTGTTATTTGGCCAAATACTTAGTTCGCTGTCTTGCAATGCATTTGAACAGTAAAGAGATCAACACGAATGCAGTTAATATACTATTATGATACTTGTTCACCCAGGAAAGTCTTACGGAGCCTCACTCTTTTGC
The DNA here is from genome assembly GCF_964198595.1 of Lampetra fluviatilis. Taxonomy (NCBI): domain Eukaryota; kingdom Metazoa; phylum Chordata; class Hyperoartia; order Petromyzontiformes; family Petromyzontidae; genus Lampetra; species Lampetra fluviatilis. The sequence continues at coordinate 7,749,349 of NC_136312.1, read as the reverse complement.
AGGAGGGTCCTGTCGAGTTTTCATAGTTGGGGGTGATGTTTCTATGTGTAATCTCAATCGAGTAAAACATAGGTAATTTGTCAGAATTGGAATGTTTGGCCTATACCTATTATATTGTGCAGGTTTTTTCATCTATGAAAGCAAGACCATTTTGAAAACGAATCCTAATTTTCCTTAAAATTTGATGTGTTGTATGACTATTTTTCTTTCAGCCGCTTGTGGAAAGCCAATAGCTGTGCAACATAGTTCTTTGCACCCACAATTTGCAAGACAAACATCGTTTGACAATGGTCAAACGGCAACCTTCCGGTGCAATACAGGCTACAGTGTGAAAGGAAGAACCTACTCTATTAAGTGTCTCCAAAATGAGTGGAGTCCAGTTCAATTCTCCTGTGAACGTAAGTATCGTCAGCCATGATCAATGTACCACTGGATGAATGCCTTTCCAAGGATTTAGCCATCTCCTATGGTCCTATGATGTAACAATCTAAAGTATTGCCTCGTTATTCGTGACGGATAAGTTTCAGAAGTGCTCGTGAATATCAAATTTCACAGATAATATGGCCTACGCAAAAAACTAATCGTTTTAATGAATCACCTTACATAAACACAGATGAGCTATTAAATACATTATTATTAACTGATCACTTTATCTCATCACTTGATCTCATCACTTTCTCTCGATGCTGTTGTGTAGCGTTCCAGATGCAATTCATGGATAGCGAAAATTGTGGCTAGTAAATTCACGAATAACATGTAACACTGTACGAAGCCCCTGCACACTCGACTGATTTGTTTACTCGGTATCTGGGCGGACATTTTGTTTGGTGCGTTTGATCCCTTGGTTGCCATTCCCACATTAGTCTTGAGAATCACCGGCCATGATCCATCATAGCAACATGTCCTGCCCAATCCCGCTTACTTTTTTAAACAATGTGAAATCTTTAATCTGCGCATGATCTCTAATCTACTTGTTACTCTTTTCTGTCTTAATATAAATTTCGATTTAAAGCTTTCGTGACTGCAGGGATTCATCTTCTTGGTTCTTTCGGTAAAGTCACGTAGAAGGGAAGTAATAAAATAATAAAAATAAAACATAATAAAACAATTCTCACGACGTTTCGGCCACAACGCAAGCAGCCGTCCTCATGAGGACGGCTGCTTGCGTTGTGGCCGAAACGTCGTGAGAATTGTTTTATTATGTTTTATTTTTATTTTTATTATTTTATTACTTCCCTTCTACGTGACTTTACCGAAAGAACCAAGAAGATGTCTTAATATAATTTCAACCATGCATCTCTCCGTGCCTCTTTGTGCACTTCTGAGCCTTTGTTGCATTATCTTAAGGTACACGCGGCAGTAAGATGCTAAATCCCTCCGCCTGGTATGTAGGAGGTCGTGGGTTCGATCCTGACATTGACGCCTGTACATATATATGGAGTTTGCATGTTCTCCCCGTGCCGGGGTGGATTTTTCTTTGGATCCTTCCAGAGTATTTGACTACTATACATTTCCACGTGATCGTCCACTTCGTTTGGCAGTACTGTTACTGTTGCTTTGTTGTCTTTCATAGAATTCCTGTAGTGGTGTTGGCTTTTTTGCACTTCTCCAACGTCTGCTACTGTTGTTTTGTTGTCATTCATTGGCTTTGCTACAGTGGCATTGGTTTTCTGCACCTTTATAGCCCCGCCCACTTTCCCCCTTAGTCCAGTAGCATTCCACGCAATGCTACTCTCCCCCCCTCCCTGGCTCCTCCCCCTCTCTTCTATAACCCCTTACCACAGCATCTCTCCCACTTTAGCTAAAACAATCCTTGCTGTAGTCTTCACACCTGATGATGATTGCTTGTGTTGCAATCGAAACGTCGTGATTTAATTTATTTTATATTTTATACGTGACTTTACCGAAAGAACCAAAGAGTATGGATCCCTGCAGTCACGGAAACTTCAAATCTAGAATTAAATTTACATCAGGGTACCATGGTATATAGTGAGGTCTCCTGACTATTATTCACTGAGATTCTGGCTTCTATGTGAGCACTAGGAAAAAGGGCCATTGTAAGAAACGTAACATTATTTTCTTTTCAGAAAGTGATTGACGGATGTAATCCAAAATATAGGTTTTTTTTGGGGTTAGATCGCGTAAATATCAATGTGTCGGAGAGTAAATCCATCCACATTTACAATCTGAGTATGACGTTTCGCCAGTAATTACAACTAGCATCAGGCGACAGCCAAATTTGTGGATAAATCCTCCTCTTTCTTCACGAATGTGTTAACTTTTGACATGAATTGATCGATCTCAAGGGCCACAGCTTCACTATGCCATTTGCTATACTGCCATCTATTGGCCACCACAGCTCAACGGATTTGGGTGTTTCAAATATTTGCACGATTCACCAAATCACTTGCCTGCGTTGCTCAGCTATTACACGTAAACGTTGTACGTTATTCTGAAATGGCAAAGATACACATGCAACAAAACTAATTAATGGGAATTCATGGCTCTTAATCGTTATGTACTGTTTGGTGTATCTCTCAGTCATCTCAGCTCATGGCAACTGCGTCTATTCCATGACCTGCCAGTGAGACTTCGAAACTTCACGTGGCCTCAAAGTGCACCTCACATGGCACAAGTGCCGTGGTGACGTCACTGCCACTTGGTGGCAAACTGCGGGTTGTTGTTAATGTCAGACTTGGAGAAGGCAATAGACTCATAATCTTTAAAAATACTACCATGAACTAATTTTTATTTAAAAAAATCATCCGTTTATATTGCAGCCAAAAACTGTGGATTCCCAGGAGAGAGTGAACATGGTTACTGGGATGGTGAAGCGTTCACCTTTGGAAAGGACGTGAGATTTGTTTGCAACGATGGGTATGTACACACTTAATAAAAGCCCGTGGTTTATTAAAGATCAGTAGGGGTGCACAATTTGAAAAAAAACAATACTATAATGTGAATGCATTCACACCCTCGACAGTTATCTGAGTGGTGTAATTTATTGCTCGGTGATGAACCCCACTCTCAAAGGAAAGGGTGGATGTAAATACATTCCTGGGACACACATGCTCTGGATTATAAGACGCTTGGGAAAGTAAGACGCACACCAAACTTGTCCCCGGTGCCATTAAGGTTATACAAATCTGGTCGTGCACACACACATACCAACCAGATAATATTACGCACGCCCAAATGTGTGTGTAAAATAAGTCAGTGAGTGCTACTAATGTAGACGGAGGTGTTGCACCACTCCTCTGAAATGTGCATATTAATGCAGAGTTACCGGTGTCCTCAATCCTGTTTTCCTGGCGAATTTAAATTAAACTATTAACTCCTTGCACACACGTTAACTGGAACCGACAATCTGCTGTTATTGGACATGTAATAATGCAGATAGAGTTTTCGGGCATCAGTTTTTCTGGAGCTGTTATTTCTGATTATGGGGTATTGCATGAAAAAGCCAAGAGAATTGCAACAAACAAACAACCAGGGTCTGTTACATTACTAAAAATACGTAAAGTAAAATTTGAGTCCAAACGTATGCATTAGTGCTGTAAAACGTTGGTGAAGAAATCCCATTAGTTGATGTAACTGTTATCTTTCCTTAATTTTTTATGCAAGTATTATTTTCATTAAATAAGCCATGGCAGTTAGTCGATGCTACCTACTGTATCATGGCAAAAGCTAACAGTATCCACAACGGAAAGTATTCACAATGAGCAGAAAGCTTGAGTAGTATACAATTTCTGTTTTATACACACACTTAATATGTTTCATGTTAATGTTCCAGATATGCCTTATATGACATTCATCTTCTTTTTCCCACAAAACTATATTCTCTTTCAAACGTACGCTTAGTGTGTCAATTTACTTTTTTTGAAGAATTAGTTTTGTTTTTGTCAAACATCTTCAGGATAATGTTGTAATATGGCCAATGGTGTGAATGAAAGCCCACCATAAATATAACTATCGACAAATTAACTTTGCACTGTAGATAATTCTTGTTTGTAAATTAAAATAATTACATGCATAGACAATGAAGGAAAGACAAGAGTCACATTAACTAATGGGACTTCTTCGCCAACGTTTTACAGCAGTACTGCATATGTGTAATGGGTTCCAGAGACACTTGTAGAGGTAACTTCTTTATTACAATACAACACTCCAACAGTCCTGATATTCTGTTACAGCCTAGGTACACAGCCTAGGTACACAGCCTACCTGATTCTAGCTACGCTCTGGGGTCCTCCGGCTACAATTACCCTAGGGGAGGCTACCTGACCCGACCCAGCCAAGGTGCGGGTCTAGACTCTGGCTTCCTCGGAACTCGCCCTTACAAGGGCGTAGAGCCGGGAGTCCTAGAGTCCCACCACTGGCCCGCACAGCGTCCCGGCCCTTACAAGGACAAGCGGGACGAGGGGGTCCAGGGTCCTAAGCTGGCTGGTCTTGAGTCTTGAGCTGCGACTGGCCCCGATTGGCCAGGGAGCGGCCCTTTTATCCCTCTCGCCCATCGAGGGGTGGGGTTGTCTCGGCTCCCAGATACCCCACAGCCCCCCGTTGGTGGAGCCAAGGGGCTTAGCTATCTGGGTTGTCTGGGATCCTAGGGCCCGGCGCCGAGGGCTTAGCTGTCTAGGATCCTAGAGCCCCCAGCAGCCCCTCCCCTGTTGGGCTGGCACAGTGGCCCCTCCCCTGGGGGTTCGAGCTACCTGCAGATGGGCCCTGTCCACCACTGCTGGTAAGTGTGGCCCATCTATGGCACTACATATGTTTAGACTCAAATGTTACTTTATACGTTTTTGGTAATGGAACAGACCAGGGTTGGTTGTTGTAATTCTCTGGGCTTTACCGTTCAAATTGTAGATTTTAGGGTTGTCTATGAACGTATTCATTTTCATTTAATAGGTACGTCATAGCTGGGAGGCAAGATTACAGAACGTGCCAAGCCGATGGAACGTGGTCCCATGAAGTCCCAGTGTGCGAGCGTAAGTAAATCTCACATCCTTCATCAAAACCAGGTGGGAGCTCATGCAGATGCACTGCCTACGAGCAGCAGCAGTAGCAGAACTAGCTTGGGGGCAGGAGTTGCCTTTGCCCTTCTGGTGGATGAAGCTACGAGTTGGGGCCCCCTGTACAACCATCATGAGATATGTTTTCAACAGTTTAGTATTGGAAGTAGTTTTTAAAAAAATTAAACAAACGTAATGTAATGAAACGTAATTTGCTTTGAATGAGAGTAACTTGAGTAAACGAACATTGGACATAAAACTCAGTTTTTGGGATATTGCGTTCGATATGCGTAAATTATATTGCAAAGACGTACTGGAGAGCTGTAGTGGATGCATTTTGCAAAGACGGAGTGCCCCTACAGCGTTAAATGTTCGACACGGTGAGGGTCAAAATGTAATTAGGCTAGAGGAGGCACGATATATAGGCTCGGTGCGACCGTGCAAGACTTATCAAATATTGGGGCCCCACCTCACGGATTGCCACACCTCATGAGCTGATAATACTGTATAGTCACGCCAACACCTACAAGGTGCAGTATTCGAAAATGTGGGAAACCATCCTCAGTATGACATTCAACTGCATCCATTGATGGTGTCACCTACAAGCATTGATGAGGAAGGCAAGGAAAAAGCACCTCAATGATCATCCCCTAGTTATGGCACAGAAACATAGGACGGGGTGCGGTGTTGTGAGTAGAACAGGGAGGAGTGGCATCACATTTAATTCATAAAGCTTGAGCCATGGACCAGCCCTTGGGCAAAGAACTTGGCAGTTCCGAGGCAGTAGTTATGGAGAAGTGCTTTGTTAATTATTGTACCCCAAAGACAAAGATCCCCCATATAGCCTTAACCGACTGTTAGGGCAAGTGCTGTTGGTGAGCACCTATAATCCTATCCCCCATATTGTTACAGATACATGGCATTCTATCCTCACATATGCCTACACACACATTCACGGCCAATGACTTAGATGCCCTCTATCCTCATACCATGTAAAGGCAAGGGTCGTTTGTATATACTAAAAGTGGTGTCACACAGTGGAAGGTTTTGCCATCACTACACGTTCGTCTCCTCGGTGTTGAAATTCACACAGCACAGAAGGTGTTTAGTTAAGGCAGACCCAACATTGGCAAGGCTTAGAACATGTTCAGATACCACTTGCCACTAGTTTGCATGGCCAGGAATCGATTCCAAATTGCCGAGATCATAACGATGTGTGAAAAATTACACTGCACCTCTCCCCCTATGCATATTGAAAGTTGCACAGGACAGAAGACTTTGCCTTATGTTGCTGATGAACATCATGGATCCTATTAACCGCAAATCTACTCCAAAATGTATTCATTTGCTGCATGAAACATTCATGGATAAGTGTAAGCTGTTCCACAGAGCAGGATGGGGAAAAACACGGATAGTTATGAGTCACAAAAAGAATAGGGCCTCGGATACGGGGAATTTCTGCCAACCCTATGGCTGCCGTGGGTAATATAGGTCACGGGTGACAGGGTCACCGATAAGCGGAGTTACGTAGTACGATTGGAAAATGTTGTAATGAATATGTATGTATGTTTGTTTTGCAGCCATAAAATGCGACACTCCCGAAGAAGTGGAAAACGGAAGAGTTTCCTTTCCATCTGAATTGGATTATGATTCGATCGTGACATACCACTGCAACCAAGGGTTCTCTCTCATCGGGAACAAAATTAGACGATGCAATGAGAAGGGGGTCTGGAGCGACAGTGCTCCTGCTTGTAAAGGTGAGCTGTGGAGGGGAAGCCAAGTGCTTAAGTTTAGATTGGTAAACACATTTGGTTTCCGAGCCGATTGACAGGCTGGTATCATCTGCCAGTCGGGGCCGATGTTGTTATGCGATTTTACCCATCTATATTTGCCCCCTGTCCATCCATAAAATCCTCTGGCAAATCTGTGCTATACTTCATCAATTCATCAACCCCTTTGTCAAACCTTTGCCGTTGTATCACAACCTTGTTTACCCCTTAACATCGTAAATATTCCTTCAAAACATTCTGAAGCAGGTTAGTGCTGGACACAGCTGCATTTGCCAATGTAATTTGTATTTTTGACCCTGACCCATGTATCGATAGTTCAATTTTATTTACAATTTTATTGAGGAGCTGTGTCCTGGCATGATCTGTGACTCTTTTCTGTTGTTTCAGTGCCTTTCTCAAGCTTGGGAATTGGAGTACTTATGCAATTTGAACTTTCTACTTTTTTATTTAAGGGATGCCACGGTGGTGTGATGTTATTTTCCTAGCCTGGTATGCAGGAGTATGGGGGTTCGATTCTGACCGTGACATCTGTATATTTGGAGTTTACATGTTCTCTCCGTGGTCGCGTGGATTGTGTTTCCGGATACTCCGGTTTCCCTCGACGTTTAGAAACATGCGATTAGATAATTTAGATAATTTGTCAGCTATAAATTTCAACATGATAAGCCACTTTGTTGAGCTATCATTTGTGGCCAGATCATTTTTGAAAAAGCTAATAGCTCAGTGGACTTTGCCTCATAAAATAAAAATAGTTCAGTTTTATTAGATGTTTTAGCTATTTGCTTACCTTTTCTATACTTTGCACTCCTATCGTGTTTTTCTATTGTTTGTTGTTGTAACGTTCTGACCTGCCCCTACTGGATATCTGTGAAAAAGAGCTGTATAGCTCATCGGATTCCTCCAGTGTAAATATTCGGATACTCCGGGGTCTACGCTGATTCATCGGGCTAAGAAAGTGTCAGATGGTGATAGTCTGAGAAGTGAAATTAAATATTTTAAAGAAGCGCTGCAATTAATCGGTTACAATTGTTGAGGTGTAAATGATGACTCGGAGGCAGATGTTCTGTAGGGGCTTACGCCAGGTATTTGTTAAGGGCTTACGCCAGTAACTGATGGAGGAATATTTCACTTGTCCCCAGGGGTAGGGGTACTGGGAGGCCCCTAGCACACCCACAGGCTACCCTAGCCCGGTGTTAATTCCCCCCTACTCTGGGTCCCGACTTCCACCCTCACACATTCACGGCTCTCGACGACGACCTTGTTCATGGCACGGGTTCCAACCTAAATACCCCAGGGGGACATGACATCACCGTCCCGTCCGCCATGCATGATGTCACTCTCTGACGTCACTGCACCGGAGGGTGAGCATGACGTAACGTCATTAACTACTACTCTACATCACCCCCCGCTTCCCCCGTGAAAAAAAAAATCAGCCGACCCGACTGCAACCATTACGGCTGCTAGAACACAACCCAACACTAGGGCAGCACGGTACAGGGCAACTTTGGGGATGGTCCCCACATGGGACACCGGAACGTGTCTGAAGAAGGCAGGGGACGAAGAAACGGCCCCACTGGCCGTCACCGTATCCGCACACCCCGCAAGCGTGTGCGTGACGCCGGCCCGCTCCCCCGTGCTACGTCGGAATCGGTGGTGTGCTGGCAGGTGTCAAGTCCGCCGGCCCATCCGCCGGATGAGGCGAAGCTGGTGGAATTACTGGCGGGGTTTCTGCAGGCGCACACAAAGGCATGGCATCGATCACGCCATCACAACCCGTGCGGCCCGGCTCGGCAGACACAGTCACCCGGCCCCTGAGCAGTGGAGATGAGGGGATTCTGGCCGGCGCGAGAGAAGAGAAAAAATAATACACAATTCAGACGCGTTGGATGCACAACCAACACGGCGATGAAACCAAATACAGTAGAACCTCGGAGATGCAACGCACCAGAACCCGAACAAATCGGTGTTCAAACAATCGGTGTTGGACTGGCCGTCTGGAACGAATTAAGTTCGATCTCTGGGGTACCACTGTATGTACACCTTCACCCACACAACAGGGGTGGCAGGGTTCCCCAACCCCCAGCCACCATTCCATCCGCTAGGTGGTGACAGAGCGAAGACGGAAGAACTGCCTAGTGCTCACGCACTCACACACCCCCAATTAGGACGTCATCCGACATCCTGGGTCGAGATGTCATGTGTCGAAGAAGTAACGCTTCAGGGACGCCCCAGGATCCGCATTTTAGTTAAAGAAAATAGTTCAGCGTGAAAATTGCCCAAAATGGCGATCGCACACGCGAACCGCATCCCCATGGTTTCCGGTGCTTCGCTTAAAATGGCGGCCGCACGCGTGGTTTCCCGCGCTCGCACAACATAGCAACCCTCCCTTGAAGGTCACCCCGGGCATCTCATGCCACCATGTATCACTCCCCGCCTTTGCGACGCACACGCATCGGCCGTTTTAGGGGAACCTTAACCGAGTCTCCCTCCGAGACCCGCACCGCAGCCTATAGCCGTACTGACCAAGCCAAGAACGGCCATCGTTCACTTACTGCACAACATGCACCCTAACAACGGAGGGATACAGTCTCCATGCAACTGGACAACAATGCCCGAAGACCACGAATCTCCAGCCCACTGTTTCTATGCGCCTCGGAGTGTCTCAATCTCCGGGCCGTCAGGGCAAGCCTACAGCTCCAGACGCACTACGGTGGGTCTCAACCTCCGGGCCGTCAGGTCAAGCCATCAGCCGTAGCATGACGGGACCACAACTCACCGAGCCATGTGAGCGCACAGCCCACTAGGCTAGGCACGCCATGGAATGTCTCGATCTCCGGGCTGTCAGGTCAAGCCATCCGCCATAACATGACGGGACCACAACTCTCGTGTTAGACACACAACACTCACAGGGCCATCCTGGTCAGGATCTGTGCCCCAAGATAGGCGAAAGCCAGTATTACAATTCCAAACACTGGCAGTATGTCAGCTTCCCAATTTAAATGCTCCATACCACTGACGGCAGAGCCACAACCCAAGGCAATCATCCCCGCACAATCGCAATTTCACACCATCACAACACATACAATTGGAATTAGGATCCTCCCACTGAATTGATCCGACGCCGAACAGGTACGCCAACCAATGGCCACAACAACACACCTCACATCCCGTATCCGTATACATCGTCTCCGAGACTCGCCTTTCAGCATGCGGCTGCACCGATCGAGCCGAGAGAGCAACGCAACTTGGCAGAAAGTAACAGAAATGCATTCCCGATTCATGTAGAACACAAGGGCCCTTCACGCACAAAAGACATGACCTGTGCAACAATGGACAGGAACCAACCAGTGAGTTGGAACCACACCGAACCTTGCATTTCAAAATCCCCCTCAACATTTACCATGGGACTCAGGGATTAGAATTTGAGGAGCAAAAAAAAACTATACACAAACACCCAATAATCGCCGAATAGAGTAATACAGTATATGCAGTATACAGTGAGGGAAAAAAGTAATTGATCCCCTGCTAATTTTGTATGTTTGCCCACTGACAAAGAAATAATCAGTCTATAATTTTAATGGTAGGTTTATTTGTACAGTGAGAGACAGAATAACAACAACAAAATCCAGAAAAACGCATGTCAAAAATGTTATAAATTGATTTGCATTTTAATGAGGGAAAAAAGTATTTGACCCCTCTGCAAAACATGACTTAGCACTTGGTGGTGAACACAAGTATTGTCATCACATCTACGCCTCTATTTAAGGAAAAAACAGGTGGACTTTTCCACAAATCTGGCTGTCGCCCGATGAAGCTAGTTGTAATTACTGGTGAAACTTCGTACTCAGATTGTAAATGTTATAGTTTGGCTCTCTAACACACCGGTGTGTTGTTGTCTCGGCCTCGCTGTACGCTGCGTTGCACCGCTAGCTGAGTAGTTAACCTCGCGTCCAATAAACCCTCAGAGCCAGGATGAACGTCCGACTCCAAACGTCATTTATTGAAATTAACGAGGTAAAACTGGTGAGAAAACAGCACAGATACAGCATCTGTTAATACCCGGAAACACCAACACAATGAATGAACACCACAGCATCATAACATTGTCTTAGATAACATGTTTCTCAACAATAGATCCTGGATGGACCAGGCACCTACATTACCACTGAATTCATATTCCACTGAATAGCTATACAAGAGCATAAGCTACTGTGTTACATAAAGGCACACCGTGTTATCATCACACTGCACCCCAAATGTACAGTACTACACATAACACTGCACTATGAATGAGACATTTTGTCATCCTTGCTCTCCAGATCGCAATAAAGTTACTTGGGTACAAGTTTGACTCGACTTATTAAATTACAAGTAACATTCACAATAAAGAAAGTTGCAGGCTTCGTTGTTAACTAGGCCTCGTATTTATCGTAACATTTTAACAGCATTATAAAGGCATTTATATCATTATAACGGTCATTCTAACATTCTAACAGCATTGCCAATATTATAAGAACATAAACGAACTTACAGACAATGCTTCTTAAAGTCCCAAAATGGATAATTGCGGCTGGCTTCACTGGGACGCGATGTGTGCCGCCATCTTGAATTATGTGTGTAATGGTCGACGCCCGCGTGGTTGAGCGGGAATCTTAAATCGCAAATTCCTGGTCACGTGACCAAACTTGGCATCAAAAACAGGAAATTCCTGTGTACATACGCCCCACATCTGCCGTGAGGCAAGACGCCTGCCGTGAGGCAGAACAGCTGTACTAGAGACGACTTGGCATGTTCTGTTTACATGACACACCTTACTAATTTCATTAGTCGGGTGGTGGTAGGTTTAATGACAAATTTATATATTTACGTAATCTAACCCAAAAAACCTGTATTATGGATGATATTGGTCACCAAACCCCACGTGTTAAAGTTAATATTACATGTGTGCAACTTCATATTCCAACAGACATAAAGTGCCCAAGACCTCCTCCCGTTAAAAATGGTTATGCAGTGGAAGACGTTAAAACAGAATATATCATGAATGATAAACTCGTGTATCAATGCGAAGGACATTACGACTTGAAGGGATCACCAACCATTACATGTTTACAATCAAAGTTGTGGTCCGAACCTCCAATTTGTGAGCGTAAGTACCGTTTTCGTTATGAACACTTATCCGAGTTTCTAATCTGCTTCGTCAGTCCCAACCTGTTATAAAAAATCCTACACTTATATATTTACATATTTTTTTACAGAAAGCCATTCATTGTCGCTATTCGAAAAAGATCATTGTTCATGGCGTTGAACCAATGGTGGAAATTCCACATCACAATGGCATAGATCAGTCTCTAATTAAATCTAACTCTTCATGTAAATGATAAGAACCCACATTGAAACAGAAAAATGTGTTAAAGGCTGGAAACAGAAAAAAACTGCACACAATGGGAGTGCTGCTCAGGAACAGTAGGAAAGCATGACTCTCATCGTGCCCTGCACGCATGTCATGCGACCACCACATTCCATATACTGTACAGTACAATGCTGTCAGCCTTGTCTAGACCACCAACTCAATAGAGATTTCAAGTACAGCCACGCTTTCAGGACCTGCCCCACTATTTTGTATTTTGAGCTGGTGGTCATAACAATAATATGGCCACACATTCAGGTCTCTTTCGAGTTGGGGTTCTTGACAATACAGTACTAATATCATTGTACGTGCAAAGTTTTGTGACGTTGGCCCCTCTTTACTTCTCATAGACCCCACCCATTCTTCTACCCACCACACCCACTGCTTGAGGTGCGGTGTTGTTCCCATTTGCCTGCATCTATGAATCCAGCATGAGATCAGAGACTTTAAAACCGGGACAAAGTCCAGATTTTTGCCAATTCTTTGGGAAACCAGAAATAGCCTTTCTGAAACCGAGACGTTTTGTAGATTTACACGGAGGTGGTTGGCGATGAGCAATTTGAGGCCACGTGGGCTGTAGAAGCCTCGCTGTGCAGATGCAGGTGTCATGGGATAATTGACTGAGATGACCAGCAGATGTGCTTCCCACTCTACCAACAAATGTAGCACACACAAGCACATAACATAAATACACCAACCAATACAGCATTACCTCCAATTAGGACGGTAGGCTATGTACGGTGCAAAAGAAGTTCAACGTACATACATACTGTACATACATGTTGCATGGCTCATAAAACATACAATGTATAACTGGTGTGAACCAAACATCTCAATGCTTAAAAACGACATGGAAAGTTACTGAAATTCCTTTAACCTCTCATTTTCTTCTCACGTTCTCCTTAACGTGCAAGACCACTTACTTACTTCTCCACAAAAATAACTCGCATTTGCCCCACTCTCCCATACGGCTGTATTTGTAACTTCCAAGCTAAGACGACTGCAATTCTCTGTTATTTGGTGTTCCTTTGTCTCTCCAACGTGGTCCGATATGTTCAATACGCAGCTGCAAGAGTACTGATACCTATAAGGGTCATCATATTTCCCACATTTTGCTATCCCTTCACTGGCTACCTATTCAGTTCAGAATCATCTTTAAGATTGCCTGCCTTTTTCCCTCTTCTGATTTTAGTTTACTCCCCTCCCCGGGTTCTCCGTTAATCTTTTATAGATCTGCTCTCCAACCCAAATATAAAACTTAAAACCATCGCTGGACGAGTTTTCTCATGCGCAGCCCCTGCAATATGGAATACCCTCAAATCAACTCCATCATATTATTCAAATCAGAACTAAAGGCCTTTTTATTCGGTAGGGCATTTGATGATGAATATAAAATCACATTTTGGACATTTGACCGATTGGTCTAAGTTAGTCATCACTTTTTGGCAATGTGAAGCTTTCATGGCTTGTATGAGAAGTTGGGGTTGTGCTCTCGGATGTCACTTGGTGGACTAATTGCTCTTGCTGGTGTGAGGATCTGTGCCATACACAATTTTCAATACCTCAGTAGTGAAACTTGTTTTTTTTATACCTTTTCTTTTTATACTATTTCTTCATTTGTTTATTAGTTAATATTTTCTGAGGGTTTTCCTTTATTCAATAATTCATATGAAGATGATTTATCCTTTAATGTGGGTATGGATATAACTATGTACAGCGTTGTGAGATGCAATTAGCATGAATGATGATCTATTAAATTAAATTATTATTACTATGAATACTTTGCAGGACCCTCCTGAAAAAATCTTGAGACTGTCAGGCTTTCCTGGGTAAAAAAGTGAACAAAAAAATGTTGCATATAATCTGCAAACCTGAAAAATATGTTGTTGGTACCCACATAATCGCACATAATTGTACATATTGACAATTGTTTGCTTGTGCTATTTTCTTGCCGAACAGCTGTTTGCAAAGAAAAAACAATACAAAATGCAAATTCTAACGAGGGATACGAAAGAGAATTCTTCGTCATGGGTAACCAGTTGCAGTTTACTTGCAAAACAGGTTTTGCAGATAGAAAACTAGCTATGTTATCCACTACATGCACACTATATGAAAACAAAGCTGACTGGTTCCCGTTGTTGAACACCTTTAAGTGTGAGGGTAAGTATTTTTTTACATTTTACTTTATAAATCGTAACTTTTGTCTTGCTTTAATAACGAAACGGTTAATATGTGAGTATATATGCAAGTGCTATGTGTATGTATATATCTTATGTATGTAAGATATGTGTGTGAATGACGTCAAATACGGGACATTAGTAATCATATAAATTAGTCATTACCCACTGGCTGATTGCTGTTCTAGGACGCTCCTGATTGTGGATTCACGTGTGAGCCATCGGTTGCGCAACCAAAGGATCACAAAATCACGCAACTTTATTTCCTGTTTGTATGCGGACACCCCTTGTTGGAACAGCTACACCGATATTACTTGAAGAATGCAACAAAATACACCTTAAACTAAATTACCAACTCTATTGAAAATATTTCTGTTCTACAGGTTGGGTCCTCATTCTAGGGCAGAGCTGTCTGACAAATACGAGGTGTTTTCTAAACGGTTCTGTACTCGTTTTATGAATGTGTTTGTTGGCAGAGCTATGTCCACCTTTTCCTACGAACAATTATCAAGATACAAGACTCGAATATGTGCTGGGATTTCCTACTGGGAAAAGGTTCTTCCTGTACGATTACGTGGAGTTTAAATGTGCCGAGGGATATAGAGATATCTCAAAAACATCATCTGATGCCTTTAAAGTGCATTGTTTACCAACTTATTATTGGATTTCGAATTCACCTCCAGTATGGAAAGAAACACAATTTTCATGCCGACGTAAGTACAGTACATGCATTTGACCTGGATTTATGTATTCAAAATCATGGTTTATAATGTCTTTGTGAGAACGTTTGATACTGTACAACAATAACATCAAATGTGATCATATGCACCGTTGCAATATAACCATCCAAAATGTCCTACCCTCATTAAACAGTTAAAGTATTTTATATAAATTGCAATTGTACAATACCTGGGCTGACAACAAACACCTGTGAAGGATGGGAAAATAACCCTCATGACCTCTACAGGCAATACAAAATTAACCCGTAAAAACAAAGTTTTTCACTATAAATCCTTTATATGCGTGGCATCGGGGCGGCTAGAGTCCTCTCGTCTTCTGGCTTGAGATGGCTGCCACCTATGGGTCAGATGATTGTGTGCCAGCATTAACCAATTGGTAAATAAATATTTTTAAAAAAAGTCCCTAAACAGTGTAAAATTTTGGAAAAAAGAATTTCACGAAAATTCATTGTCACGCACAACGAGTCTGTGTGGAAAATGTCAGCTCGATTGGATCACGGGAAGTGGGTTAAAAAACGACCGAAAGATTTGCACGGTCCTAAGCAAGCAAGCGAACTTAATATAAAGGATTTAAAAAGGCCCTCATCCAGCAGTAGGTTGACAAAATTGCTATACCTTTAGAAGACACTTATTTAATTAGGCACTTGTATATATTCTGCAATGTCTCCCCTAGCGCTGTTGCCAGACTGTCTCACAACAGCTGTAAATAACCAGTTCTCACGACCCGTGTGTGTTTTTCAACGTGATTCAATGCAGTACAAACCATACAGATAGTTAAACTAACTATTATTTGTTTTCTGCCAGGATACTGTGGACACCCAGGTACGCCTGACCATGGACAGACGATCGGAGGAAGTAGTTACATTGAGGGAGCAACTTTGAGTTTTAAATGTGATCTTGGGTAAGTTTTACATGAGGAATAGTTTGTTTGTTCGTTCGTTTCTCAATCCGCCTGTCATGATGAGGGTTGTGGCGGCAGCATGTTGAGTAGGGCGGTGCAGACCTCCCTTCACCCTGGGAACGGACTCCAGCTTTTCCTGTGGAATTTCCAGGTGTTTCCTGTCCAGCCGAACGACATTCCCGCCAGCGTGTCCTGGGCCTTGCCCCGGGGTCTTCGCCGAATGGGACGTGCCCAGTACAGTTTCAGGGGGAGTCTATTGGGGGGCATCTTTACAAGGTGCCCGAACCACCTCAACTGGCTCCTCTAGATCCGGAGGAGCAGTGGCTCAACTCTGAGGCTCTCCCGGATTACAGAGCTCCACACCCAATAACGGAGAGTGAGCCCGGAAACCCTGCAGAGAAACCTCATTTCGACCCCTTGTACCCGAGATCCCATCCTTTCAGTCATTACCCAAAGCTCATGACCATAGGTGAGGGTGGGAATGTAGATCAACCTGTAAACTGAGAGCTTTGAGAACTCAGCTCCCTCTTCCCTAACACGGAACAGTACAGCGGCGCATCACTGGGGATGCCGCACCAACCGGCCGGCCGATTTCCATCACTCTCGAAAGAGACCCCGAGGTAATTAAACTCCTCCACTAAGGGCAGCTATTCCCCCCTCCCCTGGAGAGCATACTCTGAAAGTGAACCATCTCCTGGGCGTGAACTATGACTTCAGATTTGGAGGTGCTGATCCTCATCCCAGCCGGTTCACACTCGGCATCAAACTGTTCAAGTACATGCTGGGCATCACAGACTGACGAGGCAAAGAGGACAATGTCATCTGCAAAGAGCAGCAATGCCACCTCCATGCCCCCATACTGGATACTCTCCATACCTTGGCTGTCCCTTGATATCCTATTCATGGGGACAAGACGCACCCTTGGCGGAGTCCAACATCCAGAGTGAACGACTTTGATTTAACACCAAGAATACGGGCACAGCTCTCACTCAGGGAATAGAGGGACCAGATTGCACACAAAAGCGGCACCGGTACATCATACTCCCGCAGCACCTCCCACAAGACATTCCAGAGAACACGGTCATATGCCTTCCCCAAGTATACAAAGCAGAGGTCGACTGGAGAAGCATACTTCTATGACCCCTCAAAATCTGTGTGAGCGGAAAGAGCTGGTTTATTGTTCCACCACCTTGAAGGAATCCGCATTGTTCCTCCTAAATCTGAGGCTCGACCGGGCGCAGCCTCTCCAGCACTCTGGCATAGGCTTTACCTAGGACTCTGAGGAGTGTGATATGTAGTTGGAGCACACCCTCTGGTCCCTTTTTTTTTTTTAAAATGGGGACCAGTTTCCCAATCCAGAGTTATTGTACCCGCCTTCCATGCAACATTGAAAAAGCGCGTTAACCATGACACTCCTACACTCTCCAGCGCTTTCAACAACTCTGGGCGAATATCTTCCACCCCAGCAGCTTTGCCGCTATAAAAGGCCTCGACAGCCACAGCGACTTACGCAGCCTTGATGGATCCAACCCCCAAGCTGTTTCCAGGGCTGCCTCTTGAGAGAAGTGCATGTCCACAGGGTTGAGGAGCTCCTCAAAGTGTTCCTTCCACCTCTCGACTATCTCCTTAGTTGAGTTCAATGTTACGCCACCCTTACTGAGAACAGCCTGGGCCACGTCCTGTTAACCGCTCCTAAGGCATCGGATGGTTTTCCAGAACATCTTTGAGGTTGCTCGGTAGTCCTTCTCCAAGCTCCTTCCATGCAGGGCATTCGATTCAGTGATGGCTACCGCTGCCGCCCTCTTGGCAAGCTGGTACCTCTCAATCGAGTCGGGAGACTTTTTCCGAGCATAACTCGGAAAGCCTCCTTCAACTTGACAGCTTCCCTCACCACAATGGGTCCTTGGGTTGCCGGCAGGACAGGCACTAATTTCCTTTAGGCCACAGCTTTTCGCAGCTGCATCCACAATCGAGGTCCTGAAGATCATCCATTCTGACTCAATGCCCGTGACCTCTCCCGGAGTGTAGGATACATTTTCCCTGAGGTCGAAGTTAAAAATTTTCTGCACTGGGTCTTCTGCCAGACGCTCCCAAAAAACCCATACTATTCGTTTGGGCCTTCCACGTCTCTCTGGTCCATGCCCCAAGCATCGGATCCAACTTACCACCAGATGGTGATCAGTTGACAGCTTTGTGCCTCTTCACCTGAGTGTCCAGAACATACGGCCTTAGGTCCTATGATACAACTATAAAGTAAATCATTGATCTTTGGCCCAAGTTGCTCTGGTACCATGCTAACATATCATCATCCTTGTGTTTGAACATGGTGTTTGTTATTGCCATTCCATGACTAGCACAGAATTCTAAAAACATCTCACCATTCAGGGGGGGCATTCTTCCCAATCATGTCTCTCCAGTCGTCTTTATTGTTTCCCATGTGAGCATTGAAGTCAGCCAGTAAGACTATGGAGTTGGTAGGCGGCAATCTATCGAGCACTGCACCCGCCATCTCCAAGAAGGGCAAATACTCTGAACTGCTGTTTGGTGCATAATCACAGACAACAGTCGGAGTTGTCCTTTCTGAGACACGAAGTCTCATTGAGTCGACCCTCTCATCCACTGGGACAAACTCCAACTGAACAGCACCCAGCCGGGCACTTGTAAGTATCCCACCCACACCCGCCTGGGGCTTCTCACTAGGGGTTACTCCGGAATAGGATAGAGACCACCCCCGATTCATAAGTTTGGTTCCAGTTCCAATGCTGTGTGTGGACGTGAGATCGACTATATCTAGTTGATACTTTTACACCTCCACCTGCTCCGGCTCCTTCCCCCCCAGTGATGTGACATTCTACGTCTCAATAGGTAGTGTCCATTGCCAAGGTCCAGTCTGTCCGAGACCATCCCTCTCCCTGCCATACTGGCATCGTATCCGCTCCTCACCCATTGTCCTGTGGATGGTGGGCCCAAAGGATGGCCCCACAGCCATTTTGGGCTGGGCCTGACTGGGTTATGTGGGTCACCCGGCCACAAGGTGCTTGCCGGTGAACACCACCCCTGGGCCTAGCTCCAGGGGGGTGTCCCAGTATACCTTGACGAGCGAGGTTCTCTGATTTTTATATTTCAGAACCATTCATGAGGGGCTTTTGAATTGGACTGGTATTTGTCTGGAACCTTCCCCCAGAGCTGTTCGCCAAGGGAGACCCTACGAGGAGTACAAGACTCCACGCGACATAGCTCTGAGGGTTATTGGAACATACAAATCCCACCACCTTGATAAGGTTATGGTCCTTCGGTGGGGATAAAGAATAGTTTACACAAGAATATACATATTATACAAATGGAATTTTTATTTTTGCATTGCATTAATTTTCATAAGCAATAACTGTTGGTCTTTTTGAAAAGCAATTCTCCACTCGTCTAGGTAGTATTTGCCTTAGAAACCTTATATCCTTGTAGTGGGTTCTATGGACGCACACACTTGACTTTGGAGGCAACACATTTATTATAACACCCCAACAGGGTTTCTACATAAACGTACACAGTTACTAGACCCCAACAGGGTAACTACATAAAGGGGTCAGGTCAGCAACACACTGCCTGACCCACGAAGCCGAGCGTAATGACCAAAGACCGAAGAGACGTTGCACCGAGGGTTCCATTCCAGCAGACAGTGGCGATTGCTCTCAGGACTTCCCTTTTATGCGCCTGAGCATGGCCTTGCTCCGCCCTCGGCTACGCCCCCTTCTGGATTCCACCGGAAGGTTCTCGACCGAGCATCACGTGTCTCTCACGCCTCGCTACCCTGTCCCGGTCACGTGCCCTCTCGGGTTCACCCAGGCTGCCACGTCCTCACTTTCCCTCCCTCTGGCCGTCACCAGAACTATGCCCTCTAGGGCCCGCTCCCATGCCATTCCTACTCTGGTGCCAGAGAAAGGCTCAAGACGCACAATTCCACTATTGTGACAGTAGCTGGCGCGAAACGCCATAGTGACTCCATTTACGTCACTATATCTTGACCAAAACTTGTATTTGATGCTTAAACATGCCATTCATTCAGCGGATTTGCCATAATATTTGGTGATGTGGAAGAAACAGTCTGCAGCTTACACTTAGGCCTGTATTCTTAGTCACGCCCAGCTCAATCTTGGTTGTGGCTCAAGTGGGCCATCACAAAGCAATGATTAAAAAAACTTATAAAACTATAAACTATTTTTTTCATATTACCAGGTAAGGCCCACTGAGCTATAAAGCTATTTTTCAAAAGCAACCTGGCCACAAATGATAGCCCAATGAAGTGACTCATGTGGAAATTGATAGCAGCCAAATACTCTAAATATTTGATTCTAAATGTGGAGAGGAAAACCGGAGGACCTGGAATAAAAATCCTCATAACAATGGGGAGAACATGCAAACTCCAAATATATAGGCGTCAGGATAGAACCCACGACCTCCTGTATACCAGGTGAGGTAGTTAACATCTCACCAACTTGAGTCAGCCCTAAGCATCAACTTCGCCATGCTCAGAATTTCAATGTGCTCAGTCTGAGCCAAGCTATAGCTGAGCCACTCATGTGTTTTTGAAAAAAAGAGAGCGCCTTACGCCTGAATTGAGCCCAAGTATTCAAGGATAAACCAGAGCTGAGCCACGACTTAGAATAAGGGCCTCACAAGGGTGGGCAATTAATGCTCTGCCCAACCATAGCCCTTGCAAAGCAGTAGGTGCATCTGTGGTTACTACACTTGGTAAATCCTTGTAGTGATGACAAAAGGAAGAGTAAAGGATTATGAAAATACTGCATGGGAAAATGTCAGCACAGAATTGGTACACACACAGCTACAGTGTGTGGAAACCAGAAAAAAAATGTAGTTTCTATAGGCCGCTAGTCAAATTATATAGAGTTGCGTTGACTGTGAGCTTCCAACCATTGAACCCAGTGCGTCACAGTTAAAAGTCAGTCAACATCTCCCTGCCCTTACAAGCATTCGAGTGATGCGCATATTCATTGCTTTCCCTGATCCATAATTATTTTTATACTGTATCCCCCATGCAATACATGTTGAGGTAACAAAGCAAATGGGTATTTGAGATTATTACTCGGCAAGTAAGTAATTGCAAACCAAATACTGAACAATGGTTCAAACAATACAGCAGAGACAATATTCATAACATACAAGAAAACTAAATAGAAATGTTAAACATACATGCGTCTTCTCCATTGGAGTTATTATATACTATCTGAATATATGTTTAATCATTTATAAATTGACAAGTGGGTGCATTAATTATATTACCGCGTAAGCTGTTCAGCACTTTTTATCCTAACGTTGTTAAACAACAAACCCAACAGTGGAAATTTCACATTCCCAAGGTGGGCACAAGTTTATTCATAGGATTCCCACTGTTGACTTCCTGTGCATTACTGACAACAGGGGTTGAGGATAAATGGGTAATTGACCACGATGTAAACTCAAAACCTTCCAATTGTGTCCACCACTACAATCACAGTGCCACCTCATAACGCAATACATTAGTGACTTTCAAATGATTTTATTTCTTTACATTCATGATTACAGGTTTCACATCAATGGAGAACGACAAGTGAATACTCGATGCCTGAACAATGGGATGTGGTCTGTCCCAAGAGTAGATTGTCAAGGTAATCACTGACGTTAAAATAATTGTAGCAGTGGGAGCAGTTCTGTTGGTCGGTGTTTACCATCGGATTGGGTCATAATTGTAAAATGATGGATCCGCAATCCACACAATTTGAAGGATTGCGAAATTAGCATGAGATGTCAACAATCAAATTTGATTGGAATACAAAATCAGATTGTAACAATATTGCTGCATCAAGGTATTTCCATCCATATTAATTGAGGGTTAAAGCCCTGTTAAATACATGCAATTGTTGAGTTATATATGAAATATAATTTCATCACACCAAATGTTTAAAACAAATATCTAAGTGTTAATGTTTAAAATACATTGTCATTTAATAATAGTGAAAGTTCGTATTTTTATGCAGTATAGAAGAGCGAATTGTATAGAGGGATTCCTCACTAACTCAATCTTTTTACACTTAAACTTTGGGTGACTGCCCGTTGCTCTTAAATTCTTTACCACAATTATGGATCAGAAAAAAATCTAAAATCAATACTTTTGTCAAAAATGTATCATTGCATTTGCTATGCTTATTACTTGTGTCTTCTTTACATTCGCCTTAATCCTTCCTTTAGTCATCATTTGTGTAGATCACAAGTACTACAATTTATCCTCTCGTGCTCAGTCCAATGTTTGTATAATCTGATGGCCAAGTCCAGTTCATAGTTACAAGCTTGTAACTTAAAATAACATCTAAACCGTACTGGGTTGGATCGACCGAGTCATTTTAATACATTTCTTGACATCCTGGATCGGATAGATTTAGCTCAGAATTGGATTATTGATATGATCCCGGCTACGTGATCATTAAAAACAGGTGACGGAAGTGAATGAGCGGTAAAGTTAGAACCCCCCCCCCACCCTTTTTCCCCTCTCCCCCCCTCCCCCACTTATTCCTCCTGCTCCCTCTACTCCCTACTTAACCCTTTCCCATTCCAATGACGTACCTATACATCATCGTGTACGTCATCGGAATAGAATTGGAAGTAAAAGGTCATGCAGGAGGGGGTGTGGCACAGTTTGGCACGTGTTGCTACAATGGTCTGCGGAGAGTACAATTTCTTTAAAAACAGCGGTGCTACGCCTCTAACTAAAGTTTACATTAACTACTTGTGTGTTCCGGGATTCAGTGGTGAATGGGATCCACCCTGCAACTAGCAGGTGTCTCGAAATGGGAAAAGGTTAACTTCTTCTTCCCTCACCTTCCTCAGTCCCACATAAAAGTACACATACCCCGCTCGCGGTCTCCACTCGGTGGGGCAGCGAGCCCAATCTCCCGCCTCTAAACTCAGGAGCACAGCGTTTGGACTTCTGTCTGCGGAGTTCTGTACTCCACCACCCTCCTTCCTCCCCTCACATCGTGGTTTGTGCTCTGTACCAGACCCTTACTGAAATATATAAAAACGTGAAAAAAATTGAAAGTGTTGTCAAGTAGAAAATATTCTCCTCCAGTACCTGATTAGCATGGACAATATGCTCGCAGCGATGCATCATTTTTGTGGGACGTTTAAAAGTGGTAGGTCTTATTTGGCCACTTTCCGTATGCAATAAATTAATGAGCCGCATCTGGCCCCTGGGCTGTAGGTTCCCTTTCATTAGTTTAAGGTATGCTTGGGTAAGATCACACTATGCCACAATAAAAGATATTGCAAATGCAGGGCTGCACCACTACATTTTACCTCATAAAAGTGACTCAAAAGGCCCATTTTAAAGAGACCACTTGGATGGGAAACAATCGCCTTCTCACACTTCTACCCGTTACATGTTTTCGTGTTACCTTAAACACAACTAATATCGTCATCTAGGCAAAATTGACATCTTTAATATGATCAGTTAGAGATAAACGGCAAGAAAAATACCCTTTTAAAGGTCAGAAACCAATACTAATTTGGCATTTAGTTCCTGAACATTGCCAAGGGGCGACATGTCCCCTTCGGAACTGGATTGGCTTGGTGAGGCTGCTGTGGGAATCCAGGTTAAGTCCAGTTTGCCAGTTTGGTAACCGGACTGACTCACTTCATAGCGATCACGGGTAGAGGCATAAGAGACATGAAGAGATAGTCAGATAGAGGAAGAACACACAAGGAATGTCCATATAAAAGAGACACGTAGACAAAAGCATGGAGAAAAAATTATTATTCTATTGTGTGGTCATGACGGTTTAGACAAAGTTTACAAACTGTTGAAAGCCATAATCTTTCCGCTTTATTTACAGAGGTCAATTGTGGACGGCCAGAAATTACCAATGGTATATGCAGTGGTCAATACCCTTCTCATTTTGCTTATGGTAAAAGCGTCTCATGCCAATGCAATACTGGGTGAGTTGTTTTCTTATTATAACATTCACTGCAATGTATGTCCATGAAGCCCAGATGGTGGAAAAATACTTACTTTCATGCCATCCATCCAGACCATCTTGTGGATTTAAACTTTTATTGCAACGTGGTTATGAGACCTGCGGAGTTAATCCATTGATATTTCAAGATTAATAATTATCATTCTGTGAGGCTGGTGAGCAGAATGGCAATAAGCACACAAATTGAAGCTGCACATCAAGTTAAAGTCTTTCCCTGCTGTCTGCATCAACATGCAATGGATTGGCGCGGTTTCAGTGATGGTATATGTTCGTAAATCTTATATTGGAGGAATGCCTCTCCTTAAGGGTGTCACGGTGGCGAGATGTTATCTTTTTCGCCAGGTTTGCATGAGGTCGCGGGTTTGATCTGGACCCTGATGCCTGTATATTTGGACTTTGCATTTTCTCCCCATAATGGTATGGATTTTTCTCCGGGTTGTCCAGTTTTTCCCTTTACATTTAGAAACATGTGTTTACATTATTTGGCTGCTATGAATTTCCACATAATACGCCACTTCGTTGAGTTCATTTTTCACTAGGTGGCTTTTGAAAAACAGGAAGAAAATAGTTTAGTTTAAGTCTTTCCGTGAAGTGGTATTCAATTAATCGACCCCAAAAGAAAATTGTGCCAGGTTAACCCTCAAAGTAAGATTTGAACTCGCAACCGTTTTATTGTGATTATGCTTATGTCCAGTCTAAAAGCACTGCCCATGCGTGTGTATTCTGTGAATTACGTCATCCGCAATCCGAAGGCATCTCTCCCTTCCCTGTGATGCAACTAGAAAAACTGAAAACTGATTTCATTGCTTCATCTCCACAGTGGTCATCCTCTCACATGTGTTCCCTCCATGGGCTGCCACTAACGTGTTACCATCATCCCTTATAGCCCACGTCCACTTTTATTAACAGTCAATCTGATGTCTCCGACTTGCATGCATTCTCTAATCCTTGTTCCTTTTTCTATATTTCAGTGTAATTCCAGGCATAGATCTCTCCATTTATATTTTCGCACTTTTCGGCTTTTATTAAACTACTTGGTCAATGTCCATGTTTCTAATTCATATGTCGTGACAGATAATATTCACTGATAGAAAGCTAATTTAGACCAATTGGTATTTTGCTTTTTCATTATAAAATATAGCCCTCTTCAGCTATAGGTTATCTGCTGGTTCCATCAACCAACCCCATCTTCCAACCTCAAACATGTGTTTCTGTAGCTTATCTATCTTAACCCGAGATTCCTGCTTGGGCCCCATCATGTGACTGTCCTCACAAGATTATATCACTGCCAGTCCCTAATACATAATTCCCCATTCAGGATCCAGCTCTGTGTTTAAATATTTCAACAAATCTTATTTTAACAATATTTTAACTTTCCTTTTGTTAATGCTGTGAAATTATACACTATATGTAAGTTATTACATTGTTTTTCTGACTTTTTTTCTTACAAAGGTATGAATTAACGACCTCCAATAATGCTATTCGTTGTCAAGAAAACGGGCGTTGGACTCCTTTTCATTGCAAAGGTAAATAGTTGCAGCTATGTAGAATAAAGTCGCGTAATCGCCTCACAGACTGAGTTTGTATAGAGGTGACGGTGAATTTCCAACAGCTGCCCAGTTGTGTTTGTTGGGACTTAATCAAGTTTAGCATTTTCTGTGAAATAGACTTGTTGGACACTAAAATAATTGGCAAATATAAACCACAACGCTTCAGTCCGAGCCCAAATCTCGATTAGGAAATGTCACTGGCAAGTATTCATGCACCTGAAAATTTACCAGGTGAGAACACTGAGACAGCAGATATCTCTTACAAGGGTGACTTCAACAAATAACAAAACCAAAGGAAGAGATGCAAACAAGGGGGGGTTTGTGAATTCCAGGGACCGGCTGAGAATGAAGAACATCGAGTAATGAGGAAATCTCAGTCATTCTCACAGAGCACATCAAATACCGATCTCACCAAAAATTCTCCGACTTCCATTTTTTTACAATGTTTGATTGAAGTACGCACACAAGTCCGGCACAACGTGTTGGGGGTTTCTGGGAAGGGGGGACAGCAAAACCGCGAGAGGAAGGGGAGCTTGTCAGCGTTTGCACAAGTCTAGGCATCGGGAAAAATCTCCTACCTCCCTTAATTTCATCAGTTATTTATCCAGAATAGCCTCACTGAGTCTAAACAAATTTCAGGAAGGCCTAGTTATAGCTCATTTCGCGCTTGATGCAGAGGGTGATGGTTCATATCCAGTGACCGCACTGATTAATACTGTGGGTGTATTACTCGTAAAATATCCGCTTCACAGTGGATGCTACAGATCTCGTCACATGATCGCAAGAGTTGGCCATTGTGTGCCGATGTCATGGTGCAAATGTTGCCAAATAAAAACATCCGCAAACTACTCAATTAGGATTACACGTTAAAACTAAACAAAAAAACGAAAACCGACTAAACCTGGTTTTTTTTAATGGTACCCCACCCAGTAGAAAGTGCCAAAGGAGACAATCTGGGCTCGTATGCTACAAAATCTTCTCTCCCCCCCCCCCCCTCAGAAAAACCCAATAAAAATGTCTCTATAGCTATTAACTAACCATATACGACCCAAATGCGACAGAACAACCACCCCCAACTGCCCACGATGCTCTGGACACTCCTCAAACTAAGATATTCCTTTTGGGAATGTCCAGACATTAACACTTTGTTTCAAATGATCACTTGCTACTTTAATTACATTCACAAAACAAGCATCTCACCCTCACCAGAAATGTCCCTGTTGAGGTTGAAACATCAATGCCTTTCCAGGGAGGCAAATACATTATTCAAAATTTTCAATGTTATGGCAAAACGCACCATTATGGCCAACTGAAAAGACCATGCTCCCCCAACACTGCAGGAATGGGTCGATAAATTGTAAAAAATTGCCGCTCTAGAGCATCTAAGTGCAAAACTAATAGGTCAGGGAGGAAGCTTCCCACCAAATATGGAACCCCTTCACTACCTCTCTTCCAGTGGACATTGATGCTTAAAGGGCATTCATTAGAGCATTTAGGCACTCCCCCCTTCCCCCCTTTTTTTCTAGTCCCACAGGGGTATCTGAGCTTAGGGAGACACCAGGGTTGTGGAGTTTATTTAAACATATGGTTTAGACAGGTTTCCATTGCACTGTACTCCGTAATTTGTTTATGCTGGTGTCAACCCTCTTTCATCGCCTCTGTATGTACCTGTTTATTTGTTGTTAATAACATACCTTTTAAGAAAGAACAACTAAACAAAAACAATTATCGCCCCCTACTGGCAGCCTAATGCCCGTTTGCAGGCCAGGTGCTGAGTCATCTAGTGTCCACAGGGACACCTGCCATTGGCGGTGCCCTTTTAAATGTGTTGAGATGAGATATGATGTAAAGTGCTCTGAGATACGCCAGAGTATATATTCGTTGGTATCTCTATATTCAAAACAAATCATTAGGTGGGAAACAGTCCGCCTTGGTAGAGATTGCTTCTATGGTCTTGACTTTTCTCCAATCCTAGAAAAGTTAATAAAATTGATCGATTCTGAATCCACATTAGATCTGTCTACTGCCTATGGATGGGTGTTTTCATGACTTTCATTGTATCAGAATTAAGGAGGGTATTTTATATGACAACATGTTCTAGGAGTGTATTATTCAGGAAGACTTTGGAAAAAGTGAAGTATATTTGTGTTAATTGGCCTTTTGCATTTACATATATAACAAGTTCATGTTATAAATCCAACATTTGGCATTTAAAAGGTAGTTTAAGTTTCGTCTTGTCAAGCAATTACAGGGATCGAGTGCTTGATATAAAATAACAATGCTGATGCTACAAATAATGTGACGTTGACCACCATAGGCTCATGTTCTCTTAATTGTTTTCTCAGTGGTAACATGCAACTACCCAAATGAAATTAGCAATCTACGATATACGGCTCCGTCGAACATATTTGGAGAAACTATCACCTTTACCTGCAAGAGTGGGTGAGCATTAAATTAACAAATTGATATGAATAAATTGTGTATTTTACGTGTAGAAAATAAATTGAAGGCATGTTTTGACACCATCTGGGAAAGTACCAACACCTGATAATGTAGATGTCTTGCAGTGCTGTATTAAGTTTTTCACTTAAATGGTTTTGTATTGTAATTACCCCTCATGAGATGAGCAATGCTTAAACAGAATGCTTCTTGTTAAAGTTACGAGTTGGAGGGATTTGCGAGTGCTGTCTGTCAAGCCAATAAGCAGTGGTCTCATCCCGCTCCAAAATGTATACGTAAGTGATGCACATTGTTGGTTTCTGCCATTAACACTATTGATCCGTTACTCGTGTTATCCCTTTTGCAATACAATCGTCAAATGTGATAGAACCTGGTCCAAATCACTGCAATGTGAATCGTGCACATCACTACACCAGCCAGAACATTTTCGGCATTTTCTTAGTAACATTAATGTACAACCCTTTGTTAATCCACTTCTGGATGAAGGCCTCCTCCCACCGAAGATTTGTTTGACCATACTTCATCACACTGATCATTGAGGGTTGCTGCAGATGGTTCTCAGGACTGGTTCATATATCACTAATCAGTGTTGTTAGAATATATTGAGCTCCAGGTAATGGCCTATAAAAGCCTTTGTGTTAAGTTATTTTATTCACGTGAAAAATATTACCTATTTACTCATAGATAGAGCGTAGTTTGTTTTGCAAGCCCCGACTAGCTCAGAGATGAGTGCCCCATTGACCGCTTGAGAAGGCACTTTTACTTGACCTAATGTGGACTCTGCACCAAAGGGGGTGAGTTTTGTTGGCCGAATTATGCCTAACCACCTTTGACTCTCTAGAGTACGTGTCAACCACACCGAAGTACAGTCGTTTAAAATTAAGGCTGAGTTGACCGGGTTCGTATAATTCCTACTGTATATGGACAGGAATTATACTTGGTTCTCCCAGTGAACTAGCCAGTACAACGCTGCTCTCCATAGTTAGTTGAGTGCAAGATTAAAAGTAATACTAATTTACGTTTGTAAGCCAAAATTAACCTGGAGATCCCAATGCATAAATACCCTCTCCCGCCTTTTGATTGGATGGAATTCACCAGCTCCGATTGGCTTATTCCCATTTTCATGCTCATATTCATTTACTCATGCCCATTGTCATGCCCATATTTATATTCATCTTACCTATATAAGTAATTTTTTGTCTGTCGCTCTGTCTTCTGTGTGTCTGTGTGTGGACGCGACTTGCAACGGATTTAACTCACAAACTGTGGGGTTTATATTTTTTTAAA
Organism: Lampetra fluviatilis; assembly: GCF_964198595.1. NCBI lineage: Eukaryota > Metazoa > Chordata > Hyperoartia > Petromyzontiformes > Petromyzontidae > Lampetra > Lampetra fluviatilis. The sequence goes on along the minus strand of NC_136312.1, from coordinate 7,720,007 downwards.
AATACACAGATACCACGCGATTAAGCCCGGTGGTGAGCCAGTCCGATTCGTATTTTATATCTGTCATCTTTAAAGTAGTTACATCAACAATTTTTTCCTTTTATAAGCACAGGGTGGCGCCAGAGCACGTATCTGCGCATGCGCGAAACGCCGACCCGTGGTTACCCCTTGCAACGCACACACGCGATCGGTGGGGGGAGGGGGGAATTCTCATTCGCGTTAGAAATGCAAAATAAATACACACAACGCTGAGGTAAATGATTCAAAGTGTGATATCCTCCCCTCCACCACCCCAATGTGTGGACTTACTACTATAGGGTTGGTAGATACTACTACTATAGCCCTTAGATACTATTACTGTAGAGGGGGGGGGGGGGTTAACAGCCCAGCCCCAGCCTGCAAACGTGCCACCTCGGCCAGCTGGGCAATCTAGGCGAGGCCGGGGGATCTGCACGGGACTAGTCCTCACCACTACACTCTGTGAAGTTACATTTCGATTTAAAGCTTTCGTGACTGCAGGGATTCATCTTCTTGGTTCTTTCGGTAAAGTCACGTAGAATAGAAGGGAAGTAATAAAATAATAAAAATAAAACATAATAACTTCTGTGAAGTTAGTACCATTATAGAGTCGATACATACTATAAAAGAGTCGGTATATACGATGATAGAGTGGGTAGATACTACTGTAGAGTAGGTAGATACTACTGTAAAGTTTGTAGTTACTGCTACTGTCGAGCGGGCGGTGGCGGGGGGGTATAGCAGCCCAGCCCCACTTTCTATAACTTTTTGGACTTCTGCAAGCCTCTTATAATTTTGTTGACGGACAAATGGACAGACAAACCACACGCCGGGCTTTCACAATAGCTTAGTATTTGTGTATGTATATGTTATCGTTTGAGAGAAGTTTTGAAATATATTTTTCCCCCAGGCAACGCCAGGTACTTCCCGCTAGTATGTTATAAAGGTCGACCGTATCTGAGGACCCATGTTACAATTCTATAGCTTTGGAGCTGTACTAGCAAAAGCCCAATCGCCCCAGGAAATGAGACTTAACCTCGGAGTACTTAGAAGGTGATCAGATGATCTCAGGGACCTCGTTGGAGTGTAAACCCGGCTCAGTTTCTGCAAACCCATTGTGAGGGCCTTGTAGGTCAGCAGCGGGTCTTATAATCCACTTGATACTTGACTGGTAGCTAGTGCAAAGACAAGAGACCAGGTGTGTGATGTGCTCGTAAAACTAAGTGTGTCTAAAGACGATTGCAGCTGCATTCTGAAGGAGCTGGAGTCTACCCAGCACCTTATCCAGAATCCAGAACAGTAACGTGTTGCAGTGATCAAGTCGGGAGAACACAAAAGCATGGAACAGTCTCTAAATCATTTGGTGACGGGAATCAACTCAGTCGGGAAATAATTCTAAGGTGGAAGAACAAGGTTCTAGCCACCCAAGATACATGTGATTACATAAGGTGTCCAATATGAACACACACACACAGTGGGTACGGATCAAGGATAATTAATACTGTTGCCTGATCACTGATCCAGCGATGCAGAAATCCTATTTTCACATTAACCTTAATTATGCCCAGCACATATATCACTGTTTTAGCTGACATGTTAAACATAACTGTGGTATGTGTCTGTCTGTGTATTTTTCAGAAAAAAAGTGCAAAAAGATAACACTTTCAGAAAATTTGAAAATTGACGATACCAACGTTAACGTTGGCAGTCAAGTGAATTTTTTTTGTGATGAAGGGTAAGATTATATGACTGTTACATCCATTGTCAAAAGGCATTCGTTTGTTTTAATTTAGACTTACAAAGCAATGCTCATTTTCAGTGCCGTTTTATATTCAAACCCTAATTTGTATCAGCATGGTATTTGATGTGTATATACTCTTAGGTTTTTTCTGTAAAGTTACGTAGGTAAAAAATAAAAATAAATAAAAATAATAATAGAAATAAAATAATAAATCACGACGTTTCGGAGGCAACACAAGTCTCCGACATCAGGTGGGACGTCACAGTAAGATTTACTGTATCAAGTGACACAAAAATTCCAAGATACAAGTTCTTAAATACAAGTTAAGGGGGGAGGAGGGGGGGGAGGGGCTTATCTGAATGTGGTAGCCAATGAATGGAACGTATTGGGGGGGGCGGGGCTAAAAGAAAAAAACAGGTGCACATGCTAAAAGAGAACAACAGGTGCACATGCTAGAAGAGAACGACAATGCACATGTTGTTTACCCAGTGTTGGTTAACAATCCAAATACAAAAAAGGAGAGTACTGTTAAACGCTGGGGATGTCAACACTCTCCATGCTTCTTTGCGCAATTTTGACTTTTGAAAAAACAACATTTCTATTGACAATGTTTCTGAAGTATATGTTATAGAATGTAAACACTGATTAAAAAGAGTTTTTTTAGACATTGATATGCTGCTTTTTAGGACCAAAGTCAGCTTTGTGAAAGCACTCCAAGCTGCTTTCCGCTTCTTTTTTGCATCTCTTTCATTCTGTGCCAATGTGTTATGAAAGGGAACTTCACTAACTGATTTGTATCTGTTTTGTGCATATGTTTTTCAGATATACCTTAATTGGCAGTAATGAAGCTGAGTGCTTGCCGACGCTAGAATGGTCCATTGAAAAAGCACCCATCTGTAAACGTAAGTATTAAACAGTGTTAAATACTCTATGAGATCTCTTTTACCAGTGGCAAAATATAATGGTAGGTTTTTACCCTTTTAACTGGTACAAAACTGACACCTTTATTCAAGGCATCATGTTTGCAATGACCACAACACAAGTAGTCAATAAAGCAAACAAAAAGAAGCAACTCTGATAAGGATAATAATATGCACTGTCCTTGAAGTTGATTGGCCCACACCCGAGACGGCTTTCTTTAGAGCCTAGTCCCCATTGGTGTAGGGCCAGATGACACCAGAAGGCGTACAACTCAAAAACAGTGCAATATCAGAGTATTGAGAGTTCGGGGTAAACATTTACACTATGAGATCTCTTTTACCAGTGGCAAAATATAATGGTAGGTTTTTACCCTTTTAACTGGTACAAAACTGACACCTTTATTCAAGGCATCATGTTTGCAATGACCACAACACAAGTAGTCAATAAAGCAAACAAAAAGAAGCAACTCTGATAAGGATAATAATATGCACTGTCCTTGAAGTTGATTGGCCCACACCCGAGACGGCTTTCTTTAGAGCCTAGTCCCCATTGGTGTAGGGCCAGATGACACCAGAAGGCGTACAACTCAAAAACAGTGCAATATCAGAGTATTGAGAGTTCGGGGTAAACATTTACACTATGAGATCTCTTTTACCAGTGGCAAAATATAATGGTAGGTTTTTACCCTTTTAACTGGTACAAAACTGACACCTTTATTCAAGGCATCATGTTTGCAATGACCACATGTACCAGTTAAAAGGGTAAAAACCTACCATTATATTTTGCCACTGGTAAAAGAGATCTCATAGTGTAAATGCTTACCCCGAACTCTCAATACTCTGATATTGCACTGTTTTTGAGTTGTACGCCTTCTGGTGTCATCTGGCCCTACACCAATGGGGACTAGGCTCTAAAGAAAGCCGTCTCGGGTGTGGGCCAATCAACTTCAAGGACAGTGCATATTATTATCCTTATCAGAGTTGCTTCTTTTTGTTTGCTTTATTGACTACTTGTGTTGTGGTCATTGCAAACATGATGCCTTGAATAAAGGTGTCAGTTTTGTACCAGTTAAAAGGGTAAAAACCTACCATTATATTTTGCCACTGGTAAAAGAGATCTCATAGTGTAAATGTTTACCCCGAACTCTCAATACTCTGATATTGCACTGTTTTTGAGTTGTACGCCTTCTGGTGTCATCTGGCCCTACACCAATGGGGACTAGGCTCTAAAGAAAGCCGTCTCGGGTGTGGGCCAATCAACTTCAAGGACAGTGCATATTATTATCCTTATCAGAGTTGCTTCTTTTTGTTTGCTTTATTGACTACTTGTGTTGTGGTCATTGCAAACATGATGCCTTGAATAAAGGTGTCAGTTTTGTACCAGTTAAAAGGGTAAAAACCTACCATTATATTTTGCCACTGGTAAAAGAGATCTCATAGTGTAAATGTTTACCCCGAACTCTCAATACTCTGATATTGCACTGTTTTTGAGTTGTACGCCTTCTGGTGTCATCTGGCCCTACACCAATGGGGACTAGGCTCTAAAGAAAGCCGTCTCGGGTGTGGGCCAATCAACTTCAAGGACAGTGCATATTATTATCCTTATCAGAGTTGCTTCTTTTTGTTTGCTTTATTGACTACTTGTGTTGTGGTCATTGCAAACATGATGCCTTGAATAAAGGTGTCAGTGTTAAATAGTTAAACCTCTCTGAGCCAGGCTCTTTTTGGGGGAGAGATTTTACATTACGGATGGAATCTCCTTCTTTCGTATGGATTAATAGCAGATTAAATATGTAATTTTAGATTTGTTAGCCACTCAATTGTCTGTTCAGAAGCAGAGTGGTCAATGCTTTGGGATTCGTGGCTGCACTCGCAGGCCGCCAAATCTTTTATGCACCATTTGTGCACACTGCTAATAATAAATACATATTACTCAAGTTAATTTAAGAGCATAAAATTGGGACCTAATTTAATAACTATGTTTACAATATACTGTTATTATGCATAAAAACCTCTACAGTACAGTTTCATCTGAGTCACCATAAACATGAAGCAGATATTGAAAGCTGAACTGTAGCTGAGGTGGAAAATTGTAAATATTGTATGGTGGACTTACATTATTTATTTGTCAACTAAGTGTGTAACAATGTGTAAATATCAGTACACTAACATAGCACATGGTTGACCAAGATGTCCATGGGCATGAGGTTTCTCTGGATTAATTACATTGTAATTGTAATGTTTATCTTTTCTTTCCCATGGAGATAAGTGGGGTTAACAGGGTAAGTAGGCCCAGGTGTACACGCAAGCTCGGCAGAGTTCTGGTGATGCACTCTGTTCATTTCAATATTTTTTCAGAGATTTTTTTGCATCATGATATGTGCATCATGCATTTGACGTGACTCAAATAAACCCGCGATGCCATATTTTAGGGAAAAAAGTTTGCCGGAGAAGTTATACTTTAGTCAAGAAAAATATTATACCCATAACGCAAATTATTTACAAATCCTCTCTTCAGATAATAAGAGGATGTGTGGTTCCTCTGACCTCTGTGATAATTTCTATTGTCGATGTTGTGTTATGTTTTTCTCTTAACAGCGGTGACGTGCGACCAACTTGATATTCAAAATGGAAGTTTTGACGTTTCTCTGCCAGTTCAATTCAACACTTTTATCAGATATAGTTGCAATGAAAATTATGTATTGGTGGGAAACCAAACGATAGAATGCTTACGTACAGGCAAATTGAGTAGCGAAAAACCCTACTGCAAAAGTACGTATTTAAGTAACCATGTTCATGCATTCTAGACCCTCCCACATTTTGCCTTCTAAGAGTTTCCTTTACAGCACTGTTAGTTTTTAAAAAAAATCATGAAAATCATTATCGAAATATGCAAGCTAATGTTCTCCCAAATAAATATTTATTCACGACAAAGTTCTACTCGCCAGTCAGTACCATTTTTTATGATCCTGGCAGATGCTTGGCCAAGTCAATGCTGACAGACATTTAAACTTGGAATTGTGTCATCATTAGCCCACTGCTCTATTGATAATTAACTCTTCCATTATTTACAATGATGAATGTCATGAATTAAAGGATTGCTTTTGCATAACAGTGTGAGACAGCTGCTAACTCCTAAATTATGCACGTGTTTATAAACAGTGGCAGATACGTGTGACAACCCCTCAGCAGTAGTGAACGCGGAACCGATTATCCACAATAGAGACTTTAAGGCTGGTGTAACAGTGGAATATAAATGCAAACGTGGCTTTAGTTCGGCCAATGAGGGACCACTGAATACAATCAACTGCCAGAAGAGTCCGGAAGGCCATTTCAAATGGACTGAGCCCACTATAAATTGCACACGTACGTACGGTATGGTTTTATGCTGAGATGCCTATTTGCGTTCATCACCATTTTCAAGATGCTCCATGAATTACTCCCATATACTGTACCTCTCCCCATTCATCACACTCTACTCAAATCTTTTCTAGCAATTAAGGTATATTTTCAAATCCCCCAGTTGACAGCTATTACATTACAGGTTGCTCCTTCTGTTCTGCTGCCCTTGCATTTGGGAACTCAACACAATTATCTCCAGATAACTATTTCCCTGTTCAAATACTAGCTCAAGTGCTTTTTTATTGTATCTGCCTATGACAGCATACTATCCCCCTATTTTCCATCGCTAAGTTTGGGTTTGACGAAGGCTTGGAGCATAGACATGCAAGTATAGAAGTACAGTACTGTACTTTACATGTTATTTTATCAGTACACACTTTGTGTAAGGGTAGTGGTTTCACTGATACACACACTGGTTCTTGGAGGAAACACCTTTATTTAACAACCCCAACAGGGTAACCCCCTAAACGTACAACATAACTAACTAGACCCCAACAGGATCACTCCATAATATACAACACAGTTAACTCTGTACTCTGGTCCACTACCTAACCATACAACGGGACACTACATAGCGGTAACCACCACGGGGTAACTATATTGCCGGACCAGGTCCGTTAGCATACTGCTTGATCCATCACTAACAAGCCCCGAAGCCTGGAGACCGAAGAAACGTAGACGACGAGTTGATTCCCAGAAGACAGCAGCCCAGATCGTTCTCCAGACTCGCCTCTTTTGCTCCTCAGTGTGGCCTGGCTCCGCCCTCGGCCACGCCTCCTTCTGGATCTTCCCAGAAAAACGAGGATCCTACACCACGTGTTCCATTACCTCTTCTGTCTGGTCACGTGCCCTCAGAGGTTCACCCAGACTATTACGTCCTCCCATGCCCCCTCTCTGCATTCACCAGAGCCATGTCCCTCATGGACTATCCTTGGTACCCCAGCACACGCCGCTGACAGAGAGGGCCATTTACACCCTGTTTTTCCTTGGAACTGCTACTGGCGCCATGCGCCGTAGTGACCCCATTTATGTCACTAAATAAGTATTCCTTAATTCTACTGTTATTCTGCCCTCATCCTTCTCTCCATTAACCCTCTTGTTGTTCAGATGCATTTCTTGTGGAGAGCGAAACTCTGCTCTTCAACCCCCAGTCTGACGGAGAATGGAATCCCCCATCCTCCCCTACTCCTACTATGTGCTGCTTGTTTATGGCTGACCTTATTGCTACCAATGTGCTATGTGGCCATTAAGTCACGTCCAATCTGTGGTGAGTGACGTGCAGTGGTTAGCGCATTCTTAACTACTGCATTCAAACCACCTGAGTTTGATTGCTGTTCCTGCCATGCATCAGTTGCAGTGACATCCAAACAGTTCTCAAGCCCCTCCAAGGCCCCCTCAGGGGTTAAATGAGCACTTAACACGATGTATAAACAACTTTAGGGGGTATTAAAACATCAGGGTGGGATTTTGCCCACACCACGCCTCGTGTGCTTAACATGTGCTTTATACCACTTTCCCTTACAGATGATAATTGTAATTGGAGGCTTTATTTGTGTTTCATTCACAGCAATAACATGTGAATCTCCTGAAGTGGTAGATAATGCAAAATTGGTTGGTGACGAGGTCACATTTGGTAAAACAGTTACATATGTATGCAAAACAGGGTAAGTAATCATTTTTTTGTTATCACAGCACATAATAGGGTGGGTGTCAGATGGGATTGCTGCATATACAAAAAATGCCCGGGTTGCGGAAGACCAAATTTACCGAAATACGACGTTACAAAAATGCTCTTAGTTATGTAAGCGCAAGTAGTGCAGTGCGGTGAGGTTGCAGATGAATACCGCGGAGCAAGGTGTAAAGCGGGCAGCAGCCTTTCGCCTCAGAGTGAAGCATAAGTCTTTGCCTCTGCGGTATCACGTAAATGTTTTCTATTATTAGAACTATATATTTTCCCCCATGTTTATATGGCTAGTTTCCTTCATTTGTAGTTTATTTCATGACTTATTTATTGTATGTACGTTATTTAACACAATTATAATTCGATTGCTTATGGTCTCAGCTAACAGCAATCGGAAAAATCTAGGCCTAGCTTAATGCAAGGTAATAATATTCGGAAGTGACTGCTTTCTGTTAACAATTAATATTAAAATGTTTCGTGGTATTCATAAACAATTGGATACAGTGTATGTTCCATTAGTTTAATTATGGGCAGTGTTAGGGTAGATATTCGATCAAATGAAAGAATCATAGGAAGTGCAGAGCGTATGTACAGCAATACTGTCTCCGCCTCGCTGTGCGCTGCGTTGCACCGCTATCCGAATAGATAACCTCGCATCCAATAAACCTTCAGAGCCAGGGTGAACATCCGACTCCAAACGTATTTAATGAATTGAACGAGGCAAAACCGATGTAAAAACACAGCACAAACACAGCACATGTCAACACTCAGCAACATCAATACGATAAATGAACACCACAGCATCACAACATCGTCCTAGACAACATGAACTCAACAATAGATCCTGGATGGACCAGGCACCCACACCAGTACTTAACAGCTACAAAAGGGAATAAGCCACTGTGCCAAACAAGGGCACATCGTGCAACCACCACACTGCACCCTAAATGCATAGCACCACACATAACACTGAACTGTGGATGAGACACCGCATCATCCTTGCTCTCAAGATCGCAACATAGCCACCTGGGTACAAGTCTGACTCGACTCACTCAATCACAAGTAACATTCACAACAAGGCAAGCCGCAGGCCTCGTTGCCAATTAGGCCTCGTCTCTATCATAACAACCCAACAGCATTATAAAGGCATCCGCAACACCACAATGGTCATTCTAACACCACAACAGCACTCCCAGTACCACAAGAACACAAACGAACTCAGACAATGCTTCACAAAGTCTCACAATGCACAGTTACAGCTGCCTCCACTGGGACCCGATCCGTGCCACCATTTTGAACTCTGTGTAATGGCTGACGCCAGCCTCGTGGCCGAAAGGCTGTCAAATCCTAACTTCCTGGTCACGCGACCAAACTCAACCTCAAAACAGGAAACTCCTGCGTACACACACCCCCACTCCTGCCGCGGAACAAAACACCCGCCGTGAGGCAGAACAAATACGATACACTTAGTGATAGAAAGGGACAGTGTGATACAACACTGAGAGAGAATAAACGAGTAATTGGTAGGGGAGGCACAACTATTTCTGGCTATGGGATTTTATCTTGATTTTGGGGGGAAATTGTTCAGTTTCCGACATACGGAAAATTCGTGTTATGGATCGTTCTTGGGAACCTAATCCTCCTGTTACCCGGGGACTGCCTGTAAGTGGGTGAGTGGCACACATTGGGAACTTCATTTCTTCCACAGCATAATTGACAGTGTCTATTTTTGTCCAATGTGATTGTCTCGTTTGGATGGACCCAAGTCCAAATGTAATATGTACATTCACAGAAAACAGGAAGAATGATCCAATGGTAATTGCTTTGTAGATCAGAGGAATTATGCTATATTTCAATTGACTTAACTATTGCAATAATATTTCTGCCTTTCAAAGAATATTTGTTCTGAATGATCTTTGTTTCAGGTTCACAATTAAAGGTAATGACACGAGAGAGTGTCTGGCTGATGGGACATGGTCAAATATCACTCCTACCTGTGAAAGGGAGTCCATTGGTAAGGAACTTTATGGTTCTATGCAGCACATCATACATACTCATAAAAGCTATTTGCCCATCCAACAGCCCTAAGCACACATTACATCCCCTGAATATAACCTTTTTGTTATTTTGGGAAACTTCCAGAAGGTCCCTCTAATCGCCTCCCTCCCCTGCTTTTCACCAATTATGTCCCTTGGTATCATGCTCCACCTCTCACTCTCCTCCCCCTTTCTCTTTCCCGCCAATTCCCCCTCTCCGAGTCCTCAGCCAATCCGATGCTTTCCTGTGCCTTACAACACACCAGCAATCATTAATTCATTATTTAGCTTTTTTGTCGACTGATGTGAAGTTTACATTACTCTAAGGTGTCCTCACATGGCCCTTACGCCTCCATAGGTGAGCTAAAGTTTAGAATTAACAATCAGTATAAAAAACACATCAGTAATTGCCTATTTTTAAAACATGCAGGGTTGAAAACCTTAATTGATAAAGATTTCAAAGTGCATAGCTTCAGTGGCTTCCGCATATCTGAAGAGAGTTCCAAACAGCCGTAGAAGCACATCTGAAAGCACGCGATGCAGTGGCCGTCTTTGTTTGACGGTTAGTCAAACGCCGCTGCAAGGATGATCGAAGTTTGCGTGATGGTTTATGCTCATTGACGATATCGGCAAGGTATCGTGGTTCATTTGTGGCAAGCACTTTGTGTGTAATGAGCGTGAACTTATAATGTATTCGTTCAGCAACCGGAAACCAATGTAGCTCAGCGAGCACTGGACGGACATGGTTGGATCTTGTAGTCCCCGTAACGATACGTGCTAAAGAATTTTGTCCACCGTGCAGCTTGTTAATGTTTTTGCCAGACGTCCCATAGAATAGGGAGTTGTAATAATCGAGCCTTTCATATGAACGTAGCAAAAAGTACACACATTACACGTCATTTTGTTGAAGCAGCACTAAGCCATTATTGCATTTGCAATACAATTCAAATCCTTGGTAGAGAGCAGAGAAACTCACATGAGCATAAATTATTGTTGGGCTCGGCCACGTAATGATCTGGTCAAATTTCTGCAGTTAAGACCTCTCCACCACCTGACAGCGAAACTAATTAAATTGTCACGTGTACAAGCGTTAAACAATGGGCCAATCATTATAGTTTAAACTCACCAATACGTTGAAGAATAATTCTCACGAACAAATGTTTACTTATTTAGGTTTTATTTTAGTACAGGGAAAACCCCTTTGGCAAATAAATGGTAATTTTAGATGGGGACCGAGTTACACCATATAAATAAAAGACGAACCAATCAATCCAAAACAACTTCATATTCAGGTTCCGAATGGCAAGGTCGTGCCATCAACATGGTGCAACTAACACAAGAAATAAAAGGCGATTAGAACACATTACATGCACGCAAAAAATGTAGCAATTGGATTAAACGCATGCTTGACAATTTAACTTCTTGGGCAGTATCAGATTGTGGTGTGTCTTAACGAAGTAGTTTTTTGACAGACGATTATGTGGGTTAATACAAAATCAATTAGAAATAGTAATATGGGTTTAAAAAACAATCTGCGTTTTAAACATATTTGGATGTGTGGGTTTTGTGTGTGACACGGTGCTTCATTGGTAACCTCAGACCATTGGTGGGATGACCATGCTGATGGTAGCACGAACGGCACCAATTCTTGACACTCACCCGGCTCCTAATTTGCCATGTAATTTTGTGCCGTGACTCCACCCATTCTGCATGGTAAACGGGGCCAAAAACTGCTACAATATTTTTTTGCGCAATAGCTTATGTGGATTTAGGGTTCACTCCAAGATCGCACGTCTTCAATTGTATTCTTATGAGCAAATTGTACAAGAAGAGGTGGGTAGAACATTCCCTCCACTTTGCTCTGGCTCAAAATCACCAAGAAGTGGTCCCACTGGAAATTTGTGGATGGGGGGAGGGGGGTTTCTGTAAGTGGCAGATAATTACTGTACTCCCGTTTGCATTCGTCCACAGGTGTCTGCACAGTTAAGAGCAGTTATTTCTGTGGATGAATGCCAAGAGTGCTCCCTGTCTTAACGTGGATAAAGTCTACTCTGTTTTCTTGCAGGTCAACCGTGTGAAAGGCTAGGTAGCATAAGCAAAGGTCACGTACATGTGAACCAAACAAACCCAAACATAGCACAGTATGCGTGTGATGACGGTTATGTTCTGGAAGGACCTTCAGTAAGAACATGCAAAAATAACAAGTGGAGTGGTTTGGAGCCTATTTGCAGAGGTATGCTCTACACGGTACGACCTAATGATTAATGGCTATCAGACACCCATCTTAAGAGGTGATTATGATCAAGAGGATGATTATAAGATACTCATCTTGTACTTAGGAGGCCTATGTTAAAACCCCAGTTTGATATATATGGCGAATAATAATTCTCATACGTAGGGAATTTTATTGCCTCGGCCCAGTCATTATGGTGTAAGAAATCATCGTCTCAAAATATTCATTGTGTATCTGGCTTAAGTAGTATAGTCATAACACTTAACTCGCACGAAAACAAGTTTTGAATTATAATCACATTCAGGGGTAGAATTATCCCATCTTTCCTCCATCACAGGTATAACTTTGTGCAGTTAATAGTCGTCAACCTGTGAGACTGGATCCCACAATGAGAATGCATAATTTCCACCGCTGGCACAAGGCTGCCTAGACAAACATGAGTGCCACCCTATTGCTGACACTGACTTTTAAATGTTATACACACGTGCTGTCAAATTTGGGGATGCCAATGAGTGAGAGCCATGAGACACGAGGTAGCAGGAGCTTTCAGTGGACACAAGGTCCTCGTAGCATTGCCTATAACCACCAGCATCACTGCCTACATCGTTGCTCCCTGGGATGTCGATTTCCCACACATAATTATAGTTCTGGACGTGTGAGAAAAAGGTGCACAAATCGACAGCCTGTAATTAAAATGTTATTTTCCATTTATTAATGCAATGGCAATCACAGTGCGTTTTTCCACAGTGCTCTCCAGCAATGAATGCGGAACCCCACCAATGATAGACAATGCTGATTTGAATCAAGATGTGTTTGGCAAGTCAAGTTTTAAGATAGGGACTAATATTAACTATAATTGCAAGCCTGGCTATACTACATCAAGTGGTTCTGTCTCCATTTCCATTCGATGTAGATTAATGGATGATCGTGGTAAATGGAACAATCCTGCGAGTACATGCAATGGTAAGTTCGGTAGGTGTAGGGGAAATTAGTTTTAGCTTAACAGCACATGCACCCAAACCGTATTGGTATGTTAAATGTATTCGTACTAAATTCCCATATATATGCAATAATGTACAAATAAGGATATTAATTACTCATTATAGTATAACTGGCAATGAGAGGATAGATACCCTCTTGATGGGCTTTCCGAGCCTTTGGTCGGTGATGTGGTCTCTCAGGAGCGCATTTACCACTTATCACAGAGAGGTTCATGGATCAAATCCAGTGAACACTTTGGTCACAACTGCGGGTGTAATAACCAAAGAAAATATACGCGTTCTGTATTGCAGTGGACATTAATTATCCTATGTCATTCGTAAGAGGAAGCCATGGTCCAAATTAGAAAAATTACCCGCAAGTTTTTAACTTAGAATGTGCATAGCAATCATCGCACCCTAAAAAAACTTGGCAGGACTCCTGAAAAAAGGGTTGTGAAACTCATTGAGGCTTTCCTGGGTAAACATGGATAATAATCATTTAAAAAAATGTACCACACACATTTATATGAGAATTTGAATCTGGTTGGCAGCATCATATGGTACATGCAGCGGGTGTTTGAATGTCCTGAGAGAATTGTAAATCGTGCTCTGTATCCAGAGGTCGTGCATCCAGGACACCATGAATAGTAAAGAATAGTGATGTACACAGAAAAAACATAAGTATTCATAATGCAGTGTATAAGTGTCGTCATGAATATCAATGAGCTCATGGGCACTAATGGATGATTATCAATATATGGCATAGAATTAAGGCCCGTATTCATAAGTCACGGCTTGGCTCTGGCTCCATTGCGCCAGCTCAAACCCGGCTCTGGAACCATGCTCGGGATTTCCATGAGATGATCCTCAACCAAGCCACGGCTGAGCCATTCTTGCGTTTTGGGAAGCAACTGAGCTGCTCAAGCCTGAGCTGATCCGTGTTTGAGATCGACCAAGAACAGAGCCTCGACTAAAGCAAAATACGACTCAATCGTTTTCACTGATTAATAAATGCGAATTAAGTCATTGTCTACATTAAATACCATTACGCATGCCGATTTTTTTAAATCTGGCACGTCACTGGAATTGTGAAATTAAGATTACAAACAAAACGTGAGATGTAAAATTTTTGCAGTTCCAATAACAAGCACAGAGCTTTAATTTGAGACGACGACTTGCGCGTCTCTGGCTGCAGCACGTATTAAAGTCAAGACAAAATATAGCAGTCAGTGCCCTGCTCGCAAAACCCAAAACCCTTACAAATGCATGAGCATTTAGTTTGAATTGACTTTAGTTAAAATTGATGAGTGTTGCTTTGAATACTAATATACGTGATATTGTATTTCCATTGCAGAGGCATGTCAAATTCCAGGCAACATAGAAAATGGTGAAGTAGTAGTGGATAATAGTAACCCAAGGAGAATCGTATACTTATGCAATGAAGGATATATATTATTTGGAAATAATATGAGGACGTGTTCAAATCTCGGAAAATGGAGCGGAAAGGAACCATCTTGCACAAGTACGACTTGCGCTGCTGCCACCCTGTCACCATTGGAACCTCGTTTGCCAGTAACAAAATATGATAATAGTTTTTTTTACCCTTTTATCTGGCAACAAAACTGACACATTTTTTTACAAGAAGTCATATTTGCATTGACCACAATACCTGCAGTCGGAATGCATACTCTGATGGTTCATTGTCCTTGAGTTGTGCGCCTTTTGGCGTCATCTGGTCCATCACCATGTGAGACTAGGCTCTGAAGAAAGCTGTCTCGGGTGTGGACCAATCAATTTCAAGGACAGTGCATACATTATCAGAGTTATGTTTTTTGTTTGCATTCCGACTGCAGGTATTGTGGTCAATGCAAACATGACTCCTTGTAAAAAAGGTGTCAGTTTTGTTGCCAGATAAAAGGGTAAAAAAACAATTATCATATGTCACCCTGTCATTTAGGGTGGTGACAAAGCCACGTAGCTGAACGTTCGGTGTTTTTTGCAGAGGTTCGCGGTTCAAATCCGGCAGGTGGATCTGACTATTACTGTAGTTGTACTGACTCAAAATGGCCTTCTCGAAATTAGTAAGCCAATGTATGCCGGTGTCATGGTCCAAATTTTCTAAATCCAAAAAACTACCATCAAACTACTCAAATGAGATCACACGCATCAACGACCGCATACTTTTTGATACGTAGTGCCTTTTGTAATAGCCTTGCACTATAAGAATGTCACGAATAGCACATGTACTAAATTGTTATTATCTTGGTCTGGGTAAATTAAGTATCGTGTGTCGTGCCACTGATGTTAAGAATGGCAGCCAGTTTCATCGTGCCAACTTTGTACAGTCGGTGTGTAACAATTCTTCCCTTGAAATAAATTCTCACTATGCCGATTCCTGCATCGGAATGCATATGTAGGAATCTCATATTTTAACGTTCGCCTAAAGTTTAAAGAGCATACAAAGCTGTAAAACGAGACATTAAAATTGAAACGAAGTCGGTAAAAAATTAGGCAAAAACTAATGGAATTGCGACCTCGAACCATTACAGTTAAATCGCTGGGGGTGGGAGGGAATTATTGAATTCCTTGGTTACAGTTTATGGCAATGTAAATGAGTGCATTCATCATTTATGAATAGGAAATAAAATTGCCAGTCATGTACAGTTTCATTATTTCACGTTATTGTCTGCGATATCGAATTTTTCACCACAACCTCTGTCAGTGCAAATAGTACCACACTTTGATCTTCTAGCTGGTTTGAATAAGGAAATCATTTCTCGATTTAAAGCTTTCGTGACTGCAGGGATTCATCTTCTTGGTTCTTTCGGTAAATGCAGATTCTTTTGACAAGGCGCATTTCCCCCCCCCTTCCAACCCAGCTTAAATAGACGTTCCAAGCGTGGTGATGTTTCATTTAGACGCTGTCGCCTCGACAGACCTGGTCTTCACCTGAGGACGGCTGCTTGTGTTGTGGCCGAAACGTCGTGAGAATTATTTTATTATGTTTTATTTTTATTATTTTATTACTTCCCTGCTACGTGACTTTACCGAAAGAACCAAGAAGATGAAATTAGTTCTGTTATTTCTCAGTTTTACTGCACTATACAGATCCAGTAATTCTGAAAAAGAAATGCCAAATTGATGTCGAAGTTTTTGTGCAAGGATGCACCTTTGCCAGGCAGCAATCAATGCCAGGTTGGGGATGGTGATTAGAAAGCAATGTTATACACAGTAAAACCTCTCCAAGCTGGACTAATAGTTTTCATGATACATTGTTGGTGTGTGTTTTTCTAGTCGCAGGAAACGATGTATGTGGGACTCCTCCTAATATACCCAATGCAATGCTGATAGAAGAACATGAGCAGCAGGAGAGCTTCCCTGTGGATAAACGCGTTCGTTATCGTTGCAAACCAGGATACACGGTATCTCCCGGTTCATCTTACACATTGTATTGTAGAAGAGAAGGCAATGCCATTAAGTGGGACATGCCTAAACTGAAATGCTCTCGTAAGTCTCTTTTTTACTTAAACATTTCTTATAAATATCATGATATCGTTGTATAATAAAATCAGATGATTAAATGTTAAATTTTTCTGAAGATGTTTTTGTAGAGATCAGAAGCAGGAGAAATGTTTTGTTTTAATAAATGTATCCCCTTACCCATTAACTGATCTCTTAATGCAATAAAAACTAAGAAAATGTAAATATCTGTTCTGGTCTACAGCAGGATTTGTTATATAGGAAGTAGACATTCTTGAAGTGACATTAATTTTACAAATCCTTCCCAATTAACTTAATACCACTTATTCGCACGGAAAATTACAGTGGCAATCTTTATTTTCCGTGGCCTTATCTGCGGCTGTCACGGGTTGGAATGACGGGTGTGTGAGTTGGTTTTGGACAATGAGTATTGTCGTGTGGGAAATTGTATATCACCTGGGCCATAGGGAAATGAACATATTAATGGCATAAACATCATACCAATGACTTTAACATTGACAATACATATTACCACTGCCACTTCTCTTTTAAATGTGAAATGTGCATATAAAACTGTTCAATGACCCAAATACAGACAGTCCCCGGGTTATGAAAAGGGTTATGGAAGGGTTATGTTCTCGAGAACAATCCGAAACCCGAATTTTCCATATGTTGGAAACTGAACAATTTTCCCGCAAAATCAACGATAAAATCCCATAGCCAGAAATAGTGTCTCCCCTACCCGAATACTAGTTCGTTTTCTCTGAGTACCGTATCGCGCTGTCGTCCATTTTCTAACGCTACCTGTACCGTATTGCTGTACATACCCTCTGCACTACCCTAACACTGCCCATAATTAAACTGATGGAACATATACCGTATCCATTTATTTATGAATACCACGAAACATTTTAATATGAATTGTTAACAGAAAGCAGTCACATCCAAATGTTCGTTTATCGTGCATTAGGCTTGGCGTAGACTTGTCCGATCGCTATTAGCTGACACCATAAGCAATCAAAGTGTAATTGTGTTAAATAAAGTACATACAGTAACTAAGTCATGAAATAAAGTTAAAATGAAGAAAACTAGCAATAGAAACTTGGAAAAAAAGATAGTTCCCCGCGGTATTCATCCACAACCTCACCGCGGTGCACTACTTGCACATACGTAACTACCGCAAAAAATCCCACATTTTTTTACGTGATTTATGCGAGCTTTTCCGTAAGGTCGGATTTCCATCAGTCGGGTCTTCTGCAACCCGGGGACTGTCCGTACATAGATAATTCTAACTTTTATTTCATTTTATACTATGGACTATAATTGCCATGCAATAACTCACACTAATTTGCTCGTTTACAGTTACATGTGCTGACGCTATTTACACTTTTTGCAGCCAAAACCTGCAGTTTTCCGGGCGAAATTGAAAATGGATATTTTGAGGGAGATTCATTCCAATATCGGCGCATAGTGACATATTTCTGTAATAAAGGGTAAGTTTACAAGTCTGAACTTTTAATTTTTGTAATTTAAAATCCATTTCTGTACTTAAAGGATGTGCTCCAACATGCAGTGGATCTCTCCACAACATGAGAGGTCCATCATTCTCCTCTGCTGCGTCTCAATCTTGAACTCATGACTCAGCCTACTGTCCAAATGTGCTCTCTATTCTAGATTTGAAGCTTTCGTGACTGCAAGGATTCATATTCTTGGGTTTTTTTCGGTAAAGTCACGTAGGTAAAAAATTTAAATTAATAAAAGTTAAATTAAAATAAAATTAAAATCACGACGTTTCGGAGGCAACACAAGCCTCCGTCTCCAGGTGGAACCGTCACAGCACGCTCGCTGTATCAAGTAAATGAGAAATTCCAAGAGATCCGACCCCGTATATATACTGGTTGAGGGGGGAGGAGCCAGGGCAGGTCCCTGGATAGGAGTTTTTTTTTATTATTATGGTAAGGTTGGTGCGGCTGAAGCTACGGCTAGTCTACATTGTTTTATCATGTTTAGCTTCTTTTTTCACACGCTGGTTTCCTGCTTTAAGTTTTACCCACAAAGCAACGTAGCATCTACATGGCAGGGGCTCAGTCCCATTAGCAGCAGCTGCACTTTAACAACTCTGGCACCCCCCCCCCCCCTCTCAGCCAGTCTACATAACAAAGGCTCAGTCCTTTGTTATGTAGACTAGCCGTAGCTTCAGCCGCACCAACCTTACCATAATAATAAAAAAAAACTCCTATTCAGGGACCTGCCCTGGCTCCTTCCCCCTCAACCAGTATATATACGGGATCGGATCTCTTGGAATTTCTCATTTACTTGATACAGCGAGCGTGCTGTGACGGTTCCACCTGAAGACGGAGGCTTGTGTTGCTTCCGAAACGTTGTGATTTTTATTTTATTTTTTTATTTTACTTTTATTAATTTTAATTTTTTACCTACGTGACTTTAACGAAAAAAACCCAAGAATATGTGCTCTCTATATTGCACTTCGCCGCAGGGTTTTTTTAGCTGCAATTTGCTCAGTTTGGATTACACAGAGCAACATTGTCCATTCCTGCAAAAAGATGGCAGGATCTCCTAAAAGCAGACTTGAAACTCGATACGGGTTTCCTGGGTAAACAAGCATAATAGTAATATCACTTACTGCTGTTTATTGAATACAGATTGCATGTAAGTATATGATAAACACTGTTATGAACACACTGAAATTATAGTTGATGCAAACTGGCCCGGTTTCTGTCTGATACCTTGCAACAATTCACTGGTAAGACCACCTCATCTGTACTTAACTCAGCTCACTTGGTATCCTTAATTATGGACATCTCACTCTCTCCAGGTGATTTGCTTATTAGTTTCGATGTAGTTTCTTTGTTCACCAAAGTTCCTGTGCCCGACACCATTGCAATCATTGAAGATGTGGTTGAAGAAATGGTCCAGAGCTGGTAGGCCATGTGGCCAGATGACGAACATATCATCTATGTATCTCTTTCACAAGGAAGGACGTAGGGTGGATGCCTGGATGGTATTTGTCTCAAATTTCTCCATGAAAACATTGGCTACAACTGGAGATAAGGGAGAACCCATTGGGGTACCTTGAACTTGTTTGTAGAATGTTCCATTCCAGGTGAAGTAAGTGTTGTTGAGGCAGTGTCTAATCAGGGCCGGGACATCAGGATTCAGTGCTTGTTGGACCAAATCTTCAATGATTGCAATGGTGTCAGGCACAGGAACTTTGGTAAACAAATATATCACGTTGAAACTGACAAGCAAATCACCTGGAGATAGTGAGATGTTCTTAATTGAAGATATCAAGTGAGCTGAGATAAGTACAGCTGAGGTGGTCTTACCAGTGAATGGTTGCAAGGTCTCAGACAGAAATCTGGCAAGTTTGTAGGTGAGTGAGATAATGGTGGAGACGACAGGACGGAGTGGTGTACCTTCTTTATGGATTTTTGGTAAGCCATAAAATCTGGGTGGTCTAGCAGCAGAGGGTTTTAAGGAAAGTCGCTTGGTTAGTTCGATTAGAGATGTCGAATCAGTGATGATGTTGTTGGTTTTTGTAATCAGGCAGTTGTTAGGATCTCTATTGATTTTGGTATAGCTGCCATCAATAATAAGTAGGTCCTGAATTTTGTTATTGTATGTGGTTTTGTCCATGATGACAGTGGCATTGCCCTTGTCGGCTGAGAGGATGACTATGTCATCTCTCTTTTTTAGTTGCGAAAGCTCAAGGCGCTCATCTTTGCTGATGTTGCTAGTCGGTGTCTTAGCGTTTTTGAGGAATGCAGCAATTTCTGATCTTGCCACGTCTGCAGGAATGTGTCCCAAACTCTTAAGGGCTACGTCGACCTGGGCAATGATATCATCAACTAGGATGTGTTTAGGGGTGACTGCGAAATTCAACCCTTTAGCTATAACCGATTTTAGGCTGTTGTAAATTGGGCTGTTGCTCTGATTGATAACAATCTTGTCGCCATCTAACTTTTTAATGTATGGATCTGGCTTCTTCTTGGAAAGGAGGTTGAACTTGGAAATCAGGTTATCCCTGCTTTTAGCTGACATTGAGGTGGCTGCAGAAGCTGTCATGTTATCTACATGATCCCAATCAAATGTAGACATTTTTTCAGTCAATGTTTAGTGTGATTTCAAGAGGGTCTTGTCTAAATTATCTAGTTCAAATCGGAGCAGTCTTATTCTCTCTGAGATCAGGGCTAGGCTGGTCCTGAACAAGATCCCTTTAGCATTAGGAGAAGTGACAGCAGCAGATGTGAGTGTAAATGCGATCGGTATTACTTTAGTGTCGCGGCATCTCTTCAGAAAAGTGAGCGATTCGATCATATGAACCTTCTTGTCTCGAAGTTTGTTGGAAGATCTAATATTTGTTTGGAAACCATCCCCCTGATATATATTTATTTATTTTAATATTTTTTTCTTTCTACGTGGCTTTACCGAAAGACCCAAAGAAGAAGACCTACCAGAGAATGGGTTGACGATGACGACATCATAAGAGATTGGTGCCAGAAAGATGTACACTACTTGAGCATATTGGCATAAGACAGAGGAAAGTGGAAACAAATGACAAAATGTGCAGTGGACACCTTTGGGCTATCTGACCATGGATTGCGATGATGATGATGCTAATGTGAAAATTATATTTTCATCCCAAAAGGTACACTATACCGGAAAAACACACAAGCCTGGAGTGCCAAGCAGATGGGACATGGTCTCACCAGACCCCGACATGTGAACGTAAGAACGACAAGAGAAATGTATTAATCATGACTACATTATTTAACGGTAACATCCGAGGGGTAATATTACCAACTAGCAAGAATCCGCGAAAATGTAGAGGCTCTGATGATTTCATAAACTGATTATTTCTCTCAGAAATATTGATTGATCATATGTAGGAATATAAATCTATAAATGAATAAATATATGAATGTCGTAAATAAAGGTATCAATATCATACCTGTCAACTCCTTATCAGTGCCTACCTTATTACAAAGCAATTCATACATTATTGGTCACCCCGTGCCCTTATAAATCTCAACGTTCATCCTACAATGGGGAACTTTGACCGGGTGTGTTGGTGGTTTCCACCGCGCACATTCTATGCATGAGGCCTTACATCATGCCCGACCAGAAACAATGTTTTTTTGTCAGCTCCCTCAAATGCAGGAGGCAGTGGCCATGCACCTCCCCTACCAACTTTTTACGTATGGAGGTTGGCACAACGAGACAGTAGGACTGTGTGCCGATCTCCCAACACATCAACAGCTCTTCATAATTTACGAATGTCGAAGCTGTTGGAGGCCTGTCCTGTCTTGGGCTGGATTTAGCTATGGCACGAATGGGGTCAAGCGTCTCATGTTCCCATTGTACGTGACGCCATTCATCTTGATCCAGTCCAAAATCACGATCGTCGAGGGATAGGCTCTGGTTTGCCTTCCTGAATGTGCACAGGTGCTGTGAGGCATGCCGCGCCAGGTGAGAGTGGTTTACATCTGGGTGAGCCCTTAGCATATGCACAAGTACCTGCATCAGGCAGACACGATAAAGCATCCACATTGGTGTGGCGCAACCCCTTCCACCTCATAGGATAATTCTTGCAGCCTATCAATCTACCTGGACATTTGACCAGAGGGTCGATCGATACGTAACGAGTATTGCAGTGCTGCGTGGTTGCAAATTTCATCAGTACAGATGCAGTGACTAACTCGGAGACGATAAGACTTGGAGGCACTTCTTTATGAACGAGCACCATTGGGATTAACACACTTAATATTTAGTCCGTCTATTATCGGTGACGCTACTTAGCCAGGACAATTGGTAGGCTGTCTGACTAGCAGTGCCCAGAGATGGTAGAGACAGAGATGACGACGAAAAGAATGGTGAAGACAACGAGAAGAATGGTGAAGAGGACGAGAAGAATGGCGAAGACGGACTTCAACAGCATGGCGGGTTCCCACTCCAACAACAGCCCCGAGGTCCCCCACAGTAGCCCCTCTTATACTATCAGTGTGGCCTCGCTCCGCCCCGGCCACGCCCCCTTTCTGGAACCTACTATCGGGTTCCTGGTGGGCCCCTTCCGTGACCCTTTTCACTAGATCCCCCTCTCGTGTATATCCTGGCCGGCTGATGTCAGGACTGCCGTATGCCGCATATCCCCTTTTCCGCCAGCAGCCAGCGCTATGCCACAATGGCCAGGAGCTCTCTCCTCGTTACGCAGCGGCATTGTTCGGCCAATGACAGGAGCCAGCTGCCATATGCTATCACCACCTCCCTGCCCGACTGCACCTGGGATAGGATGGCCCCAATCCCTACATCGCTCGCATCTGTATCCAGTGTGAAGGGCAATGAAAAATCTGTATATACCAATGGTGGCACCTCTGTAAGGAGTGTCTGCAGATTTTTAAAATCCCTGTTCTCTTTTGTACCACACTGGAATCTCTGCCCCTTAGCTGTGAAGTACCGTTGATGACTCTTGGACACCGTTGGTGAGGCACACGTATTTATTCCGTACAAGTAGTCACAACTGTGGACATACAATACTAGAGGGTGTATCGGCCCCCTCACCCGGCTAGCTGGGAATACACTGCTAGCTATCTCTGACCTACCTCCTAGTCCTCCACTAACGGGCTAAGGGAGGCTGTCTGGCCCGACACTGGTAAGTCGGGCTACGGTACCCGGAGTCCCAGAGCACTAGCTCTGGTTCTCGGGACCACGCCGCTGGCTCGGTCCTGCGCAGCCCTGACAAGGGCGGCGTCCCAGGGGAGTCCAGGGCTCTAGCTAGACGATCTTCGGTCTTCACTCGTTTAGCTTTAACATTCTGCCCCGAGCCCTCTGACACATCCCCCTTTATACTCCACCCCCGCTGAGGGGTGGGGCCCCGGGCTGCCTGGTGCGGACGTCGTTGAGAGCACCCCCCCCGTGCACTCACGTAGCCCCGCCCACTGTGTTTGTTTCCCATAAGCTGCCATGCATAGCGGCTCTCTCTCTAACACCCCTACAGCTGTAAGTGCGTGTAGGGGTTTCGCGATGGCTGCAAAATCCTGCACGAATCTGCAGTAATATGAAACAAAACCTATAAATCTTCTAACATCTACCACGGATACAGTTGTGGGCCATTCCTTAACACACCACATCTTTTCTGGATCAGTAGCTTCCCCCTTGCACTATGTGCCCTAAATATCTGACGGAGGGCCGTGTGAGGTGGAATTTAGAAGGCTTAAGTTTTAAATGTGCTTCCCTGATACGTGAGAAAACCGTCCTCCGGACACAATTACGTCGTCCAAATATATCAGGCAAATGTCCCACTGGAGAGCTGTCAGTACCAGCTCCATGAGCCGTTGGAATGTGGCTAGGGCCGTTTGTAATCCCATTGGAAGACAGTTAAAATGAAATAACCCCTGCGGTGTCCTAAAGGCAGTTTTGTGTTTTGAATCCCCATCCAGCGGTAGCTGCCAAAATCCCGATGATAGGTCCAAAGTAAAAACGTATTTGGCTCCCGCTAAGGCATCTAAGGAATCGTCAATCTGCGGTAGCGGATAATCATCCACCATTGTCATCTTATTTAGTCGACAGAAGTCTACGTAAAACCACAATGAATCGTCTAGCTTATTCACCAGGACGATAGGGTCCCCCCATGAGCTCGTGGATGGCGAGATAATATCGGCTTTTAACATCTCATCGATCGCGTTTTGTACGTGAGCTTTATCGACCGGCCCCGCGCGTTTCCTGTCTCTATGTGATGTGACATTAAATGTGCCACCTAAATTGTACGGTCCCTTTCTATAAATGTCCTCAATGTCTTGTAACAATGCCCAATAAAAATTGTGGGCAGAGGAGAAATGCTCACAACAATGAGCGGAGTACTGGGAGGCTAAAATGCAGCAAGTTGGCACTTCACATTGCCTCAAAGTGCAACTTGCCTGGGACAGGCGCCGTGGTGACATCACCAGCACTTATTGGCGAATGGCGGCTGTTGTTGTTAAAGACTGGTGGGGGAATGTCAAGCAAAAGGTGGTGTATAAGTTGGAAAGTGTGTCGTGATTGTTTTTAACATACTTCATTGTGAAATACAAGCGGTCACCTCTTTGAAAGACTAGACACTGCTCTTTAAATGTATTCTGTCTCCATTCCACAGCAATTACGTGTGATTCACCCACTGAAGGTCCACATCTTATAAGCAGTTCCCCATCCAGGCTGGAATTTGGCAGTGCGATTACATACACTTGTGAAAAGGAAATGACACTAAACGGGCCCTCAACGCGAACCTGTCAGGCCGATGGAACCTGGTCAGGCAAGGACCCAGTGTGCGGTAAGGATGATTTAACCTCTGTGAACTTTCACTTTTCCTTTTAATTTGAGATAAAAATGTACACCACATGTATAGCAGGCGGCATAGGCTCTGAGGCTACGTTGTGGGAATGTGAAGGCCATGTAGCAAGTTCAGTCGCTCTACCATATTTAAATGCTCCATCATCTATGCACCTTCAACCTACACTGAACAGCGTGGTGAAGTTCAGTCAAATAACCTCCATGACCTGCATGATGTAGAGAGGTACTCATCCAGCAGTAGATTGCATACCAACCTTGTTAAAGACCAATTCAGACCTTATTGGTCACCCCGTGCCCTTATAAATGTCAACGTTCATCCGACAAAGTCCCATCACAAGGGAGAAACGCAAATAGACAAAAAATTGCCCGTATTGAAACAGCTGTACGCCGTATGGACCTGACAACTCAATTTCCCTGTACAAGAATACGGGTAAACCGTATGGGTCGACAGGTATGAGATTGACAAAAGGGCTATGTATGAGTCTACACATCATAAGATTTGATGGAGAGGTCAAAGCAAAGAATATAGTTTTTTTTATCATACCTTGCATCGATTTTGTTTTTAAGTTATCCTGAGTCGTACTTGGTTGGGTAAACACGCACGTTATAAAATATTAACAGTTGTGAAAACCTTGCCTTAAAATACCACAACAAATATTGGTGACAACTGCAAATTGACAATTATTTAGAACAATGTAGGTTAACAATTTTGTCAAAATTACATTAATTAAAAAAACATGTCTTTTTTACAGTGCACAGTTTTAAACAAAGTCACAACTTTTCGATTTAGTCACGAAAGCTTTAAATCGAAAGTCTTCTACGTGACTTTACCGAAAGAACCAAGAAGGAAAAGTCACAACTTTTTGAAATGTTAAACATTTGTAATTGCAAGACTCATTCACAATACATTTACTAATATTGAATTGGATATTGTATATGAGGTTATTACATGACATAAATCGCTATTGTATGAGACTGTCATGTACCATTGTATTCTGCTATCCTCTGCAGTCTTTAATTGCCCACCTCCATCCGAACCATGGCAAGGACGCTGGATTGGGAATGACTATTCCTTGGGGAGCTCCATCACATTAAAATGCAACAAAGGGTAATGTATATTATAATTTATAGTTTTGTACATTTGGTATTTGGGCCGTTGTTCGTGCAAAGATACCACAAAGTCACTATGTCACAGACACAGTTTTCAATAGTTTCACTTTAAGGGCCATGTTGCTCTATAGAATCCCAGTTTAGAAGTTAGTGGCTATTTTTTTTTTTATTTGGCAAATATAGACCATGAAGCCGGCACACAATGGCTACTTGTTTCATTTAATGTCAGGGAATGTGTAATGCACACTGAAGCAGATGGTGTGTGTTTTTGGTTCACACACCCGCAGTAATAACCAGGGCGACCGACTAGAATTGAACCACAAACCTCTGAAACAAGTAGCAGACGTGCTACCACTCGGCCATGTGACCTTTTCAAACGATCGATTGCCATCGTGGTGCTTGGCACAATACACATTTGCAAGGGATTGTTTTACATTACAGTAATTAGGTTTGCTATATATCACGTAAATTACTTGTTCAAAAAGCACCCGGAAGCCTGCCACATGCGACCTCCCAATCGACTAACTGCGGCGAACCCTGTAAATGTTACGGGATGGACAGAGGGATTTAATAAATTGCCCCATCATTTCAACTGATGCACCAGGTGTGCTTATACCAAGCTTTAAAAAAAATGTCACGCCTCATAACTCAAATGGGGAAAAAAATGTTGGTGCAGGAATCAAATTGTTGGCCCCTTATCAACGTGCATCAATGCGATGTATCGATTCACCAGAGGTCACATTTTATGGCCCTTACTCTTAAGTAAGAGAGTCCTGTTGAAGTGGTCTATGATACCAGCTCACTCTGAATGTGCCACATCTCATCAGATGTCAGGAGCTAAACAGGTTGAGTTTGGATAGTGCTGAAAATACAGTGCCTCATCAAATACAGTGATTCAGTGTCATGCCTTTCAAATCTGGCCTAAATAAGTGGAATATCCGTTATTGGAGATTCCTGATGCCACATTATTTGTTCATTTTACAACCTCTCATCTATCACAGTGGCTGGCTTGATGTTTGGTAGGTGTTTTGTGAAGGTTAATAATTTACTCTTGGTTTTCGCCAGTTTATTGGTCCACTGCTGTTCTTGCACTACACTCTCCATCTTGGTGCCCTCATCTGGAAGTAAGGCTTCTAGTATTATGCTGCTGATATTGATCTTTAGTTCAGTATCTCTGACATCTAGGTCTCACTGCGACTGTTGTCTTGTCACCAACTAAAGCTCAACATGGATTGCCATAAAGTGATTGTATTTCCCACCTCCTCCACACCCACGCTTTGTGTTTTTACCTGTCAATCTTCAACGGCATTGTTAAATCTCTTCCTTGGATCCTTTACCCTAATGTCTTGCTCAACTCTGACCTCTTATTTGCACTTCGCATACACCGCACTGTCATATCACGCCTACCCATTCTCCAGAACAATAACATTTCGCATTGTGTTATAAGCTTCACTGCTGTTGCACTCACATACGCCCTTGTCAGCTCATGCATTGAATACTGCAGTCACCTGTCCAGCCTTCCATTATCCAACCTTTTACCATTTCAATCCATCTAGCACTCCGCATCCAGGATTGTTCACCAATTCCCCCACTTGTCGCTCCCACCTTCCCCGTCATTGTTGGCTCTTCCTGGCTACCCATGCCATTCTGCTATTCCATCAAACTACATCCAGAGTTGTGTATTCAGATGCGCTTCCGTGGCCATCTGGAAATTTGTTCCTTCCGATATTAGGAAGCCACTGGATCTATGCACTTTAAATATGGATTGAAAACTTTTTTTTTTACAACTGTTTGTGTTTTAGTTTGTTGTCCTTCCCCCCGCACCTCTGCGTAGCACGGTTGGCTAAGTACGATGCGAAAGAAGCTCAACATAAATACATGAATTCCATACCTGTCAACCCATATGGTGTACCCGTATTATTATACAGGTCCAATACGGGCAAAATACAGTAATTGTCTATTTGTTTGCGTTTCTCTCTTGTGATGGGACTTTGTAGGATGAACGTTGAGATTTATAAGGGCACGGGGTGACAAATAAGGTCTGAATTGGTCTGTAATAAGGTAGGCACTGATAAGGAGTTGACAGATATGGCGTTCTCAATATCGCTACTCGACCCGTGGAAATCCCTACCCCCACCCTCTGCCTCGCCACCGCCCAGCATTTAAATCCCTCCGTGAAATCCAGGTCTTCCACCCCGCCTGGTCTTCCTTGCACCTCCTTAATTCATTTTGTTCCCACCGTCCCGAACCCTGCATTGTCTTCTCTCCGCACCAGACTTTCTCCTTCGTATTTGTACGTATGTACGTTGAACTTGTTTCCCACCGTACGTAGCCAAATGTGCTAATCGAGGAATCTCTAAGGAAGTTGAACGTCCTGCATCCTGTCCTCTTGTGTATGTAAAGTATGATGCTGATGGCGAATCTTCTGCTTTTTCACCCAGTTACATGGTGGCAGGTTCTGATAAACAGACCTGTCACGAAGATCAAACGTGGTACCCTTCACAGTCCCCTACATGTCAGCGTAAGTTACCACCCTTGTATCATGTAAAGAGCAGTTTTATAAGGAACTTAAGTGATAATTGTTTACACTCTTGCCAAATGTTGATGTAGTCATAGGGCTTATATCATTATCTAAATATTTTGAGTTAAGATCCCAGTGTGGCTCTGACTTCCTGGATCTCGTCCGGCCGGCACTTGACGTAGTCTCCGTCCTCCCTGGCTCCTCCCCCCCTCTTACCCTATATACTCGCTTGTCACAAATAGCTCTCTCTACTCACTACAGTAATTTTGTTGTGGCAGTTCCACCTGATGACGGAAGCTTGTGTTGCCTCCGAAACGTCGTGATTTAATTTAGTTGTTTTCATTGTTAGTTTATTAAAATTTTTACCTACGTGACTTTACCGAAGGAACCAAATAATACCAATGATTAATGTTGCAGCTCACCGGGAAGCTGAAGAACAATTTTCATCAGATAGGACGTTTTGCTTGAGAAATGTTAAGCATCCTCAGCACGCGATGGAGGCATCCAGGGAGTCAGAGTTGCACCATATACAGTGGAATCTCGGTATACGTCGTTAATTCGTTCCAGAAGGTAGGACTTATACCGAAAATGACGTATACCAAACGAATTTTTCCCATAAGAAATAAAGGGAAAGGAAATAATGCGTTCCAGAGGAAAATACATTTTATTTTATATGGCATATTATACATTAATGGGGTTGTATAAAATAATTTAGACACTAATTACTAAAATGCATACAGAAGCCACGTGACCGCGCTGCTGCCAGCTGCGCTGGTCACGTGGCGTGCCTCAATCCCGCACGTCGTGCGCGCCTCGACCCGGGGCTCCACCCTCCATGGGGGCAGCCCCCGACGTCCCCCGCCCCTCTCCCCCAAGTCCCCCGCCCCTCTCCACCACGCCACCCCGCCCCTCTCGCTTTGTTTCAGTCGTGAACGGGGTATATGCGGGTTCTGTACGCGGTGACTCATCCAGACCCATACAAGTTCTAGCAAACGCGTCGGATCCCAAGACAGTTTTTCTCTCGACAAAACACGACGTATACCAAATTGGACGTATTCCGAAGCGGTCGTACACCGAGGTTCCACTGTATTTGCATGCCTAACCCACCCAACATGCGATTATGAATACTGATATCGGCTGCAAAAGTATAAATGTTTTTGAATATAGAAATGATTCTTAAATGGTGCCCCGAGTGCCACGAGAGCCATTTTGGAATTGACCCTGTGAGACCTAAAAGTCTATTGTAGGGCAAGGAGTCGTTGTGCTAATCACGTTATTTATATAATATGGGGTATGGTGTAGTTGCTCCAGACAAGCCAGACCCTATATGTCACATTGTTATGGCATTACTCATTCACAGGCTGATCGTACAATATAAATAAATAAATAAAAAAGCAGGTCTACTTTATAAGTATTGTTCATAATCAACGATTTTTGGGTTTAGATCGCGTTATTTATAAATGTGTCGTAACCCTCCACCACCCGACACGGCCAATCAGTAAAAAAAGTGTCACGTTGACAAAAGACAAATAGTTCACTGCTTTAGCCCACCGGTGTGTTGAAGCGTGAAACCACAACATTTACAATTTGAGTACGACGTTTCGCTGGTAATTGCATCCAGCATCATCGGGCAATTCGCCAGAATGGTGAGGCTCTGCTGTGTCTCCCGTTCTTATATAGAGCAGCAGCAGGGTGACGTCATCATTAACTCATTAACTCATCAGGTGCAAAGATTTGAGGGGGGGGGGTTATTGTAATTATATACTTGATTAGTAATAAGGCTATTGTTACGATGCGAGTTGTAGATTAGTAATCATTTGGAATGTGTTCTATTGTGATTATGCTACATTAATAATCAGTTAGTGCTTGTTTCCCTTATAAGGAATTGTAATGCATCTTATTTAATAATACGCTTCCAGGCCGCACTAAGCCTGTAGCTGTCTGAGCGATTAAAGTTATTTCTGTTTCTCTCAATCTCAATGGATTCTCTAATTAGTCTTTGCCAGTAGTAACTAGTTTTACACAACACTTCAACGTTGTCAAAATCAATTGAGTGTCCCTGTTGGCAAGCATGTTCTGCCACTGCCGACAGTTGTGTTTGCGATAGTTTAATATTTCTCTGGTGTTCTTTTAGTCTTACACTAACGTTACGCCCTGTCTGTCCAATATAGCATCTGCCACATACACAATTAATCCGATATACACCTTCTGTTGATAATTTAGGTAATTCGTCTTTAGTGCACGTTACTAGTTGTTGAATTTTGTGTACTGTACCAAATCTTACTGTAATGTTTTGCTTTTGCAAAACACGGGCTAATTTGTCAGTTACTCCTGAGATAAATGGTATTTTTATTGTTTTAATAATCTGATCGCTTTCAGCAGTGTTGCTTTGCGATCGTGATTTGGCATTTAGTGCTCTGTTAACTTGAGCATTATTGTAGCCATTCTGTCTTAGTGCTTCTTTAACATGTTTAATCTCTCTCACTAGACTTTCATCATCTGACACTGTTTTAGCCCGATGTATGAGCGTCTTGATTAGAGAGGATTTCTGAGCTGGGTGATGATGCGATTTCGCATTCAGATAGGCATCAGTATGCGTTTGCTTTCTGTAAACGCTGTGTGTTATTTTACCATTTAGGCCATGCCCAAGTAAAATATCCAGGAACGGGAGTGTGTTATTCACCTCCATTTCCATGGTGAACTGAATGGCCGGGTTTTGTGCATTGAGATGATTTAGAAAATCGTTAAGTGTATCTTTACCATGTGGCCAGACAACCAAAGTGTCATCCACATATCTAAACCAAAAGGATGGTTTTAATGTGCTCGAGGCAAGTGCTCTGGTTTCAAAGTTTTCCATGTACAAATTTGCTATAGCAGGAGATAAAGGAGAGCCCATTGCTGCTCCCTCCCTTTGTTTAAAGAATTCACCTCTCCATAAGAAGTAAGTGTTATTTAAACAATGTTCAGCGAGTTTCGGAATATCTTTTGGTAAATCTGTATTCTTTACCAGTGTATCAAGTAATTTAAGCGACTCGCTCACTGGAACCTTAGTGAATAGCGAAATCACATCAAAACTCACCAAAATATCATTAGGGTTAAGTTTAATATCTTTGATCATATTCACAAGATGTTCTGAATTTCTTATGAATGATGATGTCCTACCGATGTAGGGCTGTATTTGTTTAGTTACATATTTTGCTAATTTATTCTTTAAACAAAGGGAGGGAGCAGCAATGGGCTCTCCTTTATCTCCTGCTATAGCAAATTTGTACATGGAAAACTTTGAAACCAGAGCACTTGCCTCGAGCACATTAAAACCATCCTTTTGGTTTAGATATGTGGATGACACTTTGGTTGTCTGGCCACATGGTAAAGATACACTTAACGATTTTCTAAATCATCTCAATGCACAAAACCCGGCCATTCAGTTCACCATGGAAATGGAGGTGAATAACACACTCCCGTTCCTGGATATTTTACTTGGGCATGGCCTAAATGGTAAAATAACACACAGCGTTTACAGAAAGCAAACGCATACTGATGCCTATCTGAATGCGAAATCGCATCATCACCCAGCTCAGAAATCCTCTCTAATCAAGACGCTCATACATCGGGCTAAAACAGTGTCAGATGATGAAAGTCTAGTGAGAGAGATTAAACATGTTAAAGAAGCACTAAGACAGAATGGCTACAATAATGCTCAAGTTAACAGAGCACTAAATGCCAAATCACGATCGCAAAGCAACACTGCTGAAAGCGATCAGATTATTAAAACAATAAAAATACCATTTATCTCAGGAGTAACTGACAAATTAGCCCGTGTTTTGCAAAAGCAAAACATTACAGTAAGATTTGGTACAGTACACAAAATTCAACAACTAGTAACGTGCACTAAAGACGAATTACCTAAATTATCAACAGAAGGTGTATATCGGATTAATTGTGTATGTGGCAGATGCTATATTGGACAGACAGGGCGTAACGTTAGTGTAAGACTAAAAGAACACCAGAGAAATATTAAACTATCGCAAACACAACTGTCGGCAGTGGCAGAACATGCTTGCCAACAGGGACACTCAATTGATTTTGACAACGTTGAAGTGTTGTGTAAAACTAGTTACTACTGGCAAAGACTAATTAGAGAATCCATTGAGATTGAGAGAAACAGAAATAACTTTAATCGCTCAGACAGCTACAGGCTTAGTGCGGCCTGGAAGCGTATTATTAAATAAGATGCATTACAATTCCTTATAAGGGAAACAAGCACTAACTGATTATTAATGTAGCATAATCACAATAGAACACATTCCAAATGATTACTAATCTACAACTCGCATCGTAACAATAGCCTTATTACTAATCAAGTATATAATTACAATAACCCCCCCCCTCAAATCTTTGCACCTGATGAGTTAATGAGTTAATGATGACGTCACCCTGCTGCTGCTCTATATAAGAACGGGAGACACAGCAGAGCCTCACCATTCTGGCGAATTGCCCGATGATGCTGGATGCAATTACCAGCGAAACGTCGTACTCAAATTGTAAATGTTGTGGTTTCACGCTTCAACACACCGGTGGGCTAAAGCAGTGAACTATTTGTCTTTTGTCAACGTGACACTTTTTTTTACTGATTGGCCGTGTCGGGTGGTGGAGGGTTACGACACATTTATAAATAACGCGATCTAAACCCAAAAATCGTTGATTATGAACAATATTGGTCGCGAAAGCCTACGTGTTAAACTTTATAAGTATTGATGAACTATATTCTATATATTAAAAAGAGTCGATAAAGGTGCTTCAACTAAACGTTAGGCACATTGTGGGGTCCTATTTGCAGTGTATATGTACTAATCATGACTTACGTGTATATACAGTGTACATATAATCATATAGATTTTGACAGACTTGAGAATCGTCCTGTCAACGAGCACTTGTGAAGGCCGGCACGGCGCATGAGGGGGTGGGTGGCCAACAAACGCTACGCCTATTTATTGAAGACCTATTGTTCTGGTGAAAGTATCCACAGATACTCTTAACTATTGCAGGCCACCCAATCATATTTATCCAAGATACTAGACTTCTGGAGATCTGAATGGCTCAAATCTTGATCTTGTCCACGTTAAACCTGAGTGGCATGATAATTGCTCCCCCAAGTGATATCTCCAGATGTGTGCAATTTCACACGTAAGATACGTGTGTTGGGTATTGCGATGCATACAAATGCTAAAATTGGTGCATTCAGTGGAGATGTCTGCATGTGTGTGGGAATGATTTTGAAGCTGTGGGAATCGGTGGTGATGGGGGCCCATCGTGTCATGTAGCCAAGGAAGACAGTGAAGGCTGTTCATGGGGCACAGTATATATGTGTTGCTCACCTTTCAAGGAATTGTGCGGGCAACTGCTCCATGGGTGTCCGTGTCTTACAGAGCAAAATGTCACTAACATTCCTGTTAATTAATAAATTGTTTATCTTCCAATTTGATTTTTTTACAAATTTGCTTTCCTCAACAGGTACTTGTGATCAACCAATAGATCCCTTTGGACGTCTTTCAGACCAGCACAAAAGCAAAAATGTTTTCACACAGGGAGATATTGTGAGGGTCACATGCTCAAATCGACAGCCATATGAAGGCTACAATCTACAATGCTACGATGGACAATGGGCCCCACCCGGCTCCCTCGGGGCTTTTAGATGGAACACATGTGGTGGTAAATCATATACATTCAATTTCACACACTTTACGTTTGGGAGAGACAATTTAATTTGACTACACTGGCACTTCAAATATTTATTACGTGTGGCGCCTTACATGCAAAAATTAGTGAATGAGGTATACGCATTTTTCAGAAGCCATTGTAAAAACAAATTCGCAAGAAAATGAAAGTGAGGGCTACAAGGCATGTGCCATAATCCAGTTAACATGGTCACAGTATTATTCACCGAATGTTTTTTCATATAATGATGAACTCTCTGTGGAAAATTTGCCGCTTTCCACGCTAAGCAATTCATGAAGGGACCATTCCACAATTGAACCTTAGGGTGGGAAACAGGGGTCCCGAATAAACGGAAGTCCAAATCGTAATAAATACAAAAAAAATTTGGCGACTCCGTCCCACCACGCACATTAACGCCGCGACCCACCTGGCGCAGATCATTCTGTTGTCGTGTCGTCCAAGCACAGCAACGAGGACGAATGCGCAGAAGAAAAAAAACATTGATTCGCGCATCATGTAGAGCTCGTCGAGTGGAATAGATTGCCGTATCGTTCGCCTTCAACAGACATAAAATTACGTCGCAACGCAGTTTATGCGAGAGCCGGGGGCTTATGAGACCCCGGGGGCTTATGGGACCCCGGGGGCTTACGGGACCCCGGGGGCTTACGGGACCCCGGGGGCTTACGGGACCCCGGGGGCTTACGGGACCCCGGGGGCTTACGGGACCCCGGGGGCTTACGGGACCCCGGGGGCTTACGGGACCCCGGGGGCTTATGGTAATGTTTAGAAAATTGGGCTGGAAACCTATTACCTGAGTTTGACTTCAGGCTATAACAAATATCAGTGGCTCTTAACCATTTCTAACACTATCTGGAAATGTAGAGCTTCGAATCTAGTTTAAAGTTCAGCAAGTGTAATGCTTGTGGCACATTGTAGCTCTTGTCCATGGACGCATCACGTGAACTAATAACAATTGAAAATAAAAATCCTCACGCCCAATACTGCAAGTTCGTTTTTGATACATTTTTGCTTAATTAGAATCGGAGTATAAATTGTACAATAACTCCAATTGTGTATGTGCATTTTACTTTGTATATATACGTAGTTGTGCTTGATTTCCTGCTCAAATGAGTGTGGGGGTAGTGGAAGTTCCACATTACTATTGTGGGGCCCAGTTTCTCCAACGGACAACCACTGCTGCTATTCCACAAGTTGGTTACCTCAATTATCACCCAAAGAGGGATGATGGATGAGTGAAACGTTTCCCATTTCGCATGTGCAGTATTCTAGTATTCTAAGTGCGTAACATTAATGCCGAGTGAGCTGTCATTGCTAGAGACAAATGCTGTTAATTTGTGCAAAAGCAGCCGCTGGATTTGTCTCGTGCTTGGTATCTCCACGTGGCTGGGCATGAGTACTGAAAAAACAGCGAATTGACTAACGTGTGTTCTGCTCTCTGCAGGGTTCTGTTTGAGGCCTCCGTCACAAGTCAAAGCAACGCTATCGTCGAGATTCACCTATAAAAACATGTATAATGTGGACGATTACTTGTACTTTGATTGTGACAGTTCCCATTCCAGAAGACGTGGGTATTATCTTTACTGCAGACAGGACCATACGAAGCAAACTAATTGGGTGAATGACTGCGGTAGGGAACCATGTTGCTCATGATAGAAAATATCACGACAACTGGCTTCACCGATTTCCTAATGATAATGCACACGGCTATATTTCAGTTGGCCAGATTGACTTATTCTCATTACTTACATTCTATTATAACTGCAACATGTCGACCATAATATACAAATTTGATATAATTAAACAAGCGTTAACTTACAATGAACAATAGCCTCATTAATCACATAAATTCCTGATTAAAAAATAAATTATGTCATTTTAACTAATTGATTTTAGCTGTTGATTTATAGTACAATGATTTTATTGTCGTTCAACATCCGTTGACTGTAGTGTAATGGTGTTATTTTTCTAATGTGCTATCTTGGATTACAATTTCATCAATAAAAAAGCTAAATTAATTTTGTGTCTACAGTGCAAAAGCAATGTCATGAAATTATGACACGTTGGGAATGTATTGCCTGCAAAAGTGAAGTGATATTAAAAAAAACTGCTTAAGACGATTTCCACATTGAACAGTTGTAAAATCTGATGTGATTTTAATGGCACACGTTAAAAAATGAAATGCAGATCCAACTATACAGCTTTCATCGTGCAATGTATTCAATGTT
Organism: Lampetra fluviatilis; assembly: GCF_964198595.1. NCBI lineage: Eukaryota > Metazoa > Chordata > Hyperoartia > Petromyzontiformes > Petromyzontidae > Lampetra > Lampetra fluviatilis. Next base: position 7,683,578 of record NC_136312.1, on the reverse strand, counting down.
AAACACCCATTATTGAAGGGCAGATCAACAAAAATGAAACATAACATAGTTATATTAAATGGAGCTCAGAAGTCATAAACCAGAACACCGTGGGATCTCGAGTTTTTCCTGGCTGATGCGTTTTTTATAAGCGCATGCACGCACTATTATAGTGACATAGATTCACTGCATATATGATATCTGATACGAATGCAACATTTGATAAAAATAATGCTCAAAATACAGGTCAATGGACAGATACGTTTTCATCATCATGATCATCAAGAATTGTTTATCCATTGCTAGCTGAAGGCTTCCAAATGTCACCATTCCGCCATGGTTCTGCGCTGTAACAGCCCAACTCCTGCACGTAGAACTGATGACAGGGCCCAGCGGAAGCGTATTCGCCACTTCTGCTAGAGGTTTGGGGTTGGAATCTTACAGGCCGCTCTGGTTAATACTGCGGGTGGATGAATAATAAATACGTGCTCTCTGGTTCACAGTGGACATTAAAGATTTGATATTGTTCAAAATGACTAAGCCATGTTCTGCCTGTATCATGATGAAAAGTTGCCAAATTTTCCAAATAGCAATCTTCGCCTACCCCTACTGGTTGACTGTCTACTTGCAGTCATCTTGTGGTGCAGACAGCTGTCACTGGGGGTGCCCTTCGAATGTTTGAGATAAGACGTGATGCAAGGTACTCTTGAGTTGCCGAGGCATTTAAGCACCGTACATATATAGCCTTTTAACATATTGTTAGCACCTTAGTTTAACACGCAGAAAATGCCTATTAAAGCCGATATGGCACACGACAACATGCACAATAACAACTCTTGCACAAATATATGTTCCAAAGTCATGCTCACAATATTTTAAAAGCAGTAAAGAAATAGCCTGACTGTATTTACTTAGACATAGACCGGATGACGTCACGGCAACGACGTTGAATGGGGGTTGCCATCAGAATATTTAGACTGGAGGAATCCGATGAGCTATGAAGCGCTTTTTCACAGATAGGAAAGGTAAACAAATCACTTAAAATATATACAAATACAACTAAACGGTGAGGTTTTTTTCTTATCAGGTAAAGCCCACTGAGATATTCACTTATTTTTCAGAAGCGACCTGCCCTCAAATGGTAGCTCAACAAAGTGGCTCATCGTGTGGACATTTCTAACAGCAAAATAATCTAAATCCTGGCCACGCATCGGGCCTTGAGCACACTTTACTAGCCGGCTGGGCCACATTACACGTGGTTGGTTCACTCTTTGGGGCTCGACGTCCACCACGACGACCTCTACCCTCTCGTCCACCTCATCACACCGCGCCTGCCACCCGCGTTTCCGTCGTTTCGACAAGACATGCTGGCCGACTGAGGCTGCTCCGGATTCACTCATCGGCGGGAATTTCGCGCATCACACCCCCGACGTGCGTTTACGATGCCCACACGCACTCCCACACAGTGCTAGCCTCAGAACCACTACTCTGAAACTGTATATTTGGAGATTGTATGTTCTCCGCATGGTTGCGTGGATTTTTTCTCGTTCCTCCAGTTTTTTTCTATCCACATTTAAAAGCAACGTGGGTTTAGAATACTTGGCTGCTATAAATTTCCACGCGGTAATCCACTTCGCTGAGCTATCATTTGTGGTCAGGTCACTTCTGAAAAAGAGCTGTATAGCTCTCCGAGTCTAACCTGGTAAAATAAAATAAAAGTTTTTTTTATTGTAAAAAAGGCAGTGGTTTCTTCAGGTGTGATACCTGGAGCTATCCTCTATGTAATATGGTTCATTTCGTGCGGTATCTGAATTTATCTCAGAGATCAGTAGACATTTCCTCCACCAAATTGTATTTCTAGAATGTGTTTTGGTTCCATTTTGCTCTCTTTACGGATATTATATCAGTTTCAGGTAATTTTCTCATGATTTTACAGAGTTCTGTGTTATTTTACTTTTCGAACTTTTAGCCTTGTCACGTTCCATTATAACAATAATCACCTGTGTACCATCTACATACCCTTTAATTCACACATGCCGTGTTATGCCCACATTGAGAAGCTGGTTATTTTTTTTCATACATTTCATATCAACTTCATTGATGACACAAACTAAAATGTAAATGACAATGCAAAAGCAGTTGAACATTTTCCAGACTTTAAATTGTATTGCCAGACCTTTATTCTTGGGAGATTAGGACTGCTAAATGAAATGTACTGTAATTCAGCAGCTTGTACTAACAGAAAAATTATACAAAAACATTAAATTGGTGTCATTTGTATAAGACATTATACTTGTGCTTATCTTACATTCTAACTATTGTGAATAAAAAAATGTGATGGGTGTGACAGTTTTGACAATGCAGTAACTTTGAGTCAGGCTTGGTCATTCTTTAAGCGATGCACGTATTTTCAGTCCAACATAGTGCTAATAATCAGGAACATAAAATAATATCAACAAGGGTGTAGGTTTGTCTGCGCTGTGGAATTGAATAATTTGTGCGTATTGCTACAGAAGAACAATGCATTAAGCTGGACCCAAAGAGTGACCAATGGAGAAGTAAGAAAAAGGTTGCACATAGAAGACCCCAGATGCAGGCAGTGATGAGACGGAAACTGGCACTATTTGGACACATGGAGAATGTACAACAGGAAAATTAAAAGTGTTCAGGGGAAAAATGGAAGGAACAGAAAAGAGAGGAAGACCTACCAGATAATGGCTCGACGACATAGGAGTTTGGTGCGAGAAAGATGTGCACGACTTGAGCATATTGGCTCAAGACAGAGGAAAGTGAAAACAAACAAATTACGGAATGTGCAGTGAACACCTACGGGCTATCTGCCCATGGATTGTGATGATGATGATGATTTTTATACGTGAGGTTTTCTTCGCAATTCGAGTTTCATCATCGTGTGAAGCATTATCAGGCTGCATGTATTACAGGCTTCTAAGCTACTGCATCATTCGAATCCGGCTGCGAGAGGTTTTGCTGCAAAAAAACACTTGAGGAAATGTTCACTGTAGGCATAGGTTAGCTGGGTAATTTTAGTTCAAAGATACGAGTTTCGTAATGTTTCGGATGGCTTGGCGATTGAGTAACGTGTGCGCCTTTGCGGTGCATAAGTCTTGTAATGCTACAGCAACGGATCAGCTCTGCCGGTGCTTCTGCCCCCTCGCAAGCCCTCACACGAGCACACACACATACTCCCACGTAGGATCTCGTGGGGGAGTCACCTGGCCTCTGCGTTTTCACCCGAGAGCCCCCTCGTTGGGGTGCTTCACGGTTTCCCGGGGCTAGGGATTGGCAGATTCCCCCCAGGTCGAATGGCACTGCGGCGCTGTGAATTAACTTACAATTGTATGGCCACGGCAAGCCCACTAAGCAACCACATTGAGAACACACGCAGCACAAGGGAATGGGGCCTTGGGGGGAGCAAAGCTCCCAGAGAGCAACAGGAATAAGAGGGCAAGCGTGTAAACAATGGGCTAGGGCACCATGGGGAGGCGGGCTGAGCCAGGTAGGGGGGGGGGTGGAACAGGAGCAGGCTGAACATACGGTACACCGGATGGGCTGATGGAGCACGCAGGGGAGGCGCTCTGATTGGCTGAGGGGACCGCCCAGCTTCGTCGAGGACCTCTTTGATGTGGGAAAGGATACAGGGCGGGAAGAGGACAACGAGAGCAGTCTTCTTTAGTCAGCGAGCCGCGCCACGAGCCTTCCAGCCACTCGAGCATCCGAGATACGCGGCCGAGCGCAGCTGGAACACGACACGGACAGGGATCTCCAGCGTCCTCGTCTCTCCGACTCCCAACACGATCGTGAGTACGTCAAAGGGGTGAGGAATAGCGTGAGGACGCCACGTGGGCTTAATTCGAAATAGGCGAGGAGGGTTGGGAACAGGCAGGTGAGACGCTGCTCGCTGGGGGGATTTCGGCTCCGGGTCACGTAGCATTTACTTGCAGTCGCGCCGGAAATAAAACTCTAGCATAAAATACCGACGTGTGGTTTCTGTGGGTGTGGAGGGGTGCTGGGAGTAGGGTGGGGCAGGTGTGAACAACGGGTGAAACGCGTGCAGCAGCTTCTTTCGTTTCACCATTGTGCCCGGGTTTTGTGCGCGAATCCTGCCGGCGCTCATTCGTCGTTGCGCCCGGGTTTTGTACCCTATTTCCGTCGGTGTGCGTTCACCATTGTACCCACGTGTTTGCGCTCGCCCATGCGTGTTTGGTCGGGGATTAACGCGCGTGCATTGTCATCAATAGTGTGCCATTGCCCTGGGAATTAACGCGCAAACCCTACCATCATTAATTTGGTGCTGCTGGTGGTGGTGCTGGTGTGTACGCGGGGAGTGCGTGGCTAACCCCAGGTGGCCGAGAGCCAGCCACGAGTCATGCCTCACAGAGAGGACGTGGAGGCAGCGAGGCCGATGACTCGATCGGCGGCGGGAGGAGGGGGGAAGAGGAAGGGGTAGAGAAGTCGGGGAGCATCAGACCCCACAATCTGTTTAGTGTCGTAACCTCCATGACATCGTGACGGGTTCCGAGGTCAGCCCCGCTGTATGTATGTGGAACTTCTTTCGCACCATACGCAGACAACCGTGCTAATCGGAGGTGTGGATTAATGCTTAACGCTGTTTGTAAATCAGGATCTCGGAGCTGACACCACCTTCACCCCCACACGCAGAGCATTCGAAATGTATCCTGCACGGTATCCACACCGGCGCGCTCCCTGATAACTGCTCGTACCTCTGCACTCGGGCTCGACCCCATTCCACGTGCCGTCCGCCTGGCACATGCGCTCTGTGGAGCCCAGCAGCACCTGGGCCTTGTTGCAGCTGTAGGTGATGACGCTGTCGAACTCCAGTTTCGTGAGTGCCTCCACCTCCAGCGACAGCCTCTTGGTGGGCAACTGGCACAGCACGGCTGTGCCACAAGGACATCGCGGTTAGGTACGTACAAATGTTGAACTTCCTGCGCAACGTACATAGCCAATCGTACGAATCGGAGGGGCGTTAGAGACATCGACTACCGCGCAGGTTTTCCGCGCAAGTGTCACTGTCTAGAGGCAGCACGCATGGGGTGCTAGGGACATCGTGGGTTGGACACGTTGGCTGTTAAGTTCGCTGCCACGCATATAAAGGATTTATAGTGAAAAACTTTGTTTTTACGGGTTATACTTATATACATCGGGGTTCACGACCAATATGAGCATGGGTTTCTTATGGGTTAGTGTAGGTATAGTGTAAATGTTTAACCATTCCCCTCCACCACCCGACAGCCAATAAAATCAAGTTGTCACATCAGCAAATGAGACATGTTTTGTTTATTGTGGAATGCTGCAAATTTGTTTTTACAATTTTACAAGACGGACATCCAGCAGCATCAGGTGTGAACACAAGCTCTGTTCTCGCATGAAATACCTTCCTGATCTGAGTCCATAAGTAGGAAGTACACGTTTTGCCTGCATTTGCTGAAAAAAAAATATCAGTTGGCCTCTTTGCCCATGAGCTGTCGGGTGGTGGAGAGCGATAGTCACATTTTACGTTATACCTACACGATGATGTAACCTGAAATTAACTATGAATCACTTTGTAAGTTTGTGTATTTGTCTCTGACACCTCTACGATTATCTGTGTCCATCTCTCCTTCCACACATTACAACTTTGCGCTCTCACTGAGCAAGCCGGAGTAAGCTTGTTCCTTTTATGATCCCAGAATATATTACAGAACAAGAAGGAGATGAAGAGCAGTACTGTCAGTACATCAGCGCCCACATTCAATGGTGTATTTAACGAATGCAGCTGAAGGAAAATGGTGAGATGGCCAGGCCTGGCTACTTTTGCCATACCAATTGCCTATCCCTAAAGGGCCCTATTCTTAGCTACGGCTCGGCGCAGGTTTGGCTCTGGCCTAAGTGAGCCAGCTCAGAGCGGTGCTTAACCTGAGACCCCTCTGAGCATGGTCCCAGCTATGCTCAAAGTATTTTATGAACCGAGCCTGAGCCAAGCTATGGCTGAGCAGCTCATGCATTTTTGCAAAGCAATAGAGCAGTTCATGCCTGAGCTGATCCGTGTTAGAAAGCCAATCCAGAGTCGAGCCATGGCTAAGAATACGGCCCTAAGGCTGAGTCTTGGAGACAGTGGCTGGAGATGAAGCCGAGCGTGCGTGCGGAGGACCCTGCATTGTGGTTCCCGGCCCGGTCCTCACGTTGACAGATGGGGAAGGTGAACGACCACGTCCCGTCCGCCATGCACTCCCTGGTCGTGTGTCGCTCCGAGATGATGTACCTTGCAGGAGGGTTCGCGGAAAAGCAGAGCAAATAAAAAAAAGCCAATCGAGTGATTGTGGTCATCCAACCAATCTATGAACAATTAACTACTGTAGTCTGCGCACCTTCAACAGAGGAATAGCACAACTGCATGAACACTCTCCTGAAGCCCTCTCTCGTAGCTCGAAACATACCTCTACGTTGGCATTTAGCTCTTGAAGGTATTTTCCAGACGCAAGAAGAGAATAGTGTTATAAATGTAAATATACAGCCCTGCAATTACTTCCTCAAGCCACTGCTGGCGGAAGGAACTCCACTACAGAGAGCTACAGATATACCATTGAGAAGGTATTCCATTGAGAGGGTATATTGGCATACTTTTCTAGCCTGGCCAGACATCTTTGAAGACGAGGGATATTTAGAGAGAGACGCACTGCCACGTGGCAGTGCGTCTCTATCTATCCCTCTCACGCTGCCTTTCAGCAGCATGAAGGAAAGCTGTAATGCCAGTTGAATAAAAGACCGGATTCCAGAAGTCGCCTCAACGACCTTTATTACACTACCATGCATCATTACACAACACCACTTAAGCATTTTACCAACAATGATTATTATTTATGATAAGTAACATGGGCAATGTATGCTATTTGCATTTATAGTCGTTATATCGTTGTGAAATATACGCAAGCTTAACACTGCAAATGAGACCCTGTATGTTGAAACCACACGAGACACCAAGTCGAAACCGGTCCAGATTTTGCCTTTAGTGAATCAATGCTGCTGTACTTATGTACTCCCAGAAGACCATGTGGTTGACGGAATACGACATTTTTTTACGTAGAGGAACATAAATGAAGGACATTTACTGCCTGCTTATTTATCTTTAGCAATACAGCATTGCTTATCTTTTAACAGCAATCCTCTCTTCAATGCGTAACAGAGGTGTGTTCCTATATTAACCATTTCTCCATCTCTATGTATTTCCATGTCTTCCTTTCAAAAGGATATTGTGTCTCTTTGGGTTTTCACATGTGTAAACAAGGGATTCTCAGCCAAGCATCGATAAATCCCCCTCGATATTTGACCTTATTCATATTTGTGTTGTTTCGATAAATTGTTGAAAAATGGTTAATCATCAACTCTTTATTTACATTCCTGTAAAAGTAAAGAACGATGTTCCTGTAAGTCACGTGGGTGTGCTGCAATACATCTGCATTCCTCTGCTAAAAGTAAAAAAACAACCTTATTTCTTGCAAAGTTTTGCCTTTCATCGTAAATATATATTGCAGTATGAATACGTGATTTGTTTCTCCACTCCCTGATAATTATCATTGGCACACAATGAAGAATCATAATATTTATACTGGAGGAGTCCGAGGAGCTACAAAGCATTGTTTTACATGTCCAGTAGTTTCACACATGTTCAATAGACATCTGTGACGGTATGGATGCATATTGTGCAGTAGGGATGCTGCTGTGGTGTAACGGTTAGCACAATTAACTTGCAATCTAGAAGTTTCCAGTGTGGCATTTGAAACAATGTACAAGTTTCTTAAATCCTCCCACCTCTATCCACCCAGCACTATATATGAGTACCACATAGTTGGTCGATCAGCAGGTCACGTATGGGTAGGTCAAGTATGGGTACGCCTACTTCTAAGATGTCTGGTCAGTGTGGAAGAATAGGCCAAAAAAACTTCGTAGAGGGGCTCCCCAGAGCTCCCACTAGTTGAGGCCCTTTGTCAGCAGTGGCGTGAGCAAGCACAAAGTAAAGGCTGCACCTTTACTTTATAAATAGGTTAATTTTCCCTTTAGCCAATCTCGCCATCCACCACCAGTCATTCCTTTTAGCGATACTCTGTGTTCTGCCTAAACTCAAATATCTTTCTTCATATAATTATAAAATCCACGTGTTGCTATTGCTATATCGCAGTGTAATTTCAAGCATACGCCTCACTCTACGTTTTTAGCACACGTTTCAGCTTTCAAACAAAATATGATTAGTATTGAGACTTAATAAATAATTATAGGCATGTAAATATCACTAAGAAGACACCTCACCTGGATGAGATATTTCCTTATCTATAATTCGGATATTTTCAGCTTTGGTTTAATTTATTTTGTCAATGCCGATGTTTCTGATCCATATGTCACAGCAGGTGATATGGGCTGAGTAAAAACATATTTTTAGGCACATTGGCATGTTGTTGACATGACAATATCTGTTGGACAGACACAACTAAAGTGTATTTTAGCACAAGTTAAATGTTGAAGACGTGAAATACAATATAAAATCTTAGGAAAACTGATAAAATGATAATCACCATATTGTGAAATGCAATATCGTAAATCATCACTATGCACGGGTTCTGGATTCGCGAGTTTTGCATATGTAATGACTGACTTGGAGACGTAACTTCTTGGAGGCAATTCTTTAATTAAACACCGAGCACACTGTTACACCCTGTCTGCTGTTACACCACGCTCTGTCACTCGCTTAAACGCAACTCTATAATAGTTGCTAGCCTACAACACAATGCTAGCCGTCTGACACTGACGGCTCTGAACTAAAACAGCCAACTACTGCGAGCAGCGCAATTATCAAGTGGACGACGACAGCGACGAAGGCACGAGATGACAGTGGTGAAGGCGACAGCAATGACGACGACGAGGGAATCCCACTCCAAACGACAGCCCCGATCCCCCACACGGGTCCCCTCTTATCCTGTTAGCGTGGCCTCACTCCGCTTCAGCCACGCCCCCCTTCTGGAACCTACGAGCGGGCTTTCAACGTGTCCCCCCCCCGTAACCTTTACCCTACATACCTCTCGGGTCTGTCATGTGGCCTGCTGTCAATTAGGGCTGCTTCACTCTGCAGATGGGGCTTGCCTGCCAGCAGCCAACGCTATACTACGTAGTGACCAATTCTATGTCACTACACATATTCGCAAGTTACTAAATGTATACTAATGCCCGATTCGCGACCTGCCAGACTCCAGTATTCGCGAGTGTATGTTGTGTCAGACCACTGACACTGGTGAGGTTACGTGCAGAATGTTACATTTGAAACTGTCTACGAAGATTAGGCATGCTCCCTAGGCTGTCCGCTCCCTCGGCTGCCCGCTTTGTCTTCAGTCTCACAGTAATCCCGCTTGGAGTTCGCTGTTGTGCATTTTTACTTTGACTCGCTCATACATTTTGGTATGAACGAGTTGACTATAAGGTCCATTAACAAGACCGCAAATGCAATCGGGGAAATTGTTGCAGGGACTCCTAGTGAAGAACGAGTTAGGTTCCAGAGGTATGTCTGTAAGTCGATTTGTTCGTAAGTCCAACTTTATTCTTGTCGATTCCAAACATGTTTGATGGCTTTAAAAGGTGTAATTTCCTGTAGATGCCCCTGTTTTTTTTTATCTTCTGCAGATGTGAATGCCACTTGTTCTTCATGTTCTGCAGATGTAGATGCCACTGATTCTTATGTTCTGTAGATAAAAATGCTAATTCCTGTTGGTGGTCTTGTTTCCTCTCTACTAGCTTGAAAAAATTCCCAAGAGATGTCTGCACAGTTACTCTCTTCTTCTCTTCGTAAATCAACTTACACTTCCGAGTCATGATGGGAGGTGATCATGTTCCTGAAAAGCACAGAACATCATAGTGAACCACACAGTGACAACACAACAATAGACAATGGCTGCGGGCCAGGCAAAAATGCTGGGTAATGACACCGAACAACCACCGCCATATCTGTAATGACATAAATGAGCCGTTCTATGGTGATAGTGGGTTTACTATACATAAGGGCTCACTAGAGGGCAGATTTCCGATGTCACGGAGGTCGGGTCAGGACAAAACAATATGTGTGAACCCCCGAGAGCACGTGACCGGACGAGGGGGCATGGGCACCTCCAGAAGGGGGTGAGCGGGCCACGTGATGTGGACCCAGAATCTCCATGAAGGATCGAGAAGGGGGCGTGACCAGGGGCGGAGCCTGGTCACACCACAGGAGATATAAGCCAAGTCCCGAGAGGGAGCGTGGCTGTTCGACCCGGGAACGAAGCCGCCTTCTTCGATTCTCGCTCTTCAGTCTCCGACGACGACCCGACAGCATGTAGGCTGTTCTGGTTCAACCATATAGAGATCCTGTTCAAGTGGTTAGGTGGTTAGGAACGGTAGCCACCAGCTTACGTAGTTAACCTGTAATGTACATAGTTACCCGGAATGTATGCATAGTTAACCTTGGAACGTTGAGAAGTGTTGGTTGTGTTAGTGAATAAACGTGTTGCCTCCAAGTCTTGGTGGGTGCCTGATTAGTACCCACTACATATCTATTGCGTGGCAGTTGAACTGACGACTCTTGGTCCGAACAAGCAACTGAACATACGGACAGGTTGTTCGTATCTCTGAAAGTTCGTAAGTCGAATGTTTGTAAGTAGAGGAGTCCCTGTATAGTTATACAAATGTTTGCTTTCTCGACCTTCTAAAACATAATTTGAAGTTGTATCAGTCACTAACACCCATCTGCATGTTGTAAGTGGTTGTGCTGCATCTTATTTCCCTCGTCAAAATACATTAAACATAATCCTTTCGTGCTGTATAGTACCAGCATATAATATATATGGCTTCTCAGCCTGTTTGCGTCCTGCTTTCCTGAAGTCAACACATTCTTATCGCAGTTTGGAGCCAGGTCGTGACCTGTCCATAATGTTGGTTAAATACTTGAAACGGGGTTATGCTGGCTCACATACCGGGAGCTTGACACCACACGGCACGGAGAAGTCACTGGTAAGCCCTGAAAGCTCTTTGTAATACTATAAACAATCATAATAGTGTTTATAAAATATACATTACGTTATTCAGGTACAATTTAAAATTCCAAACGTGTAGCTTAGCATCCCATTGTGTACCTTTAATAATAATGCTTTATTTTTTTTTACTGCAGTTCTGTCACACTACTGCCAGATGAAGTTTCCCTTATACTGTCATTCATACGGGTTGCTTTTATTATACTTCACAACGCTAGTTGGTACATATATTACTCACCACTGATGTTAGCCGTGGCAGGGGATTCATTTTGGATAACTGGGTTCATGGCATAGCGTGCTAAACTCTGCGCCACCACAGTGTATATTTGGAAACATACACAGTACTGTCGTGTTTATTTCAAAATAAATATGAAAATGAATGTAATTGGTAAATATGTTAACATTGCAATGTTTCAAACATCGCAATGTTTCAAACATTGCAATGTTTCAAACAATGTTTCAAACATTGCACGGTAAAAATTATAATCGGCGCTTATATGGGTGGACTCTTATGGTGGATGTCTATTCTTTGCGCATATCCATGCAGTTTTCTCTTAGTTTAAGAAAAAATACGGAAAATTTCTGAAATTTGGATGTCTGCCAACAAATTGATCCTAATATCCATGCTTAATACCCACGGCTACTGCTTCTGGATGAGTCCTCTTATCGGCGAATATTACCTGTATTATTGTTTTCAGCTATGATCAATCCATTGCTACTTGGTAATGCAATGTAACAATTCACCCAGCACCTGCACACGAGCTTATGTCACACTCAGCTCAATAGTTATGCTCACGATTGACATATTCGCAATATTAAAGTAGATTGATTTTCCATTCTCAAAAAGGGCAAGCTGTCGTACATTCCTACGTGAAATTTTACTTTAAAAAGTGTTTAAACTCCAAGTACAGTATATTTTTTCTGTTAATTCGGGTTTTGTTACAATATTGTGTTTCAGGCAGCCATGGGGCCTAAAAGCAAATGCAAGCTCAAGATGTGTTCTGCAAGCGGTTTGAAACTTTTGGGGCTGTTCGTGTTGTTAAACATTATTCCTCAAACAAAAGGTAGTTAATGCCAGAAATATAATCGCAACATTGGTGCGCCAAACTATATATTTTGTTATTCAGCCAAATACTTGTTTCGCTGTCTTACAATGCATTTAAACAGTAAAGAGATCAACATGAATGCAGTTTAATACTATTGTTATGACATTTGTTCACCCAGGAAAATCTTATGGAGCCTCACTCTTTTGCAGGAGGGTCCTGCCGAGTTTTCATAGTTGGGGGTGATGTTTCTACGTGTACTCTCCATCGAGTAAAATATAGGTAATGTTTCAGAATTTGACTGTTTGGCCTATACCATTTATATTGTGCAGGTTGTTTAATCTATGAAAACAAGACCATTTAGAAAACATGCTAATTTTCCTTTAAATTTGATGTGTTGTATAATGACTAATTTTCTTTCAGCCGCTTGAAGATAGCCAATTGCTGTGCAATATAGTTATTTGTACCCACAATTTTCAAGACAGACATCGTTTGAAAATGGTCAAACGGGAATTTTATGGTGCAATACAGGTGTAGTGGGTTCCACGGAGGCCGACACTTCTTACTTGGATGCAACACATTTATTATACACCCCAACAGGGTAACTGCATAACTACACACACATTCGACGTGATAACGATATAGGGTGGTGACCACCATGGCAACTACTTAACCACTTGATGGGATAACTATATAATCTGACCAGGTCAGCTAACACGCGGCCTGGTCTAAGAGTGAAGCCCGAAGAGTGTAGCACGAAGAGTTGATTTCGGAGAACAGCCCCACTCGGCTCACAGGACCCCTTATCCCTCTGAGCGTGGTCTTGTTCCGCCCTCGGCCACGCCCCCTTCGGGATATTCCCAGCAGGTTCTGGGACCTCACATCACATGTCCCCTCCATCCCCTATGGCCCCAGTCATTATCCTCTGCTGGTCACGTGCCCTCTCAGGTCCACACAGCCCCCATATGCTATACGCACTCTGATGACAGAGAGAGGCTCCAAGACGCACAGCAACATTCCTCTCTCAGTGGCTAGTGCTAACACCACAGTGACTCAATATACATCACTACATATATACTAAGAGTGGTGTCACACAGTGGAAGGTGTTGCCATCACCACACGTTCGTCTCCTTGGTGCTGACATTCACACAGCACAGAAGGTGTTAAGTTAAGGCAGACCCAACATTGGCAAGGCCTAGAAAATGTTCAGATACCACTTGCCACTAGTTTGCATGACCAGGAATAGATTTCAAATTGCCGAGATCATAACGATGTGTGCAAAACCACATTGCATCTCTCCCCCTATGCATATTCAAAGTTGCACAGGACTTAAGACTTTGCCTTATGTTATTGATGAACATCATGGATCATATTGACCGCAAATCTACTCCAAAAGTGATTCATTTGCTGCATGACCCCTCCTATCCATGAACCATTCATGGATAATGGAAAGCTGTTCCGATATGAAAGATGGGAAAACCCACGGATAGTTACGAGTCAAAAAAAGAATAGGGACTCGGATAAGGGGAATTTCTGCCGACCCTATGGCTGCCGTGGATAATATAGGTCACGGGTGACAGGGTCACCGATAAGCGGAGTTACATAGTACGATTGGTAAATGTTGTAATGTATGTTTAAGTATGTTTATTTTGCAGCCGTAAAATGCGACACTCCCGAAGAAGTGGAAAACGGAAGAGTTTCCTTTCCATCTGAATTGGATTATGATTCGATTGTGACATACCACTGCAACCAAGGGTTCTCTCTCATCGGGAACACAATTAGACGATGCAATGAGAAGGGGGTCTGGAGCGACAGTGCTCCCGCTTGTAAAGGTGAGCTGTGAAGGGGCAGCCAAATGCTTAAGTTTAGTTTCATCAACACATTTGGTTTCCGAGTCTTTCCACAGGCTGGTATTGTCTGCCAGTAGGGGTCGATGTTGTTAGGTGATTTTACCCATCTACATTTGCCCCTGTTCATCCATAAAATCCTCAATGGCAAATCTGTGCTATACTTCACTAATTCATTTAACGCGTTGTCAAACCCAATAAACTTTTGCCTTTGTATCACAACCTTGTTTCCCCCTTAACATCGTAAATATTCCTTCAAAACATTCTGAAGCAAATTAGTGCTGGACACAGCTGCATTTGCAAATGTAATTTGTATTTTTGATCCTGACCCATGTGTAGTAAGTTCGAGGAGACGAGGTCGGAGTTGAGGCACACTCTGTTTATTAACTCAGTGACAGGCACAATCGTTGAAGGGGTAACGGCCCCTTCACCCGTACTATGGGAAACTCACCCTAGTACTAAGCCCTCTGTCCTGTTCCCCAGTCCTCCTCTAGTGGGCTACGGGAGGCTGACTGATCTGGCCCTGGCAAGCACAGATCTCGGCACCAGCTAAGCCGGCCTTGCCCTGACAAGGGCAGAGGTCCGGGAGCTCGTGGTCCGCGTTGCTGGCTTACCCAGCTCGGCCCTGACAAGGGCAGCGAGACAGGGGAGTCCCAGGGCCTAATCTCCGAGTCTTCGATCTTCACTGGTCAGCTTCGTGTCGAACTGGCCTCGAGCTCTCTGGCTCCCCGCCTTTTATAGGGATCCCCTCAGAGGGGCGGGGGCGTGGGGGATAACGGATGCGGACGTCGGTGTGACCACCCGTGTGTGTGAGTGCAAACACCCCTGTGTTTCTCGTCCGCCTTTTCTCCCGTAATAACCCCTACATCACCCCCCCCCCCCTGTACAGCTCGCAGCCGTCCCGGCTGCAACAATCCCTCAACCCCCAAGAATAAAAATTAACCCCAGTCAACACGCGTGTGCCTCGTAACCGTAACAATAACAAGAACAAGTGTAACAACAACAACAACCGACGGTCCCCTATACGTACCCACTTCCCCAAAATGCAACATATATACAGAACGTGGTTCCCCATCCCCATGCACACAACAGGAAAAAAACAGGTGAGTGAGCCCACCAGCAGCGGAACGCGCGCAGAAAGCACTTTACAATAACCGGCGCGTCCTGGCGCGTGTCCGTGCAGCGGGCCCGTCACAAAGGCCCGACCCGGTAGGGTCGGCGGCAGGTGGTGAATGTACAGGTGCGCGGCGCACCGGCATCCTGGACGAGCCAGCGTCGACCTCCTCGGAGGAGGCTGGCGGCAGAGGGGGCATCAGTCCTCGGGCCCCTGAAGATGGAACAGTTAGCAGTGGATCAGAGGCAGACGGCGACCCCGCCCTCCCGGAGTCAGTGGACCCCCCACATCTTCGGCCATAGTCATGAGAGGAAGCATGTGGAGCAAAGAACGGCTTCAACCGTGAAGGGTGGACAAACCACCGACGTTTCCCCCATTTAATGCGAACACATTGCGGCCGCATAACCTGCACAATTTCCACGGGGCCCCTCCACGGTCTCAACAACTTAGACGAGGTGGCCAATGGCACCTGGGGGCAGTGCAGCCACGCTCTGTCACCCGGGTGCCATTCGTGCGTGTGTGACCGGCGCGATCGCAACTTTTCATTTTGCTTCTGGCGCGAGGCAGAGTTTTGCATGGCCGCCTCCTGTGCCTCAGCCAACCGGAGGACGTTAAACTTAACATGGTCCGCCAACTTAGATTTAGCGTGTGGCGCGGTACACGTCAGCTGAGTCGCGACAGGCGGGTCAACTTCGCGGCTATACATTAAAAAAAACGGCGAGAATCCGGTCGCCGCATGAGGAGCCATTCTGTATGCTGCTAGGACTCCAGGGATCTGAAGGTCCCAGTCGGTTTGGGACTCAGATACCTGGTGGGATAGCATGGATGTAAGAGTCCTATGCAGGCGTTCTACCATCCCATCCGTTTGTGGGTGGTAAGGCGAAGTACGAATTTTCTTCGTACCCAGAAGCTCACACACCTCATGTAAAAGGGCACTAGTGAAATTCTTCCCCTGATCGGTTAACAACCGTTCCGGAGCGCCCTTGTCAAGGACATAGCCGTGAACAAAAGCCTCCGCAATGGCCGCTGCTGACTGGTTGGCGAGGGGCCAAGCCATAGGCCATCGCGTGAAATACTCGACGCCAACCAGCAGGTACTTATTACCCCTCGGCGTGGAGGGAAACGGCCCCAAAATATCGAGGGCGACAAGCTCATTAACCCGGGTGACCGAAATAGACTGGAGCAGTGGGCAGGCTCCCCTCGCCGGCGGTTTGCGTTGAGCACACTGGGTACAAGATTGCAAGAGATCGTCCACATCCCTTGCCATGCCCGGCCAAAAGAAATTAAGCTGGAGCATGGCAAGGGTTTTGAGGGTGCCCAGGTGCAGGAGCCGCTCGTGAGCGGCCCATACAGCCCTACCCCTCAACGCGGAAGGCACCACCAGCCTGTGGCGGCGGATCGTACCGTCCCAATGCATGAGGAGGCCCTGGCACAACCCCCATGAGTCAACGCCCGACTTTCCCTGAGCGGATCCTTCCGCGCAACGCCGTAGCGCCAGGAGGGAAGCATCCTCCATTTGGAGGCGCCCCCACTCCGCACATGACAAGCCCAATAGGGAATCCTTCCCTCCCACCGCAATAGGGTCAACGTCCGAAGGGGCCTCAACGGCGGCCGCTAGGACCGGATTGTGGCCGTCGTTTGCCAATTTGCAATGCCCCGAGCCCAAGAAACAGGTGCAATCAGAAGCGACCGGCAGGCGTGACAGGGCATCGGCATTGGTGTGGCGAATCCCCTCACGGTAAGTTGTTTCGAAATCGAAATCCTGAATGATCTCCAGCCATCGGGACAACTGCCCCGATGGCTGGTGAATACGCAGGGCATACTGCAACGCCGCATGATCTGTACGGACGGTGAAACGCCGGCCGTACAGATATGGCCGGTACTGTTGGATAAAGAAAACAATAGCCAACAGTTCGCGGCGGGTGACGCAGTATCGCTGCTCGGCCGGAGACAATACTCTACTACCATAAGCCACAACGCGCTCCACGCCACCCACAATTTGTGACAGCACGCCTCCAATCCCGGTGTTGCTCGCGTCCGTGTCGAGCACGAAGGGTATAGAAAAATCGGGGTAGCTTAACGGCGGGGCCCCCATCAGGGCGTCCCGAAGAGAGTTAAAAGCGGCCTCCTCCTCCGGTCCCCAATGAAATTTGACCCCTTTGGCCGTTAAGGCATGTAATGGCTTAGCGATGGAAGCGAACTCCACGACAAACCGGCGGTAATATGAAGCAAATCCGATGAAGCTTCTAACCTCCCCCACTGAGGTGGGAGTTGGCCAGGAGCTGACACAACGCGTTTTGGCGGGATCGGTTGAGATGCCTGACCGGCCGACGATGTGACCCAAATATTTTACAGATTCGCGCAGCAAATGGCACTTTTGTGGCTTGAATTTCAAATTAGCTGCGCGCATTTTGAGAAAGACGGCCCGAAGCCTATCAAGATGTTCCTCGAACGTCTTACTGAATACGATAACGTCGTCCAGGTAAATCAAACACACCTCCCATTGCAAGCCAGCGAGAACCAATTCCATCAGGCGCTGGAACGTCGCGGGAGCGGAGTGGAGCCCCATGGGTAACCAATTGAATTGGAAGAGGCCGTGCGGCGTTCTGAAAGCTGTTTTGGGCTTAGATTCGTCGTCCAAGGGAAGTTGCCAAAATCCTGAGAGTAAATCCAAAGTGGAGAAGAATCGCGATCCGGCGAGGGCATCCAGCGATTCGTCCATTCGAGGAAGCGGGTAAGCATCGGCCACCGAAATCTTATTTAACCGCCGGAAATCAACGCAGAACCTTAGGGACCCGTCGTGCTTTTTAACCAACACTATGGGTGCACCCCAAGGGCTGGTCGAGGGAGAAATGATGTCAGAAGTCAACATGTCATCTACAGCCGATTTGACATGATCCTTTTCGGCGGGACTTAACCAAAAAGGATTTTGTCGGATAGGAGCGTTGTCACCGGTGTCAATATGGTGGCGCAGCAAATTGGTACATCCAATATCGTATTTATGTTTACTAAAGACGTCAGAAAATTCCCGCAAAAGGGTGCGCAATTTAGCACGTTGTGAGTCGGACAGGTCAGGTGACTCAGCACACAGCGCCTCGAGCCAACCCTTGTCAATGTCTGAGGGCAGCCGCGACTGAGAATCGGTGGCCACCTGGCCAATGATCGGCATCTCCGCAGGTACCGGAACTGCATGTGCGAACACGGTTCCCTGCGAAACCACCGCCGTCCGTGTTCCGACATTTAGGACCGCGATAAACGGGTCCGCATCCCCTTTAACAATAGTCTGGGCCGTCACCAAATCTGGCCCATTATCCCCGGCCCTAGACGGGCCCAGCATAATGCCCTGGTCTGAGACCCCTTTAGCGAATGGTCGACGCAACCGCAGGGGCACCAGCATCTGTGCCCCCGGGGGTACGCGCACCGTTCGAGCAACAAGCGCCTGTACCGTTGCACAGGCAGTATGCAAGGCAGGGGTGGAAGGCAGGAACGTTATACGTCGGCCCGATGGAAGCTCGATGCATCGCTGGTCAATCAAAATTTTGATGTGCAATTTGGCCAAAAAGTCTGTCCCCAACAGGCACGGAATTGCCAGCGAGGAGGAGACGAACACCGGGCCAGATAGTTTAATGTCCCCGATAGAAATTTGCGCTCGAATTTGGCCGATAATACCTAACGAGCCCCCGTTCGCAGCGTAAAATGGTATGTCGACAGGGAGCAACGGGCGACTCTGAACGGGCAGGATATTATAAATCAAATCCGAAATGATAGTCGCCGAAGCTCCCGTATCGATCAGTACCCGTACCTCCACCCCGTCAATATGCCCCGTGACAACGGACGACCCCGCCGACGCAGCTACAACCCGGTGAGCCAACTCGGACCATTGGCCCGGTTGGAGCGCCCTCCCCGACAAGCCGCGACCCAACGCACCAGCACCCAAACCCCGAGACTCGTGTGTCGGACCATGTGAGAGGGAAGTGGGTGTGCGTGCAGGCCGAACATGTGGGGTGCCACGACTTGCCCGAGGATGTTGCGAAGGCTTGTGAAGAGGACCGTCCGCAGCCCCAGGTCTCGCTCCGCGCTGTCGAGGAGCCCGGCATCCCGACGCCACGTGGCCCCGGAGGCCACAATTGTAGCACGCGACGAGCGCTCCCGAAGACTTGGGCTGCTCTCGGTGGCTCGGTACGTCCCGAGCCGGTCGCTCGCCAGATCGCCATCCCGCAGAACGGTCGGCAGCGAAGGCCCCCTCAGATTCGGAAGTGGTCACCGCCACGGTGTGTCTCGCAGCTGCCTTGTTAGCCTTCCTCCGCTGGGAAATGAGATTGGCATGAATGTGCCTTGCAGCCTGCAATGACGACATGTCCGCATCATCCTGTGCTAGGATGACGAAGTCCAAGTCATCGGCCAGCAGCAAAATTTTCTCGGCCACCATCGCATCGATCCCCTCTTCGTCCATACGCGGGAAGGCCTCCTTCGCCAATGACAGCAGGGCCGTGCGATACGCAAGTGGTGACTCCTTGTCGCCCTTCTGTCGCTCGTAGAAGAGCTTGCGACAATCGGAAGGCGGCCCATAAACCGTGGCCAGCAGCTGCAGCGCCGACTGAAGCGTGGAGCGTGCCGACTTGGGTGCAGCGGTGAGGGTGCCCAGGGCGTCGCCATCCAGCATCGCCGGGAGAGCACACAGCGCCTCGTTGTCTGTCCACCCAGCCATTTCTTGGTGGGCGAGGAACCGGCGCTGGAACCCACCCCAATCGCCGCCGCTTGCTACGAACACCTGCAGGGCCGGCAGGCATTGTTGAAATGTCGGCTCCGTCCCCGATCCTCTCGCAGCACTCGTACCGTGTCCATGGACAGTATGAGCAATGGCGGCCCCTACTGGAGGTCGCGCCGTCAGTGACACGCTGGTTTCAGCTTGGTCGGTGCAGGCGTCCGCTGGTGGTGACGTGGCAACCCCTGATAGGCAGCCACTGCGAACGCCCCCGCCGATGACGTGGCGCCCGCTGGTTGGGCCCCGCCACCCGCGTGACGAGCTGGGGCCCCTCCCTCGGCCCCTACTGTCCCCGTGGCGGGAATTTCAAGCCTCCTGCCCATCGCAAAGGCGGGAGTTTCTGGCGGGCGTTGTGCATCTTCCTGCCGCATCGCTCCTCCCGGCCCCAGGCGAGTTATCTGCTCCAGCATGGCGGCCGCTGCATATAGGAGCTCCGCCAGCCGCGAGTGGGCTAACGCCAACTCGTCAGCCGACGTCCCGAGCCTCTCCGACGATCCCGCAGGTGTTGGAGCCGGCAGCGGTTGTGCAGGCACGTCGGCGGCGACGTCTTGCACCACCTCTCCCTCGTCGTCATCCTCTCCTGGGTGTTGGGCACGAGCCGTCCGTCTCGTATCCATGCTTGGACCACTTCTGACGCCAGATGTAGTAAGTTCGAGGAGACGAGGTCGGAGTTCAGGCACACTCTGTTTATTAACTCAGTGACAGGCACAATCGTTGAAGGGGTAACGGCCCCTTCACCCGTACTATGGGAAACTCACCCTAGTACTAAGCCCTCTGTCCTGTTCCCCAGTCCTCCTCTAGTGGGCTACGGGAGGCTGACTGATCTGGCCCTGGCAAGCACAGATCTCGGCACCAGCTAAGCCGGCCTTGCCCTGACAAGGGCAGAGGTCCGGGAGCTCGTGGTCCGCGCTGCTGGCTTACCCAGCTCGGCCCTGACAAGGGCAGCGAGACAGGGGAGTCCCAGGGCCTAATCTCCGAGTCTTCGATCTTCACTGGTCAGCTTCGTGTCGAACTGGCCTCGAGCTCTCTGGCTCCCCGCCTTTTATAGGGATCCCCTCAGAGGGGCAGGGGCGTGGGGGATAACGGATGCGGACGTCGGTGTGACCACCCGTGTGTGTGAGTGCAGACACCCCTGTGTTTCTCGTCCGCCGTTTCTCCCGTAATAACCCCTACACATGTATCGATAGTTAAATTTTAATGTACAATTTTATTGAAGATCTGTGTTCTGGCGTGATCTGGGACTCTTTTTGCTGTTGTTTCACTGCCTTTTCCAAGCTTGGGAATTGGAGTACTTATGCAATTTGAATGTTCTACTTTTTTTTATTTAAGGGATGCCATCGGTGGTGTGTTATTTTCCTCGCCTGGTATGCAGGAGGTTGGGGGTTTGAATCTGACAGTGTGACATCTGTATATTTGGAGTTTACATGTTCTCCTCGTGATCGCATGGATTGTGTTGCTGGGTCCTCCGGTTTCCCTCTACATTCATAAACATGCGTTTAGATTATTTAGCCAGATGTTTGGAAAAACAAATCATCAGAGTCAGATTTGGCACGGTACATAAAATACAGACATTAATATCTGGATGTTGACTGTTATGTTAGACGACTATCTGTGTTGTATTGCATTATATTTCTAAGTTTACTAGGTTTGTTTTCTCTTTCATTTGTACATAATGATGATTGCGAGAGACCGCTTGGTAGGGAAACAATCGCCTTTTCATACTTCTACCCGTCACATGTTTTCGTGTTACCTTTAACACAACTATTATCGCCATCTAGGCAAAATGGACAGCGTTAATGTGATCAGTTAAAGCTAAACGGCAAGAAAAATGCCCTTTTAAGGGCCAGAAAGCAATACTAATTTGGCATTTAGTTCCTGAACATTTCCAATGGGCAACATGTCCCCTTCGGAACTGGATTGGCTTGGTGAGGCTGCTGTGGGAATCCAGGTTAATTCCAGTTTGCCAGTTTGGTAACCGGACTGACTCGCTTCATAGCGATCACGGATAGAGGCATAAGAGACATGAAGAGATAGTCAGAGAGAAAGAACACTCAAGGAATGGCCATATAAAAGAGACACGTAGACAAAAGCACGGAGAATTTTTTTAAAATTCTATTGTGTGGTCATGTAGGCATTAAATGCCATCAATTTTATGACGTGTAGACAAAGTTTGCAAACTGTTGAAAGCCATAATCTTTCTGCTTTATTTACAGAGGTCAATTGTGGACGGCCAGAAATTACCAATGGTATATGCAGTGGTCAACACCCTTCTCATTTTGCTCATGATAAAAGCGTCTCATGCCAATGCAATACTGGGTGAGTTGTTTTCTTATTATAACATTCACTGCAATGTATGTCCATGAAGCTCAGATGGTGGAAAAATGCTTACTTTACATACGCCTTCATGCCATCCATCCAGACCATCTTATGGATTTAAACTTTTATTGCAACGTGGTTATGAGACCTGCGGAGTTAATCCATTGATATTTCAAGATTAATAATTATCATTCTGTGAGGCTGGTGAGCAGAATGGCAATAAGCACACAAATTGAAGCTGCACATCAAGTCAAAGTCTTTCCCTGCTGTCTGCATCAACATGCAATGGATTGGCGCGGTTTCAGTGATGGTATATGTTCGTAAATCTCATATTGGAGGACTGCCTCTCCTTAAGGGTGCCACGGTGGCGAGATGTTATCTTTTTCGCCATGTTTGCATGAGGTCGCGGGTTTGATCTGGACCCTGATGCCTGTATATATGGACTTTGCATTTTCTCCCCATAATGGTATGGATTTTTCTCCGGGTTGTCCAGTTTTTCCCTTCACATTTAGAAACATGTGTTTAAATTATTTGGCTGCTATAAATTTCCACATAATACGCCACTTCGTTGAGTTCATTTGTCGCTAGGTGGCTTTTGAAAAACAGGAAGAAAATAGTTTAGTTTAAGTCTTTCCGTGAAGTGGTATTCAATTAATCGACCCCAAAAGAAAATTGTGCCAGGTTAACCCTCAAAGTAAGATTTGAACTCGCAACCGTTTTATTGTTATTATGCTTATGTCCAGTCTAAAAGCACTGCCCATGCGTGTGTATTCTGTGAATTACGCCATCCGCAATCCGAAGGCATCTCTCCCTTCCCTGTGATGCAACTAGAAAAACTTAAAACTGATTTCATTGCTTCATCTCCACAGTGGTCATTCTCTCACATGTGTTCTCTCCATGGGCTGCCACTAACGTGTTACCATCATCCATTATAGCCCACGTCCACTTTTATTAACAGTCAATATGATGACAAGATTATATCACTGCCAGTCCCTAATACATAATTCCCCATTCAGGATCCAGCTCTGTGTTTAAATATTTCAACAAATCTTGTTTTAACAATGTTTTAACGTTCCTTTTGTTAATGCTGTGAAATTATACACTATATGTAAGTTATTACATTGTTTTTCTGACTTTTTTTCTTACAAAGGTATGAATTAACGACCTCCAATAATGCTATTCGTTGCCAAGAAAACGGGCGTTGGACTCCTTTTCATTGCAAAGGTAAATAGTTGCAGCTATGTAGAATAAAGTCGCGTAATCGCCTCACAGACTGAGTTTGTATAGAGGTGATGGTGAATTTCCAACAATTGCCCAGTTGTGTTTGTTGGGACTTAATCAAGTTTAGCATTTTCTGTGAAATAGACTTGTTGGACACTAAAATAATTGGCAAATATAAACCACAACGCTTCAGTCCGAGCCCAAATCTCGATTAGGAAATGTCACTGGCAAGTATTCATGCACCTGAAAATTTACCAGGTGAGAACACTGAGACAGCAGATATCTCTTACAAGGGTGACTTCAACAAATAACAAAACGAAAGGAAGAGATGCAAACAATGGGGGGTTTGTGAATTCCAGGACCGGCTGAGAATGAAGAACATCGAGTCATGAGGAAATCTCAGCCATTCTCACAGAGCACATCAAATTCCGATCTCACCAAAAATTCTCCGACCTCCATTTTTTTTTACAATGTTTGATTGAGGTACGCACACAAGTCCGGTACAACGTGTTGGGGGTTTCTGGGAAGGGGGGACAGAAAAACCGCGAGGGGAAGGAGAGACTTTGCCTTATGTTGCTGATCAACATCATGGATCCTTTTGAACGCAAATCTACTCCAAAATTGATTAATTTGCTGAATGACCCCTCCTATCCATGAAACATTCATGGATAATGGTAAGTTGTTCCGCAGTGCAGGATGGGAAAAACGACGGATAGTTACGATTCAAAAGAAAAATAGGGCCTCGGATAAGGGGAGTTTCTGCCGACCCTATGGCTGCCGATAGAGGTCACGGATGACAGGGTCACCGATAAGCGGAGTTACGTAGTACGATTGGCAAATGTTGTAATGTATGTTTAAGTATGTTTGTTTTGCAGCCGTAAAATGCGACACTCCCGAAGAAGTGGAAAACGGAAGAGTTTCCTTTCCATCTGAATTGGATTATGATTCGATTGTGACATACCACTGCAACCAAGGGTTCTCTCTCATCGGGAACACAATTAGACGATGCAATGAGAAGGGGGTCTGGAGCGACAGTGCTCCCGCTTGTAAAGGTGAGCTGTGAAGGGGCAGCCAAATGCTTAAGTTTAGTTTCATCAACACATTTGGTTTCCGAGTCTTTCCACAGGCTGGTATTGTCTGCCAGTAGGGGTCGATGATGTTAGGTGATTTTACCCATCTACATTTGCCCCTGTTCATCCATAAAATCCTCAATGGCAAATCTGTGCTATACTTCACTAATTCATTTAACGCGTTGTCAAACCCAATAAACTTTTGCCTTTGTATCACAACCTTGTTTCCCCCTTAACATCGTAAATATTCCTTCAAAACATTCTGAAGCAAATTAGTGCTGGACACAGCTGCATTTGCAAATGTAATTTGTATTTTTGATCCTGACCCATGTGTAGTAAGTTCGAGGAGACGAGGTCGGAGTTGAGGCACACTCTGTTTATTAACTCAGTGACAGGCACAATCGTTGAAGGGGTAACGGCCCCTTCACCCGTACTATGGGAAACTCACCCTAGTACTAAGCCCTCTGTCCTGTTCCCCAGTCCTCCTCTAGTGGGCTACGGGAGGCTGACTGATCTGGCCCTGGCAAGCACAGATCTCGGCACCAGCTAAGCCGGCCTTGCCCTGACAAGGGCAGAGGTCCGGGAGCTCGTGGTCCGCGCTGCTGGCTTACCCAGCTCGGCCCTGACAAGGGCAGCGAGACAGGGGAGTCCCAGGGCCTAATCTCCGAGTCTTCGATCTTCACTGGTCAGCTTCGTGTCGAACTGGCCTCGAGCTCTCTGGCTCCCCGCCTTTTATAGGGATCCCCTCAGAGGGGCGGGGGCGTGGGGGATAACGGATGCGGACGTCGGTGTGACCACCCGTGTGTGTGAGTGCAAACACCCCTGTGTTTCTCGTCCGCCTTTTCTCCCGTAATAACCCCTACATCACCCCCCCCCCCCTGTACAGCTCGCAGCCGTCCCGGCTGCAACAATCCCTCAACCCCCAAGAATAAAAATTAACCCCAGTCAACACGCGTGTGCCTCGTAACCGTAACAATAACAAGAACAAGTGTAACAACAACAACAACCGACGGTCCCCTATACGTACCCACTTCCCCAAAATGCAACATATATACAGAACGTGGTTCCCCATCCCCATGCACACAACAGGAAAAAAACAGGTGAGTGAGCCCACCAGCAGCGGAACGCGCGCAGAAAGCACTTTACAATAACCGGCGCGTCCTGGCGCGTGTCCGTGCAGCGGGCCCGTCACAAAGGCCCGACCCGGTAGGGTCGGCGGCAGGTGGTGAATGTACAGGTGCGCGGCGCACCGGCATCCTGGACGAGCCAGCGTCGACCTCCTCGGAGGAGGCTGGCGGCAGAGGGGGCATCAGTCCTCGGGCCCCTGAAGATGGAACAGTTAGCAGTGGATCAGAGGCAGACGGCGACCCCGCCCTCCCGGAGTCAGTGGACCCCCCACATCTTCGGCCATAGTCATGAGAGGAAGCATGTGGAGCAAAGAACGGCTTCAACCGTGAAGGGTGGACAAACCACCGACGTTTCCCCCATTTAATGCGAACACATTGCGGCCGCATAACCTGCACAATTTCCACGGGGCCCCTCCACGGTCTCAACAACTTAGACGAGGTGGCCAATGGCACCTGGGGGCAGTGCAGCCACGCTCTGTCACCCGGGTGCCATTCGTGCGTGTGTGACCGGCGCGATCGCAACTTTTCATTTTGCTTCTGGCGCGAGGCAGAGTTTTGCATGGCCGCCTCCTGTGCCTCAGCCAACCGGAGGACGTTAAACTTAACATGGTCCGCCAACTTAGATTTAGCGTGTGGCGCGGTACACGTCAGCTGAGTCGCGACAGGCGGGTCAACTTCGCGGCTATACATTAAAAAAAACGGCGAGAATCCGGTCGCCGCATGAGGAGCCATTCTGTATGCTGCTAGGACTCCAGGGATCTGAAGGTCCCAGTCGGTTTGGGACTCAGATACCTGGTGGGATAGCATGGATGTAAGAGTCCTATGCAGGCGTTCTACCATCCCATCCGTTTGTGGGTGGTAAGGCGAAGTACGAATTTTCTTCGTACCCAGAAGCTCACACACCTCATGTAAAAGGGCACTAGTGAAATTCTTCCCCTGATCGGTTAACAACCGTTCCGGAGCGCCCTTGTCAAGGACATAGCCGTGAACAAAAGCCTCCGCAATGGCCGCTGCTGACTGGTTGGCGAGGGGCCAAGCCATAGGCCATCGCGTGAAATACTCGACGCCAACCAGCAGGTACTTATTACCCCTCGGCGTGGAGGGAAACGGCCCCAAAATATCGAGGGCGACAAGCTCATTAACCCGGGTGACCGAAATAGACTGGAGCAGTGGGCAGGCTCCCCTCGCCGGCGGTTTGCGTTGAGCACACTGGGTACAAGATTGCAAGAGATCGTCCACATCCCTTGCCATGCCCGGCCAAAAGAAATTAAGCTGGAGCATGGCAAGGGTTTTGAGGGTGCCCAGGTGCAGGAGCCGCTCGTGAGCGGCCCATACAGCCCTACCCCTCAACGCGGAAGGCACCACCAGCCTGTGGCGGCGGATCGTATCGTCCCAATGCATGAGGAGGCCCTGGCACAACCCCCATGAGTCAACGCCCGACTTTCCCTGAGCGGATCCTTCCGCGCAACGCCGTAGCGCCAGGAGGGAAGCATCCTCCATTTGGAGGCGCCCCCACTCCGCACATGACAAGCCCAATAGGGAATCCTTCCCTCCCACCGCAATAGGGTCAACGTCCGAAGGGGCCTCAACGGCGGCCGCTAGGACCGGATTGTGGCCGTCGTTTGCCAATTTGCAATGCCCCGAGCCCAAGAAACAGGTGCAATCAGAAGCGACCGGCAGGCGTGACAGGGCATCGGCATTGGTGTGGCGAATCCCCTCACGGTAAGTTGTTTCGAAATCGAAATCCTGAATGATCTCCAGCCATCGGGACAACTGCCCCGATGGCTGGTGAATACGCAGGGCATACTGCAACGCCGCATGATCTGTACGGATGGTGAAACGCCGGCCGTACAGATATGGCCGGTACTGTTGGATAAAGAAAACAATAGCCAACAGTTCGCGGCGGGTGACGCAGTATCGCTGCTCGGCCGGAGACAATACTCTACTACCATAAGCCACAACGCGCTCCACGCCACCCACAATTTGTGACAGCACGCCTCCAATCCCGGTGTTGCTCGCGTCCGTGTCGAGCACGAAGGGTATAGAAAAATCGGGGTAGCTTAACGGCGGGGCCCCCATCAGGGCGTCCCGAAGAGAGTTAAAAGCGGCCTCCTCCTCCGGTCCCCAATGAAATTTGACCCCTTTGGCCGTTAAGGCATGTAATGGCTTAGCGATGGAAGCGAACTCCACGACAAACCGGCGGTAATATGAAGCAAATCCGATGAAGCTTCTAACCTCCCCCACTGAGGTGGGAGTTGGCCAGGAGCTGACACAACGCGTTTTGGCGGGATCGGTTGAGATGCCTGACCGGCCGACGATGTGACCCAAATATTTTACAGATTCGCGCAGCAAATGGCACTTTTGTGGCTTGAATTTCAAATTAGCTGCGCGCATTTTGAGAAAGACGGCCCGAAGCCTATCAAGATGTTCCTCGAACGTCTTACTGAATACGATAACGTCGTCCAGGTAAATCAAACACACCTCCCATTGCAAGCCAGCGAGAACCAATTCCATCAGGCGCTGGAACGTCGCGGGAGCGGAGTGGAGCCCCATGGGTAACCAATTGAATTGGAAGAGGCCGTGCGGCGTTCTGAAAGCTGTTTTGGGCTTAGATTCGTCGTCCAAGGGAAGTTGCCAAAATCCTGAGAGTAAATCCAAAGTGGAGAAGAATCGCGATCCGGCGAGGGCATCCAGCGATTCGTCCATTCGAGGAAGCGGGTAAGCATCGGCCACCGAAATCTTATTTAACCGCCGGAAATCAACGCAGAACCTTAGGGACCCGTCGTGCTTTTTAACCAACACTATGGGTGCACCCCAAGGGCTGGTCGAGGGAGAAATGATGTCAGAAGTCAACATGTCATCTACAGCCGATTTGACATGATCCTTTTCGGCGGGACTTAACCAAAAAGGATTTTGTCGGATAGGAGCGTTGTCACCGGTGTCAATATGGTGGCGCAGCAAATTGGTACATCCAATATCGTATTTATGTTTACTAAAGACGTCAGAAAATTCCCGCAAAAGGGTGCGCAATTTAGCACGTTGTGAGTCGGACAGGTCAGGTGACTCAGCACACAGCGCCTCGAGCCAACCCTTGTCAATGTCTGAGGGCAGCCGCGACTGAGAATCGGTGGCCACCTGGCCAATGATCGGCATCTCCGCAGGTACCGGAACTGCATGTGCGAACACGGTTCCCTGCGAAACCACCGCCGTCCGTGTTCCGACATTTAGGACCGCGATAAACGGGTCCGCATCCCCTTTAACAATAGTCTGGGCCGTCACCAAATCTGGCCCATTATCCCCGGCCCTAGACGGGCCCAGCATAATGCCCTGGTCTGAGACCCCTTTAGCGAATGGTCGACGCAACCGCAGGGGCACCAGCATCTGTGCCCCCGGGGGTACGCGCACCGTTCGAGCAACAAGCGCCTGTACCGTTGCACAGGCAGTATGCAAGGCAGGGGTGGAAGGCAGGAACGTTATACGTCGGCCCGATGGAAGCTCGATGCATCGCTGGTCAATCAAAATTTTGATGTGCAATTTGGCCAAAAAGTCTGTCCCCAACAGGCACGGAATTGCCAGCGAGGAGGAGACGAACACCGGGCCAGATAGTTTAATGTCCCCGATAGAAATTTGCGCTCGAATTTGGCCGATAATACCTAACGAGCCCCCGTTCGCAGCGTAAAATGGTATGTCGACAGGGAGCAACGGGCGACTCTGAACGGGCAGGATATTATAAATCAAATCCGAAATGATAGTCGCCGAAGCTCCCGTATCGATCAGTACCCGTACCTCCACCCCGTCAATATGCCCCGTGACAACGGACGACCCCGCCGACGCAGCTACAACCCGGTGAGCCAACTCGGACCATTGGCCCGGTTGGAGCGCCCTCCCCGACAAGCCGCGACCCAACGCACCAGCACCCAAACCCCGAGACTCGTGTGTCGGACCATGTGAGAGGGAAGTGGGTGTGCGTGCAGGCCGAACATGTGGGGTGCCACGACTTGCCCGAGGATGTTGCGAAGGCTTGTGAAGAGGACCGTCCGCAGCCCCAGGTCTCGCTCCGCGCTGTCGAGGAGCCCGGCATCCCGACGCCACGTGGCCCCGGAGGCCACAATTGTAGCACGCGACGAGCGCTCCCGAAGACTTGGGCTGCTCTCGGTGGCTCGGTACGTCCCGAGCCGGTCGCTCGCCAGATCGCCATCCCGCAGAACGGTCGGCAGCGAAGGCCCCCTCAGATTCGGAAGTGGTCACCGCCACGGTGTGTCTCGCAGCTGCCTTGTTAGCCTTCCTCCGCTGGGAAATGAGATTGGCATGAATGTGCCTTGCAGCCCGCAATGACGACATGTCCGCATCATCCTGTGCTAGGATGACGAAGTCCAAGTCATCGGCCAGCAGCAAAATTTTCTCGGCCACCATCGCATCGATCCCCTCTTCGTCCATACGCGGGAAGGCCTCCTTCGCCAATGACAGCAGGGCCGTGCGATACGCAAGTGGTGACTCCTTGTCGCCCTTCTGTCGCTCGTAGAAGAGCTTGCGACAATCGGAAGGCGGCCCATAAACCGTGGCCAGCAGCTGCAGCGCCGACTGAAGCGTGGAGCGTGCCGACTTGGGTGCAGCGGTGAGGGTGCCCAGGGCGTCGCCATCCAGCATCGCCGGGAGAGCACACAGCGCCTCGTTGTCTGTCCACCCAGCCATTTCTTGGTGGGCGAGGAACCGGCGCTGGAACCCACCCCAATCGCCGCCGCTTGCTACGAACACCTGCAGGGCCGGCAGGCATTGTTGAAATGTCGGCTCCGTCCCCGATCCTCTCGCAGCACTCGTACCGTGTCCATGGACAGTATGAGGAATGGCGGCCCCTACTGGAGGTCGCGCCGTCAGTGACACGCTGGTTTCAGCTTGGTCGGTGCAGGCGTCCGCTGGTGGTGACGTGGCAACCCCTGATAGGCAGCCACTGCGAACGCCCCCGCCGATGACGTGGCGCCCGCTGGTTGGGCCCCGCCACCCGCGCGACGAGCTGGGGCCCCTCCCTCGGCCCCTACTGTCCCCGTGGCGGGAATTTCAAGCCTCCTGCCCATCGCAAAGGCGGGAGTTTCTGGCGGGCGTTGTGCATCTTCCTGCCGCATCGCTCCTCCCGGCCCCAGGCGAGTTATCTGCTCCAGCATGGCGGCCGCTGCATATAGGAGCTCCGCCAGCCGCGAGTGGGCTAACGCCAACTCGTCAGCCGACGTCCCGAGCCTCTCCGACGATCCCGCAGGTGTTGGAGCCGGCAGCGGTTGTGCAGGCACTTCGGCGGCGACGTCTTGCACCACCTCTCCCTCGTCGTCATCCTCTCCTGGGTGTTGGGCACGAGCCGTCCGTCTCGTATCCATGCTTGGACCACTTCTGACGCCAGATGTAGTAAGTTCGAGGAGACGAGGTCGGAGTTGAGGCACACTCTGTTTATTAACTCAGTGACAGGCACAATCGTTGAAGGGGTAACGGCTCCTTCACCCGTACTATGGGAAACTCACCCTAGTACTAAGCCCTCTGTCCTGTTCCCCAGTCCTCTTCTAGTGGGCTACGGGAGGCTGACTGATCTGGCCCTGGCAAGCACAGATCTCGGCACCAGCTAAGCCGGCCTTGCCCTGACAAGGGCAGAGGTCCGGGAGCTCGTGGTCCGCGCTGCTGGCTTACCCAGCTCGGCCCTGACAAGGGCAGCGAGACAGGGGAGTCCCAGGGCCTAATCTCCGAGTCTTCGATCTTCACTGGTCAGCTTCGTGTCGAACTGGCCTCGAGCTCTCTGGCTCCCCGCCTTTTATAGGGATCCCCTCAGAGGGGCGGGGGCGTGGGGGATAACGGATGCGGACGTCGGTGTGACCACCCGTGTGTGTGAGTGCAGACACCCCTGTGTTTCTCGTCCGCCGTTTCTCCCGTAATAACCCCTACACATGTATCGATAGTTAAATTTTAATGTACAATTTTATTGAAGATCTGTGTTCTGGCGTGATCTGGGACTCTTTTTGCTGTTGTTTCACTGACTTTTCCAAGCTTGGGAATTGGAGTACTTATGCAATTTGAATGTTCTACTTTTTTTTATTTAAGGGATGCCATCGGTGGTGTGTTATTTTCCTCGCCTGGTATGCAGGAGGTTGGGGGTTTGAATCTGACAGTGTGACATCTGTATATTTGGAGTTTACATGTTCTCCTCGTGATCGCATGGATTGTGTTGCTGGGTCCTCCGGTTTCCCTCTACATTCATAAACATGCGTTTAGATTATTTAGCCAGATGTTTGGAAAAACAAATCATCAGAGTCAGATTTGGCACGGTACATAAAATACAGACATTAATATCTGGATGTTGACTGTTATGTTAGACGACTATCTGTGTTGTATTGCATTATATTTCTAAGTTTACTAGGTTTGTTTTCTCTTTCATTTGTACCTAATGATGATTGCTTGTGTTGCAATCGAAATGTTGTATGCTATTATTTAATTTATTGTTTTCTCTTTCTACGTGACTTCACCGAAAGAACTAAAGAGTACAAAAGATGTATTACAGAAGCTATCAACAGAAGGTATGTACCGGATTAATCGCACATGTGCCAAATTCTATGTTGGGCAAACAGGATGAATGATCAGCATTAGACTAAAAGAACACTAAATACATATTAAATATTCTCAGCAGTAGCAGAACACGCGTGCCAACAAGGACACTCAATTTATTTTGATAATATTGAAGTTCCGTGCAAAACTAGTTACTACTGGCCAAGACTAATTAGATAATCTATCGAAATTGAAAGAAATAAAAAATAACTTTTAACCGTTCAGACAGCTATCGACTTCGTGCTGTGTGGAAGCGAATGATCAAATAATACATTGTTTAAATGCACGCCTATACAGCCGAGAGAGAATCAAACATACATTATGCGCATTACCTCCGATTATCATGATAGGCTACGTACGGTGCAAAAGAAGTTCAACGTACATACATACATGTTGCATAGCTCATAAAACATACAATGTTTAACTGGAAGTGATTGAAATTCCCTCTATTCCTTTTTACCTCTCCTTTTCTTCTTACGTTTTCCTTTATGTGCAAGACTGCTTACTTTCTTTTCCGCAAAATATCTCGCATTTTCAACACTCTCCCATACGTGCTGCAGAAACAATAATTAATGCATTTGTAACTTCCAAGCTAAGACTACTGCAATTCTCTGTTATTTGGTGTTACTTTGGTCTCTAATCCAACGTGGTCCGATATATTCAATAAGCAGCTGCAAGAGTACTGATGTTCGTGTAGTGACTGACTTGGAGACTTAAGTTCTTGGAGACAGTTATTTAAATTAACACCGAGCACACTTTGCACAATCTTGATTTTAAGCTTTCGTGACTGCAGGAATCCATACTCTTTGGTTCTTTCGGTAAAGTCACATAGGTATAAAAAAAATAATCACGACGTTTCAGGCGTAACACAAGCGTCCGTCATCAAGTGGGAAAGCATGATCTGCTGCTGAGGCAGACTGTTTTAAAAGGTTTGAAATGGGTGTAGCCCAAGGGTCATAAAGAAGTGGGTGGGGCTAGTGATGTTAATGTAAGAAATTAGCATGTAAATGTAAGAACGAAGAGTGGTGAAATCCAAAGGCATCACTTTACCATACATAGCAGGGGTTACCAAATATATTTCAAAAATCTTAAACAAACACAAGATCCAGGTTCGTTTCAACACAGTACACAAAATCCGTTATTTAATTCCATCTGTAAAGGATGTGATTCCTGACATGCAATAACCTGGTGTCTACAAACTGAGTTGTGGTTGCGGAAGCAGTTACATTGGGGAAACTAAACGACATGTCTCGGACCGCGTTCGTGAACACAAGGCAGATCTGAAACACGGTAGGACCATCTTCTTGGTTCTTTCGGTAAAGTAACGTAGAATGGAAATTATAAAATAATAAACATAAAACATAATAAAATAATTCTCACGACGTTTCGGCCACAACGCAAGCAGCCGTCCTCAGGTGAAGAACAGGTCTGTCAGGAAGACAGCGTCTGAATGAACACCACCAGGCTTGGCAGCGTATATTTAAGCTGGGTTGGAAGGGGAAGAGCGCCTTGACAAAATAATTTGCATATCAAGAGGAATTTAGCATATTTATGGGAAATGCAGGTATAGGACCAATACCTCTGCCGTTGCTGATCATTGTTTTAACGCTGTGGGCTCACACTAAATTTATTTTTCTAAGACGGAGGTAATCTGCAAACATACTGGCTACGTTCATAGATTTTGTTCATGAAGCCATCCAGATATATAAACTCGGACACAACTTCAACCGAGAAGATGGGTACAAACTGAGCAATCATTGGAAGGACGTTATAAACCAAGTAAAGTCTTAACTGACTGTGATGTTTTCATCCTACCTGCTTATGTTAGCTGTTATTTCAGACTCTCTGTGTGTCTCTCTCTCCATACCTCTCTCTTAGATCTCTCATTCTCACATGTCCTTTGGATTGCACTCTCATGCTGACATGTCCTTTGGATTGCACTCTCATGCTGACATGTCCTTTGGATTGCACTCTCATGCCTTTGGATTGCACCACTCTTCAATCTTACATTAACATGCTAATCTCTCTCATTAACATAGCCACTTCCGTGTCCACGTCAAGCAGGCCCCTCTCCGTTCTTACACACATGCTAATTTTTCACATTAACATCACTAGCCCCACCCACTTTTTTATGACCCTTGGGCTACACCCATTTCAAACCTTTTAAAACAGTCTGCCTCAGCAGAAGATCATGCTTTCCCACCTGATCATGGACACCTGTGTTGCGCCTGAAACGTCGTGATTTATTTTATTTTATACCTACATGACTTTATCGAAAGAACCAAAGAGTACACTTTGTACACGTCATACAATACACACCTTACACTGTTACACACTCTCTGTCTCTCACTTATAGGCAACTCGACACTGGTTGCTTGCCTACACACAATGCTAGCCGTCTGACACTGACGGCACTGAGCTAAGGCAGCCAACCATATCTCGCAGCGACGAAGGCACGAAACGACAGCGATGATAGTGATGATCTTCAGCAGCAATGGCGGGATCCCACTACAAACGACAGTCCCAGTCCCCTCCCGCAGAGACAGCTTTCTTTCGAGCCCAGTCTCAAACGATGATAGACCAGAGGTCTATCGCCTTTTGGTGTCCTCTGATCTAACACCGTTTGAGACTAGGCTCAAAAGCATGATGTCTCTGGTGTGGACCAATCAGTTTCAAAGACAATGCATATATATATTATGAGAGTATGTTTTTGTTTAACAAAAAACATACTCTCATAAGCAGAAATGGGAAAACCTATTCTCATATTTTGGTACTGGCAAAGGAGGTCCCATGTTATACCATATCCCTCCTTCTAAATGGATGGAATTCACAGGCCCCGATTGGCTTATTCCCATTTTCATGCTCATATTCATTTACTTATGCCCATATTTATATGTTATAAAGTTCGACCGCATCTGAGGACCCGTGTTACAGTTCTATAGCTTTGGAGCTGTACTGGCAAATGCCCAATCGCCCCAGGAAATGAGACTTAACATCGGAGTACTTATGTAGTGGGTTTTACAGAGGCACACACTTGACTTTGGAGGCAAAACTTTATTACAACACCCCAACAGGGTTTCTAAATAAACGTACACAGTTACTAGACGCCAACAGGGGAACTACATAAACGGGTCATGTCAGCAACACACTGCCTGATCCACGTTGCCAACCGAAGACCGAAGAGATGCAGCACCGAGGGCTTCCGTTCCAACAGACAGCCGCTATTGCTCTCGGGATCTCCCTTTTATGCTCCCGAGAGTGGCCTCGCTCTGCCTTTGGCCACGCCCCATTATGGATCTCACTAGAAGGTTCTAGACCGAGCATCACGTGTCCCTCAAGCCACCCATTGGGCCCCCTCGCAACCCTGTCCTGGTCACGTGCCCTCTCGGGTTCACCCAGACTATCACATCCTTACTTGCCCTCTCTCTGACTGTCACCAAAACCATGTCCCCTAGGGCCCGCTTTCATGCCATACCTACTCTGGTGTCCGAGAGGCTCAAGACGCACCGTTCCATTCTTGTGAGAGTAGCTGGCGCTAAACGCCATAGTGATTCCATTTACGTCACTACACTTAGAAGGTGATCCGATGATCTCAGGGACCTCGTTGGAGTGTAAACACGGCTCAGTTCCTGCAAACCCATTGTGAGAGCCTTGTAGGTCAGCAGCGGGTCTTATAATCCACTCGATACTTGACTGGTAGCCAGTGCAAAGACAAGAGAGCAGGTGTGTGATGTGCTCGCGAAACCATGTGTGTCTAAAGACTTGCAGCTGCATTCTGAATGAGCTGGAGTCTACCCAACACCTTATCCAGAATCCAGAACAGTAATGTGTTGCAGTAATCAAGTTGGGAGAACACAAAAGCATAAATCATTCGGTGACGGGAATCAACTCAGCCGGGAAATATTTCTAAGTTGGAAAGGTTCTAACCACCAAAGATGCATGTGATTACACAAGGTGTACAATATGCATACACATGCACACAGTGGGTACGGATCAAGGATAATAATTATTACCGTTGCCTGATCACCGATCCTGCGATGCAGAAATCCTATTTTCACATGAACCTTAATTATACCCAGCACATATATCACTGTTTTAGCTGGCATGTTAAACATAACTGTTGTATGTGTCTGTCTGTGTATTTTTCAGAAAAAAAGTGCAAAAAGATAACACTTTCAGAAAATCTGAAAATAGACGCTAACGTTGGCAGTCGAGTACATTTTTATTGTGATGAAGGGTAAGATTATATTACTGTTAGATCCATTGTCAAAAGGCATTCGTTGTTTTCATTTAAACTTACAAAGCAATGTTCATTTTCAGTGCCATTTTATATTCAAAGCATGAGTTGTATCAGCCTGCTGTTTGATGTGTATACGTTTTATATATGCACCTTAAATCATATTCACTAACATTTATAAGTGTGAACTACATATAAATTAAGTAATTAATGGAAAAGAGGAATTTACCTCGGATTAATATGATCCACACAAGCGTCACCTTTCAAAGGACAATATCACGTTCAATGTATGGAACATTGTTCTGGCAACTCCTGCAGCCAAACTGACGTCAAATGTATCGGTTCTCCATTCTTTGGATCACGCCAGGGAGGCCAAGAGGGGAGCCCTGTTGCCTGGGTAACACAGGGCCTCCATACACCTTTCACAGGCATTTTGTGTCCTGGAGAGGAAATTCCAGGTTCACTGTGCAGCGAAAATGAAGACCTCAGCATTACTTCTGGGATGTTGGAACGTCAGGACTATGATGACTGGAGTAACCGACAACCTATATCAATCTACATTATTAGACCTCCTTTGCCAGTACTAAAATATAATAAGTTTCCTCAGGGCACTAACCACTCCCTCGTGTGCTGTAGAGTCAAGCTACAGGCAAAAACATACATAGTCAAATATGAAAGAACCCTCCATTATGATAGCAGCTCACCCAACAAAAGCTGCAGCCTTCCTCTGTGCCCGAGAGGAATAACTTTTCCACATACCCCAATCTCACAATGCCCAGCAGAAAGGGGACAACCTATGGGACACCATCCACAGCACGGCCTTGACAGCTTTGAGTAAAAAGCTGACAAAGTCAAACGACTGGTTCGAAGCCAATTCAATGGAACTGAGATGAATCCTGGACGAAAAGTGCATTGCCCTCACCAATTACAAATGTACCCCAAATGTCAAGCCCCTGCATGCTCTCAGAACGGCGAGGAAAAAACTCCAGCAAGTCTCAAGATGCTGCACCAACGACTATTAGCTGCAGCTCTGCAAAGATATCCAAACATCAGCTGACACATGCCACATCAGAGGCATGTACGGCGGAATCAAAAAGGCACTCGGACCATCACGTCACACAACGGCTCTGCTAAAATCAACCACGGAGAAACTATTTCTGACAACTCAGAGCAACTGGACCACTGGGTAGAGC
Source organism: Lampetra fluviatilis (assembly GCF_964198595.1). Taxonomy (NCBI): domain Eukaryota; kingdom Metazoa; phylum Chordata; class Hyperoartia; order Petromyzontiformes; family Petromyzontidae; genus Lampetra; species Lampetra fluviatilis. Next base: position 7,646,021 of record NC_136312.1, on the reverse strand, counting down.
ACTCTGAGCTATATGCCAGCAACAATGCTGTGTCTGATGCAGCACTTAGCCATCTTGAGCATCAACCCACAATGGAGGAGCTCAACAAAGAACCGACAACTGAGGAGCTCAGCAAGACAATCAACAGCCTAGCCAGTGAAAAAGCACCAGGCAGTAATGGGATCACATCTGAAGTCCTCAAGTGTGGGAAGTGTGCTCTTCTTCACCAACTACATGATCTCCTTTGTCTGTGCTGGAGGGATGGTACTGTCCCACAGGACATGAGAGATGCCAGTATTGTCACCCTGTACAAAAACAAGGGAGACAGGAGTGACTAACAACTACAGTGGCATATCCCTACTCAGCATCACTGGTAAGCTCTTTGCAAAAGTTTCACTGAATGGACTCCAGGTTCTTACAGAGAAGTTTTACCCAGTCACAGGCAGGGTTGAGAGCGGGAAGGTCAACCATGGACATTGTCTTCTCTCCGAGGCAAGTCCAGGAGAAGTGCAGAGAGCAGAGAAAACCACTCTACATGGCCTTCATTGACCTCACAAAACCTTTCGACCTTGTGAGCAGGAGTGGACTATTTAAGATGGTCGAACAGGTTGCCCCCCAACACTCATCAGCATTCTTCAGTCCTTCCTCAACAACATGCAATACACCATCCAGTTACTGCAGACCCTTTCAAAATCTATGGTGGAGTCTTGCAAGGGTGTGTACTGGCGCCCACCATGTTCGATATATTATTTTCCCTCCTCCTCTGGCAAGCCTTTGGGACATTCACTGAGGGAGTCTACGTACATAGAAGAACAGACGGGAAACCATTCAACCTTGCTCGGTTAAACGCAATAACAAAGGTGCAACCACTCCTCACTTGGAACATGGTGTTTTCAGATAATGCTGTAGTAGCGGCACACTCCCAGGAGCGCCTACAGACCCTCATGGACCAGTTTACCCAAGCATGCCAGGATTTAAGTCTGACCATCAGACTGAAGAAAACCAAAACAATGGGAGAGGGCACTAAATAAGACCTCTCCATCACCATCAACAACTACACAGTGGCAGCTGTCAGCACTTTCAATTACCTTGGGTCCACCATCACCAACAACCTGTCACTCGATGCCGAACTCAGCAGCCGCATTAGAAAAGCAGCCTCCACCTTTGGAAAATTGACATCTAGGGTATGGAATAACCAAGAACTCACAGTCCACACAACAAGGTACAGGTGTACAAAGCCTGTGTCACAAGCATACTCCTGTATGGCAGCAAAAACCTGGACACCATACTCACACCAAGAACGGAGGCTAAACAACTACCACCTACACTGCCTGAGGCGAATACGAGGCATCACCTGGAAGGATAAGATAATGCATTCAGCAATGCTGGAGAGAGCACAGATAGCCAGTATATACTCTTTCCTGAAGCAGTGACGTCTACGCTAGCTGGGCCACGTCCGTCAGATGGATGATGGACGAATCCCGAAGGAAATCCTCTACCCAGAATTGTCCTCCGGAAAGAGATCAACTGGCCACCCACAGCTTTGCAACAAAAATGTCTGCAAGAAAGACCTCAAGTTCTTCGCCATTTAACACTGACACCTGGGAAGATGCTGCTCAAGACCGTCTTCACTGCGACCTAAGACTAACATATATAAACGTGCTGAAGTGTAGATTTCTAAATAATGTGCTGTAGTTCACATTACGATCAACTATGTTCCAGCAACTGCTGGATGAAGACCTCCTCAAGCCGCCACCATCCCTTGTGATCCCGCGATTGTAATAAACCGCCTAGCACTGGCACACGAGCTAATTTCATGACTCCATCTCCTTGGTCGTTTTTCTCTTGTACATGTTCCATTCCTTGACTCTTTTAATGGTTTGAATCGTATCTGGAACTTATGTACGTTCTCCGATCCATATGCTCCTCTTTTTCTCCATAATTTAAAGCTTATGTCTTCATGCTTCTTGTGCAATTTATACTTTTTGAAAAAATAACATTTCCATAACAATGTTTCTGAAGTATATGTTATAGAAGGTAAACACTGATTAAAAACAGTTTTTTTAGACATTAATATGCTGCTTTATATGACCAAAGTCAGCTTTGTGAAAGCACTCCAAGCTGCTCTAACCACTTATTTTCTGCATCTCTTTAATTCTGGACCAACGTGTTGTGAAAGGGAACTTCACTGACTGTTTTATGCGTGTGTTTTTCAGCTATACGCTATTTGGCAGTAATGAAATTGAGTGCTTGCCCACGATAGAATGGTCCATTGAAAAAGCACCCATCTGTAAACGTAAGTATTTAACAGTGTTAAACAGTTAAACCTCTCTGAGCCCGGCTCTTTTTGCAGGAGAGCTTTTCCATTACGTATGGAATCTTCTTTCGTATGGATTATTAGCAGATAAAATATGTAATTTTAGATTTGTTGTCCACTCAATTGTTTGTTCAACAGCAGAGTGGTAAATGCTTTGGGATTTGTGGCCACACTCGCAGGCTGCCAAATCTTTGATGCACCATTTGTGCACACTGCTAATAATACATACATTTTACTCAAGTTAATTTAAGGGCATAAAATTGGCACCTAATTTAATAACTATGTTTACAATATAATTATGCATCAAAACCTCTACAGTACAGTTTCATCTGAGTCACCATCACCATGAAGCAGATGATGAAAGCTGAACACTAACATAGGTGGAAAATTGTAAAGATTTAATGATGGACTTACATTATTTATGTGTCAACTAAGTGTCTAAAAATGTGTAAATATCAGTACACTAACATAGCACATGGTTGACCAAGATGTTCAAGGGCATGAGGGTTCTCTGGATTAATTACATTCTAATTATTCTTTGGGTCTTTACCGAAAGTCCAAAAAAAGATGAATTCCTGCAGTCACGAAAGCTTTAAGTCTACATTCTAATTATAATGTTAATTTCTTCTTTCCCATGGAGATAAGTAGGGTTGACAAGGTAAGTAGGCCCAGGTGTACATGCAAGCTCGGCCGCGTTCTGGTGGTGTACTCTGTTCATTTAAATATTTTATCAGAGATTTCTTGCATCATGATATGTCACATAATGCATTTGACATGATTCAAATAAGCCCGCAATGCCATATTTTAGGGTAAAAAGTTTGCCGGTATACTTTAGTCAACAAAAAATATTCTACCCATAACGCTAATTATTTACAAATCCTCTTACTTCAGAAAATAAGAGGATGTGTGGTTTCTCTGACCTCTGTGATCATTTCTATTGTCCATGTTGTGTTATTTTTTCTCTTAACAGCGGTGGTGTGCGACCAACTTGATATTCAAAATGGAAGTTTAAACGTTTCTCTGCCAGTTCAATTCAACACTTTTATCGGATATAGTTGCAATGAAAATTATGTATTGGTGGGAAACCAAACGATAGAATGCTTACGTACAGGCAAATTGAGTAGCGAAAAACCCTACTGCAAAAGTACGTATTTAAGTAACCATGTTCATGCATTCTAGACCCTCCCACACTTTGCCTTCTAAGAGTTTCCTTTACAGCACTGTTAGTTAAAAAATAAATCATGAAAATCATTATCGAGATATGCAGGCTAATGTTCTCCCAAATAAATATTTATTCATAACAAAGTTCTACTCGCCAGTCAGCACCATTTTTTATGATCCTGGCAGATGCTGGGCCAAGTCAATGCTGACAGACATTTAAACTTGTAATTGTATAATGATTAGCCCACTGCTCTATTGATAGTAAACTCTTCCATTATTTACAATGATGAATGTCATGAATTAAAGGAATTTATTTTTTGCATAACAGCGTGGGACAGCTGCTAACTCTTAAATTATGCATGTGTTTATAAACAGTGGCGGCTACGTGTGTAGTGGGTTCCACAGAGGCGCACACTCGAACTTGGAGGCAACACGTGTATTTCTTAATGCAATGGAGTAACCGTATTATCACTCGACGGATAACGATCTAGGGTGGTAACCACCACGAGTAACTACATAACCACACGACGGGAAAACTATACAATCGGACCAGGTCAGCTAACACGCTGCCTGGTCCACGATGTCGTGCGTGAAGCCCGAAGACCGAGAACCGAAGACCGAGTAGACGTAGCATGGCGGGTTGATTCCAGAAGACAGCCGTGATTGCTCTCGAGCTATCCCTCTTATGCTACCGAGCGTGGGCCTGCTCCGCCTCCGGCCACGATCTTTCCAGAAGGATCTGGAGCCAGCATCACGTGTCCCTCAAGCTCCCTTTTGGGCCCCCTTGCTACCCCGTGCCGGTCACTTGTCCTCTCGGGTTCACGCAGACGTCACATCCTCACCCGACCTCTCTCCCACTGTCACCGGAACTATGCCCCCTCGGGACCCTTCCGTTCCGTACTCATTTCGGTGCTAGAGAGATGCTCCGCACATACAGTACCGCTCTTCTCTCAGTACTGGCGCTACACCACAGTGACTTTATACATTCCACTACATCACCCCCCCCCCTTTGTAAAACACAGCCGTCCAGGCTGATAGCTCCCATAAGAAAAAAACAGGAGTGTGCCAGAAAAGAATAAAAGCTTTGCAACAGTTAAAACAGACAACAGCGCAATAAATAAATTATACACATGATGTACAATTCCCTAGACGAGAGAGGGCAAGGGAAGGGAGGAAAAGAAGAAAAGATTTAAAAAAATGTGAGCAATGTACAATGGCTGGTTTTACCCTCCCACTAACAGCACAATCCTACTCCCATGTGTGTGTCAGCATACGCGAGCACAAGAAGAGCCAGGATCAGCCAATGACCTATCTGACTTGCGCGTGTGACCACCAGCAGGTGGCGTAGAAAGAATAGCATGCTGTAGGAGAGTAACTTAAATCGGGCAGTCTTTAAATGAGTTATTGTTGCGGGGCCCCTAGGCAAGGTGGGCCTGAGCTCCCTGGAGGACCCGGGGAGAACTTGAAGATGGCCTAATGGGCGTGGCGCCTCCCGAGGATTCACAATGGTGGGCAGAGAACGGGTGGGCGATGGATGCCTTGCACCCTGAAATCTGTCTGGCGTCAGCATAACCGGAAACGTCGAGGATGTCAGGCACTTCGATCTTGCGGGCAGAATGACAGAACTCCCCTACGGCACGACCTCAGCGGATGCACGCTCCAGCTCATTGGACACACCCAATACCTGGCCCTTGGGTGTCAAAGCCCCCTTAGCCTTTCATTTGCCGACTGCCGGGAGGTCGAATTATGCCTGGAAGCCTTCCGTGCTTCTCACACCCGCTGGAGGGTAAGGCGCATGGGGCTAGGCATGTCAACCTTTTTCCTTGTAGGCTCCGGGTTCCCTCCCATGCATTAAAAAGAACGTCGAGAACCTGGTGGAAGCGTGAGGGGCCATCCTTAGGCTGCAAGAACCCCCAGTCAGACTGGGCTTCGTTGACCTGCTGACTCAATATAGAAGTCAGGGTCCTGTGCAGCTATTCCACCATTCCATCCGTCTGGGGGTGATAGGGCGACATATGCACTTTTCTTGTACCCAACAGGTCACACACTTCCTTCAACAATTTAGATCAAAATGTTTTGCCTTGGTCAGTAAGGAGGCGTTCCGGAACCCCCTTATCCAACACATAGCCATGGAGGGATGCCTCAGTAATAGCTGCAGCCGACTGCTTTGGAAGCGGCCAAGCCATGGGCCAGAGAGAAAAATATTCGACACCCACCAATAAATATTTATTACCTCGCGTGGTCGGAAATGTTATGAGGACGATGAGCGCAACAAGTTCATTTATCTGGGATACACCAATTGATTGCAACAGCGGATAGCACATTCTCGGCAGAGCTTTTTGGCGAGCGCATTGCACACACCCCTTCGGTATGTTGTACATATCACCCGACATTCCAGGCCAGAAGAAATCGAGTCTGAGGATTGCAAGTGTTTTCTGCACTCCCAGGTGCATTAGTCATTTGTGCACAGCCCAAATGACTCTAATCGTGACCTGCATGGGCATGATGGCCCTCTTTTTGCCCAGGTTTATGCCCAACTGAGCCTCCATGGGGGGGGGGGTCTCTTTCCCTCCCATACATGAGGTAAAACTGGGAGAATCCTGTTGAGGCGAAAGGGGCAATCTTATATGCGGCCAGGACACCGGGAATGTGTAAGTCCCTGTCCGACTGCCCCTCATTAACCTGTTGGCACAACATAGACATAAGGGCTCCACCATTCCATCCGTCTGGGGATGGTAGGGCTATGTCCGGATTTATTTTGTTCCCAGGGAATTGCACACCTCCCTTAACAATTTTTAAGAAAAAATTCGCCCCTGGTCTGTAATAAGTTGTTCCGGAGCCCCCTTGTCCAGAACATACCAGTGCAAAAATGCATCCGGAATGGATGCGGCTGACTGGTCTAGCAGAGGCCACACCACCGGCCACCGGGACAGGTATTCCACCCGTGACAAGGAGGAATTTGTTACCCCTCTGAGTGGTGGGAAATGGCCTGAATGTCCAGAGCGACTACCTCTTTGATACGAGACACCATCATGGATTGTAACAGCGGATGGACCTGCCTCGGCAAGGTGCATTCATTTCTCGTGGACCACCCGTGTGAGTTTTCCCTTCAGAGCAGTTGGCACTGATCCGCCACACCCCCTTCCTGGAACCTACAGCGGGTTTCTGGTGGGCCCCTTCTGTGCCCTTTTCGCTAGATCCTGCTCTCGTGTATATCCTGTCCTGCTGACGTCAGGACTGCCGTATGCCACGGATTCCCTTTTCCACCAGCGCTATGCCACAATGGCCAAAGGCTCTCTCCTCATTACACAACAACGTTGTTTGGCCGATGACAGGAGCCAGCTGCCATATGCTATCACCACCGCCCTGCCCGACTGCACCTGGGATAGGATGGTTCCAATCCCTACTATGCTCGCATCTGTATCCAGTGTGAAGGGCAATGGAAAATCTGGATATGCCAATGGTGGCACCTCTGTAAGGAGTGTCCGCAGATATTTAAAATCCCTGTTCTCTTCTGTACCCCACTGGAATTTCTGCCCCTTAGCTGTAAGTGCGTGTAGGGGTTTCGCAATGGCTGCAAAATCCTGTACGAATCTGCAGTAATATGAAACAAAACCTATAAATCTTCTAACATCGGGCACGGATACAGTTGTGGGCCATTCTTTAACACACTGCATCTTTTCTGGATCAATATCTTCCCCCGTTGCACTAACTATGTGCCCGAAATATCTGAGTGAGGGCCGTGCGAGGTGGCATTTAGAAGGCTTGAGTTTTAAATGTGCTTCCTTAATGTGTCAGAAAACCGTCCTCCGGACACAATTACGTCGTCCAAATATATCAGGCAAATGTCCTACTGTAGACCTGTCAGTACCAGCTCCATGAGCCGTTGGAATGTGGCTGGGGCCATTTATAATCCCATTGGAAGACAGTTAAAATGAAATAACCCCTGCGGTGTCCTAAAGGCAGTTTTGTCTTTAGAATCCCCATCCAGCGGTAGCTGCCAAATCTCGATGATAGGTCCAAAGTAGAAAAGTATTTGGCTCCCGCTAAGGCATCCAAGGAATGTCAATCTGCGGTAGCGGATAAGCATCCACCATTGTGATCTCATTTAGTTGACAGAAGTCGACGTAAAACCACAATGAATCGTCTAGCTCATTCACTAGGACGATAGGGTCTTCCCATGAGCTCGTGGATGGCAAGATAATATCGGCTTTTAACATCTCATCGATCGCGTTTTGTACGTGAGCTTTCTCGACCGGCCCCATGCAATATGAATTTTGGAGGATAGGCGGTGCGTTTCCTGTCTCTATGTGATGTGACGTTAATTGTGCCACCTAAATCGTACGGTCCCTTTATAAAAATGTCCTCAAAGTCTTGTAACAATGCCCAATACCAATTGTGGGCAGAGGAGCAATGCTCACAACAATGAGCGGAGTGCTGGGAGGCTAAAATGCAGCAAGTTGGCACTTCACATTGCCTCAAAGTGCAATTTGCCTGGCACAGGCGCCGTGGTGGCATCACCGGCATTTATTGGCGAATGGCGGCTGTTGTTGTTGATGGCTGGTGAGGGAATGTCAAGCAAAAGGTGGTGTATAAGTTGGAAAGTGTGTCGTGATTGTTTTTAACATATTTCATTGTGAAATCCAAGCGGTTAGCTCTTTGACTAGACACTGCTCTTTAAATGTATTCTGTCTCCATTTCACAGCAATTACATGTGATTCACCCGCTGAAGGTCCACATCTTATAAGCAGTTTCCCATCTAGGCTGGAATTTGGCAGTGAGATTACATACACTTGTGAAAATGAAATGACACTAAATGGGCCCTCAACGCGAATCTGTCAAGCCAATGGAACCTGGTCAGGCAAGGACCCAGTGTGTGGTAAGGATGAGTTGTGAACTTTCACTTTTCCTTGCAGTCAAAATGCAAACAAAAAACAATTATCTGATAATTTATGCATTATCCTTAAAACTCATTGGTCCACACCAGAGACATATTTCATTAAAGCCTAGTCTCATATGGTGTTCGACAAGATGACGCCAAAAAGGTTAATGTAAACATGATTCCTTGCAAAAGGTGTCAGTTTTGTTACCAGAAAAAAGGGGGAAACCCCTATTAGTAATATTTTGGTACTGGCAAAGGATGCCTCATGATGTAGATGCTTACCCCGAGCTCTCATTACTCTGATAGTGCATTGTCTTTGAACTTTGCGCCTTTTTGGCGTCATCTGGTCGAGCACCATATGAGACTAGGCTCTAAGGAAAGCTGTCTCTGGTGTGGACCAATACGTTTCAAGAACAATGCATAAATGATCAGACTATTGTTTTCATTGTTTGCATTTTGTCTGCAAGTATTGTGGTTAATGTAAACATGATTTCTTGCAAAAGGTGTCAGTTTTGTTGCCAGAAATAAGGGGAAAACCCCTATTAGTAAATAGAGTTACATTTTTATCATGCAGTAGCCTTGCATGGATTTCGTTGTTAAGTACGACTCACGAGAACTTGGTTGGGTAAAAACGCACGTTATAAAATATTAAGAGTTGTGAAAACCTTGCCTTAAAATACCACAATAAATATTCGTGACAACTACGAATTGACAATTATTTAGAACAATGTAGGTTAACAATTTTGTCAAAATGACATTAATAAGAAAACATGTTTTTTTACAGTGCACAGTTTTAAACAAACTAAGTCACAACTTTTTTAAATGTTAATCAATTGTAATTGCAAGACTCATTCACAATACATTTACATGTATTGAATTGGATATTATATATGAGGATATTACATGACATAAATGGCTATTTTATGAGACTGTCATGTACCATTGTATTCTGCTATCCTCTGCAGTCTTTAATTGCCCACCTCCACCTGAACCATGGCAAGGATACTGGATTGGGAATGACTATTCCTTGGGGAGCTCCATCACATTAAAATGCAACAAAGGGTAATGTATATTATAATTTATAGTTTTGTACATTTGGTATTTGGGCCGTTGTTCGTGCAAAGATACCACAAAGTCACTATGTCACAGACACAGTTTTCAATAGTTTCACTTTAAGGGCCATGTTGCTCTATAGAATCCCAGTTTAGAAGTTAGTGGCTAATTTTTTTAATTTGGCAAATATAGACCATGAAGCCGGCACACAATGGCTACTTGTTTCATTTAATGTCAGGGAATGTTTAATGCACACTGAAGCAGATGGTGTGTGCTTTTGGTTCACACACCCGCAGTAATAACCAGGGCGACCTACTGGAATTGAACCACAAACCTCTGAAACAAATAGCAAACGTGCTACCACTCGGCCATGTGATCTCCTGAAACGATCGATTGCCATCTTGGTGCTTGGCACAATACACATTTGCAAGGGATTGTTTGACATTACAATAATTAGGTTTGCTATATGTCACGTAAATTACTTGTTCAAAAGGCATACCTTGTACATCATGAGGTCGGAGTACGCACCCAGAACCCTGCTACATGTGACCTCCCAATCGACTAACTGTGGCGAACCCTGTAAAGTTTACTGGATGGACAGAGGGATTTAATAAATTGCCCCATCATTTCAACTGATGCACCATGTGTGCTTAGACCAAGCTTTAAAAGAAATGTCACTTTAAATGGGGAAAAACATGTTGGTGAAGGAATCAAACTGATGGCCCCTTATCAACGTGCATCAATGCGATGTATCGATTCACCAGAGGTCACATTTTATGGCCCTTACTCTTAAGTAAGAGAGTCCTGTTGAAGTGGTCTATGATACCAGCTCACTCTGAATGTGCCACATCTCATCAGATGTCAGAAGCTAAGCAGGTTGAGTTGGAATAGTGCTGAAAATACAGTGCCTCATAAAATAGTGATTTAGTGTCATGTCTTTAAAATCTGGCCTAAATATGTAGAATATCCGTTATTGGGGATTCCTGTTGCCGCATTACTTGTTCATTTTACAACCTCTCATCCATCACAGTGGCTGGCAGGTTACTGCCTTGATGTTTGGTAGGTGCTTTGTGAAGGTTAACAATTGACTCTTGGTCTTCGCCAGTTTATTGGTCCACTGCTGTTCTTGCACTACACTCTCCATCTTGGTGCCCTCATCTGGACGTAAGGCTTCTAGTATTATGCTGCTGATATTTTTCTTTAGTTCAGTATCTCTGACATCTCGGTCTCCCTGCGACTGTTGTCTTGTCACCAACTAAAGCTCAACATGGATTGCCATAAAGTGATTGTATTTCTCACCTCCTCCACATCCACGCCTTGTGTTTTTACCTGTCACTCTTCCAACGGCATTGTTAAATCTCTTCCTTGGATCCTTTACCCTGATGTCTTCCTCAACTCTAACCTCTTATTTGCTCCTCGCATACACCACACTGTCATATCACTTCTACCCATTCTCCAGAACAATAACATGTAGCATTGTGTTACAAGCTTCACCGCTGTTGCACTCACATACGCCCTTATCAGCTCATGCATTGAATACTGCAGTCACCTGTCCAGCCTGCCACTATCCAACCTTTTGCTGCTTCAATCCATCTAGCACTCCGCATCCAGGATTGTTCCCCAATTCCCCCACTATTCGCTCAGATGCGCTTCCGTGGCCATCTGGTTAAGGAAGCCACTGGATCTATGCACTTTAAATATGGATTGAAAAACATTTTTTTACAACAGTTTTTTGCGTTTTAGTTTGTTCTTCCCCCCGCACCTCTGTGTTGCACTGTTGGCTAAGTACGATGCGAAAGAAGTTCAACATAAATACATGCATTCCATTCCTGTCAACCCATACGGTCTATCCGTATTATTGTACAGGGAAATGTAGTTTTCAGGTCCATACAATTACTAATAGTAATTGTCTATTTGTTTGCGTTTCTCTCTTGTGATGGGACTTTGTAGGATGAACGTTGAGATTTATAAGGGCACGGGTGACCAATAAGGTCTGAATTGGTCTGTAATAAGGTAGGCACTGATAAGGAGTTGACAGGTATGGCATTCTTATCATCGCTACTCGACCCGTGGAAATCCCTACCCCCACCCTCTGCCTCTCCACCGCCCAGCATTTGAATCCCTCCGTGAAATTCAGGTCTTCCACCCCGCGTGGTCTTCCTTGCACCTCCTTAATTCATTTTGTTCCCACCGCCCCTAACCCTGCATTGTCTTCTCTCCGCACCAGACTTTCTCCTTCGCATTTGTATGTATGTACGTTGAACTTGTTTCCCACCGTACGCAGCCAAATGTGATAATCGTGTAATCTCTAAGGCAGTTGAACGTCCTGCATCCTGTCCTCTTGTGTATGTAAAGTATGATGCTGATGGCGAATCTTCTGCTTTTTCACCCAGTTACATGGTGGCAGGTTCTGATCAACAGACCTGTCAGGAAGATCAAACGTGGTACCCTTCACAGTCCCCTACATGTCAGCGTAAGTTACCACCCTTGTATCATGTAAAGATGAGTTTTACAAGGAGTTTAAGTGAAAATGGTTAACACTCTTGCCAAATGTCGATGTAGTCATAGTGCTTATATCATTATCTAAATATTTTGAGTTAAGATCCCAGTGTGGCTCTGACTTCCTGGATCTCGTCCGGCTGTCACTTGACGTAGTCTCCATCCTCCCTGGCTCCTCCCCCCCCCCTCTTACCCTATATACTCGCTTGTCACAAATAGCTCTCTCTACTCACTACAGTAATTTTGCTGTGGCAGTTCCACCTGATGACGGAAGCTTGTGTTGCCTCCGAAACGTCGTGATTTAATTTAGTTGTTTTTATTTTTTTTTATTACATTTTTTACCTATGTGACTTTACCGAAAGAACCAAAGAATACCAATGATTAATGTTGCAGCTCACTGGGAAGCTGAAGAACAATTTTCATTAGATAGGACTTTTTGGTTGAGACATGTTAAGCATCCTCGGCACGCGATGGAGGCATCCAGGGAGTCAGAGTTGCACCATATACAGTGGAATCTCGGTATACGTCGTTAATTCGTTCCAGAAGGTAGGACTTATACCGAAAATTACGTATACCAAACGAATTTTTCCCATAAGAAATAAAGGGAAAGGAAATAATGCGTTCCAGTGGAAAATAAATGATATTTTATATGGCATATTGTACATTAATGGGGTTGTATAAAATAATTTAGACACTAATTACCAGAGGTGTGGACTCGAGTCATGTGACTTGGACTCGAGTCAGACTCGAGTCATGAATTTGATGACTTGCGACTCGACTTGGACTTGCATAACAATGACTTTGTCCCACCTATGAGATGTGGACTCGAGTCATGTGACTTGGACTCGAGTCAGACTCGAGTCATGAATTTGATGACTTGCGACTCGACTTGGACTTGCATAACAATGACTTTGTCCCACCTCTGCTAATTACTAAAATGCATACAGAAGCCACGTGACCGCGCTGTTGCCAGCTGCGCTGGTCACGTGGCGTGCCTCAAACCCGCACGTTGTGCGCGCCGAGACCCGGGGCTCCACCCTCCATGGGGGCAGCCCCCGACGTCCCCCGCCCCTCTCCCTCAAGTCCCCCGCCCCTCTCCACCACGCCACCCCGCCCCTCTCCCACACGTCCCCCGCCCCTCTTCCCCCACGCCACCCAGCCCCTCTCGCTTTGTTTCAGTCGTGAACGGGGTATATGCGGGTTCTGTACGCGGTGACTCATCCAGACCCATACAAGTTCTAGCAAACGCGTCGGATCCCAAGACAGTTTTTCTCTCGACAAAACACGACGTATACCAAATTGGACGTATTCCGAAGCGGTCGTACACCGAGGTTCCACTGTATTTGCATGCCTAACCCACCCAACATGCGATTATGAATACTGATATCGGCTGCAAAAGTATAAATGTTTTTGAATATAGAAATGATTCTTAAATGGTGCCCCGAGTGCCACGAGAGCCATTTTGGAATTGACCCTGTGAGACCTAAAAGTCTATTGTAGGGCAAGGAGTCGTTGTGCTAATCACGTTATTTATATAATATGGGGTATGGTGTAGTTGCTCCAGACAAGCCAGACCCTATATGTCACATTGTTATGGCATTACTCATTCACAGGCTGATCGTACAATATAAATAAATAAATAAAAAAGCAGGTCTACTTTATAAGTATTGTTCATAATCAACGATTTTTGGGTTTAGATCGCGTTATTTATAAATGTGTCGTAACCCTCCACCACCCGACACGGCCAATCAGTAAAAAAAGTGTCACGTTGACAAAAGACAAATAGTTCACTGCTTTAGCCCACCGGTGTGTTGAAGCGTGAAACCACAACATTTACAATTTGAGTACGACGTTTCGCTGGTAATTGCAGCATCATCGGGCAATTCGCCAGAATGGTGAGGCTCTGCTGTGTCTCCCGTTCTTATATAGAGCAGCAGCAGGGTGACGTCATCATTAACTCATTAACTCATCAGGTGCAAAGATTTGAGGGGGGGGGGTTATTGTAATTATATACTTGATTAGTAATAAGGCTATTGTTACGATGCGAGTTGTAGATTAGTAATCATTTGGAATGTGTTCTATTGTGATTATGCTACATTAATAATCAGTTAGTGCTTGTTTCCCTTATAAGGAATTGTAATGCATCTTATTTAATAATACGCTTCCAGGCCGCACTAAGCCTGTAGCTGTCTGAGCGATTAAAGTTATTTCTGTTTCTCTCAATCTCAATGGATTCTCTAATTAGTCTTTGCCAGTAGTAACTAGTTTTACACAACACTTCAACGTTGTCAAAATCAATTGAGTGTCCCTGTTGGCAAGCATGTTCTGCCACTGCCGACAGTTGTGTTTGCGATAGTTTAATATTTCTCTGGTGTTCTTTTAGTCTTACACTAACGTTACGCCCTGTCTGTCCAATATAGCATCTGCCACATACACAATTAATCCGATATACACCTTCTGTTGATAATTTAGGTAATTCGTCTTTAGTGCACGTTACTAGTTGTTGAATTTTGTGTACTGTACCAAATCTTACTGTAATGTTTTGCTTTTGCAAAACACGGGCTAATTTGTCAGTTACTCCTGAGATAAATGGTATTTTTATTGTTTTAATAATCTGATCGCTTTCAGCAGTGTTGCTTTGCGATCGTGATTTGGCATTTAGTGCTCTGTTAACTTGAGCATTATTGTAGCCATTCTGTCTTAGTGCTTCTTTAACATGTTTAATCTCTCTCACTAGACTTTCATCATCTGACACTGTTTTAGCCCGATGTATGAGCGTCTTGATTAGAGAGGATTTCTGAGCTGGGTGATGATGCGATTTCGCATTCAGATAGGCATCAGTATGCGTTTGCTTTCTGTAAACGCTGTGTGTTATTTTACCATTTAGGCCATGCCCAAGTAAAATATCCAGGAACGGGAGTGTGTTATTCACCTCCATTTCCATGGTGAACTGAATGGCCGGGTTTTGTGCATTGAGATGATTTAGAAAATCGTTAAGTGTATCTTTACCATGTGGCCAGACAACCAAAGTGTCATCCACATATCTAAACCAAAAGGATGGTTTTAATGTGCTCGAGGCAAGTGCTCTGGTTTCAAAGTTTTCCATGTACAAATTTGCTATAGCAGGAGATAAAGGAGAGCCCATTGCTGCTCCCTCCCTTTGTTTAAAGAATTCACCTCTCCATAAGAAGTAAGTGTTATTTAAACAATGTTCAGCGAGTTTCGGAATATCTTTTGGTAAATCTGTATTCTTTACCAGTGTATCAAGTAATTTAAGCGACTCGCTCACTGGAACCTTAGTGAATAGCGAAATCACATCAAAACTCACCAAAATATCATTAGGGTTAAGTTTAATATCTTTGATCATATTCACAAGATGTTCTGAATTTCTTATGAATGATGATGTCCTACCGATGTAGGGCTGTATTTGTTTAGTTACATATTTTGCTAATTTATTCTTTAAACAAAGGGAGGGAGCAGCAATGGGCTCTCCTTTATCTCCTGCTATAGCAAATTTGTACATGGAAAACTTTGAAACCAGAGCACTTGCCTCGAGCACATTAAAACCATCCTTTTGGTTTAGATATGTGGATGACACTTTGGTTGTCTGGCCACATGGTAAAGATACACTTAACGATTTTCTAAATCATCTCAATGCACAAAACCCGGCCATTCAGTTCACCATGGAAATGGAGGTGAATAACACACTCCCGTTCCTGGATATTTTACTTGGGCATGGCCTAAATGGTAAAATAACACACAGCGTTTACAGAAAGCAAACGCATACTGATGCCTATCTGAATGCGAAATCGCATCATCACCCAGCTCAGAAATCCTCTCTAATCAAGACGCTCATACATCGGGCTAAAACAGTGTCAGATGATGAAAGTCTAGTGAGAGAGATTAAACATGTTAAAGAAGCACTAAGACAGAATGGCTACAATAATGCTCAAGTTAACAGAGCACTAAATGCCAAATCACGATCGCAAAGCAACACTGCTGAAAGCGATCAGATTATTAAAACAATAAAAATACCATTTATCTCAGGAGTAACTGACAAATTAGCCCGTGTTTTGCAAAAGCAAAACATTACAGTAAGATTTGGTACAGTACACAAAATTCAACAACTAGTAACGTGCACTAAAGACGAATTACCTAAATTATCAACAGAAGGTGTATATCGGATTAATTGTGTATGTGGCAGATGCTATATTGGACAGACAGGGCGTAACGTTAGTGTAAGACTAAAAGAACACCAGAGAAATATTAAACTATCGCAAACACAACTGTCGGCAGTGGCAGAACATGCTTGCCAACAGGGACACTCAATTGATTTTGACAACGTTGAAGTGTTGTGTAAAACTAGTTACTACTGGCAAAGACTAATTAGAGAATCCATTGAGATTGAGAGAAACAGAAATAACTTTAATCGCTCAGACAGCTACAGGCTTAGTGCGGCCTGGAAGCGTATTATTAAATAAGATGCATTACAATTCCTTATAAGGGAAACAAGCACTAACTGATTATTAATGTAGCATAATCACAATAGAACACATTCCAAATGATTACTAATCTACAACTCGCATCGTAACAATAGCCTTATTACTAATCAAGTATATAATTACAATAACCCCCCCCCCCTCAAATCTTTGCACCTGATGAGTTAATGAGTTAATGATGACGTCACCCTGCTGCTGCTCTATATAAGAACGGGAGACACAGCAGAGCCTCACCATTCTGGCGAATTGCCCGATGATGCTGGATGCAATTACCAGCGAAACGTCGTACTCAAATTGTAAATGTTGTGGTTTCACGCTTCAACACACCGGTGGGCTAAAGCAGTGAACTATTTGTCTTTTGTCAACGTGACACTTTTTTTTACTGATTGGCCGTGTCGGGTGGTGGAGGGTTACGACACATTTATAAATAACGCGATCTAAACCCAAAAATCGTTGATTATGAACAATATTGGTCGCGAAAGCCTACGTGTTAAACTTTATAAGTATTGATGAACTATATTCTATATATTAAAAAGAGTCGATAAAGGTGCTTCAACTAAACGTTAGGCACATTGTGGGGTCCTATTTGCAGTGTATATGTACTAATCATGACTTACGTGTATATACAGTGTACATATAATCATATAGATTTTGACAGACTTGAGAATCGTCCTGTCAACGAGCACTTGTGAAGGCCGGCACGGCGCATGAGGGGGTGGGTGGCCAACAAACGCTACGCCTATTTATTGAAGACCTATTGTTCTGGTGAAAGTATCCACAGATACTCTTAACCATTGCAGGCCACCCAATCATATTTATCCAAGATACTAGACTTCTGGAGATCTGAATGGCTCAAATCTTGATCTTGTCCACGTTAAACCTGAGTGGCATGATAATTGCTCCCCCAAGTGATATCTCCAGATGTGTGCAATTTCACACGTAAGATACGTGTGTTGGGTATTGCGATGCATACAAATGCTAAAATTGGTGCATTCAGTGGAGATGTCTGCATGTGTGTGGGAATGATTTTGAAGCTGTGGGAATCGGTGGTGATGGGGGCCCATCGTGTCATGTAGCCAAGGAAGACAGTGAAGGCTGTTCATGGGGCACAGTACTGTATATATGTGTTGCTCACCTTTCAAGGAATTGTGCGGGCAACTGCTCCATGGGTGTCCGTGTCTTACAGAGCAAAATGTCACTAACATTCCTGTTAATTAATAAATTGTTTATCTTCCAATTTGATTTTTTTACAAATTTGCTTTCCTCAACAGGTACTTGTGATCAACCAATAGATCCCTTTGGACGTCTTTCAGACCAGCACAAAAGCAAAAATGTTTTCACACAGGGAGATATTGTGAGGGTCACATGCTCAAATCGACAGCCATATGAAGGCTACAATCTACAATGCTACGATGGACAATGGGCCCCACCCGGCTCCCTCGGGGCTTTTAGATGGAACACATGTGGTGGTAAATCATATACATTCAATTTCACACACTTTACGTTTGGGAGAGACAATTTAATTTGACTACACTGGCACTTCAAATATTTATTACGTGTGGCGCCTTACATGCAAAAATTAGTGAATGAGGTATACGCATTTTTCAGAAGCCATTGTAAAAACAAATTCGCAAGAAAATGAAAGTGAGGGCTACAAGGCATGTGCCATAATCCAGTTAACATGGTCACAGTATTATTCACCGAATGTTTTTTCATATAATGATGAACTCTCTGTGGAAAATTTGCCGCTTTCCACGCTAAGCAATTCATGAAGGGACCATTCCACAATTGAACCTTAGGGTGGGAAACAGGGGTCCCGAATAAACGGAAGTCCAAATCGTAATAAATACAAAAAAAATTTGGCGACTCCGTCCCACCACGCACATTAACGCCGCGACCCACCTGGCGCAGATCATTCTGTTGTCGTGTCGTCCAAGCACAGCAACGAGGACGAATGCGCAGAAGAAAAAAAACATTGATTCGCGCATCATGTAGAGCTCGTCGAGTGGAATAGATTGCCGTATCGTTCGCCTTCAACAGACATAAAATTACGTCGCAACGCAGTTTATGCGAGAGCCGGGGGCTTATGAGACCCCGGGGGCTTATGGGACCCCGGGGGCTTACGGGACCCCGGGGCTTACGGGACCCCGGGGGCTTACGGGACCCCGGGGGCTTACGGGACCCCGGGGGCTTACGGGACCCCGGGGGCTTATGGTAATGTTTAGAAAATTGGGCTGGAAACCTATTACCTGAGTTTGACTTCAGGCTATAACAAATATCAGTGGCTCTTAACCATTTCTAACACTATCTGGAAATGTAGAGCTTCGAATCTAGTTTAAAGTTCAGCAAGTGTAATGCTTGTGGCACATTGTAGCTCTTGTCCATGGACGCATCACGTGAACTAATAACAATTGAAAATAAAAATCCTCACGCCCAATACTGCAAGTTCGTTTTTGATACATTTTTGCTTAATTAGAATCGGAGTATAAATTGTACAATAACTCCAATTGTGTATGTGCATTTTACTTTGTATATATACGTAGTTGTGCTTGATTTCCTGCTCAAATGAGTGTGGGGGTAGTGGAAGTTCCACATTACTATTGTGGGGCCCAGTTTCTCCAACGGACAACCACTGCTGCTATTCCACAAGTTGGTTACCTCAATTATCACCCAAAGAGGGATGATGGATGAGTGAAACGTTTCCCATTTCGCATGTGCAGTATTCTAGTATTCTAAGTGCGTAACATTAATGCCGAGTGAGCTGTCATTGCTAGAGACAAATGCTGTTTATTTGTGCAAAAGCAGCCGCTGGATTTGTCTCGTGCTTGGTATCTCCACGTGGCTGGGCATGAGCACTGAAAAAACAGCGAATTGACTAACGTGTGTTCTGCTCTCTGCAGGGTTCTGTTTGAGGCCTCCGTCACAAGTCAAAGCAACGCTATCGCCGAGATTCACCTATAAAAACATGTATAATGTGGACGATTACTTGTACTTTGATTGTGACAGTTCCCATTCCAGAAGACGTGGGTATTATCTTTACTGCAGACAGGACCATACGAAGCGAACTAATTGGGTGAATGACTGCGGTAGGGAACCATGTTGCTCATGATAGAAAATATCACGACAATTGGCTTCACCGATTTCCTAATGATAATGCACACGGCTATATTTCAGTTGGCCAGATTGACTTATTCTCATTACTTACATTCTATTATAACTGCAACATGTCGACCATAATATACAAATTTGATATAATTAAACAAGCGTTAACTTACAATGAACAATAGCCTCATTAATCACATAAATTCCTGATTTAAAAATAAATGATGTCATTTTAACTAATTGATTTTAGCTGTTGATTTATAGTACAATGATTTTATTGTCGTTCAACATCCGTTGACTGTAGTGTAATGGTTTTATTTTTCTAGTGTGCTATCTTGGATTACAATTTAATCAATAAAAAAGCTAAATTAATTTTGTGTCTACAGTGCAAAAGCAATGTCATGAAATTATGACACGTTGGGAATGTATTGCCTGCAAAAGAGAAGTGATATTTAAAAAAACGGCTTAAAATTATTTCCGCATTGAACAGTTGTAAAATTTGATGTGATTTTAATGGCACACGTTAAGAAATGAAATGCAGATCCAACTATACAGCTTTGATCGTGAAATTAATTCAATGTTAAACACCCATTATTGAAGGGCAGATCAAAAAAAATTAAACATAACATTGTTATATTAAATGGAGCTCAGAAGTCATAAACTAGAACACCGTGGGATCTCGAATTTTTCCTGACTGATGCGTTTTTTGTAAGCGCATGCACGCACTAATATAGTGACATAGATTCACTGCATATTTGATATCTGATACGAATGCAACATTTGACAAAAATAATGCTCAAAATACAGGTCAATGGACAGATACATTTTCATCATCATGATCATCAAGAATTGTTTATCCATTGCTAGCTGAAGGCTTCCAAATGTCATAATTCCGCCATGGTTCTGCGCTGTAACAGCCAAACTCCTGCACGTAGAACTGATGACAGGGCCCAGCGGAAGGGTATTCGCCACTTCTGCTAGAGGTTTGGGGTTAGAATCTTGCATGCCCCTCTGGTTAATACTGCGGGTGGATGAATCATAAATACGTGCTCTCTGCTTCAAAGATCTGATATTGTTTAAAATGACTAAGCCATGTTCTGCCTGTATCATGATGAAAAGTTGCCAAATTTGCCAAATAGCAATCTTCGCCTACCTCTACTGGTTGACTGTCTACTTGCAGTCATATTGTGGTGCACAGACAGCTGTCACTGGGGAGGTGCCCTTCGAATATTTGAGATAAGACGTGATGCGAGGTACTCTTGAGTTGCCGAGGCATTTAAGCACCGTAAATATATAGCCTTTTAACAGATTGTTAGCACCTTAGTTTAACACGCAGAAAATGTATATTAAAGCCGATATGGCACACGACAACATGCACAATAACAACTCTTGCACAAATATATGTTCCAAAGTCAAGCTCACAATATTTTAAAAGCAGTAAAGAAATAGCCTGACTGTATTTACTTAGACATAGACCGGATGACGTCACGGCAACGACGTTGAATGGGGGTTGCCATCAGAATATTTAGACTGGAGGAATCCGATGAGCTATGAAGCTCTTTTTCACAGATAGGAAAGGTAAACAAATCACTTAAAATATATACAAATACAACTAAACTGTGAGGTTTTTTTCTTACCAGGTAAAGCCCACTGAGATATTCACTTATTTTTTAGAAGCGACCTGGCCACAAATGGTAGCTCAACAAAGTGGCTCATCGTGTGGAAATTTCTAACAGCAAAATAATCTAAATCCTGGCCACGCATCGGGCCTTGAGCACACTTTACTAGCCGGCCGGGCCACATTACACGTGGTTGGTTCACTCGTTGGGGCTCGACATTCACCACGACGACCTCTTCCCTCTCGTCCACCTCATCACACCGCGCCTGCCACCCGCGTTTCCGTCGTTTTGACAAGACATGCTGGCCGACTGAGGCTGCTCCGGATTCACTCATCGGCGGGAATTACGCGCATCACACCCCCGACGTGCGCTTACGATGCCCACACGCACTCCCACACAGCGCTAGCCTCAGCACTACTACTCTCGCTTCACACAGACAACGGCGTGCTAACCACTGTACCAACAACAACCTCCATTCGCCACTAAGCGATGAGGTCTCCACGGCGCTTGTGCCAGGCTATGTGTACGTTGAGGCCACGTGAAGTGTCGAACGCCCGCTGGCAGGAGGCCACGGGGCAGTCCCAGCAGGTGCCACGGGTCGACTAACTGAGATGACTGGGCCGATGCACCATCTGTACCCCCTACTGTGCCAACTTGATGTGTTTTAGCCGCCCGGCGCTCCGCTCGTTGTTGTGAACGTCGCTCGTCTGCCCTCCGTTGTTGTTGGAGGGCGACTGCTTCCAACTGCCCAGTAGCAGCGTCCTTCACGAGCCTCCTCCACAGAGGCTGATCTTGACACCGCTGGTACCAGTCATCGGCAAGTCCACTCAGCTTTACGCCCTCCTGTACCACATCACTCCACCTCTTCTCTAGCCTGTGCCGCGCCCATTTAGCCCCCTCGATCCGGCCGAACAAAAGCGGTTTAAGCATGCGGTGGCTGGGCATGCGGGCTACATGGCCCAGCCAACGCAGCCTTGCCTGCCGGAGGAGCTCACCTATGGGGCATTGTCCAGATCTTTCAAGGATTGTGAGCTCACACTCCAGGGTGGTTAAACCTACCACTGTTACCACCACTCCCCTTCACACACCCACGGACAAGCCGCCGGTTGCGCTCGCGGCCCTACAGCATCGAGACCCAAACACTTCTTCAAGACCATGGACAACCACAACCGTAGACCACAGTCTTGCTCAATACCTTTAGGCAGCAATAAATCCTTGCAAGTAAGCAGCCTAAGTCGGGTACGACCCGAGAGTGCAGAGCGAGAAAATTCTCGAACGCTGCCTAACCCCCCACCCATTTTCTTGGGTTTTTTCGGTAAAGTCACGTATGTAAAAAAATTCAATTAAAATTAATAATTTTTATTTTAAAATGTTTCCCCACCCATTGTCTGTGTTTTCCCGCACTTTATCACTCTGACCCGGTTAATCGTTTAGTGCCAAAATCCAATAATACCATGAAACCAAATTCGGGGGCGCTGCGATGTAAACTGCCCTGTTGGATCGAGCCAAACGCCTAGCGTCGGAAACAACTGTCGGATATTCTATGGGTCTTTCGGTAAAGTCACGTAGATAGTGATATTTTTTTCTATCTACGTGACTTTGCCGAAAGACCCAAAGAATATGAATTTCTGCGGTCACGAAAGCTTTAAGTCAAGATTTAACCATCGGATAGTTCCTCAAAGGAATCCTCGGGAGTAAATACCCGACTGTTAGACCTCGGAGATCCCAATCAGCACAATAACTACTACGACGCGTCTGTTGAGTGGATTCAGTCATGGGGGGAGGTGGGAGGCTGAGGTGGGGAGTGGGTGGAGGTGGGGGCCAGGGTGCTGTTGCAGGGGGTGGGGGTGGATGCGGGGAGCGGTGGTGTAGCGGTTAGCGCGCCGCGCGATGAACCTGGCCACCAGGGTTCGATTTCCGCTCATGGCCAACACCAGTGACGATTGTCTGAACCGGTCTTGGGCCTCCCCTAAGTCGACTTAATCTTAAATGAGTACCTGGTGCGGTGTGTAGTAAACATCCCCAATGGGAAGACAAAGGTGGTTGGGCGTGGTGCTGGCCACCAACCCCTTCGTGTGCTATGCCGGCCTTCATAGGTGTTCGCTAACAACACTTACCACAACAGTCTGTTAAGGCTACACGGGGGTGTCACATGGCACAAATAAGTGGTGGCACGGGAGAATACAATAGAGAGTGGGGTCCACCTGTAACAGGGAGAAGGGGTGATTGAAAATTAGAAATACCTGCAGCAAACAAGGTGTCAATCGCCTGCAATTAGTGTGGCCGACTTCCATTAAACAGGGATCTCCCCCCTCCCCCACCCTGCTCTATGGAAAGAGCGTTCTGTCATAGGCGCTGTCCATAAATGACGTCACGCACCTAGGGGGGGGGGGTCAGACATTTGTGACGATGTGTGACGGGGGGGTGGGAGTCAAAATTCGTCCAAAATCGCGTGACGTCATTTATGGACGGCCTCATAGCGCTACAAGGCTGAGGTTAGCTCCTAAAGGACGCTACCCAGACGATGTCAGGTGTGCACCCGCTCAGCCAATTAACGCAATTTACGGTAATTTCATGTGGGCCTAAGACGTTTCCCTTCGTGTAATACAGCAATGTGAGGGCGCGTGTTCGATCCCAGCACCCGACGCCTGCTGTATATTTGGAGATTGTATGTCCTCCCCATGGTCGCGTGGATTTTTCCCTCGGTCCTCCAGTTTTTTCCATCCACATTTAGAAGCAAATGGGTTTAGAATATTTGGCTGCTATAAATTTCCACGCGGTAATCCACTTCGTTGAGCTATCATTTGTGGTCAGGTCACTTCTGAAAAAAGAGCTACATAGCTCCGTGGGCCTAACCTGGTAAAATAAAATAAAAAGTTAATTTTTAATATGAAAAGGCAGTGGTTTCCTCAGGTGTGATACCTGGAGCCATCCTCTATGTAATATGGTTCATTTCGTGGGGTATCTGAATTTATCTCGGAGATCAGTAGACATTTCCTCCACCAATTGTATTTCTATAATGTGTTTTAGTTCCATTTTGCTCTCTTTACGGATATTATATCAGTTTGAGGTCATTTTTTCATGATTTTACAGAGTTCTGTGTTATTTTACTTTTCGAACTTTTAGCCTTGCCACGTTCCATTATAACAATAATCACCTGTGCACCATCTACATACCCTTTAATTCACACATGTCGTGTTATGCCCACATTGAGAAGCTGGTTATTTTTTTCATACATTTCATATCAACTTCATTGATGACACAAACTAAAATGTAAATGACAATGCAAAAGCAGTTGAATATTTTCCAGACTTTAAATTTTATTGCCAAACCTTTATTCTTGGGAGATTAGGACTGCTAAATGAAATGTACTGTAATTCAGTAGCTTGTACTAACAGAAAAATTATACAAAAAAATTTAAATTGGTGTAATTTGTATAATACATTATACTTGTGCTCATCTTACATTCAAACTATTGTGAATAAAAAATGTGACGGGTGTGACAGTTTTGACAATGCAGTAACTTTGAGGCAGGCTTGGTCGTTCTTCAAGCGATGCACGTATTTTCAGCTCATCCGTAGTGCTAATAATCAGGAACATAAAATAAGATCAACAAGGGTGTAGGTTTGTCTGCGCTGTGGAATTTAATAATTTGTGCGTATTGCTACAGAAAAACAATGCATTAAGCTGGACCCAAAGAGTGACCAACGGAGACGAAAGAAAAAGGTTGCACATAGAAGACCTCTGATGCAGGTGGTGATGAGACAGAAACTGGCACTATTTGGTCACATGGAGAATGGACAACAGGAAAATTTAAAGTGTTCAGGGGAAAAATGGAAGGAACAGAAAAGAGAGGAAGACCTACCAGAGAATGTCTTGATGACATAAGAGATTGGTGCGAGAAAGATGTGCACGACTTGAGCATATTGGCACAAGACAGAGGAAAGTTAAAACAGACAAATTACGGAATGTGCAGTGGACACCTCCGGGCTATCTGCCCATGGATTGTGATGATGATGATTTTTATACGTGAGGTTTTGTTCTGCCTACCGGCAGGTGTTTTGCTCCACGGCAGGAGTGGGGGTGTGTGTATACAGGAATTTCCTGTTTTGAGGTTGAGTTTGGTCACGTGACCAGGAGGTTACGATTTGACAGTCTTTCAGCCACGAGGCTGGAGTCCGCCATTACACAGAGTTCAAGATGGTGGCACAAATCACATCCCAGTGAAGACAGCTGTAACTGTACATTGTGGGACTTTAATAATCATTGTCTGCAAGTTCGTTTATGTTCTTATAATATCGGGAATGCCGTTATAATGCTGTAAATGCCTTTATAATGCTGTTAAATTGTTATGATAAATACGAGGCCTAGTTAACAATGAAGCCTGAAACTTGCCTTATTGTGAATGTTACTTGTAATTGAATAAGTCGAGTCAAACCTGTACTCAAGTAACTATATTGAGATCTTGAGAGCAAGGATGACGAAATGTCTCATCCACAGCTCTGTTATATGTAGTGTTGTACATTTGGGGTGCAGTGTGATGATTGTACGATGTGCCTTTATTTAACACAGCTTGTTCTCTTGTATAGCTATGCAGTGCTAATGTAGGTGCCTGGTCCATCCAGGATCTATTGTTGAGAAACATGTTATCTAGGGTAATGTAATCATGCTGTAATGTTCATTCATTGTATTGATATTTCCAAGTATTGAAAGATGCTGTATTTGTGCTGTGGTTTCCCAGCAGTTTCACCTCGTTCAATTTACTAAATTACGTTTGGAGTCGGATGTTCACCCTGGCTCTGAAAGTTTATTGGATGCGAGGTTAACTACTTGGATAGCGGTGCAATGCAGCGCACAGCGAGGCCAAGACAGGTTTTCTTCGGAATTCTAGTTTCATCATCGTGTGAAGCATTCTCAGGTTGCATGTTTTACAGGCTTATAAGCTTCAATACAAGTGGAATTTGCCAGCCAAGACTTCAGTTTCAGCCCAACTTATTTAATTTGTGAGCTGCTCCTAACTGCATCAATGCAAATTCACGTCTGAGGCTGGAATTTCTAACTTGTGTTGAGCTTAAGAGTTTATTAAACGCATTTTTGGCCACAAAATACTCTCAAACATTTTATACGCAAATAAATTCACATGTATATTTTTTCCATTTGCCAAAGTAGAAAAAGAAAAGAAAATAGGGTGGCATGGTGGCGCAGTGGTAGTGCGTGTGCCTCACAACAATCAAATCATGGGTTTGATTCTTGACTTGGGTGTCTTTTCTACATTAACAGTGTATGTTTTGCGGGGGTTTTGTCACGTTTTTCTGGTTTCCTCCCAAAGCTAAAAACACACAATGTAACTGGTATTGGCCAAACATCCCAATGCTATAACAAATAATTGAAAATTGCTCAATCAGGATTACACACAGCAACAGGCGGCTGCAACTGAGAAGAAACACTTTACAGGACCCCCATGCAAAAGTCTTGATGTGGTGAGACTTTTATAGGTAAAAAAGGGTAATAATAAAAATAATATCATTTGAAATGAATTTCCACAACACCGTTATAGGTTTCACGTTGATCATGGTAGATTAATGCTGACATTTTACTGATGAGCCATCCAGACCGCAGTTTAAAAAAAATGATTGCATTGGCAATGGTGTATAAGCACAAACGAAAGAAAATCAATACCATTGTTATTAACACTGCCTGATAACATACATACATATATTAATCAAGATACACATTAGCATTACAGCCCAGGCGATGGTCCCTCTTCAAAAGAGCAACCATGTCCATTGCGTTTATGTTAGCTTATGACCATACAGTACATTATATATTCGACCATCACATATCCGCCCTGACCAATTGACCCGCCTGCACCCAGTGCAGTGTTGGTGTTGTGGTGGTGTAACTATCATTTTCTAAAGATGTTCACACATCTGCCCATGCCACACATGCACATGATGATATACATCAATTCCCAAAAAGTCGCATTTTAAATATTGTACTGAATATGGTTTTAAGTTAAGATAGGTGAATATCGCAATGACAACAAAAAGTGGTTGAGAAACAGTGTTGAGGAATTGTCCTGAAAATGCTAATGGTATTGCATCACTCATTTTACGATTAAACGCAAATTATATTTTTTCTTCGTTTTTTTATTCAGACCAAAGGAAATGAACAAACGTTTAGAGCAAGATTATCATGCAAGAGTCTTAAACACTTAGTGGAGCTTTCCTAAATTAACAAGTAAAGATGCTTTCAGAAAAGAGCTTGCAGTGTCAGCCACACCAGGAGATGCTGTTGTTTGAGCCACACCAGACACTGTCTGGGTAGCACCTCTTGCAACTGCGCCCACCTCCTCCTCGTTCCAGGAGCCAAGGAAACATCGCTTATGTGAGATGCTGCTGCTCCAACTGAAGACCTTTGGAGGGGTCCCCTATGGGCAGTGGTGTTTGGAGAGGGTAGAGGGAGTGGTGTGTTGAGAGTGGGATGTTAAAAGAGTGGCGCGTTCACAAATCATTGTGGTGGACAATAGGATCCATGAAGATAATCCCCATACCACCATGGATAAGAGTCAGGCCACTTAATTATCATTGTCACTATTACAAGAATGAATACCACTATAAAATACATTTTAGGACTAAGAAAAAATATATAACATCCCCCATGAACATAAAATATTAAATTTTCAAGTCTATCAGCCTATGAACTTTCCAGAGCAATGTTTTCCAGCAGCATTTGTTTAAGTGGGTACACTGTGGGCTGGTTTAAACTGTTTTGAGTCCCAACAGCTTTGTCAGGCCTGTTAAAACAAATGCTTCTTGGTTTGCCAGATGTTACAAGCAAGAAGGAGAAGAACCCCAGTATAATACATCGGGGTTCACGACCATTACGATCATGAGTTTCTTATGGGTTAGTGTAGGTATAGTGTAAATGTTTAACCATCCCCCTCCACCATCCGACAGCCAACAAAATCAAGTTGTCACATCAGCAAATGAGGCATTTGATTTGTTTTTTTGATTAAAAAAATTGTGGAATGCTGCAAAAAAAAGATTTTTAAAAATCAATTTTATACGACGGACATCCAGCAGCATCTGGTGTGAACACAAGCTCTGTTCTCGCATGAAAGACCTTCCTGATCCGAGTCCATAAGTAGGAAGTACACGTATTGCTTGCATTTGCTGAAAAAAACAATCAGTTGGCCTCTTTGCCCATGAGGTGTTGGGTGGTGGAGGGAGATAGTTGCATTTGATATTAATCCTACACGATGATGTAACCTGAAAATAACTATGAATCACTTTGTAAGTTTGTGTATTTGTCTTTGATACCACTACGATTATCTGTGTCCATCTCTCCTTCCACACAGTACAACTTTGCGCTCTCATTGAGCAAGCCGGAGTAAGCTTGCTCCTTTTATGATCCCAGAATATATTACAGAACAAGAAGGAGATGAAGAGCAGTACTGTCATTACATCAGCGCCCACATTCAATTATGTCTTTCATGAATGCAGCTGAAGGGAGTCAGATGGCCAGGCCTGGCTACTATCGCCATACCAATTGCCTATCCCTAAAGAGCCCTATTCTTAGCTACGGCTCGGCGCAGGTTTGGCTCTGGCCTAAGTGAGCCAGCTCAGAGCGGTGCTTAACCTGAGTCACCTCTGAGCATGGTCCCAGCTATGCTCAAATTATTTTATGAACCGAGCCTGAGCCAAGCTATGGCTGAGCAGCTCATGCATCTTTGCAAAGCAGCAGAGCGGTTCATGCCTGAACTGAGCCGTGTGAGAAAGCAAATCCAGAGCCGAGCCATGGCTAAGAATACGGCCCTAAGGCTGAGTCTTGGAAACAGTGGTGGGCGATGAAGCCGTGCTTGCCTGTGGTGGGCCCTGCATTGTGGTTCCCGGCCTGGTCCTCACGTTGACACACGGGGAGGGTGAACGACCACGTCCCGTCCGCCATGCACTCCCTGGTCGTGTGTCGCTCCGAGATGATGTACCTTGCAGGAGGGTTCGCGGGAAAGCAGAGCAAATCAAAGAAAAGCCAGTCGAGTGATTGTGGTCATCCAACCAATCTATGAACAATTAACTTCTGTAGCCTGCGCACCTTCAACAGAGGAATAGCACAACTGCATGAACACTCTCCTGAAGCCCTCTCTCGTAGCTCGAAGCATACCTCTACGTTGGCATTAGCTCCTGAAGGTATTTGCCAGAGGCAAGAAGAGAATAGTGTTACAAATGTGAATGTACAGCCCTGCAATTACTTCAAGCCACTGCTGGCGGAAGGAACTCCACTACAGAAAGCTACAGATATACCATCGAGAAGGGATTCCCTCGAGAGGGTATATTGCAGGGGCGGTTTCTTCATTAGGGCGATTGGGCGACGCACCACCAATGTCATTCAACCACAGAGTCACGCTAGCCGTCACTGTGCCTCTGGATATAGTCCAATCAGCGTCATGCTACGTTCTGTGGAGTACCGCCTCTTTTTGGGCAATTTCCCTCCAGCTGAGAATCGCCCCGAGTGGCCCCATAGACTTACATTCAAAGATGTTTTTTTTCGAACGGGGGCGCTGCAATGCATTCTCTATGGCTTCCGGGAGGGCTCGCCCTAACGTGCTTACGTCATCATACGTGCTTACGTCATCATACGTAAGCACGTTTCATCCAACAATATAATTTGTCGCCACCTAGTGGAATCTTTAATAAAAGAAACTTGAGTGGTTTGTTTTAATAGTGAGTATAGAAACAAACAAGATGTATTGTAAGAGTCACTTTATTTTTCATTAATATTAAAGAAGTGAAGTTGCCTTTACATGCTTAAGCTGTTAATTTATCCATTGCATGGGTGGACCTTATCCTTATCAATCATCCAGACATTTGCCCCCCCTGAGAGATTTTGCAGGAGCCGCCACTGGTATATTGGCCTACTTTTCTAGCCTGGCCAGACATCTCTGAAGACGTGGCAGCACCCACATTTACCATCCCCCGTCCCATCAATTGTGGACAGGCCAAACATTTTTGGAACTATACCAGTTCTTAAAAACAATGGGACAAATTACTTTTGTGTTTTAGATGAACTTGATGTATGTATTTACGTTGAACTTATTTCGCACCATATGTAGCCAACCGTGCTAATCGGAGTTGTGGGGGAAGGACAACAAACTAAACACAAAAAAACTGTTCTAAAAAAAAAAATTTCAATTTAGATTTAAAAGTGCATAGCTCCAGTGGCATCCTCATATCAGAAGGAAGAGAGTTCCAGACGGCCACAGAAGCACATCTGAAAGCGCACGATGCGATCTTTATTCGATGGCTTGCCAAACGCCGCTGTGAGGATGACCATAGTTTGCGTGATGGTTTATGCTCCTTGCCGAAATCAGCAAGGTATCGTGGTTCATTGTGGCAAGCACTTTGTGTGTAATGTGCACGGCCTTATAATGTATTCGTTCAGCAACTGGAAGCCAATGCAGCTCTGTGAAGACCAGACATGGCGATGTACAAGACATCCAACACCTTGGGGCTCTGTTTCAGTGTTCATTTTCTCGGCTCGACTCTCACACTCGCTGCCGAACACTTCTTTTTCCTTTTTTTTCCCTCTGTTATTCCCTGAGTCTCAAATGTATTTCTGTCATACACCTCTATTGTTTCCTTGATCACAACAAGGGGTGCCACCCACTATCACACGTGGTTAGGTCGTTCGGTCATCGTGTAACCTGGTTCTCTGTTTTCCATTGTTTTGCTGTGTTGAAGATACGAATACAATTAAATGACAAAAAAAGGGATAAATAGGTCTTTATTGAGTGCTACACAACGTTGAACGGTACCCTAGAGCAGATGTATTCATCTTGAAGCCACAAAACTCACCCTTTATTGCAGGAGTACTTTACTTTGCTTCCAAACGTGAAGTTGGACTCCGTGAAATAGCCGTTTTCTATTTCGCCGGGGTGTCTGCACTGCTTTGCTGAAAAATATCGACGATAATCGATCATCAGTCAATACACAACAGAGTTATTATACAGGGTGCTTTAAAAAAATGTTAACACTTATATGGAAAAAGAACGGATAATACATAGTAACGTGATAACAAATATATGTTCATAGCTTAAAAAAAAATCAAAGAGTTTCCACTTGTTCGCCATCATTGTCAACACATGCCTGGAATTTTCTCCAGGTGGTCTCCAGAGCCCCGAGGCACATTTCTTGTGGTATTGTTGCAAATGTTCCTAAGTGTTAACATTTTTTAAAGCACCCTTTACAATAACTGGACTAATTGTATGTGCTTCTCAATAATTAAATTGACTCAAACATTCTGTAATCTACAGTAGGCACATGCCTTTCCTGGACCTGGTAACAGGACATGACCCTGGAACTGCAATGATCCACCAATCCCTTGCCTTCAAGGCGCTGCATCACATAAATCTGTGACGACCCCCCAGCTCAAAGCATTTCTCAAGCCACTAAAGACACCGTTGCAGAAACTGAAGGTGTGACTTTTCAGTCGTCGCCCAAATTTTGTTGAATATGAAAATATTACTCCCAAATTACTCAACTGGGGGGGGAGGAGGCAGAAGAAAACAAATCCACGTTGCAATCATCACCCATAACTATCAGACTCATTCCACCAGTATAAATACACATGTAAAGACAGTACAGGGGACTAGCAGTCACAGGGGGTAATGACAGGGGAATTAGCAAAGGATGAGACTAGGGGCCACAGAGGGTAATAACAAGTTAAGGGACAGACAAGGGAACGATCTGGGGTCTACGAGAAGGATCGAGAATAGGGGCTGTGGCCAAGCGACAGAAGGGGACAGGTGCGGATCAAGGATCGAGAGCCAGCGAGAGTGTTCGAGAGTATGGGCCTGGACAAGGGTCAAGTGATGGCCACGCTGGGGATAAAAGGGGTCGAGAGGAGAGGCTCAGGGCTGCTACTGAAGTCGGGGTCTTTGCTGTCAAATGAACGTGTCTTAATATAAATAATCATCAAAAGGCAGTGTCTCCTGGAGTCGATACACGTAGTCCGATTGCGATTTGCAGGCCGGCACTGCATTGACCTCGTCAGAGCTTCTAATGAAAAAAAATCATCACCTGGCATGAACCATCACAAAAAATAAAGCAAAATATATTCTTGAACAGGATGTACGTTCGTGCAAAAAACAATTATCAACACGAGAGTTTGCCAGTCAAGAAAGATGAAGACCACAGGTTTGGAATCGGGAAGCACTCCTTTCCTTGTAGGCACTTTGTATCTCACAGGGCAGCTCATAGCAGAGTCCCCCTTTGGTAAACTGCAGAAGCGCCTTGGGCTAAGTACCCTATGAATGCAAATCATAAATCCTCAAACGATGGCGAGGTGGTGGGGGGGGCTTGTGTCTCACGCGTGCAGGTGAGGCGGTGGTTGGTCCAGGAGGCCGAGTCCTGGCTCCCGACGCACGAGATGGTGTACGACGAGTCGGAGGATACGGTGTGGCCGGGAGAGCAGCGGTAGCGCAGCACCGTGCCCACCCTGTAGCGCAGCACCGAAAGGAGTCCCGGAGGCAGCTCGGCGTTGGGCACTTGAGGGGGAGTCCCGCACTCGCCACTGGGAGGCGCTGCACACAGACACGTGGGAATCGGCGAGTGTGAGCTCGGGTAAGGGGGCCGTCCATAAATTACGTCACGCGATTTTGGACGATTTTTGACCCCCCCCCCGCACTCGTCACACGGCGGCACTAAAAGTCAGACCCCCTCTCAAATGACGTCACAAAGCTCTGCTCCCCCACCAAAAAAAAATGCTTCAAATCGCTTTAAACTATTGTCATTGTAGTGCGTATCTAATGTGCCGCTCTGATGTTGTCGGAGAAAACATTTATTAAGTCTATTTAATTAAGTAGAGCGTGTTGTCTATATTTATTTAAAGTTGCGCGTTTTGATGTGACGTCACATTTATCAAACCCCACCCCCCTCGTCACACATCGTCACAAATGTCTGACCCCCCCCTCCCCTAGGTGCTTGACGTCATTTATGGACGGCCCCTAATTGGTGAGTGTGAGCCCGTGGAATTGGTGAGTGTGAGCCCGTGGAATTGGTGAGTGTGAGCCCATGGAATTGGTGTGTGATAACTCATTGAATTGGTGAGTGTGAGCTCGTGGGATGAGTGCGAGCCCATGGAATTGGTGAGTTTGAGCTCACCTCTGCATTTTGGCTCCGTCCCGTTCCAAGTCCCCGCGTCTGTGCACATGCGCACGTTGGACCCCTCCAGTACGAGCCCCTCGTGACAAACGTAGATGACGCGGTTCGGGTTCTCCCGGTCCGCCACCCACTCTCCGTGCTGCAGCTCAGGCGGTGCCTCGCACTTTATGCCTGTGAGTTGTTTGTGTATTCACAAACCCCTCAGTACCGACACTCGCCTTCACATGAATCGTTAACATTCCTACGAGATGTGCTTTTCGTTTTAAATCCGTGCTGTTTGACACGTGGTACAATCCGAGCACACATCGCGAAAAAAACCCACGTAGTCGCAATATATACGTTTCACATGGTCGTTTTAAAGAATCAAGTCATGTAATTATCCAGGAAACATCTGTGTTACTGTAATCACACCGCTCAGCCACATAGCTCAAGAAAGTAGTTTGCCATCGACCGCTCAGAGACCGCGTGAGAACGGTGCATATTCCACGCTGTTCCCTAACGACAGAACCACATGGCGAAACACGTGTAAACACGTGTTAACCGAGGACTTGCCATACTCATACTCGTGTGCGGGATGGGTGGACGTCGTTCAAGAGGTGGGAGTGATAACGATGATGACGACATCAGTGTGAGCAATGACGGTGACTTTTGACAGCCTAGATGGAGACGAGAAGTGACGATGCCGACGATGAAAGTGCCCACGCAGACGACGACAACGACGGCGATGACGGCGACGCATTCCCCACGAGTTTGCGCTGCTCTGGCCTCACCGGTGCAGGTGAAGCGATGGGCGCTCCACCCGGCCACGTCGTGGTTCACGGTGCACTTGATAGTGTGGAAGGCGCCCTGGGACATGACGTAGCCTGGCTTGCAGCGGTAGCGCAGCACGGTGTCCACCTCGTAGCTACTCCGCTCCGCGCCGTCCGCGGGCAGCTCCGCGTTATCCACGTGGGGGGGTGCCCCACACTCCTCGCGCAGGGCACCTGCAAGACACGGGGCACAGCGCACCAGCCACGCCGCAACCATTGGCCACTGGACCGTGGCAGCGTCGCGCAGTACGAATGGATACTCTGCAAGAAACGCAAACGATTACAGCCAACTCCCGCCGCCCCGCC
The DNA here is from genome assembly GCF_964198595.1 of Lampetra fluviatilis. NCBI lineage: Eukaryota > Metazoa > Chordata > Hyperoartia > Petromyzontiformes > Petromyzontidae > Lampetra > Lampetra fluviatilis. The sequence continues at coordinate 7,611,634 of NC_136312.1, read as the reverse complement.
CGCGCCCCCTTACGTCTGCACATCGGTTCGCTGCCGCTCCACGTCCCTGCGTTGGTGCACACGCGCACAGAAGGTCCCTCCAGCACGAGTCCCTTGTCGCAGACGTACTTTACCAGCGTGGGGTCGTCGGGGTCCAACAGCAACTTCCCGTTCACAATACCCGGGAGTTTCTCGCACACTCTCTCTGCGAAACGTGAAAGCGGTTTTACATTCGTTAATTCCCATCATCACACTTGTAAATAGAGATGTAATGGGCAAAATTGCACAAAATATGCACTTATGTATGATGAACTTCTTTTGCACCGTACATGTAGCCAACCGTGCTTATTGGAGGTACAGGGAAGGACAACAAGGACAACAAACTAAACACATAAAGCAGTTTGCATGCAGTGCATGTTCTCCCCGTGGTCATGTGGATTTTTATTCGGGTCCTCCAGTTTTTCCCTCCACATTTAGAATCAACGCGCATTTAGAGTATTTTGCTGCTCTACATTTCCACACGACGACGATCCACTTCGTTGAGCTGTCATTTATGGCCAGGTCGCTTCTGAAAAAAGATCTATACAGTGCTCAGTGGGCCTTACCTGTGTAAAATAAATGTATTTTTTTTCATATTCCTTGGATCTTTTGGTAAAGTCACTTCGATAGAAGATAAAAAATATATAGATAAAAAAATAAAAAATAAACTCACGATGTTTTGATCGCAACACAAGCAGTCATCAATCAGGCGGAAAGAAAAAAGGGGGGCAAGCCTCTAACTACAACTGCTTATAAAAGGTCTAAAATGGGCGCAAGAGCAGTGGAGCAGCATGAACGGACAAGCTAAAGTTGTGAGCGGGTGGGGCACAAGTTTTAGTTTAATTCCAACCACCAGGGGGGTACACTGACGCCACCCACCCTCTGCCACCGGCCGTCGCGGCGGAGACCCTGGCGCCGCCACCCCGCCCACCCCCCTGGTCCATACCTCTGCACCACGGCTCCTCGCCGCTCCACGTGCCGTCCGCCTGGCAGGTGCGCGTCGTCGACCCCACCAGCTGCAGCTTCTCCTCCTCACAGCTGTGCGAGATGACGCCGTTGTACTCGGCCCTGCTCGGCCGCTCTATCACCACGCCAGGCTTAGGTCGCGGCCACTCGCACGTGGCGGCTGTTCCACGTGCGCGGACAGAGAAAGACAAAGATTCCCCTGTATGAGCCCGAAGAGACTTTTGCTGGCAAGCGCTGTTAGCGAGTGGCACCTACGAAGGCCAACACGGTACACAAGGGGGGTTGGGTCGCCAGCGCCATGCCCGACCGCCTTTTTCTCCCCAGCCGACCCGGCAAAAAATCAATGCGACCATGGGTTGTACATGCAAACTCCAAATATACAGGCGTCAAGGTCGGGATGGAACCCACGACTTTCTGGAAACCAGGCAAGGTAGTTAACATCTTGCCACCATTTATGGAGTAGATACTTGTCATGTGTCACTCAAGGCCATGGTGTGGGGGAAGTAGAGGTGCTGTGACAGACAGTGGCAGGCTATGACGTGCGTATGTGCGGAATGGTGGTGCAGCGGTTAGCGCACTGCATTACTTACCTGGCTACCAGGCTACCTGACTTCGATTCCTGCTCATGGCCAATAACAGTGGCGAATATCTGAACTGGTACCGGGCCTGTGTGTAAACATCGCCACTCAGGAGACAAAGGCGGTCGGGCGTGGTGCTGGCTACCCCGTTGTGTGCCGTGGCGGCCTTCGTAGGTGCTTTTCCACCCCAACAGTCTGTTAAAGGCTATAAGGGGAACTTTATCTTTACTGTGGTGGGGCCTGCACTTTGGGTCCTGCCCTGGTCCTTACGTTGACAAATAGGGAGGGCGAACGACCACGTCCCGTCTGCCATGCACTCCCTGGTGGTGTGTCGCTCCGAGATGGTGTACCTTGCGGGAGGGTTCGCAGGAAAAGCAGAGCAAGTCAGAGAGGTGCACGAGCAGAGGCATCATCACAGACCCAACACGCACAGCCCTTTGGTCAACGCACTGCTGGACGAGGGCCTCTCTCGCGCCGTGCGGAGCATGGGGGCGAATTGACCAAGCTTCATCACGCCGGTCGGTGCCGATTGGTGAAGGCGGGCAGTATAGGCGTAACATTACTCGAAGTTTAGTACAGTGTGTATTTGCATTATTATTATAATGCAAGGCTATCACGAAGGCACTGTGTACGTACATATGTACAACTTCTTTCGCACCGTACGTAGCCAACCATGCTAATTGGAGGTGCGAAATGAAAGTGGGCCACGTGATAATGCAGGCCATTGCATGATGTTGGGTACCACTCAAACGTTACCATCTCGGGTAGTATCAAGAAGTAACTTATTTAGTCTGGGTGTGTCGACTATGTAAATTCCCTTGGTGTGGCCCGTCGAGCTATGGCCCACAGAGAAGCGGTTTTCCCGAGACGTAGGGGGTTGCAGATGAGTGAACTAAAGGAGAGATTAACAAGAGCTAGAGATGAGCGAGTTGTCAGACGAGACAGATAAGTGAGATGTGATACGAGAGATGTATGTATGCTGAACTTCTCTCGCACCCTACATGGCCAACTGTGATTATTGGAGGTGCGAGTGTTTCACAGTTGGGTATGCTCTGCCAGTATGGGGAAATATTTCAACGTGGTTTCATCCGACCGGGCAATAAAGTGTTGTGGCCGAAACGTCGAGAGAATTTTCTAATGTTTTATTTTTATTATTTTATTATTTCCCTTCTACGTGACTTTACCGAAAGATCCAAGAATATAAATCCCTGCAGTCACGATAGCTTTAAATCGAAAATTAAACATGCCTCGCTTGAGAGAGCTCTAAGTTCACCAACTCACCCTTTGTTGCAGTAGTACGTGACTTTGCTTCCAAATGTAAATATTGTTCCAGTCAAATATCCATTGTCAATTTCGCCAGGGTAACTGCAGACCTTTGCTGCAAACGTTTCAGTGGACAACAAGCCGGAAATTAGTATCGTGGTAAAAGGCAAAGATAACGATGCAGCCCTGCAATTTCTTGCTCACGCCATTGCTGGCGGAAGGGCCTCCAGTGCGGCGAGCTCTAGAGAACCCATTTCGAGGGTATGTGGGCCTACTCTTCCACGCTGGCCAGATTTCTGCCCCATACTGATGGGTGGCGACACGGCCCAGCATCAGTGCATTTGCCGCTTGTTGTGGTGGGTCGTTGTTCGAATCCGGCAGGCTGCCCCGGTTATTACTGCAGGTGCATTGCCCATAATACATGCACTGTCTGCTTCACGATCGACGTTAAAGATTCCGCGATGTAATTTTTGACACGAGTAGGCCATTGCGTGCTGGCGTCATGGTCCAAATTTTAAAAAAAGTACCTGAAAATTACTCATTTGCGATAAAGCATAGTCATCTTCCACCCCCCTGCTGGCAGATTACTGCCCACATTCAGGCTGTTGCTGAGCCACCTTGTGTCGCACAGGGACACCTGCCTCTTGGGGTGCTCTTAAAATGACTGATAAGAGATGTGATGGGAAGGGTTCCGGGCTGCAGAAATATTTATGCAGCATATCTATCCAAAGGTAATTATTATTATTAAAGCCACCTCGGTTTCACTGCCCAATATCACCACAGCTTCACTGCTTGTACATATGTATGTTGAACTTCTTTCGCACCGTACGTAGCCAACTGTGCTAATCCGAGGCGCGGGGGAAGGACAAATGACAACAAACTAAACACAATTAACTTCTAAAGGAATGAGTTCTCAATCTATATGTGAAAGTGCAGAGCTCCAGTGGCTTCTTATAATCGTAAAGAAGAGCGTTCCATGACGGCTCAAGAAGCGCACCATCGCGTCATTGTGGTGTCACCGTGTGCAGTGGTGCTCGCCACATTCGCCTCGTGCCGCACAGACAGCTGCCTCAAGGGGTGCCCTCAGCTAAATGGCAGCGGGGCATCGGGGACGGTCTATAAAACGCGAATCCTAAATCCCCCATGCGCAATTGGGATGGGCTTTGTGTCTCACGCAGGCAGGTGAGTCGTGGGGTACTCCAGGCGACACCGTGCTCCTGGACGGTGCAGGAGATGGTGTAGGAGGAGTCGGAGGTGACGGCGTGGCCGGTGGAACAGCGGTAGCGAAGCACCGTGCCCACTCTGAAGCTCGAGATGCTCGCCAGCTTCAGAGGCAGTTCGGCATTGGTGATTTGAGGAGGAGGCCCGCACTCATTGCTTGGTATTTCTGGTGGGGGTGAGTGGATGGGGAATTAAAATAATTTCACGATATTCTCTTGCTGTCATAGAGAGGTGCGAGGGACCACAGACAAGCAGGAAGGCAGCCATTCGATGAGCCGGCGCCAACAATTGCCCAAGCTCTGCGGTCCTCTATATATTAAGTTTTTATCGGCCAAATAAAGAGTGTTTCCACGTGGCTGGAAACTGCAGCACCCAGATAAATGCACGCTTGCGAGGGAAACACTCTATCCCATACAGATGGAACAAGGTGGCGTCTACATTTTATGCTCGAACGCTCTCCTCACCAGCCAGGCTATGGCCTTTCCTCGAGACTCACAGGAAGTTTTTGTAACATTTGTACAGTGATCCACCAACCCTCACTGCCTCCACAGTGCTGGATTACAGGCCATGTTGCATAGCCACCACTGCTCATATCACAGGGGCTTTTAAAAGAAAATATATCGATATGAATATAATTTAACATAACATAGTCAAACGTTCAATGAGGCGCCAATTATTATTGTTTAGAGTGAGCTGAAACAATAATAATTGTCATTTATTATAGACCAATCACATAATTTATTAACCCAGCTAACCATGCAAAGGAAGGTTGGGTGGAAAAACAACTGCCATGGTGTTTTATACATTATATCCCCCTGCGAATAGTGGCAAAAGATAAATGTTAAATCCACCTTCAGATCTTTTATTGACCATCTATCTCAGTGCTGTGATGTCTGGTATTGGTGAATGAGTTCGGAGAATTTGGGCATATGAACTCATGGAATTGGTGAGAATTAACTAATGGAATTGGAGAGTGTGAACTTGTGGAATTGGTGAGAATGAACTTGTGGAATTGGTGAGAATGAACTCGTGGAATTGGTGAGAATGAACTCGTGGAATTGGTGAGTGCGAGCCCATGGAATTGATGACTGTAAACTAATGGAATTGGTGAGTGTGAACTTGTGGAATTGGTGAGAATTAACTCGTGGTATTGGTGAGTGTGAGCTCGTGGAATTGGTGAGTGAGAACTCATTGAATTGCTGAGTGAGCTCATGGAATTGGTGAGTTTGAGCTCACCTCTGCACTTCGGCTCCGTCCCGCTCCACGTCCCCGCGTCTGTGCACATGCGCACGCTGGGCCCCTCCAGCACGAGCCCCTCGTGACAAACGTAGATGACGCGGTTCGGGTTAGCCCGGTCCACCACCACCTCTCCGTGCTGCAGCTCAAGCGGTGTCTCGCACTTTATCCCTGTGGGCTCGAAAAAAACAAATTCCCAATGGATTATCGTGGACATGTGTACACGTAAATGCATATCCCTTTTGATAAATCTAGTGCTGGGTGATGAAGGTATCCCCACTTTATTGGCTTTCGTCGTTTCTTCGCAGTATGCCCGACATCCCACATTACCAGAAAGGTTCTTCCCACAGATTTCCTTTGAGAGATCCTACTGTAATATAGGTCATCTTATATATAAATATAATATTTTCAAAAATCACCGTACTCCCTAAAAATAAATAAGCAACTTGTCTCCTTCACCTATCCATCTCTCCGCATGAAATATTAAAGTATTTCTTACACGACCCATCAGCCTTCTGGGAGTGTATAATTTCAGTAGCATTGATTTTGAATACTTATTTTTGTTACATATACGTGGAGAGACAGGTACGAGATTGAGACACATTGCCTGCTTATTCACGTTATTTATCGTTTGTCTTACCCCCCCCTCAGTCGGGCCTGCCTGGCAATGCTGCACGGCCTAAAACGACATCCCCGGTGAAAACGATCAGCGGCTCGTGTCCTCTCCAGCAACGGGATCCTAGCACAGAGTGTTTGCCACGTGTGCACCCCCCCCCCGCACGCTGCCCGCTTACGGTGGCATCGTGGGTTGCTGCCGCTCCACACGCCCGTGTCGAGGCACACGCGGACACGCTCCCCCACGAGCACGAAGCCGAGGTCGCAGTCGTACGCGGCCGCCGAGCCGAACGGCGTCACCGCGGTGACGTTCACCCGTCCGTGCTCCAGGGGGGCAGCACGGCACGTGACCACTGTCAGAAGAATCAAGATTCTTTGTTTGAGACTGGAGAAATCCCATGAGCTTTGAATCTCTTTTTCACAGATGCCCAGTATGGGCGGGACCACTGTGGAGAGAAGCGTAGATGCGAACGGCGCGGAATTAAACTAAACTAAAGACTATAAAAAAATATATTGTATTTGACCAGGTAAGGCCCACGGAGCTATGTAGCTCTTTTTCAGAAGCGACCTGGACACAAATGATAGCTCAACAAAGTGGTTTATCATGTGGAAATGTATAGCAGCCAAATACTCAAAATGCATATTCATTAATGTGAAGAGAAAAACAGGAGGACTTGGATAAAAATGCACATGACCACGTAGAGAACATGCAAACTCCAAATATACAGCAGGCGTCAGGGTCACGATCGAATCCACAACCTCCTGTATACCAGGCGAGGCAGTTAACATCTCGCCACGGCGGCGCCCAGTAAATACATGTCAATCCACTGCTCGTTGAGGGCCTCCGCTTGCCTGTTTTGAATAAAGTTCAATAGAAACGAGCTGCACCGGAGTGGCTTGTCCGCCCATGGCATATGGATATGAATGCACATTACTCACTCTGACAGGATGGGATAGCACTGGACCACGTCAGAGATGGCTGGCATTCAGTTGTGGGTTTACCTGCCAACTCGTAACTGAAACAGAAAACAGATCCAGTTAATACATGCTAAGGCAAACAGCCCCATGTCTCACTCATTTTCATGTCCAACACATGTCTTTCACTCCCAAATTTACTCCATCTCACTTCTCCCACCCTCTCGCTCCCCTTGCCCTATGTTGTAACGTTCTTACCCGCCCCCACTGGACATCTGTGAAAAAGAGCTTCATAGCTCATCGGATTCCTCCAATATACATATTCTGATGTCTCACCCCTTTCACCCTGTATCTCACTCCTCTCACCCTGCGTCTCACTCCTCCCAGCCTCTCGCTCCGCTCTCCCCGTGTCTCATTCCTCTTGCCCCCATGTTTCAGTCCCGTGTGTACGCCTCACCCTTTGTTACAGCCAAAGATGACCACAGTGCCCACGGTGACTTCGTCATTCTCAATGAACCCATCTCGTGGAGCCGACAGTGCAGGGCATGTTTTCGCTGCGAATAAAGAAACGTGGAAACAATGAAATGCGCAAATAGGTCCTTTAAAACCAGTTCTACGTTCACATTCTTAGAGCCGATCAGCTGCTCAATAAAATCGCCCTCAAAATCGTGCGCAACTTAACCACCTTCCCCTGCAATTGCTTTGTCCACATCTGATCGAGTAGTTACGCAACGGGGAAATCGCCCAAGCAGGCCTGTGTGTGGCCATTTCTGGGTTTCACTTTGCCCCTCGCCCCCGCAGCAACACCCCGATTTACATCTCCCCCCTTTAATGTCATTTTGCAAATTTATTTTATCAGCGCCGCCACCCGATTTGCGTCGCCTAAACCCCACAATTACGTTGCTGACAGCATCGTCTGTCCTTTCTCGTTATCCGTCGCCTCTCGGCCTTCGCCTCCACCACCTACCCCTGCAAATTGCTTTCATTTAGGTCGTTTCGATATCTGTCATGGTTCGTTTCAGGAACGCTTCCCCGACGAAAAACCGGGGCATTGCTGTCCTGAAGTTTTCACGGTGGTAAGCTTGCGACGGAATGTGTGTACGTTTGTTGGACCTCTTTTGCACCGTACATAGCCAACCGTGCTCATCGGAACGCATCCTCGAAGTGAACCTGGGTATTGCCGTCCTAAAGTTTTCACGGGTGGTAAACTTGCGACAGAATGTGTTCACGGTAACGGTGGCGCGCACGTCTGCTTACGTGTGCACGTGGGAGGCCTGCCCAGCCATAGCCCGTTCGCTTGGCAGACAACAATCGACGTGGACTTCACCATCCGGTAGCTGCAGACAAATGCGCCTCCGATTAGAGCGGTTGGCTACGTGCGGTGCGAAATAAGTTATACATATGTACATACAAATGCAGTCGAGTGTCAAGTTAGTTTTCTTTAAATGAGTTGAGGACTGGAGAGACCAGGATGAGTCTCATTTGCAGCGGGTGACCCTGGGGTCACCCAAAAATGACAAAAGTAAGGCAAATAAAAGTGCAGCGATGAACAATAACACAACAGCATCGCGCGGTCAATGAAATATATGGCACAAATCATAAATAAATCTCAGACCGATCATGGTACAATTACAATAAAGTTACAGAAGCAACAGATATTGGGTGGCTTTTGTACTATCATTGAAAAGTGTTTAGTTGGTTATCATTCAACCGCACCTGTGATTAGCATTGTTGGCTATGTATGGTGCGAATGAAGTTCAACATACCCACATCTTATCTTAAAACTATTTTTATAGCACCTTATCCAAGGCACTTTACACAGAATTCACAATAGTACATGTGAATGTATTGGTGGAGATTAGGTGAATGAAATATATCAGAGGTAGCAATGGGCAAATCTGTTATGCGTAAATTCGGTGAGTTCGAAATTAATGATATTAAATGATGATGAATGGATTTAATGAATGGGGTTAATGAGTGATAGCCGCATAATGAGAATATGAAGACGGAAAAGTAATGGTGGTGGTTATGAGTGGGAGATTAAGGAGTCGTTGGGTGAGCTAGGGGAAGTAAGTGAGTTCTGAGTGCAGAGCGGAAACTAGTGAGCAAAGGTGACTGCTTAATGTGGCGGGGGAAGTTTGTTCCAATCAAGGGGGGCGAGAAGGAAGAGAGAACGCGTGGATTGAGTGCGAGGAGAAGAGAGAAACAGAGACAGAAAAGAATGAGAACGTAGAGGGCGAGAAGACACGTAGGAAGATACAAGTGTAGCTGTTCAGCAGCGGCAACTGCGGTGGACAGTTAGTGCACACGCTGTCGAGCATATAACACGGGTGTGGCGGCAGGGCGGAGGAACTGGGGCAAGGGTCTGTAACGCTATCAATAATAATGCGCGGGTGACGTCACTTAACAAGGAGCATCCCCCCCTCATTAATAATCATGAGCGGGTGACATCACTCAACATGGAGCACCCCCCACTCATTAATGATCATGAGCGGGTGACATCACTCAACATGGAGCACCCACCCTCAATAATAATATAATCATGAGCGGGTGACATCACTCAACATGGAGCACCCCCCACTCATTAATGATCATGAGCGGGTGACGTCACATATCATGGAACACCCCCTTCATTATTAATCATGAGCAGGTGACATTACTTAACATGGAGCACCTCTTCACCTGAGGACGGCTGCTTGCGTTGTGGCCGAAACGTCGTGAGAATTGTTTCATTTTATTATGTTTTATTTTTATTATTTTATTACTTCCCTTCTACGTGACTTTACCGAAAAAACCAAGAAGATGGAGCACCCGTCAGTAATAATACTGTAATAATTTTTTTGTTCCTGGGTAATAACTGTTATTTCCTAATTGCTTATGCCTCAAAAGTACAGAAAATGCCTATTATTCCCCATAAACTTTGCTTTTGTGAACAGGCCAGGGATATTTTGACATTTACCTATTTTCCAAAACATTCCAGATAGATTCAGTGCTGAGTTAACTTGGAGTAACTTCTAGAACATTCTAGAACTTTCCAGTAATGTAAATAGTAGTATAGATACAGGAGCCTTAAGCCCACCAGTTCAGTTTAGTTCCAGCTGCCCAAGTGGATACATATCTGCATTTTCCTGAGAGGGCATCAAGAGGCTGCAAGCATCCGGCAGACGCATTTTGCTATGTCTGCAGCCAATTTATCAAGACAAGAGCGAAAAAGTACTCTGTGGAAGCATCTGCTAAGATGTGTGAGGCATATTTCAACATGCCTGTCGGGGATCAAGACAAACCCTGGGCGGGTGACAAATCATGAGCGGGTGACGTCACATAACATGGAACACCCCCCCCCCCTCATTAATAATCATGAGCAGGTGACGTCACTCCACATGGGGGTGGGGGGAGGCATCTCCTCCCTCCTCACCAAGACCTTAACCCTCAATAAAAAGCCAGAACCCTCATGTCATGTGAACTCCGTAAGGCTACTGAGACATACAAGGAAAAAGGCCATCATGATGAAAAAGAGATATAACAGTGTAATAATATAAGTCTGTGTTACCGGCCTTTCAAATTTCACACTAATGGCTGCAGTATGACGGCACTGTCTGCTTTCCGCTTGGATATTTCAGATTTACTGCAACACCCGTCCTTGGTCGAGCTATAGGGCTAGTCATTATTTAGTTTGCATTTGTGTGGCGCTTGCTTGAGTAATGCCTCAGCGACTCGGCGTGCCACCCGTCACTTCTAATCCCAACCAATCAAAGCGGACCGCGCCACCGGCGGGTTGTTCCCTGTGTGTAAGTACATACAATGTTTTCTAATTTAGGCAATGAGATGGGGAAGTTGACCCGTGGTGGAAGCTGACTCATGCCCAATTACTGGCCAGTGCTGTCTGTTGTTCAACTTTATGCCGCAGAGGCACAAACTGCTATTACGGGGGATCTCTTTGGCTAACAAAACAAAATTAAGCACAATGAGGCTCTTAAGACGCTTCGTTATGTGTCCAGGGTGCCACATGGCCGCAAAGTATTCTTTTTGTGTTTAGGAAGGGCTCACCCATCGTTACAGCTGTAGGTGATGACCTGCCCGTAGGTGAGGTTCCCAGTCCAGCGTCCGTTCAGGATCGGTCGCGGGGACCCACAGCTCAGCACTGGAAAACGATCAACAGTCAAACCCTGGTCATATCGTCTTGATACAAGCACTCGCAAGCACCTGTGCATTCACTCGGCAAAGGCCTTCCTTATTTTCTTCTATTCCTTCTATTCTTTGGTTCACAGATGATAACTCACAAAATAGTTTTAAGAATGCCATGTCATACAAAGACACATGCTCAACAATTATAATGCAAAGTAGTCCATCTAATTAAGTCTCTTTCGGTAAATTTAACACGTAGGTTGTCACTACCAATACGATTCGTAATTGAGTTTTGGGTAAGGTTGGTTAAGTAAAATGTGTCATATGCCCTCCTACACCCAACACAGGCAATTAATAAAGTGGTTAAGTAAACAAACGTGTAAATTAATTGCTGTTTCAGCACATCACCAGTGTATTGGAGAGAATTGCCAATTCTGGAAACTGCCTGATGATGCTGGTTTAAACTACTAGTGAAACGTCATACCCATTTGTTAAATGCTGTGGATCGTTCCCCAACACATCAGTTCTGCTGAACCAGTAATAAACTGCCACGTTTGTTTACGTGATTTCATTGATTGGCTATTAGGGGAAGGAGGGTGAATGACACGCATTTTACTTAAGCGATCCGATCAAATAAAAATGTTTTTGTGATATTGGTAGAGAAAAATATTACTTTCACATGTATAGGAAAAAAAAGATACTAGACAGACACACATGTTAACCATCAGCACTTTACCCCTACATTTTTTTTACAATGCGAAGTGAATGTGGAGTACCATAGTAACAGTCCGGGAATGCAAATGGTAACAACGTTCCAGACTGTTAACACCTCACCACGGTGGTGAGATGTTAACTACCTCGCCTAGTATACAGGAGGTCGTGGGTTTTATCCCGACCCTGACGCCTGCTGCTGTATATTTGGAGTTTGCATGTCTCTCTCCCCGTGGCCGCGTGGATTTTTCTCCAGCTCCTCCAGTTTTCCCCTCCACATTTAGAATTAACGTGCGCTCAAAGTATTTGGCTGCAATCAATTTCCACATGGTAAGCCACTTCACTTCGTTCAGCTATCATTTGTGGCCAGTTCACTTCTGAAAAAAGCTATATAGCTCAGTGGGCCTTACCTGAAAAAAAAATAATTGAGTTTAATTGTTTTTAAATCAAGCAGTGGGAATAAAACTGAGATAAGAATATATATTTATACTGGAAGAATCGGATAAGCTTTGAAGCTCTATTTCACAGGTGTCTAGTAGTGAAACCCTCACAGGTGCACGGCGACGCCATTGTCCAGAGCCCATTCTCCTGGCAGAGCCTGTGGCCTGTGCGGCCGTGCCTGATGAACCTGCATGGAAGATCGCGGGCACAGCAAGTCACCTCCGATAAGCATGGTTGGCTACGTACAGTGCGAAATAAATTCAACATACATAGGGGAATGTCAGGGCGCTTAGAGGAAGATCTGACTCAAAACAGCGACGCCTATGTTATAGATACAGGCACAGGCTGTGTCCCAGGGCTGTCCAATACGAATCTCAACTTTCCACGACCTCACTCGTTCATCTGTCGTTTTCTGTCCCCAGCTGCTGCCGAGCACCCCGTCTTTGACTTCACCACGTTCTGACTCAACTGCTGCAGCCTTCTCCTCTACACGGCATCCCCTCCACATCCCTCGCCTCTTCCCAGATCCCTCATCCTCCAAACTTCATATGATCCAAAAAGGCCACTGCCATACTTTTGGCCCGTATTCATGAAGTGTGTTCGCAAATACTTCAATCCCTCCACTGGTTCCCAGGTGGCTCCGTGATATCTGTATGTAGTGGGTGACACTCGATCCCTGTACGGATGCAGATCAATCCATACGCACAGGGCGCTCAGGCACCTTGGACCACCGAGCTCTGAGGCGTCACCAAAGGGCACGAGGGGCACAGCGGGACACACGCCACTCACCCGACGTCGCAGCTGCAGTTGACCTGCGCATTGTAAGTGAACGCTGACCCCGTGCACGCGCCGTTCTCCATGACAGGCTCTCCGCAGTTGACGACTGTGAATGGTACGAAGGAAACAAAATCCTTGCCAGCGCTCAGCAATCCACGCTTTCGTGTTTCTTTTTGGCACACACATTATCGTTCTCGTTGGATATGGAAGCGATGAGATTGGATTGTGTGCGGGCACTGCGCGGATTGTTGCATGGCAGGATCGTAATAGGTGCTTTTAGTGAATTTTGTGTTTAGTTTGTCATCCTTCCTTGGCTAGGTACGTATGTATGTTGAACTTTTTTTGCACTATACGTAACCAACCGTGCCAATCGGAGGTGCTGGGGAATGGTGAACTAAACACAAAATGCATAGCTCCAGTAGCTTCCTAATCTTGGAAGAGTGTTCCAGACGGCCGCAGAAGCGCATACGAAAGCGGTCTGGTAACCATCTTTGTTTGATGGCTAGCCAAAAGCCGCTGTTGATAGGATGACCAGAGTTTACGTGACGATTTATCCTCCTTGACGAGAAAATGCTATTTGACTCTTGGTAAGGAAATGCTTCCCCACCCGTGCTTTAAGAAGTCAGGTGTGAGCAGGTAAGGGTTGGGGGGGGGCTGCAGTAGTGCAGGTGTGTGGGCGGAGGGCTCACGCTCGCAGTCTTTCAGCGGGCGCGACCAGCGTCCGTCTGAGCCGCACGTGGTGTTAATGTGATCCTTCCCACCAATCTTGTACCTGGCATCATGACAGAGGGGTGGCGGGCGTGGGGGGGCAATGGTGAGTGGCGCCGATTACGATGTGCCATCCCCCAATCCACTGGAAAATCCCGATACGAGTTGGTGCAGGGTCCTCACACTACGGATGGTTTCCTCTGGATATTTTACAATGCCGGGCCGGATTCCATCCACGATTTGTTCAGAAAGCCTCACCCGATGTTGCACACGAACGTGGCAGAATCTCCCTCTGTGAACGAACTTCCCTCCAGCCGCCCATGCCTTGGGCTGCCCGGGTTCCCACAATCCTCTTGGGAGAGAAAACATCACACCGCATCTTGAACACCACTGAACACAGAACACCTGGACACACAGGAGAATTCTCATCGAGAGCCGTGGTTTCCAACGTCCATGGACCACTGGTGAGTTCGCAAGGCTATAAGCAATGGTTTGATAAATCGTTGTAGTTGCAATATATTTCACGAAACGCCATATTGTTGCTGCATGGTCAACCAAAATGTTCTGAGGCTTGTCAGTGACCTGCTTGTTGAGAAAGGATGAAATCCACAGCTCTATTATAGTAACAATAAATAGTTGAAGGTACAGCCCTGAAATGACTTGTGAATGCCACTGCTGGAAAGACATCTGATTGAGAGAGACATCCTATGGAGTATGTTGGTCTGTCCTTTCACATCCAGTTTTTTCCTTAACATTTATAAACATGCGTTTAGAGTATTTGGCTGCAGTACATTTCCACGTGATAAGCCACTTCGCTGAGCTTTAATTTGTGGCTAGGTCACTCCTGAGAAAGAGCTACATAGCTCAGTGGGCCTTACCTGGTTAAAGTGAAATAAAAACAATAAAGAGACCAGCCAAACATATTGGAATAGGGCGAGAGCTACCCTCACTTTAACCCACCATGCACGGACTTGCCAATACAAACCACGGTGCAAACCCATTTCCCACGCACGTGCGCAGAAGAGCGTCGCAGGGCTCCACCGCACTCCATCGCCCTGCGTGTTGCGCAGGCAGCGCAGGGTCTCGCTGGGCGGTGCCGACGCTGCCCCCGTGCGGCTTGCACGGCACTCGTAGCGCACGGAGCTGCCCTCCCAGTAGCGCCCGTCGTCGTTGGCGCCCCCCACCAACGTGGCTCCCGGGATGTCCGGCGGCGCCGGGCATAGACCTACGGCTGACATGGCGACCCCGCCTGCTCAATGTTTCGCAAGGAGTAGGAGGATCTGATGAGATCGGGTTAGTGGAGAAACGGCCAGCCCCCCCTCTCCGGGCTGAAAGTCAGAATCAGATTATTTCTTTATACTGGAGGAATCCGATGTCCAGTAGGGGCAGGTAAGAAAGTTACGACAACAAAGTGTACAAAAACACCATAGGAGTCCATAGTATAGGAAAGGTAAGAAAATCATTTTTTTTTATACCAGGTAAGGCCCATTGAGCTATTAGCTTCTTTTTCAGAAGCTACCTTGCCGCAAATGATAGCTCAGTGAAGTGGCTTATCATTTGGAAATGTTTAGCAGCCAAATAATCTAAACGCATGTTGATTATAATTAGATGTGATGGGAAAAGCCGGACGACCCCGAAAAAAAAATCCACGTGACCACGGGGAGAAAATGCAAACTCCAAATAAACAGACATCAGGATCGGGATCGAACCCACAACCTCCTGTATACCAGGCGCACTACGGAGAGAGGGGGTGAAAATGGCTACGTATATTTGTGCTCACGCCTTCTCCCAGGTGGGGCAGCTCCAGGTATGCAATGGTTCCTCAATTTAAAATCGGTTCTTTCACTCACAATACATGCGTTGCATTCGTGAGTGTAATAAACGATTAGTTACAATTCGTGCAAATTATCTGGTGCAGACAGAACACTTAATCAATTAATATAATTAATGAACAATTATAACTTGATGATGATGACGACGATAACGTTTGTGACGCATCGTGATCGCAGCGAGCACTGGCTTCCAATTGAGCTCTATGCTCTGTTGGCTACGTACATTGCGAAGGAAGTTCAAGGTACACACATGCATACACGGATTCAAATTACTGTGCTTAATTTACAGAGCACTCTTTCAGCAATCGCCTCAACATTTGACCAATAACTTTACAATTCTTCTCGGGGGTCTGGGGTCCTCACACACCGTGACCGTGCTCTTCTGTCAGGTGTGTGTTTTGGTCCTCGGTCCTCAAATTTGGAACGCTCTGCCTGAAGAACTGCACCTGACTGCTGAGATTCTCCCATTTGGAAAGAAACAAAAAACACACTTCTTTCCCATGACATGTTAGATAAATTTTAGATTTTTTTTTCCTTCTGCACGACGTTCTGAAGCTCTTTTTTGGATCTGCTGCACCACGGTGGCGAGATGTTAACTACCTTGCATCGTATACAGGAGGTCGTGGGCTCAATCTCAACCCCAACGCCTGTATATTTGGAGTTTGCATTTTCTCCCCGTGGTCGTGTGTGTTTTTTCTCCGGGTCCTCTGGTTTTTCCCTCGACATTTATAATCAACATGCATATCTGGTATTTGGCTCCTATAAATTTCCACATGATAGTCCACTTCGTTGAGCTATCATTTGCGATGGGCAGGTCTCTTTTAAAAAAGAGCTATACAGCACTCATTGGGCCTTACTTGGTAAAAAATTTAAATAGTATATATATATTCCACTATATTAACACTTTTGCAGATTCATTAACTTTTATGTATCACTTCCTCCCACTTCCTCCTCCCTTGTGGGCTCACATTCATGACATTACAGCACCTATTTAAGGCCCAAGACTGGAGGACACTTTCACAATCCTAGTTTATAAAAAACATCAAGTAATAATAATAATGATAAGGGGCGGTCATGGTTCCCGTGCGGCCTACCGATGCACGTGGGCGCCTTGGACCAGATCCCGGAATCGAGACACGTGACGTGGGTATTGCCGGATATGGAGAAGCCATCGTGGCATGCGTACAAGACGGAGTCGCCCAGCGAGAACGCGTCCTGTGCCATCCGCACGACCTCGCCGTTGGAAACGTCTGGGGGCTGCGGGCAGCTCAAGGCTGGGGAACAAGAAGTCAGAATCGATACGAGCGCTGCGAGGCCGAGATCCTGGGGTCAGGATCACGGGCGGTCACCAGTGGTTGAACCGGGCTCTCCATTTAGTACGTACGCAAAAATCTGTCAAAACTTGACCCCTCCTCCCCTCCCTGTACACACGCGTACTTTTTACAACCCCCCCCCCCCCCCACCTGCGTACGTACGCTTGACACCCCCCCCCCGTACCCCCGCCCCGAATCCTATTAGAACGGCCGATATTTAATCCATGCAGAAACGATCAAGGATTAATAATATTAACGTGTTTAAGCAAACAGATCTAACTCATTTGAAGGCCAATGTAGACAAATTATTATCGAGAATTCACCCCCCCCACCCCGTTTCCAATGCGTAAGTACATTGTCAGTAGACCCCCATATGCAAGCGTACGCATTTAGGTTAACCAGCCCTCCACCCGCCATGCGTACGCACTAAATGGATGGCCCCTCGGTTGATTTTTCTCCGGGTCATCCGGTTTTTCTCTACACTTTTATAAACATGCGTTTAGATTGTTTGGCTGCTATACATTTCCACATGATAAGCCACTTCGTTGAACTATAATTTGTGGTCAGGTCGCTTCTAACAAAGAGCTACATAGCTCAGTGGGCCTTACCTGGTAAAATGAAAAGTGTATAGTTTTTATAGTTTAGTATATATATACCTCTACATTACATTTTTTGCAAATACATTAACTTTTAGGTATCACTTCCTCCCACTTCCTCCTCCCTTGTGGGAGCACATGGATGACATCACAGCACCTATTTAAGGCCCAAGACTGGAGGACATTTTCACTATCCTGGCCAACCGCCTGACGATGCTAGTTGTAGCTACCAGAAAAAAACATCGTGCACAATTGTTAAATGTTGCAGATTGCTCTCCGACACACCGACAGCGCTGCTGAAGCAGTAACAAATTGGCGCATTTGTTCACATGACAGCTTTATTAATTGGGTGTGTCGGGCGGAGGAGTGTGTACGACACACATTTTACTTGCGCAGCTACCTGACCCGTTTGGACGGTAGATGTGGCCCCAGCGGAAGCGCGTTCACCGATTGTTGCAGAGGTTCATGGTTCTAATCCAGCGGCCGCCCTGACTAATACTGCGCGTGTAATAACGAGTAGGCTGTTGCGTGTCGGCGTGATTGGCCAAATTTGGGAACTTTTTAAAAATAACACTGCAATTTGATAAATTGGGATTACACATTACATTAGTGGTCCCTCCCGGCCGACTATATCTGTTAGATATGGTGTGAATACTAACTGTGCTAAATAATTATTATCGCACCCTCGCAGACTGGGTCGATGTCACTCCAGATTCCATCCTGCGTGCAGCGTCGGAGCTGTGGCCCCACCAGAGAGTATCCGTCGGCACACATGTACGACACCACGCTGCCGTACACCGGCTCCGTCGCCACACTGATGAAGCCGTTCTCCGGCTCAACCGGGACTTTGCATGTCACCACTGTAGAACACACGTGCGGAAAATCGACGGTATGATCATCGTGGATTTTATATCATACGATGTATCGTAGTGTCGCTAATTGAGGGACACCCTCAGAGTTCAAGGCGCTCGTTTTGTCATGCAGCCACAACACACATTGTGAAATTTTTATCATATTACGAATAATATCGTGGCAACCCTACTTGTAAACCGTTATCACGTAGGATAGATGATGGGAGATCATTATTTTGTTCTGTTAGCTCTGTTCAAGTTGTGGTTTTTTAAATGCTCTATTTTTTAAAGTTCATCCTAGTTGTGCTATTTCTTTCACAAAATGTCTTACGGCTCAGCGGCAAAGTGAGCCGCAAATCCTGGCTGAGGGGTCAACTCAGCCCATCATCACTCTGGAGCATAGCTTTGTGGGGATTTCGACAGTGGTTGCTCTGTGAACACACTCAGCCCAAATAGAGAAATGCGAAATGTTCACAACTGTTTTTTTGTGAATCTCTGCATGGGAAAAATGATCGTCACAAAAGGCCTGGTGTTGTTGTTGTCGTTGGCAGCAGGTAAGATTGTGAGGCTCTTGTTTGGGTGCCCAGACCCGACACTCACACTCGCAGGAGAATTTGTGCTTTGTCCAGCCGCCCTCGATACACCGGATGCTGTAGGAGGAGCCGCTCACGGTGTAGCCAATGTTACAGTGGTAGCTTGCGAGCTCCCGCAGGGAGAACCACTGCCTCCAGATGAACTGTGGGCTCAGGCTGGCGAAGGCCACTTTTTGTGGTCTCCCACATCCTTCTGTACGAAATGAAAAAAAGGGTTTTTTGTTTCGTGACCTTTGTGGAGAAAACGACGCTCCGACCGAAAACTGTTTGGAGAGACGTTGCAAAGTACAGGTAGTCCCCGAGTTACGATGGTCCGACTTACGATATTTCGATCTTACGATGGCGATAGTGATACGACAAAATTGCCATCAACAACCTAACATCGTTCAAGTATGCAGACGACGGACAGAATGTTGGTGATTACAGTACAATATGATACGTTACGATACGTTAAATGCATTTATGATACGTAGCTTTAGCGATTTCATTTTAAGGTTACCACGATACGATACATTCAATGCATGTTAACAGTTTTTTTTTTTATAGCAGATAGGATTGTTTCCTGAAAAAACGTTATATTAAATTGCAGTTCATATAGGTAGGCTAAGAATTTACTTTGGTTTTTTAACTTTACATTTTACTGTGCAATACAGTATTGTAATTAATAAATACATACAGTATATAGTTTATACAGTACGGTACTTTAAATGTCTCTGTTTTGCTAAATTATCACCATTCTTTAAGACTCCTGGGTAGGCGAGACCATCTTGGACTTACGATATTTTCGACTTACGATGGGGTCGTCGGAACGCATCTCCATCGTAAGCAGATGACTACCTGTACAACCCTATTACGGGAACTGTATTCAACTCCGTTGTCCAGCGCCGAGTTGGGTTCATAAGGAAGCATAAACTCCCAGCCCTAAAGTCCCCAGTGGCTGTCGAATTTGCAGTTATGCCAACTATTTAGTGGCATTCATTCTACTCGGGGCTTAATTGCTCACTCGATATTTTGCCGAACGCTACGAGGTAGGCTCAGAGTAGGCACTGTCAGCGTAAGGCGCGACCACTCGAGTGTAAAGGTATGCCTATCCATAATCATCTTATGCTATCGAAATTTGCCAAATTTAATAGACACCCTTAAAATTGCTACATTCAAACAAACAATTGTAACATCGCCCCCTACTGACAGACTAACGCCCAGTTGCAGGTCCGTGCTGTGCCCATTTGTGCTGCACAGGGAGAGCTGTCATAAGGGGGTCCCCCCCTCGTCTAATAAAAGATAAAAACGGTTGGGAATTGGAATGATCGAGATGAGATGTAAATGGAAGGTGCTTTGAGATAGTGGGGCATTTAAGCACTCAATGCAAAATCCTCATTCCTTATTAATGAACATTAATTACATTTGTGCACGTATATCTGAATCAAACACACCAATTGATATCCAATTTGAACGGTCAAGCAAAAACATTCGCACAACATGAACTCACTTCTCTTGGTGTCGCCAGGCTCAAGTGTGATTTGCTCCTGTTCTCCTTTCGCGTCGAATTCTATAATCACACGAGTGAGGTTAGTTTCTGAGGATGAAAACAAACAAACCTTTGTCATGTTGAATTCAAGAGCAGACTCGTTCTGCCGCTCGAACGTAAGCGCCAAACACCCACGTGTCTGGGGTGGCGAAAATTCAGATTTGAGTTGTGGTAAACTGTGATAAATGACACTGTTGTAGCATATGCTGGGCGATGCTGTCGTGGTGTAATGGTTAGCACGATGGTCTTGCAATACAGAGGTCGCCAGTTGGATTTGAGCTATGGGGATATTGGGAAAGTTTCTTAACTGTACCCACCTCTGTCAACCCACCACAAAATGCACACAGAAAGGAAATTTTGGATTCGAGAACCAGCGAAAAATTAGAAACATTACGCAGTAGTTCAAACACCACACTATAAACCCGGTGATTCAAGTTCAATTCTTAACCGTGGCTGACATCAGTGACCAGTCATATCTGAACCTGGCATGCCTTTTTACCAAACCACACTTGCAGTCATAATTAACAAAAGTTAAACAATCCCCATGTTTTGCACGGTGTGGGGAGGCGTTTATCCTTAAGTCGATTTGAAAACGCTGTAAATTATATTTTTTATTGATATTTATTGAATAGAATAATATTATTCATTAAAATATTTTATCTGCATAATCCTTTCAGATGGAAAATTTTATTTGCAAGCATGTCCAGGGAGTCAGGCAACACAGACTTTTGGGGCAAGTAATGTTAGTGAGCACCTATGAAGGCTGGTACGGCAGAAGATGGGGTGGGTGGCCAGCACCACGCCCACCCGCTATTGTCTCCCCAGTGGCGATGTTTACACACCGCACCAGGACTGGTTCAGATAATCGTCACTGGTGTTGGTCGTGAGCAGGAATGGAACTTGTGCGACACATGCACAGTAATCTACACGTGCGTTTGTACAATATCAAATACATGTGTAGTGGTTCAACTCAGAAGCATTAATTCTTGGAGGCACTTATTTTATTATACTCATAATTTCCCTTCACACACCCTACAGTCGCCTAGGCTACACACACCCTAGCCTATACACAACACGAGCCGTCTAACACCGATGGCGCTGACCGATACAGCCAACAACTGTATAACAGCGCAATATCAAGCGACGATGACTGCGGCGACTAAGAGAAGAATGGTGACGGCAACGACGGGCTTCAGCAGCACAACGGGGTTCCCACTCCATACAACAGCCCCGAGGTCCCCTACAGGGGCCCCTCTTATACTGTCAGCGTGGCCTAGCTCCGCCCCCGGCCACGCCCCCCCTTCCAGAAACCCACCAGTGGGTTCTTGGTGTGCCCCTTCTGTGACATTCCCCCTAGATCCCCCTCTGGTCTATCACGTGGCCTGCTGACGCCAGGGCTGCTGTAAGCCGCAGATCCCCTTTCCCGCCAGCAGCCAGCGCTATGCTGCTACATTACTTATTCTATGCCACTACACATGTATCCAAAGACAATAACAGCAACAAAAATTATTTTAATGAATGATTGATGAGAAAAAAACATTTCACACGATAATTAAAATAGACTTCATTGTAGCTGGTAAGTGTCATTGAGCTAAGTAGCTCCATGACAAGGACGACCACAGCCGGCAGTTGCAGGACTTTTCAGGAAAAGGAATGTGCAAACTAGCAAGAGAAAAAAACCCCCAACATATTTACACAGATTTTACACATCCGTCACCCTGTTCACCTGAAATTTGTGTAGATCCTCCACGTGTGTGAAATTCTTCATTCAAGTGACTGAGATCAGTGTCTGAGGATGAGAACAACAAATAAACTCTGGGTTGGGTTCAAAACCAGACCACCCTCTTCTGCCGCTTGGACACTAACGCACCTGGTAATGTGGCAGACGATGCGAGTGTTGCCAGCAGGCACAAGCCCAGGGCCTGCACGACACGGGCAGATGCTGCTGCATGTATCCAGCCTCCATCGCGGTGGTGACCCATTGATTATCTGCACAAGAAATCAAACACGCTTGCGCATATGCACGTACAAATGGCCCCATTCAGGTATAAATAACAAGCAAAAAAAAACTCGTTCATCAATAACACCGTGTAGCCTTAAAAAGGATACAAAATATATAATGTGCAATGTTTCGACCACTCGCCCTTCTTCATGGCACACATGGGGGAAATGTAGTAGGCAGTGTTTTTTTTCCAATACTCTATGACCATGGCAGCTTATATTCCATTCCTTGCAATGACGCATCAAACTATGACTTCTAGTATTTGTATCTCTCCATCTCCTGTCACTTATGCCCCTTTGCCATGTCAACTCTAGCAAGCTGAACTCGTGCACCCTTCGGGCTGTGTGATTTTTGCACACATGTATTTGCGTGCATGTGTGAGAGTGCATGCACGTAATTGTTGTGGTGTGTTATTTTGCATGGGAATGCCTTTATGTGCCTAAGACATTTGGTACTACGGGCGCCTGGTTCCTCCCCAGATGTCCGTAAATGTCCCTTCAGTCCTAGGCATGGCTCCACCACTATTGCCTTTGGATGCCCTGGCTCCCCAGGGGCTGTCCGCCACGGTAGCGAGATGTTAACGACCTCGCCTAGTATACAGGCGTGGTTGAGGTAGGGGGGTGTAGTAGTTCAGCAGCAGCCTATGAATCAGCCGAGCACTTGGGATGCATTCTGATGCATGCTGGTGGATCTCACCGGTAAGCCGTGACCAACAGCCACCCGGATTCACCCTGTGATGTACTCGAGACATGGAGTACTACTATTGATCGAAGTTAATGTTTTCAATGTTATTTGCCATCAGCTGTACCGAAAATTGTTAAACTACATTTATTTTGTTAGGTAAGGAACACCGAGCTACAAAGCTTTATTTTTAATAAGCGACCTGGCCAAAAATTATAGCTCAACGAAGTGGCTTAGTACTTGGAAATGTATAGCAGCCAAATATTTTAAACGCATGTTTCTAAATATGGAGGGAGAAAAAACGGAGGACCCGGAGAAAAATCCACGCCACCACGGGGAGAACACGCAAACTCCAAATATACGGCATGCGTCCGAGTCGGGATCGAACCCAGGCTCTCGTGTATACCAGGCGCAGTAGTTAATATCTCGCCACCGTGGCGCATCTTACATTAAGGGGCATTGCCCAAAACGTCGCCTATAATGTATATTGACTGGAACGTGTTGATATTTCGTGCGCTGTATCGCGAGGGGCCGCGTGGGATCTTACCAGCGTTATGTCGCGGATGTATGCCAGCCTCGTACGCCAGCAGTCACAACATGCACACGCCTTATAAGCCAGCTCCCCACACCACCACGACCACTCCCCTTCCGCCTGCTCCACACAGGGCGATGCACTACGTGTAAACAAGTAGACTAGATATACATCTCCTTTCTAGCGAATGATTTGGTTTGTTTTATCCATTTGCAGGATAGATACAAGGCAGAGTTGAATCCCAGCAACTGACAACGCTTGCTTACGCTAGTAGAGGGAGCTCGAGAGAACCTCTCTTGGAAGATATGTTGGCCTTCTGTGCCACGTTAGCCAGAAGGGCGAGTACCCACATTTTGCCCCACCCGCCGAGCCGACTGTGGCATACCAATTTGTCCAGCTGTGTGCATGGACAGACACACTGGCGGTGGGGGTGGAGATGTACCGATGTGTCGGGAGGTCGTTTGTAAGTCGTGTGACAACCGTGGTAGCTTCACGATATAAAGGGAAACCCCACTTAAGTAATCATAATAACAACTTGGAACCGTCTGAACAAAAATATATGTTGAATACAACAGGGTGTGTACGAGTGCAAAATACCGATACACAAAAATTGTGGAAATAAATTCGAGAGAATTCTCGCTTTGGGGATTTTTCAAGGAGACATTTGAAACGCTGCAGAACGCACGCGCCTGAAGATACGTTCTCGCATCAGGCTATGCCAAAGGTGGATCGTTGAAAAAAAACAACCTCCCTGGGGGGCCATTGTCCCCATTACCCCCCTGCTGCCAAAAAAAATATGCCACAGGGTTCTGCTGATAAGGTATGAAGAGTTCGTGAAAACCATTTCCACTTCACCCCTACCATGAGCGAGAGCTCAAATTCCCAAAGGCCTCTTGCTTATTTTGAACGAATGCCGAGCATTATTTGAACATTCACATTCCATGCAGCTTGCCTTCTAAACAAACCCGCTCTGCACAAACACAAAACGCGCTGAGCACACAAATTGTGGATCGAGCAGTGGTCATTTCCCAGCACTCTCGGCTTACACGAAAAGAACCTCAAAAAAGTTGCCTTCAGTAAAATAATCATTAACCCACCGTCAAACATGGCACGCTGCACCGAAAACCTGCAAACGAGAGCCAATCTCCTTTAAATGGCTGTTGTGCAGAGCAACAATAATTTAATATCGATGTGACGAGGCAGATCCTTGCATCAGAAGCAGCCGGCATATCACCATGACGCATCCCCCCTCGTATTTGTGAATCGGACATTGAATTCCATCGTACCGGTCCTGGGTAACCACACTGCCCGAGTTGATTTTCTATTTGTGCAACATCAAGTATCCATCTTGATTTGAAGCTTTCGTGACTGCAGGAATCCATACTCTTTGGTTCTTTCGGTAAAATCACGTGGGTAGAAAAATAAAATAAATAATAGATCACGACGTTTCGATCGCAACACAAGCGGTCGTCCTCAGGCAGAAAAAATAATCCAGCAGTGGAACTGCCGCTACCCGCGTGACTTTACCGAAAGAACCAAATATCCACGTATGGAATAGTTTGTGTAGATGCGCTTTAGGGTTGTCTGCAAATGGTGCTAGATAAAAGCCAGGTATCATCGATTCTAGATAATTGGAGGTGCTCAGCCAATGTGAGAGAGCAACTATGCATATTATATGGTTCTTTCGGTAAAGCCACGTAGAAAAAAGTTAATAAAAAATACGAAAAAATATCACGCTTCGATCGCAACACAAGCGGTCGTCTTCAGGAAAAGACGACCGCTTGTGTTGCGATCCCCTTTTACCGATGACGATTGCTTGTGTTGAGATCGAAACGTGATATTTTTTCTAATTTTTTTAGTCACTTTATTTTCATTTTCATTATTTAAGTGTTATTTTTTCTATCTACACGACTTTACCGAAAGAACCATATAATATGAATTCCTGCAGTCACGAAAGTTAAGTCAAATTTGAGCAACTATGCATCTTTTTTGCACCGTACATAGCCAACCGTGCTAAATCAGAACTCCGTTCCGTCTCTCCACGTAAAAATGGAAACGGGTTTAGTCCAGCAGCCTATTTTAGCTTTTCCAAGCAAGGTTATGAAGCAGCAGTGTTGTTTGTAAGCAAACCGTACTGGTTTAAACCGACTGGGTCATCGGCAGTAGGGCGTACGGACGAAAAATGTTGCTTGATGTCCGTAATTAAAGCACCGTCTAACTTGCGTGTTCCTGTTCAATGCAAAGTAATAGATGGAATGTGGAGGCGATGAAGTTCTGCTTGTTTTTATTTGCGTTGACCCAATGCGGTCAGATCACGCAGAAGTGCCGTGTCAATCTTCCTTTGTGTGGGAGGGGAGATGGATTGCTGTGGTTCACGAAGCTTTCGTTCTCAGAATGCATAACGGACTAGAATATAATCTAAAATATTAATACCACAGATCCAGGCACGTTTGTGGCATGGGTTTTACAATTTTAAAATTAGGCAGTGTTGATGCGTCATAGCCCAACGGTTCCAAAAATGTAGATCATAACCTTTGATTCTGTCTTGGAAATGGTTACCACACACTGGACTTTAAACTAAACTATTTGATTTTTACCGGACAAGGACCATTGATCCATGTAGCTCTTTCATCAGCGACCTGGCCACAAATACCTCAACGCGATGCATCGTGTGTACATTAATAGCAAACTCTAAAAGCACATCGCTTTCAAAATGCGGCGGGGGGGAAAGACACCGGAGGACCCAGAGAAAAAGCCACACGACCACGGAGAAGAGCTATGCAAGCTCCAAATACACAGCAGGCGCCAGTCAAGATCAAACCCATGAGCTCCTGCATATCAGGCGAGGGAGATAACATCTCGACACGGCGAGGTCACCGTGCGATTTCCTGGTGCGAGTTGAACCAATTTGACACTTGGGCTTTTGCGACCAATGCCATGCCTGCGTTGTATGGGTTGGATCGTACAAGAATGCGTTGTTAAACCAGCCGACATACAACCAAGGTTCGTCACGTAAACAATTCTGGCAAATCGCCCAATAACAGCAAAACGTCGGACTAAAATTGTAAATGTGGATTCTCGCCAACACACCGGTGGCCTGAACTCGCAACCAATCGGCATGTTTTGGTCACGTGACAAACCTGATTGGCTGGTGGGTTGTGGCAGGTTGACACTGACGCACTCGACCCAAAAACCATTAGATTTGAAACAATGCTGTCCAAGTACCTCCCTCCCAACCACCATCCACCTCCAGCGAGGAGCACATGGTATACCCGCAGTGCTGCTGCCGCTCTTTGGACACCTGGCCAGCATCGGTGTTGGCCAAACACCCTCCAGATGTCCCGCTCGTTTGGTTTGAACATGCCATTACGGGGGTGCCAAAGTGGCGAGATGCACTACCTCGCACCCTGGTAAGGAGGATGCTCTGGGTTCTGCGTCAACACTGGACCGCCTGTATATTGAGTTTGCATGGCCCCTCTTGCCGTGGGCCGCATTGATTTTCTCCAGGTCCGCCAGGGTTTCCCCCCCTCCCTTCCACATTTTATAAGAATTGACATGCGTCGAGTATTTGGGCTGCTCTACATTTCCAAAAGTCTATTTTCGTTACCAACATTTGTTGCCAGGCTTCTATAAAGGAGCTACATAGCTCAGGGGGCCCCCTTACCTGTAACATTTAAAGTTTAAAAATATAGTTTCTGGACAACAGGATTCCTCCAGTCTAACTAAATATTCAGATTCTGAAACCGTTCGAGCCACAAAAATAATAAAGATTCCAGGGTCGAGGGAGGGGGGGGGTGAGCAAACATTACCACAAATGAAAGGCTGACAAAAACCGAAAATTGAAAGTCTGGCCTGTAATGCAACACACTTTATTTCAGGAGCCACGAAAGGTTATGCCAACACGAAAACGTGGGCACAGCTGACGGCATCAAGGTTCGGGACCGCAAACGGGACACCATGCATACACAACGTGCCATGTGCATGTACCAAATAAGGGGGGGGGAAACGGCAACTGCTTCAAATGTGAGTGATGCAAGTGTTGGACTGAAGTGGGTTTAGTTCAAGGAGATCTACTTGCAGCTGCTAGATGCCAGTCACTGTTTATTGAGAGGACCGGACCCGCTTGACCAAAGGGCTGTTCAGTCAGTAGGTGTCCACTTTGCAGCGTTCAGCTTTTAACCAGGCAGATGTCCAAACTGGGATCATCTTTTGCAAGGTTGTCTGTAACCATTAGCCGCAAGTTGTAAGTTAAATGCAGGTTATGGGCATTTTTCGTCATTAAAGATTTTAAGACATTGGGCATACAATGGTCAACTTTAAGTTTAGTCTTTAAGTAACATAAATCATAATTACACATTTGTTAAATAAAACCGGCTCAATCGCAAATGCTGTCCATTAGGGTCACCGGCATGGATAAAGCTACAAGCCAGAAATTAATGAGAATCAGGCAGAGACCAAAAAAAACTGACTCGCAAGATCTGTAGTCAAGAATTAGGGGGAGGTGTGATGAAGTGATGTTGACAAGCACTCTGTGTTGGGACCACTGTGGGTCTGCAGTCCTCGATATCACCTTGCGACCTCACAAAGAGGCATCTGGGAATTGCCCAAACTCCGTTATGGCATCCTGCATACGTGCACACAAATAAATGCATCGAGTCCTTGAGCAATTGTTCCAAACATTAGTTCATGTTGGCAACACCTAGGGTGGAAAATGTTAATGATACGTTGGTCAAACCCTCTCGCTCACAAATTTAGATAAAAATTGTACGGGGGTAAAGGTGTGAGTGGCGTTTTTGGCATAGTGTTACAAATTTACCAGAATTTGAGAAGCAAAAGCCTTTCAGTAGTTAAAAAAACACTTCAACTGCCTTCCAAGGCCCGGCACATTTGCACCCCCTCCCCTTTTCGATTCATTGCTGGAGGATTAGCGGCAAACAATTAGAGTGCGTTCACGGCGCACGATCGAGTCTGCACCGCTTACCTCCACAGGGCTGTCGTTGCTCCCATCATCCGCACATCCAGATGCCAGAGACTGCTCCATTGCATTCCCTTGAGGATCCATGTCGAGCGGAGGCTCCACACCCACGCAGGTGGACACCTCAGTCTCCAGGCTTGCACCTTCATCCAGCAACGCCATCACGGAATCGTCGTCATCATCATCATTTGTGAACAGCGTCATGCAGGGAGGGTTCATGTAGTCACCCGGGCATAGATCCACAAGAGGGGGTGGCTCGCGCTCCTGCTTAGCTTCGGCAGGGAGTGCCCCCGCATAAATCTCACTGCAGGGCTCGCCACACGTGTTCATCATGCGCACCACAAACACGTCCTGAGCGGGACACCCCCTAGACCTGGCGGCGGCACCCAGGACTTCGACTCCCTGTCCTGGACAAGAGCCACGCTCGTCCGCAGTCACGTCGATTTCTTTTTCTAAACATCCCTCTGCCGTGGCTTCAATCTTCCCTTCGGGAGGAGCGCCTCTCTTCTCCACACCATGGGCCCCTCGAACCCCACGAGCCCCAGCCCTGCGCTGCTCCTTGGCCGTGCTGGGGTCCCACAGTCCCCCAAGGCCACCCTCTCCAAAAGGCCAATTGGACGCAGGTGCAGATGCAGCCTCGGCATCTCTGGACTCGGACATGCTGCCCGTCCAACCCAACGTGTGAAGGCTGCACGGGGCAATTTCGGTGGCCTCTTGTGCTTCAGGAACCTCAGCCGGAGCAGGGGATTCACAGGCAGGTTTCTCTGCAGCGGGAGCCTCAGGCACATCTTCCGACACGGGGGTCTCAACCACCTCGACGATCTTCTCCGGCATGTGCTTAAAGGTTCGATTCGGGGCACGGGACCCAATACCACTCTGTACGTTGTGGCTCCTATCAGTCTCCACGATCCTTTCCGGAATGCGGGGCCACCCGAACGATACCGGCGAGTACAGGGACAGCCCCCGCGATCGAGGCAGGCGGCCAGACACGCGGTTGAGCTTCGACGACGTCGACGACTGGAGGAGGAGAGCGGACCCGGCACTCGTGCCGCTGCAGTTGTTGCTGGCGTCGGCGACGTTGCGCGAGCGCTGCGTGGTGCCAGTTGCGGCAGCGGCGGGCGCTGCGATGGTGCGGGCACCCAGAGAGCACTGCACGGACACCTCGCGGCGAGGCGTCGCCTGCACTGCGGCGTCGCGAGTCCCGGCCTTGACGATGCGCGGTTTCAACGCCGGGTTCACCTGCACCCCCCCAAAACAAGACGGCCACATTTCGATTTAAAGCTTTCGTGACTGCAGGGATTCATCTTCTTGGTTATTTCGGTAAAGTCACGTAGAATGGAAATAATAAAAATAAAACATAATAAAATAATTCTCACGACGTTTCGGCCACAACGCAAGCAGCCGTCCTCAGGTGAAGACCAGGTATTTCAGACGCTGTCTCCGACAGACCTGGTCTTCACCCGAGGACGGCTGCTTGTGTTGTGGCCGAAACGTCGTGAGAATTATTTTATTATGTTTTATTTTTATCATTTTGTTATTTCCATTCTACGTGACTTTACCGAAAGAACCAAGAAGACGGCCACACTTCAGCCTGGGCTTTTTTAGTTATTCTTCCCACAGGAGATGCCAGGGTCGGACCTGCCTCGGATGTCTAGTTGGGTCGGGTTCAACTGCCCAGGAAATGCCGAGTTCACCCACCCTTGGGAGATGCCCACCCATGTCTGCAGGAGGGTCTTACTAGTTATGGTCTGCCACATTGTGTATGCCTTGGATCACATTGCACAATTAGGTTTTTTTTTTTGACTGAAGTCAAATTACATTTTTAGGCATAAACATCCATCACATTAGATATTTTAACCACGATGTCGTTTTGTAGCGATTCAAACATTGGACTAAATGCAATTAAAAAAACTAATTTGTTCCAATGCCTCGAGGATGCACTCAATTAGGGAGGGCAGTGGCGATGCGCAGTACCGCGCGATGGATTAATTTGCGAACCATTAGCACATTAGAGCCCTGCATGAGTTTCCAACGATTCGGCTCCACATTTGGGGGGGGGGGGGGTGGTGCAGCGTCCGCCCCCCCTGCCCCCTCCCGTCCCGCTGGGGCAGTCGCCCAGCTCGCCCACCCTTGACCAATGATCAAGAATTCCAGCAAAGTGGGTGAAACCACCCCACCTCCATAAAAGTTAACCTCCCCCCCCCGCTCTGCGATGTCTCCACCTGGCTGGGGCAGCGGGCAACTTTCAACACCCCCCCCCCCCCCAATATTTCACCGACCCTCATCCAATATTTTTCTCCCGCCCAATCTTACCCCCCCCATCTCACCCCTCCCGCCCCCACCTCTTAAAATGCTGCGGTCGTGTTGGGATCGCTTTTTCGCGAACTTTGATGCCCGGCTGAGTGAAGCCATGCATAGCAAATGCGCTGTAACCTGGCCTCGCGCTTTCTTACAACGCAGCAAAGACAAACCGAACCCTCCAGCAAAACTGAACGCGGAACGCGAGAGAGAGAGAGCGAGAGCGCGAGAGAGCGCGCGGCAGAACCTGTGCGATGAGCGCGCGGAAGTGCGCGCGTGTGAAGTTCTCGATGTAGTCGCCGGTGCGCTGCATGTCCACAGCCACGCAGCGCGCGTCCCAGTGCGGGGACGGCGGGAGCAGCTGCGGGGGTCTCGGAGGGATCCCCGCGTAGCGCACGGGGGTCCGGGGGAGCGCGTAGGGCGAGCGGAGTACCCCCTCCATGGCCTCTCGCCCATGCGCACAACGAAACAAAAAGGACACCAGAGGAGAGTAGAGCCGTCAACTGGTTAAGCACGATCGAGCAGATTTAACTTTGGACCCATTTACGGTCCTTTATACGCGCAAGCACTAACAGGCTCAAATCCTTGGTTGAGGGTCTACGCAGCCCATCGCCTCTCCAGGGGCGATAAAACGTGCGTTTAGAGTATTTGGCTGCGATAAATTTCCACGCAAGCCACTTCGTTGAACTATCATTTGTGGCTAGGTCGCTTCTGAAGAGCTATAGCGCAGTGGGCTTTACCTGGTAAAATAACGTTTAAAAGCAAGTGGTCTTCAAGGCAAGATTCGAACCCGTCATAGGTGTGTGGAATTTCCACCACTGGCTCAGGTGCTGTAAACAGGATACGCGCACAACATCCAAGCTAATGAGCAGCAAATCGCCTCGAGTTGCCCGCATTACCACGAGCAAAGATGTGCACTTTATGTCAAAAGGTGCACCATATAAAAGGTCCTCGGTTTAAACCTGGTAAAACTTAAAATGGGACGTTAGGGCTCAGTTCGCGCCGCACAAAGCGGTTCCGTATTCATCCAGCAGTGGCTAATACTTCACCGCACGAGCCAGTGTGAGTTGGTAAAGGTGGTATACGGAACAATGGATTAGGTTGCACTGCCCTCTACCGCCTTTGAAAGGCAAGGTTACCGTCCGAGCAACTTGTCAAATTTCAAACGGCCAAGCCTCACATTTCTGGCTATATCGGGTGCATTCCATGAGATTTCGCCCGATACAATTACCAAAGACTCATTTGTACCCGTGGTCGGACAGCCCGCGGCCAGTTTAAACGCAGAAATAGTTGTGCTGTACTCCTATGCTTGCTGCGAGCCACTTCCAACATTGTTTCGGTTGCATTTGCGCTTTTAAAAAAGGAACGTCACAAGACGATCCGAGGTGGTAGAGCGGTGGCGCAGCGGTTAGCACACTGCTCCTCGAACCCGCGAGTCAGATTCCCGGCCTCGCATCCCGTAGTCGGTCCTCAGATTGCTTTCGCTAAGTCGCACGGATCAGCGTGGCGAGGTACAGTCAAGAAATTCGCCCTCACCCCTCGCCCAACACGGCGTGCACGAAGTCCTAGTCCAGTAGTGGATTTACAGGGTTCAACTTTCACAACCTCGCAGAAACGCTAGAGTGGTGGTTGTGGACAAGTGCCTCCCCCAGTCAACATGCAACGAGGTTCTGCCTTGGGTGCTCTGGTTTAGTCCCATTTGTATGAAAAGGAAGTTTGCCGAAAACATTTGTTCTCTTGAAATGCAGAAACCTCCTGAAAAAATGGTTCGACGGCATGGAGAGTTGATGGATAAAAACGCGTATTAAATAAAATGGACGGAACCACGTGGGGTTGGCCCAACAACGGTCCACGTGCGCCGGGCCATTACTCCCACACCACTTTTTAGCCTTTAAAAAATATTTTTCGCGCACCACCGCTCACTTCTCCAGTCACAAACAGGCAAATTAAGTCTCTCGCTTGCTCTCAGATGGATGCCACACAGACGCGACTCACAAAAAAAATCGATGCTACGTTGGCACCACGAGACTTGTTCCTCCTCCTCGATCTACGTCGTGCGCGCCTCTGTTCATGCGGCCGGACAGTGGCGGCCGACCCACACGTGCGTTGTGCATGGGTAATAGAGCGCGTTCCGTGTGCTGTGTGTGTATATATACTGCGGGGTGTGCTCGCGTGGTGGTGGGGTGGAGGTGGGTGGTCGGCCACTCACAAGCAACACCTGCCCATCACAATTACGGTTTATAACGGCACGTGAGCAATTATGGCTGAATGAATGAGAGTCAATGGACGTAATTACCGCAGCTTCGGACGAGATGGATGTTTTCTTATATAATCACGGCCACTGTGCACAAGATACAGAAGTGCCCCCCACCCCCCGATCCCATCCGAAGGCTCCAAACGTTCAGCAACAAGAGTCAATATTAAAGTTGTAATATATATATTTCAGTTCATACGTTTTTTATTGATTATCTGAACCGGTCCTGGGCATCCGCTAGGTCGACTCAGCCTCAAATGAGTACCTGGTGTGATGTGTTAAACATCGCCACTGGGGAGACAAAGGCAGCCATGCGTGGTGGTGGCCACCCACCCCTTCGCGTGCCGTGCTGGCCTTCATAGGTGCTCGCTAAAAGCACTTGCCCCAAAAGTCTTTGTGTTTGCCTTTTGGTTGAACAACAGCGTCAGCTGAGACGAAACTGAATCCGGTGGACCCAGCCCTCGACTTGGGTCGAGGAATCAATGTTGCAAACCGTGGCAGTAAAATTAGTAACGTGACGTGTGTATCATACCCAGTTGGCCCAACGTCAACAGCCAACATTGGTTGGTTGAGCATTTGCTGGGTAGCGCAAATAGATTCATATGAGATGTTTTTTTTGTTTGGAGGGGGGGGGGTTAGATCGCGTAAGTTAAAATGTGTCGCTAAACCCGCCACCACCCGACAGCCAATTAGCAAGGTTTGTCACGTAAACAAAACATGCCAATAAGTTACTCATTCAGCACACCGGTATGCTGACAGACATTATTTGGCTGTGTCGGGTGGTGGCGGGATTAACTACACATTTATATTTACGCGATCTAACCTCCCCCACCCCCACCTCTATTATGGATAATATTGCTCGCGAAAGCCTTCGTTTCTAAACTGAGCGGCAATAAAGGTCGGTCATGCATTTGTCCGTCGAGGTGCACTCACCTCGCCCCGTGTAATTACATAATCACCAGTCCCGGCTCATTCATCGCAGCGGCAGTAGCAGCAGAAAATCACACACAGAGCTGCACGCGTGGAATTAATCACTCGAGTTTTATAATTTGCTCATTTGAATAAGAAAGGAGCTTTCAGAGGAAAATCCCTGCCAGGTCACGAGGCTTCAACAAAAGGAAATATTATAAATGCTGCAAATGCATTCGCCTGTGTTTCTCCTAACCCTTAATTATATTGTAATCGTGGCCGTTGTAGTCACGCGATGCCATGCGGAGATTCCCATTCGGATGTCTCGCGGAAAGCAACGTAAACATCGCCGCGGTGTTCGAGAGAACGCCCGTGGAAGGTGACATCATTGAACTAATTCTGAGGTCGCTTCAATTGATTTTCATGCCAGAAATTAGCCTGGGAAGGTGCACCACCTAGTGTGGATAAGCGGCAATTTACTGGTAGGAACCCACTGGTTCCACCAACCCACAGGGGATTATTGTTTCCGTCCGTCCGTCGTGCAGGGAGGGGCTGGGTGGGGAGGGAAGGGTGGGGCTGGGTGGGGAGGGGAGGGTGGGGCTGGGTGGGGAGGGGAGGGTGGGGCTGGGTGGGAAGGGGCTGGGTGGGGAGTGTGGGGAGGGGCTGGGTGGGGAGTGTGGGGAGGGGCTGGGTGGGGAGGGTGGGGAGGGGCTGGGTAGGGAGGGTGGGGAGGGGCTGGGTAGGGAGGGTGGAGAGGCTGGGTAGGGAGGGTGGGGAGGGGCTGGGTAGGGAGGGTGGGGCTGGGTGGGGGGGGGCTGGTCACCCCGTGGTGCCCTTATAAAACTCAACGTTGAACCTACTCACGCCGGCTTGTGCCCGCCCTCACAGTCGGGCATATTAGCGGAATATACCACGCCACCGTTGACCCTGGCCATTGACCGAGCAACCCAACGTTCCTACCAGCTCCCTCCGCAGGAATGTGTTTATTATATCCGAGAACACATTGTTGCCAAGCTCAAGAATAGAACCGGGAATGCCTATTTATCTACGTACTAAGTGGCGCAATCCTCCCACGCACCATTAGTATACAGATCAGAGACGTTCGCCACAGGGCGATCACCCCAATTTTGCTTTAATCCTCAGAGATAACTGGAATCACATGTAATAGTTTGTTTAACACGTAGGCTTGGGCGACCACTATTATCCACAATAGAGGTTTTTGGGTTAGATCTTAACAACAAAAAAACCTCTTATGCAATAGTTTGGTAGGTTCAATCATTGACGAACGGTCCAAAAATCATAATCGATGCATTTGTCCGCGAGAGAAAAACGGTTTATCGAAGCAGCACATCGAGCAATGTTGTTTGCGGTGATATTATTATTGGTATGCGGCAAGGGTGGGAGTTCGATCAGTCTGGGAGAAGAGACGTGCCCGGAATGCTTGACTTACTCCTCTTCTTGGTTCTTTCGGTAAAGTCACGTAGAAGGGAAATAATAAAATAAAAAACCAATAAAATACAATTCTTACTTTCACCACGGGAACAGCGCTGACAAGCAGCGATAGTTAAACATAAAAAAAAACATAAAAAAACTGTACTATAGTTTAATCGAGAAGTCGGAAATATACCTCGGGACAAATTTGCATTAAACATGCCATACACCACAACGCTTATGCCAGTGTCGAACGCCCGCTGGCAGAAGGTCACGGGACAGACCCGGCAGGTGCCACAGGTCGACTGACTGAGATGACCCGGCTGATGCACCACCTGTGCCCCCTTCTGTACGATAAACAAAGACAAAGATCCCCCGTATAGCCTTAACAGTCTGTTGTGGCAAGTATTGTTAGTGAGCAGCTATGAAGGCCGGCACGGCACACGAGGGGGTGGGTGGCCAGCACCACGCCCGACCGCCTTTGTCTCCCCAGTGAAGATGTTTTACACACCGCACTAGGTACTCATTTGAGGCTGAGTCGACCTAGGGGAGGTCCGGGATAGGTTCAGATAATCGTCACCGGCGTTGGCCGTGAGCGGGAATCGAACTCGAGTCGCCGGGTTCGTAGCGCAGCGTCGCGCTGACCGCTACACCACCGCTCCCCACTATAAACAGCAAAGACAAAGGTTCCCCCCGTATAGCCTTAACACAGGCTGCCGGGGCAAGTGCTGTTAGCGAGCGGCACCTATGAACAGCGCACGGGCGCGCGCACACACGCACTTTGGGAAACCCCCTTTGGTTTTTTCGGTAAAGTCACGCGGGTATAAAATAAAATAAATCCCCTCTCGTCTGTAAGCGATATCGCACGTGCTTGGAGTCACGTGCACTCCTTGAAGTGACTTAGGTCACCCATAGAAATCCCTCCCCTTCGACTCTGGGCAGGTAAAGGGAGCGACAAGGGACGCGTCGAGTTGACGGAGGAGCAAGCGCGCCATGAAGCCATTGCTGCTGTTCTCCCTCGCCTCGATTGTCATCGCCTCCTCGTTAACGTCGTTCTGCGAAGGCTCGCTCAGCCAGGGTGAGGCGATCATCCACGGCGTCGTGTGTAGCCGCCACTCGCGTCGCGACCATCACAGTAGTCGGTGTGATCGCTTCCGCAACATCACAACCCACACGGTTTACCCTGTATTTTTGTACAGGGAAATTGAGGTTTCAGGTCCATACGGCGTACAGACGTTTTCATACTGGCAACATATTTGTTTGTCTATTTGTGTGTGTTTCTCCCTTGTGATGGGACTTTGTGGGATGAACGTTGAGATTTGTAAGAGGGCACGGGGTGGCCAATAAGGTGTGAATTGACCTGTAATAAGTGAGGGCACTGATAATGGGTTGACAGGTAATCACACAACACATCACAACCATCACGCAGTATTCAGTGGAATCACACCGCAAACCACAACAGAGTTTTGCTGTGGCTCTGTGGTTCATATTTCGGTGACACATTTACGGCTGACAGACTGGATAGAATCACGGCCAGAATTAAAATGTACGATAAATCAATGGTTAAGGCAAATAGCCAGTACTGCGTGATAGGGTTTGACTTGAAGTTGAGGCCACGCTTAACGTGAAGGGTTTGGGCTCTGGCTCCTGTTGTGGGATTCTGTTTGGCTTTGTTCCTGAGCACTGTTGAATTAAACGTCAGCTTCAATCGCTAACTTCGCGACTCCAATTTCCTCCAAATAGTTTTCACACACGCACATATATATCTGCGCTCTGAGTCATTTGCTACGCTCTCTGGCGCGCTTTGAGAAGTCTAAGTTGTTGTTTTTGACGCATTCACAGCCATGCGGAGCCTGTGTCCGTATCTGAACGTCCCCCTGTCTCCCCCTGTGCCTCCAATCTTCTATGTTGCCAGCATAGCCCCACTGCATTATACATTCGTAGTTCAATTTACAAACGTACGTACACAGTGGCTATGAACCTAAGTGCTGTTGTACTGCGTTGCCTGTGTGCTTGTCGGTGTGAGTGGGGATCGGTAGTGTCGCAGTTGGCGCGCTGCGCTACGAACCCGGCGACCCGAGTTCGATTCCAGTTCACGGCCAACACCAGTGATAGCGATTGTCTGAACCGGTCTGGGCCTCCACTAGGTCGACTCAGTCTTAAACGAGTACCTGGTGCGGTAAAAAAAACGTCGCCACTATGGAGACAAAGGCGGCCGGGCGTGGAGTTGGCCACCCGCCCTCCTGTGCTGTGCCGGCCTTCATAGGTGCTCGCTAACAGCACTTGCTCCA
This sequence comes from Lampetra fluviatilis, assembly GCF_964198595.1. Taxonomy (NCBI): domain Eukaryota; kingdom Metazoa; phylum Chordata; class Hyperoartia; order Petromyzontiformes; family Petromyzontidae; genus Lampetra; species Lampetra fluviatilis. Next base: position 7,573,974 of record NC_136312.1, on the reverse strand, counting down.
ACAGTCTGTTCAGGCTATACGGGGGATCTCTATGTGTTTTTGTCTTTGTGTGGTTATTCACGAGCCCTATGGTTTCGGTTCCGCCTATCAGTTTGAATCGGGGACTTTCCATGCCTCGCCCATACAGCGTAATCCATTTATAGATACCTCAATATCTTGGGGGTGGTAAAAATCTCAAGAGAAACCCGACATTCTAACACAAAGCATTTACACGTCTCGCGCCAATCTGAATGCACTTCTTAAATCTTAAAGCAATATGTTGATTTGATTTGTCTAACATCGCTGGTGTGGTTTGCTTGATTCAAGGGGGAGCTATGGGTTGTGTAAAATAAAACTTTTTATTTGTATAAAATATAACTTTTAATTTGTATGTGAAAATACGGTTATATGAAGGAGACATTAATTCTGTTATGATGGGTTTTGCTATTTTGTATTGTTGCATATATTCCCAACAACGACGCTCGTGATTATTGATACGTGATATATGATATAAAGTTTGCATTCACCTACGGGCCATATCTTGCCAATAACATCTCGTAATTCACCAGCATTGATTCAAGCAAGCCTGACTGTTGATGAGACGCCGTATGTCGGATCCAGTGGAACGTTTGCTTGTCCTGACTCAATGCTGCTGAAATGATGCATTCCCAGAAGGCCGTGGCCCTCATGGATTGTGTAAAAAAAGTATAAAGGAGTCTGCTTATCCAATCATTAGAATTAAGTTGGAAATCTATCAATGGGTCTCTGTATTACAGGCACGTAAAGATTATCATGGGCAGCAGAGTTCAGTGTAGAAACATGCAAATCTTGGACCGTACTTCCATGCTGCTACTTTTGTGCTTCATACTGTCACCAACTCGCAATGACCAACGTGGTGATGTATGGTCAAATAACCACCACAGTTAATACGATGACAAAAAGGGCTCTCTGTATGTAAATGGTTCCCCATCCTTCCTCCCCTATTCCCCCACCACACCACAGCTTTATTAATCGTCATGATATGCGGGTCAAACGCAATTATCTTCTCGTTTTAAACGTTGTGTAATGCCTCGTTCGTGTTGTCTTATTCTGCCACGTTTGTTATTGTCCATCTGGTTTATTCTGACTGTCTTATTTGTACGATCTCTTCTTGTTTGGATTCAGCATCTATTTTGTAATCTCAATTTAGTTTTATTGTCTGCATGAAACTAAATTGTACTGTTTCTCCCATTTGTACTGTTTCTCCCATTTGTATTGTTTCTTCCATTTGTATTGTTTCTCTCATTTCTATTGTTTCTCGCATTTGTATGATTTCTCCCATTTGTATTGTTTCTCCTATTTCTATTGTTTCTTCCATTTGTTTTATTTATCCTATTTCTATTGTTTCTTCCATTTGTATTGTTTCTCCCATTTGTGTTGTTTCTACCATTTGCATTGTCCACCTGTCGTATTCCCTGTTGCACATTGATGTCGTGCGTATTGTCTCTCTCCTGTGTCGGGTATCATTTGTATCGTCGACCACTTTCGCTGTGTCTTATTTGGACGACAGTAACACCCAGATTTGCGTCTCCCCCCTTTCGCAAATACGTCGTCAGATTTGCGTCGTTATCCGTCGCCTTTCGGCCTTCACCTCCATCACCGTACCCTGTGAATCGCTTCGATTTACATCGTTTCAAAGTTCATCATCGCACATTTCAGGAACGCATCCCCAACTCAAGCCGGGTATTACTGTGTAATATTTTAATCAGTCCTTACAGGTATTGTGCAATGGATTGGTTCCCCTTTACATAACTCATTTATATGAATACACAACGCCAACTCTCATACATTGCCTCAGAGTCAACAGAATGCAGGACGTTATGGTGTCGCAACGTACAGCAGCCATGCATGATTATTGCAGGGTCCATTTGAATTAAGGGAAGCTTCAATTCATATCAGGCCTCTAAGAGAGTCTCTAGGTTTGGGATATTAGAGGGAGCGGGCCCACGATTACGTGAAACTGAGAGCATCCATTTGTAGCAACGCTCGATTTCCTCTTTTGTTATGCCTATGACTGAGTGCATGTCCATTTTAGACTCTTCTGGGTGTGTGTGTGTGGTCGTGCCTATATGGTAACTTGGTTCTCCCTTACAGGACATACTTTTATATGTCCAGCCAATTGGTACATTTAGGGTTTAATAGTTTTCCTAATTTGACCCAATTTAATGTAACACTTTACAATTATGCATGTATGTACGCTGAACTGTTTTCACACCGTATGTAGCTAATTGTGCTAATCGGAGGTGCGACTGAGAACATATGTTATTCTACATGCTCGATCACTGTGACTAGTCTGTGAGTATAACTGAAGTTTTGTCTGCAATATTTAATGTAAATAATTGTTCCTGTACAGCATCTAGACATGCTTATAGTATTAAGAAGCTAGATGAATCCGAATGATTACATTCTAACTTAACAGGTAGGTTTTAGCGCCAATATTATAATTTGTAATTAATATTTGGGTTAGGCCACTCGTCATGATCTAGCCAAATTAAAGTTGTATTACCTCCACCACTTAACATAGCCAAACACAATTCAATTGTTAAATGTACAAGCATATACCACACACATTATTATTATTATTTCAGTTCACCGGTAAGTTGAAGAACAATTATCGCAAACAAAAATAGCAATCAGAGAACAACATTTCGCTTGAAACTGCGCCAATCATCTTCAGGACAGAAGCCACGAAGTCAGAATAGATGTCAGTATCGTGTGAAATCATAAATCACGACTCATATCACAACCACAGTAACAACTATTCTGATTAAACTAGATCTCTACCATTACAAATCTATGTAATATTTCATTCTAATTTATCTGAGCTAATATAACTTTGAATAATTTGCCACGATAAATTAGAATAAAGTTGGCTTAACCCAAATATAAATTGGGCACCGCGGTGGCGAGATGTTAACGACCTTGCCTGGTATACAGGAGGTCGTGGGTTCGCTCCCAACCCTGACGCCTGCATTTTTGGAATTTGCATGTTCTCCCCGTGGTCACGTGAATTATTTTCCAGATACCTCCACATTTATAATCAACGTGCGTTTAGATCATTTATCTGCTATAAATTTCCACATGGTAAGTCACTTCATTGAGCTATCATTTGTGGCCAAGTCGTTTCTGAAAAAGGGCTATATAGGGCAGTGGGCCTCAGCTGGTAAAATAAAAAATAGTTTAAAGTTTAATTCTAAATGAAATCGTGTGGCTGGCAGGGCTGGCCTACTGGCGCATCCGTCACCGCATGCACGAGCTGCGACGCAGGCAGCAGCATGCGGAGCTGTGGGGGTCCGACCCTTCCTTGCAGGGGCCGGCCAGCAGCAGATTCATGAGCTTCCTGAGGAACGTAGAGCTAAAGCAGCCGCTCGACCACCTCGACCCGGCCTGCAACAAAACCTTCAAACAGGTGCTGCCTCCGCGCTCATTGCACATAAAGCGCTCGCCACATATGAACCGCAATGCCTTGCGTGATCTCATCAAGGAGCATAAACCATCACGCGAACTCTGGTCATCGTCGGAGCGGCAGAGTTTGGTTGGCTAACCATGGTGGCGGTGTGTGTTGGCTGCAGCGTGTCTGGGTGAACTCGCTGTTTTGGAAGCGGCCTCATGGCCCCGTCTTCCTCTACATCGGTGGGGAATCGGGCCTCAACTCTAACGACGTGTTTGTGGGTAAGGCAGCTCCTTTCTGACTTAACGGCGCAATAAATCAATATTTGTATGTGTAAACAAATGATCTGGTGTTGATGCTGCTGAGTTGGCAGTGGTGCACAAGCATGATTTACGACAACAAAAACTCAACACATTCGTCAATAACAACACTCAAACGGCGATGTATTAGGGAGTGGCCCTTTTTCATAGCACATTTTCAATTTACAAGGGCCACTACCAAAAGAGAAAAAGCCATTATCCGAAATGTAAAAAAAAATTGTCGAAGGCGAATATGTTCATTTTGAATTGTGCCTTTCACGATATGATAAAATAAATAAAACATTGTATTTAGTTGCATCATAAAAACGGATAAACGGCACGGAGTATCGACCTAACAAACGGCAAATTTGTGATGGCCTGGAGAAGATTATCGCTGTTGGGCCACGTCACTCAGATGGACCGTAAGAGATGGTGATGACTTGCGGAGACCTTCGGCCAGTGGTGAATAGATGAGGTCAATGATGATAAAATAAATGGGATGCATAAAATTTGCTGCACCGCCCTCTGCTGCCCACCACATAACCTCTAGCTCAACCCAGCCACAGATGAGTACCTGGTGTAGTGTTATGGGGGGAGACAAAGACGGCCGGGAGTGACGCTGGTCGCACCACCCAATGATGCATCGTGCCGGCATTAATAGGTGATCACTAACAGCACTTGATTCCAAGGGGTGTGACGATGAACAGGGATTTTTTTTCGTCTTGGCTGTTGTGTACACTTTTGCGCGTTCGCCCGCACTCTGTGCGCAGGCCAGCACGTACGGCTGGCGCAGAGCCATGGAGCTCTTCTGGTCGCCGCTGAGCACCGATTCTACGGCAAAAGCGTCAATGAAGAGGGGCTGTCGGACAAGAACCTGCGATACCTGACCATCAGCCAGGCGTGAGTCTCTTGCCAAGCACAGGAGTAGCACCATGAGTCCTTCGTACTTTGTTCCTGGTGCAAGGAATGAAATGAAGTTAACTCACTGTGGTCTTATCACTGTGTAGGAAGTTTGAATGCCGGTATCCCAGTATGTGGTGAATCTGAGTGTCCCCGGCATACTGGGGTTCCGTGAATCTGAATGCCAGTCACGCATGCGCATTTCGTGCGTGCGTGTTTCCAATGATGTGGGTCAAGGGGTGGGTTATTTTTTTGGGAAGGAGGGAATTTATTCACTGGATGAGCAGTCAACAATTTTATTCAAAGGAACATAGTACCCTAAAGCAAGAGTGGCCATCACAGTACCCAGCATGCAGAGTACCCAGAAAGACAACCAGGGGCACAACACTCAAAATGTCCACGCGGCCGGGTGCGCAAACTCATGCGCTCAGATGCTATCCTGTGGCCACCCCACAGCACCAACCCAGTGGGTTTGAGAGTGTTTCACAAATCTACGTGATCCGCCAAACCTTGCCTCCAAAACAGTGGATTCAGGGGTGTTGTGCCGCCACCACCACCGCGGCCGGCTGGCGCGTGTCCCCTGCGCAGGCTGGCGGATCTGGTGCGCGTGCACCGCTACGTGAGCGACGAGTTTGGCCTCAAGCAGGGCCACGCCTGGGTGTCGTTCGGAGGCTCCTACCCTGGCTCCCTCTCCGCCTGGTTCCGCCTCAAGGTGCGACACCGTACATCTTGTTTTATTATTTGTAATATTTATAAATGTATTTGTGTATGTTGAACTTCTTTCGCGTCGTACGGAGCCAACCACGCTCATCGGAGGTGCGGGGGGGAAGGAGGACAAAATGAGTACACTCGAAGCAGATTGTGGCTCGGCTCAGGTTCTGCAGTGGAAAAAAAAACTGCCCTGGCGACCCCGGAGCCGCGCCGGCCTGGCTCGGTTGTGCAGTGGAAAAGAGGTACTCGAGGGCTACGTGGAGAAATCTTTGCTGAAGAGCGTTGTTGCCTTCTGTGTCTGCAGCATCCCGAGCTGATCCACACTGCCGTTGCCTCGTCGGCGCCAGTTCAAGCTCAGTTGGACTACGCGGGGTATGATGAGGTGAGGCTCGCAGGCTCCCATGGCAGACACGATCAACAGTACCGCGGGGTGAAGCTAAAGGTGCAGGCGGGCAATCGCTCGCTCCCGCGCACTGCTGGCGGAAAGGCCTCTGCTGGAGGGAGTCTCAAGAGAGCCCCTCTAGAGGGTACGTGGCCTCCTCTTCCACGCTGGCCAGACTTATTGGAGAAGGTTGGAAATACCAGCACGCTACCCGATCACACTTCAGCTGCTAATCGACTCAAGATGGTGAACCCATTTATATATGCCGAGTGGACAGAAGTGTGTGGATTTAGAAAACTTGCACCATTGTTTGAATGGCCGTTGCTGGGAGATGGAATTAAACTGGCAGGAAATGCAGTATGCTACTTCATCACTGCAGCACCCCTTCACTCACAGTGTTACTGTTGGCGTTGATGAACATTTATGAGAATGGACAATATGGCGATGGTGGTGCATGCTTGTAATCCAGCACTGCGGGGGCGAGGGTTAATGTATTGCACACACGTTACGAAACTCTCTTCCCGTCGGCAACGAGGTGCCATACCCTGGCTCGCCAGGAGAGGGCAGTGTGTTTCCTCCTCGCTCAGGGTGCTCCTCTATAGAGGACCGCAGAGCTTGGGCAATTGTTGGTGCCGGCTCATCGCCTGGCCGCCTTACAGCTTGTCTGATACCTGGCACCTCTTAATTTCTCGCTCTACGAGAGTGAACGAATACTGTGTGCAAAAAATATTTTAAGTAATATCATGAATGCATTTTACTTTGTGGTTTTCCCCTCACCCTCAGGTTGTCGGGCAAAGTCTGCGGAATTCGATGGTCGGAGGATCTGACGAGGTAACACACACTCCTATCTTCTCCTGGGGGTGGTGGGGTGGGGGGGGGGGTTCTTGGTAATCTCAGGAACCTTGGGAACTGGTGCTGGTTTTCTGTTAACATTAGAGACCAGACCTGAGCCGTGCCACTATAGTATTAACCAGGGCGGTCATGATGCTTGAACCGCGAATCCCTGCAGCAAGTGAGAAACTGCGCTTCTTCTCGGCCGCGTCACTGCTCGACAGTGTGTGAGCAGCATGCGGGAGGGCTTTGAGCATCTGGATAAGCTCCTGGAGCAACGCAAGTACGAGGAAGTTCAGAACGACTTCGAGGCCTGTGGGAGCCTCCAGAAGGCCCGGGACCGCGCGACGTTCGTGGGCACCCTGGCGAGCGTGGTGATGGTGGCCGTGCAGTATGACGAGCTGGAATCCAAGCACAACATCGCGGAAGTGTGCGACAAGATGACAGACCGGACCGTGGGCGAGCCGTACCAGCGCCTTGCCCACCTCGCCAAGGTGCCACGTCGCATGGAGTTCACGCATTGATTCCTCCACCCATGTTGAGGACTCGGGTCCACCAGACTGACTGTTTCGTCTCATCCGCACTGTTATTCAACCACCACCGTCACACTGCAGGTCCCAACAAGACTCCCACCCACTCAACCACACACTCACCCACCCACTCACACATTCATCCACTCACCACACTGCAGGTCATAACAATACCCCCACTCACTCAACCACACACTCACTCACTCACCTGTTCACTCATCTACTCACTCACCACACTGCAGGTCACAACAACACACCCGCTCGCTCAACCACCCACTCACTCACCCACTCACTCATCCACTCATTATCCACACTGCAGGTCACAACAACACACTTGCTCACTCATCCACTCACTCGCCACACTGCAGGTCACAAGTCTTCTCATCTGCTGCTTTCCTCGCACTGCACCACTTTGTAAGTTCCTTCCCATCAAATTGTCTGCGCTCATGGCTATGCGCGCATATAATCCGGCACTTTGGATGTGAGGGTTGGTGGATCAAACACATTGGCGTGTTTTGTTTAAGTGACAAACCTTACTAATTGGCTGTGTCGGGTGGTGGCGGGTTTAATGACACATTTATATTTACGTGATCTAACGCAAAAAAAACCTGTTTTATGGATAATATTGGTCGCGAATGCCTACTTCGTGTTAAACTGACATTCGTGAAATTCCACGCGCCCACCTGTATGTGTTGAGGTCACGATCTCTTGGCTTGCCAGTGTATGATGGCAGGATAGCAAGTGGGTTAATTTACATCTACTCAGGGATGACCAGTTGACTCCGTCGCACGCGTGTGTTTTCTCCGGGTACTCCGGTGTGTCCTCCCACGTGAATAAACACTCATTAACGGAGCTGACCAAACATCCCAAGTAGAGGACCGCAGAGCTCGGGCAATCGTCGGCACCGGCTTTTCGCTGCCGCCTCGCTTCGTAGTTTCCCGCACCTCTGAACCATTCCGTCTCTCCGAGAGTGGACGAAAAACTGCGCACGTTACAAATTCAACAATCATCCTAAAACGTATTATTACACGCGTGGCTGCGCACGGCGGTATATGCTCGTCATCGCTCTCATGTCCCCTCTGCTGTGCCGCCGACGCTTTAGACGCACCTTCTGGACGACACCAAGACGTGCGTGCAAAGCTCGTACGACGAGTATCTGTTCGCGCTGCAGAACGAGGCCGCTGATCCTGAGCTCTCCGAAATGCGTCAGTGGTTCTTCCAGAAGTGCAGCGAGATCGGAGTGTGTGAGTACCCGCGATTGGTCGCTCGCACCACTGCCAGTTGAAGGGCCTCCTCTAGAGGCACTCTACACAGCGCACATCGAGAGTACTTTGGTCTACTCTGCCACGCTGGTCAGACATCTTGGAAAGAGATGGGAGCACCTACGACTTACTCTTTGTTTTTTTTCGGTAAAGTCACGAAAGTGAAAACAAAATAAAATAAAATAAATATATATTTTGTTTTCACCTACGTGACTTTTCCGAAAAATCCCTTGCAGTCACGAAAACTTCAAATCTAGAATTCACCCATGAATTATCCCATAACACTTAATCTGACATTCGACTGAACTGCGGTGTATCCATTTACACTGCTGGATGGACAAAGGTTGGTAAGAATGTATGAAACTTGCACCATTGGTAATTATAGGTGCTCTCTAACCGCACTTGCCGCTACAGTCATAGTAAGGCTATCGGGCATCCGGACATCGTGCCGGTCATACGACCCCACATTATGCCATGCTGACCTTCCTAAACAGGTGACAAAATAAATGACCAACATTGCATATCTATCCCTTTACGTGAAGAAAATGTTTAATTTTTTGACGCATATCATCAATCAGAGGATATTGTCTGATTATGTATTTTGTTACTCATTCTTTACAACTATGCGAATGTATATCATGTAATAATCCTTAATAAGTGCTTTCTAACAGCACTTGCCTGTACAGTCGATAAGGCTATCTGGGGAATCTTTGTGTTTGTGTGGGGAGAGCGGAAGTGTAGCGGTTAGTGCACTGCGATCGGAAACCAGTAACAGCAGTGAAAATTTTAACCAGTCCTGGGCCATCCCTAGATCGACTCAGCCTCAAAATGAGTACCTGGTGTTGTGTGTAATTATATTACCAACACTGTGGAGAGAAAGGCAGCCAGACATGGTTTGCTAGCCACACCACCGCTTAGTGTGCCGTGCGCCGTGCCAGCGTCCATAGGTGGTTCGCTAACAGCACTTGCTCCAGCGTCGCGGTGGCAAGATGTTAACTACCTCGCCTGGTATACAGGAGGTCGTGGGTTCGATCCTGATCCTGACCGTGACTCCTGTATATTGCATGTTCTCCCCGTGGTCACGTGGATTTTTCTCCGGTTCCTCCAGTTATTACCTCCACATTGAGAATCAACGTGCATTTAGAGTATTTGGTTGCTATAAATTTCCACGTGATAAGTCACTTCGTTGAGCTGTCATTTATGGCCAAGTCGTTTCTGAAAAAGAGCTATATAAGTCAGTGGGCCTCACCTGGTAAAATCAAAATAGTTTATAGTTTAATTATGAATGAAATTGTGGAGCTGGCAGGGCTGTCCTACTGGCACATGCATCACCGCGTGCACAAGCGATGACGCAAGCAGCACGCAGAGCTGTGGTGGTCCGAACCCCTCCCTGCAGTGATAAGCCACTTCAGTGGGCTATCATTTGTGGCCAGATCGCTTCTGAAAAAGAGCTATACAGTGCCCGATCAAATAAAAATAGTGTAGTGTAATCTTGATTTGAAGCTTTCGCGACTGCAGGAATCCTTACTCTTTGGTTCTTTCGGTAAAGTCACGTAGGTAGAAAAATAATTAGATCACAACACAAGCAATCGTCATCAGGTGGGACAACCACAGCAACAAAAAAACTGCTGAAGTAGGAGAGATCTGCCGTGGCACGAGGTTATATAGGCCTCGGCAGTAGGGGGGGGAGGGGGCGGGGCAGAAAGTGGACCTCGCGGAAGCATTTGAGAGAATTGGCTGCAGGGGGGGGAGAGAAGGGGGGGAGGAGGAGGAGGAGGGGGCAGAAAGTGGACCCCGCAGCAGCACCCGAGTCACTGGAGTAAAGTGGACCACCGCGGCAGCACTAGAGAGATCGGCTGCAGTGGGGGAGAGATTGGCTGCAGGGGATGAGAGTGTAGTGTAATGTGTAGCAGCCTGTTAAGACTATATGGCGGGGAACCTTTGTCTCTGTGTGCGCATCCAGTCCAGTCGTGCTACCCGGAGCGGGGCTGCCCGTTCTCGCGTCTGCTCACGCTGGAGGCCGACGTGGACGTGTGCGTGCGCGTCTTCGGCCTGTCGCTCCAGGACGTCTCCCGTGGCGTCGACAGCACGAACCGCGTGTACGGAGCCAACCGCCCCAACGGCACCAGAGTCATCTTCGTGAACGGTGACTCTCTCTCGGCTTTGTCGTAGCGCCGTTTCCACCGACGCCTCCGAGCCGAGCCGTCCCCGGAGGCCTTCGTAGGTTGCTGGTGTGTTTTTTTTCCCACACCGGATGTGCTTTGTGCTCCAAAGCCAATGCGGTCAAATTAGATTTTTTTTTTTCAGCCCAACTGTTTTTTGGAAGAGGATTAATCTCATGTTATCAAACAGGCTGGGGACTGACCTCTTTGAAGGAGTATGAACTCAGAACTGATTTTTGTATTCAGTTTGTTGTCCTTCCCCCGCACCTCTGATTACCACGGCTGGCTTTGTATGGTGCGAAAGAAGTTCAACATACATACATACAACGAACATATAAAGTAGTGCCGCGGAAACGTGCCAGACAGCGCAGCAAATAAATAGCCTTTGTGCGATCACCCTTCATCTCTCGGTTATGATGAATGGAATACTACATGTCGTCAAAACCTAAAAATATATATATTTAGCGTTCCCCAACATACTTATGGCTTCCTTCCACTGTACAATGAACCCGCACCGGGGCCATGCTGAGCCAGCCCCTGGCATGGCTCACATTTGTTTTTTCCACTGCAGAAGCCGAGCCACGCCGCTGATGCCACACGCAAATAAACCGCGTCAGTGTTGTCGATTAACGCCACATACAATGAACGCAGCATTAGCTCAACTGCAGGCTTTGCTTGACCCCGACTCTAATATATTCTGAGGCACAGAGTTTCATGGCTTAGTTCTGGCTCGGCTCGGCAAATGGCTCGGATGTGCCAGTGGACAACGGGGTATTGACCTCCGTCACCATGATGATGATGATGTTCGATTGTTTATGGGCAGTTAAAATACCCCTAAATGAATTGTGTAATGACTTTAACTTTTATTTTCTGATTCCTAACAGTTGGCCCAACTTTTTTGACGTCCACGCAGATGCTCCTGGTGTGTCTGTTGTTGGCAATTTATGTTTGCTGGTGATTATAATGCGCACCTCAGGGTATATTAACACATGTTATTTGCAAGTTGAGCAGTATTCAATTATTATTTTGTAAAAAAAAAAAACGTTGGAGAACAGATGGTTTCCACTTGGGAATATAATTAAAGTCTGCTACTGACAGGAAGAGATGTTGACTCGGTGTAATGATTAACGCACTGGAGTTGTGGCGATGGTTAGAAATGATGATCGCGATGTTTGACAATGATGATGATGTTGGTGAAGTTGGTGATGGTGGTGATGATCATGATGGTTGTGTTTATGACGACGGTGGTGGCAATGGTGACGACGATGATGGTGGTGCTGACGATGGTTGTGACGACGCGGTGTTGACGACAACGCCGATGCGGCCTCCAGGTGACATCGATCCGTGGCACAAGCTGAGCGTGCTCAAGTCGCTGTCTCCGTTGCTCCCCGCGATCGTCATCAACGGCACGTCCCACTGCGCCGACATGGAGACGCCCAAGATGAATGACATCTACGCGCTACGTCACGCCAGACAGGTGTGCATGCCACCCAGGTGTAGACGCAACACCCAGGTGTATGCATCACACAGTTGTGTACATCTCACAGTTGTGTACATCACACACAGGTATACACATATCACACAGTTGTATACATATAACACGGGTACACACGTAATACAGCTACACCACAGATATTCCCTACATCTCAAAATTATACTATCCTACACGTGAACTCTGTATGTCTGTTACGAGGTATTTAGGTAATCGAGCTATTCAGTACCCATGACAACGGACTCCCAGACTGGTTGCCATTGGGGTTTTTAGACCGTGGATTGTTGAGGAAGAGTATTCTATTGAGGACTGCATACTATAGACTGACAGATTTGTCTCTGACAGTGGGGGTCTCTCTGGACCACTGGTTCTTAACCTTTACTGCAGCCTTGCACACCTGTGGTTCTCAATCGGTTAAACCTGTATAATATTAATACATACATAGGTTTCATGAAAACAAAGTAGTTGTACTTGCATGCCCGTGTTTTCAGTTTTTCAGTTTAATTTATTAGGTATAGCCCTGTGAGGCATTCGGCTCTTGAATCGGGTGCAACCGCAACAAACAAAAAACAAAAACATGAACAAGAAAACATCTTAAAGTGACTATGTGACTATGTGCAAACAGAAAATTCAAGAAAAGACAGCAAAATATTGCAGAAAAAGCACCGTACACCAACGCTGTGTGTAAAAATCCCAGTGGGATGCAAGTCAAACAACAACAACAACCACAAGACAACTTAGATTAAGGCCATCAGTCTTACTCCGTACTCCAGCAAACAAACATGGCCAAACCAAAAAACTTTTCGAAGTCACCAAAATATAGCCATAAAAGCAATGTAACAGTGATCATAGGAACTGTGACCGAATTTTCACAATAAACGACATTAACAACATGTACCACCAAACCCTACAGCCATAGCTGGCTGCATGAGTGTTTAATTTGTGTTTCTAATGATTTACGTTAGAAAAATATCTGCCCATGTCTACGCACCCCCAGATATGGCATCCCGCACAGCCAAAGGGTGCGTGCACCCCAGGTTAAGATCCAGTGCTCTAGATTTTCGACTAATAGACTGGCCTCTGGTGGCATATGTAGGCAGTAGATTGACAGACTAGTTTCTGGTGAGTAGGCAAGTATTTATTATGCCAGTTAGTTAATATTTAATGACCCTATTAAAAGATGACATGTCTCTGGTGTGTGTTCTGGATTGTCACTACGGTGCCATAATGACGCGCCTTGATCGTGTCCTCCCCCCCCCCCCCCGACTGTCCACGTGTGCAGGAGATCGAGAAGCAGATCGTCCAGTGGCTGCAGTGACGTCAGGGATAAGGGACTCCACTCGACAGCGTGGGAAATGGTGCATCGGCGAATAAACAACACACTCACCCGACACCCATCCCATTCAACACTCAACCCAACATCCATCCCATTCAACACTAAACCTGACCCTCATCCCACTCAACACTCAAACTGACCCTCATCCCACTCAACACTCAACCTGACACTAATCCCATTCAACACTCAACCTGACACCCATCCCATTCAACGCTCAACCTGACACTAATCCCATTCAACACTCAACCTGACACTTATTTCATTCAACAGTCAACCTGACACTAATCCCATTCAACACTCAACCTGACACCCATCCCATTCAACACTCAATCCGACACCTATCCCATTCAACACTCAACCTGACACTAATCCCATTCAACACTCAACCTGACACTTATTTCATTCAACAGTCAACCTGACACTCATCCCATTCAACACACAACCTGACACTCATCCCATTCAACACTCAACCTGACACTCATCCCATTCAACACTAAACCTGACACTAATCCCATTCAACACTCAACCTGGCACTCATCCCACTCAACTCTCAACCTGACACTCATCCCATTCAACACTCAACCTGACACTCATCCCATTCAACACTCAACACGACACCCATCCCATTTAACACTCAAACTGACCCTCATCCCACTCAACACTCAACCTGACACCCATCCCACTCAACACTCAACCTGACACTCATCCCATTCAACACTCAACCTGACCCTCATCCCATTCAACAATCAACCTGACCCTCATCCCATTCAACACTCAACCTGACCCTCATCCCATTCAACACTCAACCTGACCCTCATCCCATTCAACACTCAACCTGACACCCATCCCATTCAACACTCAAACTGACCCTCATCCCATTCAACACTCAACCCGACCCTCATCCCATTCAACACTCAAACTGACCCTCATCCCATTCAACACTCAACCTGACACCCATCCCATTCAACACTAAACTTGACACCCATCCCATTCAACACTCAACCTGGCACTCAACCCACTCAACACTCAACCTGACACTTATTTCATTCAACAGTTAACCCAACATCCATCCCATTCAACACTTAACCAAAAACGCATCCCATTCAACAATGAGCTCAACACCTATACAATTAAATACTCATCCCATTCAATATGCAATCCGACATGCATCCCGTTAACTCTCAATCCATTCAACTCTCAAACCATTCAAAACTCAACCCGTTCAATGCATGAAATATATCCTATACTGTCCTTCGCGTAAACACTTGCACTTTGAGGGGGAGAGAGCGGATTTAAATAAATGATTGTATTATTTTCTGTTAACTTTTGGTATTATGGATGTGGGGCGGGGTGGGGGGGAGACTGTGTATGGTGGGGGTGGGGTGGGGGTCAGTCACCTCTTCAGTGACTCCACAAGCCAGTGGAGCAGTAGGCCCAGCTCAGGACGAGGTGATAGTGATGTCTGCTGTGCGTGCTCTTCACAGCTCTGTGTCTGGTTGCTGTCTTCTTTTGCACACTCTTTTTTTAACTCTTTAAAATCTTCTGCAACGCTTTTTTTCACGAAGCGCTTTGAGATGCCCTTGGTGCAGGAATGCAAAGCCTGCACGTGATTTATCTTTACATTTTTAACGCTCCTGATTTTAATGCGATAATTGTGATTCGTGCGTGGTCATTTTTGACAACTTTTGAACAATATTTTTCCATGTCAACGTTTTCATTCCGTTAGTGGAACTCGTTGCTGTTTACCAGGGTAAATCTCAATGTTTTTACGAGACAATCAACACCGTCATCAGCCATGATCAATCCACTGCTGGATGAAGGTCTCTCCGAGTTTATATCGCGCACTGATTTATAACGACTCCTCGTGTGCTGTACATGTCGTATCAATATTGTGTGAGAGAGATGGCTCCGCATGTTGAAAGGTGGAGCCTTTAACGTTTCAATGCATGTGTGAGGAATGGTGGGAGACGCGCAGAGGGTTTTAAATCAAATAAAAGTTTTATCTTTTTCATTCTCCCCAGTTTTCTTTGTGGGGTGTGATGGGGGGGTATCTATCAAAGGATCTCGCTGTGTAATATTGTTTTCGTTGTTGTGAATTGTACGTAATGTTTTGTGCCGTTGCGTGACTTATTTGCATCTACGTATATAGCCTCTATATATCGCCCCTCCCGATTAGCACGGTTGGCTACGTACGGCGTGAAAGAAGTTCAACATACACATTGCTATTCTTGGTTCTTTCGGTAAAGTTGCTTGTGTTGCAATCGAAACGTCGTGAGAATTTTATTGTTTTATTTTTATTATTTTATTATTTCCCTTCTACGTGACCTTACCGAAAGAACCAAGAATATTAATCCCTGCAGTCACGAAAGCTTTAAATCGAAATTTATACACATCGTTGTTTACTGTGCACGATGGTCAACAATGATACCGGGAGTGGCAGCCGAGGATTGGAACAGAATGAGAATGTATTTAATGTATGCCGGAGGTATCCGATGAGCCATGAAGCTCCTTGTCACAGATGTCCAGTTGGAACGCCCCCTGCGAGTACGTCCGTCGAGGAAATGGAGCGATGAAATCGACGTGCGAGTGCTGGGTGCATTATTTCATCGCAGGATGACGAGAGGTGGCAGCTCCTGATGACGATCGCTTGTGTTGTGATTGAAACGTAATTTTTTTTTGTTATTTTGTGTTATTTTCTTTCAACCTATTTACGTGACTTTACCGAAAGACCCAAGTAAAAAGAGAGAGTTCACTTTAGTGGAGGCGCTTTTGTCAGCAGCAACGTGAGCCTACAATTTCAGGGCTGCACCCAGTGCCGTATTAAGCAAATGCAGGGCCTGTAGCGTATGTAATAAAGGGGCCCTATATTAAAAAACACAAATATTTAAACACTAATTTTTTATTTGCATAGTAAAGTAATTATATTCTTTCATTTGCTACACAGCCAGATAATACGACAAATCGCGAAACTTAAACAAGTTGAAGGCAATATAGTGCTATAGGAATAGAGCAAGGGGCCGTCCATAAATGACGTCACGCACCTGGGGGGGGGGGGTCAGACATTTGTGACGATGTGTGACGAGGGGGGTGGGGTTTGAGAAATGTGACGTCACATCAAAACGCGCAACTTTAAATAAATATAGACAACACGTTCTACTTAATTAAATAGACTTTTAATAAATGATTTCTCCTACAACATCAGAGTGCAGCGCCAAATTAAATACGCACTAGAATGACAATAGTTTAAAGCGATTTGAAGCATGTTTTTTTTGGGGGGGGGGGGGGGGCAGAGCTTTGTGACGTCATATTTGAGGGGGGGGTCTGACTTTTTGTGACGCCGTGTGACGAGGGGGGGGGGGTCAAAACTTGTCCAAAATCGCGTGACGTCATTTATGGACGGCCCCCAAGTGCAGAATCACTGAAACGGAATTGATAGCTTGAAAGCATTGTGCGGGGCCCTTGAAAGTGTGGGGCCCGTAGCATATGTAGCTACTTTTGCTACTACGATAATCCGGCACTGGCTGCAACTTTACCGCCCACAGTATTGTGCACCTTGTGTAGGCGCCGCGGTGGCGAGATGTTAACTCCCTCGCCTGGTATGCAGGTGGTCTTGGGTTCGCTCCAGACCCTGACGCCTGCTGCTGTATATTTGGAGTTTTCTTGTCTCTCCACGTGGTCGCGTGGATTTTTTCCCCTCCACATTATAAAAAACGCGTTTAGAGTATCTGGCTGCTATGAATATCCACGTGATAAGCCACTTCGTTGAGCTATCATTTGTGGCCAGGTCGCTTCTGAAAAAGAGCTGTATAGTGGGCCTTAGCATTTCCCATGAATATGCTAAATTCCTGTTGATATGCACATTATTTTTGTTAAGGCGCTCTTCTTCCACCTCCAACCCAGCTTATATATAAGCTCCTAGCTTGGCAGTGTCTCATTCTTCACCTGAAGACGGCTGCTTGCGTTGTAGCCGAAACGTCGTGAGAATTATTTTATTATGTTTTATTTTTATTATTTTATTACTTCCCTTCTACGTGACTTTACCGAAAGGACCAAGAAGATGAATCCCTGCAGTCACGAAAGCTTTAAATCGAAAAATAAAACATAGTTTAGTTTTCGTTCAATACTCTCTGGTTCTTTCGGTAAAGTTACGTGACTTTTGTTTGATTGATTTGAAGCTAGTTTAATAAACAAAGTAGTTGTGACCCGGTGATATCACCAGAGGGCGCTATTGCACATAACTAAACGGCAGTGGTGACGCTTGTGCCTCACAACAAGAAGAACCTGGGTTCGATTCCTGACAAGGGGACTTTTCCGTGCGGAGTTTATATGTTCTCTCCCCCTGTTCCACATGAGCTTCCTCCGGGTTATGCAGACCATGCAGGTCTATTGATCAAGATTCCGGCTGCATCCATGCAACTGTTGGCCTTCTTGAGCACTGAGGGTGGACACTGGGCTCTTAGTACGTGTAAGATTTTCTGAGGCAAAGGTGATCATGGTAATTAGCAATGGAGCACCTGTGATTGAACTCTATGTCACGGTAGGAGGACAGAAGGTATAGGTGGTAGGTGAATGTGTGCTGAGCCATTGATGCCTCCTTTCCTCGTTGCAAGGCCCGCGCGGGCCACCGGCAGCCCATAGTGGCCTTTAGTGCGGCTCCTCGTGGCCTTTAGTGCGGCCCCTGACGTGCGCTCCAACAATACACAACATATGAAAACACCACCCCCAGCGTGCTGTCAAACCCCAACGGTTTCAAACGTGTAACAGCTCTCACACTGAAGTCACCCCCACCTCCTCCTTCTGAAAATGAGTGAAGAACACTGCCCCACACAGCTGTCTATTTATTACGGTCAGGGTGGGGAGATCGTTGTGGTCTGTCGCATTGTCCTCTGTCGCCTCAGCAATGAACACGGTGACCTGAGGGACACAACACGCATGACGGAGGGAGAGGGCCCCAAAGTGACCACGGGCCAAGGTCGGCACGACTCAAATGCTACGAGTGTCTGCCACAGGCAGTATCCACCGTGTGTATACATTTGAGTGTGTGTACACGGTACACATCTTGACGCGAAAGATTTTGCCTCGTCCTTGGCTAACAAATCCGTGAAGGTAGGTGGGAGGGGGTGACCCCTTCTCCCCCACACTTCCTCCTTTGAGACCCAGAAATGTGTAATTTTATTGATATTTTCCCAATAGGAAAATTAAGTAATGTTAATGAATTAATTAATGTATTGAGCCGTATTGAACAAATTAAAGAGATGAAAAACTTCTGGACACTGCCTCTCCGTCCGTCCCTTCCCTTGGGAAGTTTATCGATCCGCCCGTGTGGCCGATGGTCCAGAATAATAGCGGAGCGGCAGCCGAGGGATGGAACGCGCACGCTCCCGAAATCACGTCCCTCCCAGGAGACGGAGCGATGAAATCCGCGCGCGTTGCACCACTGCATCCATCGAGGTGGATTATTCCATCATCGCGGGTTGGCGAGCGGTGAGTGGTGGCGGCCGCTTGCGGGGAGGTAGGTTTTTAATCCAGCAGTGGATTGACCACACGGCTGATTTTGATGGTGGTGGTGAACAGGTGGTGGTGGTGGGTGGGCGTGATGCGGGATGAGAAGCAGCGAGGAAGCGTGGTGGCTCCGAGCAATGTTGACGTCACTCGCTTTAGCGGGGATCGGGGGGAGGGGTATGGGTTTGGGGTTAAGGGAGCGGTGGTGCCACCGTTGTGCAACGCGATTCGCACGCACGCGCGCGCGCCTGCGCGTCTCCCGGAGGAATCACGGAGCCTACGCCACAACCACAGTCTGAACCACCAACACCGACCACTACAACCGCAACATCATCCATCATCAAATAATAAGTCCACGTGAGCCAGAGACGAACAGCAGCAGCAACAGAGCGAGATGGAGACGTGAACAGCATCGGGCATCTCTCTCTCTCGCTCCCGACAACAGCGGCGCTTCAGTGTGGTGGGGACCGCGGCTCTCACCACCAAATCCCGGGATACGTTATCATCAACAACAATAACAACAACGTCGTCGTTGTTGTTGTCCTTCTGGTCGCCATCATAATCGTCGTCATCATCGCGCTGTGTTGAGCAAACGGAGGCAGGTGGCGGTGCCTGGAGACGAGGTGAATACGGGAGGAGGACGAGGAGGAGATTTGAAAGGTGACCACAAGAAAGAGTTGGGGGGGGGGGAGAGACGTTGACTGAGGAGGTGACCGGAGGCAAGGATGACGAGGTGTAATTGAAAGGTGGTGACGAGGAGAAAGAGTTGGGGGGAGACGTTGGCCGTTGGCTGACGAGGAGACCACAGACAGAATGACGAGGGGAATTGAAAGGTGGTGACGAGGAGAAAGAGTTGGGGGGGGGGGAGACGGTGATTGAGGAGGTGACCGGAGGCAAGAATGACGAGGGGAATTGATATGTGGTGACGAAGAGAAAGAGTTGGGGGGAGACGTTGACTGAGGAGGTGACCGGAGGCAAGGATGACGAGGTGTAATTGAAAGGTGGTGGCCAGGGAGGAGGTGACCACGGGTGAGGAGTATGAGGAAGATATATTGCCAGAAAGAGGAGGAGGTAGAGGAGGTGATGGACGAGTGCTGGACGAGCAGGGGGATATTCGGCGATTTGGGGTTGGAGGGAGGTGATGTGGAAGACGCGAGCAGGGAGGAGAATGACGAGGTGACGATTAGGAAGCAGCTGAGAGAGGCGATGAGAGTGAGGAGGCACGCGATTGAGAGCAGAGAGGACGAAGTGATGACCAAGGGGAGTAGGTGAAGGTGACGCGATGTAAGCCACGAGAGCAAGGGAGGATGCTAAATCCCACCAGCTGAGTAGCTGTCGGAGTGAGAGAGTTGTGTGTGTGTGGGGGGGGAGGTGTGAAGGACGATTTGGGTTGAGTTCTTCAAGTTCCTTTTGTGAACCGGGGTGACAGCTCGCGAGACCAGAGTTGAGCCTCGTCTGCAAGAGTGACGTGTTGCTCGGCTCGGCTGATGTTGGTTGTGGTGCTCAAGGTGGTTGGCAGCGGCGGTGGTGGTGGTGGTGGTGGAGGCCCTTGCCAGTGCCATGGGATGCTCGCTGAGCGCCGAGGAGCGAGCCGCGGCCCAGCGATCGCGTCTCATCGACCGCGGACTCAAGGACGCGCGACACCGCTCGGCACGGGAGGTCAAGCTGCTGCTCCTGGGTGAGAGTGCGCCACGGCGGAGTCGCGGTCCATTGTGGTCACCAAGCACGGACAGAAAAAATACAGCCACAAAGACAGACAGAACTCTAGCCACAAGCACAGGCAGAACTACAGAAACAACACAAAGCGACAGCCACAATCGCAGACAGAAATATAGCCACAAACACAGGCAGAAATACAGCCACAAAGACAGACAGAACTCTAGCCACAAGCACAGGCAAAACTACAAACACAAACAGAGCCTCAGCCACAAACACAACCAGAGCTACAGCCACAAACACAGACAAAGCTACAGTCAAAAGCACAGACAGAAATACAGCCACAAGCACAGACAGCACAAACGGTCACATGCACGGACATAACTACAAGCACAGACAGCTACAGCCACAAACACAGATAAGGCTATAGTCACATGCACATCCAGAGCTGGAACTACAAACTCAAACATAAATACAATGCACAATCTCAAATACAACCATAGCAACAGCCACAACCCAGAGCTTCGACCGTAACTACATCCAAAAGCACAACAACCACCACTACCACCACAGCTATAACCACAGCAGAGAGCCTCCATCACAACCCCAGCCACAACCACAATCCACACCCTCAACTACAACCACAGAACAGTCACAGCCACAACTACAACCACAGTAAAAAAAAGCACAACCTTAACTACAACCTAGAGCCACCACCGCAGCTACAGACCAGAGCCTCAACCACAACTACAGAGCTCAGCCTGAACCATAACCACAGGACACCCTCAACCACAACTACACGAGACGGCCTCACCCACAGCCACAGAACATAGCCTGAACCACAACCACAGCCACAGAACACAGTCTCAACCACAGCCACACGACACAGAACTACCGTCACAACCACAATCGTGTATTGTGGGGTTTCTATTTACACTCACCATACATTATCCTCCATGCATTTCTTTTGCTCTGATTCCTATTCACATCATTGTTGTACCCTAGATTTATTATTTGTTTCTTTTGTGGTTTTTGGTGACCCATGTTACTCTCGCAAATGCCACTCATCCTGGCCTCTTGAGTTATCCTCTGGCTCAAACTAAATTAACCTGAAACTGGAACCCAAACCACAGCCATGCATTAACGTCCGAACAAGCGTGCATTGATCTTGCAACCCAACGACACAACTGCACGTTAACAGCAGCCAATTGTTAAACCCAAGCACTTCATTTTATTTTCACGATTGGGCCTTTAACCGCACGCATTTGCAGCTTTAACTTGTTGTGCTTAAGGGTCAAAGTCCCAGGGAGCTCCAAAGTGTGCATGTGTTACTGTCACAGTGTTTGGCTGTGATTTTTCTACAGAGGGTGCCAATTAGCAAGCTGCATTGAAATGAACAAAACGCAGGCTCACGAGCCAATTATTTCCATGCCACCGTGAAACAAACTCTTGTGTCGCAGGATCCCTGCTGTGTGCCAGGTGTTGCCAAAACTCAGCGCCGCTGTGAGTCGGGGATTTATTTTTTAACCAAAATATATGGACCCAACATCTTTCAAATGGCCGAGAGCTACGAAACACCAAGCGGGTCACGGGGGGGGGCTGGGGGCTGTAACATGGTAGGGGGGGGGAACACGGACGGTACAAAATCTGCAAAAGCAGCAACAGCCCGGGGAGACACTCGCTTCTGTTGGCAGAGCCACATTACGAGCGCTCCCGTCTGCGCTCCCGCAGATTTTTTAATTCAAATCTGCACCGCCGACCGGCCCTGGAGACGTCTCGACTCTCCGCATCTCGGGGCCTGTTAAGCAAAGGTCATGATGCCCTTTGGCACAATGTCTCGTACGAGGAGCCGCTCACGCCCCAGAGTTGGGGTGCAGCGCACGAGGTGAGGGCGCGTGCGCGCGCTCCAGGGCTGGTCCACACGAGCTCTGCACGGGCATGAGACCTTGGGGAATTTAATTGATTCAATCACTCTTTTTGTACTCGGGCCAGGTGGCTTTGTTGACAAGGCAGTGAATCGGTTCTTTGTGTGCGTGAAGGATACCGTCAGTTCGGATCACAGGGGTTCATTGATAGGTCAATGACAATTTGTTCTCAACCAAAAAGCGATGTATGCATCGATTTAGCTTTGCCGAACAGCATGCTCGTTTTCTGTTATCTGTGTTGCATGCAAATGTTATGGTAATCGCCTGTTAATGTAATGTTAACGCGTCAACCGACAAGGCACAGGGAGAAGAACATTGTGAATGAAAACAGAATGAGACGAGCATCTGAATGAAAGTTTAAACAGTACAGAATACAGACCAGACAGGACTGATGAGGAGACGGGACAGAACTATGAAGCTAAACGATTTTTTTCTATTTTGCCAGGTAAGGCCCACTGAGCTATATAGCTCTTGTTCAAAAACGACCTGGCCACAAATGATAGCGGAATGAAGTGGCTTATGATGTGGACATTTTTATAGCAGCCAAACACTCTAAACGCATGTTTCTAAATGTGGTGGGGAACAACTAGAAGACCTGGAGAAAAATCCACGTGACCACGGGGAGAGAGAACATGCAGACTCCAAATATACAGGTGTCAGGGTTAGGATCGAACCCACTACTTCCTTATACCAGGCGAGGTAGTTAACATCTCGCCACCGCGGCGTCCCCAAGAATGTGTTAGGAATGTGACGGTGCATAGGAGACAGCAGAGGAGACGGCAATAAAAGAGAGACAAAAATACAGCATGGAGAATGAAATTGGACAAAAAAAATACATTTAAAATTAAAGGTGGAGCCCCGCCATGACTTGCTGGCGCAGTTGCTGACAGAAGCGGAGGGTGTTTTAGCATTCCTGTTGCACGCTGACTCGACGTCTCGGAATAGGTAGGAGCATACTCTTAAGTTTTTTCGGTAAAGTCACGTAGGTAAAAAATAAAATAAATAAAATAATTAAAGTAATAATATCAAGTGATACAGTAAATCTAGCTGTGACGGTCCCACCTGATGACGGAGACTTGTGTTGCCTCCGAAACGTCGTGATTTATTATTTTATTTTATTTCTATTATTACTTTTATTAAATTTATATTTCATTTTTTACCCACGTGACTTTACCGAAAAAACCTAAGAGTATGAATCCTTGCAGTCACGAAAGCTTCAAATATAGAATTAGGTAGGAGCACCCACAATTTTACCACACGCATGGCCTGCTCATTGACGTAACTGCGCGGCAACCAATTCATGCCGCTGGGTGGACTGAGGCGGTGGGACGGGTTTAAGAAACTTGCACCGTTGTTTTAACTGCCGCGCCGGGATGTCCTGGAAAGAACATTCTGCTTTGATAACATGAACGCACTCCCATTGGTTATTGTTGGGGGAGGGCGGAAAAACACTTGTATGCAGGAATAAAATCTCCACTATTTAGGGACGTGATACATCAAATCGCCCTGTGCCCAAATCACCCTCAATAATGCACATTATCTCGTCAAATATCAGAAAAACACTTTTATGCAGGAATAAAATCTCCACTATTTAGGGACGTGATACATGAAATCGCACTGTGCCCAAATCACCCTCAATAATGCACATTATCTCGTCAAATATCAGAAAAACACTTTTATGCAGGAATAAAATCTCCACTATTTAGGGACGTGATACATCAAATCGCCCTGTGCCCAAATCACCCTCAATAATGCACATTATCTCGTCAAATATCAGAAAAACACTTTTATGCAGGAATAAAATCTCCACTATTTAGGGACGTGATACATGAAATCGCACTGTGCCCAAATCACCCTCAATAATGCACATTATCTCGTCATTGCCTGGCGAGAGTCGGTTGGGCAACTGCCGTGCACAAACAGCCTGTCACGGGGTTGTGAAAATATATGGTGGGCAGCAGCAGAGAGCAGTGCAACAAAATGGGCTCATGTACTCCGCTCCTTCATCAACCGCGCATTCACTGGCGCGTTGAAGTTAGGCTCAAGTGACCTTCGTGACCCGCAGCAGGTTTTTCCGGCGAGGCCCTCACCCGGCAGTGGATTGAGTAAAGGAGCCCCCCCCCCCCCCCAGGTGCTTGATTGGGGGTGGCTACTCGCAGCATTGGGCCCCCGCGCTGGAGCCGCAGGATCACCCCCGTGGCCAGCGAGAGTTCTACTTTAACTTGTGTGGCCCACCACGGTCGGACGATAGATATTGCGATGATAATTCAAACGACATCCTGGGTAGGAATGGATCGGGTGCGTGATTGAGAAACCGCGTGGAAGAGATTTGTGTGGGTGGAGGTGAAAGCTGGGCTTGATGGAGGAAAAAATAAGAGTTGTTTAATTATGCAGTGTTAGGCGTGTTGGAATTTAATGGAATTTGATATACGGGGGCGTGTGAGGACGTTGAGGTTGAAACGTAGGTATATTGAGGTTAAAGTGAACAATGCCAAATCAAATAAACTTGACGTATTATGACAAGAATACAGCGCCGCCGCAAAGCACAACAACAACAACATTGAGATCAAGCATTGCACAGTACACAGTAGCGTTGTGGATCAGTTGGTGGAGATGCGGGGTTCTTTATTGTAAGAGAAATGAGTTTAAATCTTGGCCATAGCCGATTCATCACCTATCTTTTCATCTTCATCATCATTGTCAACCATGAACAATGATGTATGTCTTGACTTAAAGATTTCGTGACTGCAGGAATTCATATTCTTTGGGTCTTTCGCTAAATTCACATAGATAGGTTCAAAGAAAATAACAAAAAACTACGACCGCTTATGTTGCGATCGAAACGTCGTACTTTTTTGTTATTTTCTTTGAACCTATCTACGTGACTTTACCGAAAGACCCAAAGAATAGAAAAATGATTTATGTATGTTGAACTTATTTCGCACCGTAGGTAGCCATCCGTGCTAATCTGATGTACGGGGGAAGAACAACAAACTAAATACAAAAAAGCAGTTCTCAAAAAATTAGTTTTAAATCTAGATTTAAAAGTGCATAACTCCAGTGGCATCCTAATATCAGAAGGAGGAGCGTTCCAGACGGCCGCAGAAGCACATCTGTAAGCGTGCGATGCGGTGACCGTCTTTGTTCGATGTCTTACCAATTCCGCTATGAGGGTGGCCGGAGTTCGCGTGATGATTTACGCTCCTTGACCAGATCAGCAAGGTATTGTGATTCAATTGTGGCAAGCACTTTGTGTGTAATGAGCTCCTCAACGAGATCGATACAGATGGATGAAGGCCTCCAAAAGCCATCTCCATCTCTCGCGACCATTTATTAATGTAACATTAGCAAGCAAATTCAGAGTCGCACCCTTTACATGCCTTTTCCCCTCTACTGGCTTAAGAACACAAATCGAGATGAGTGCCACTTGAAGGCGGTTAGAGCACGGGAACAACGTAGCGTCCTGTCCCGGTGGAATACAGGGATGTGTGACCACTGTCTGAGGTGTGACACGAGGATGTTGAGAGTTACGAGGACAAATGAGAGCAAATAAGAGGGCTCTTTCAGTCGCTGTGTGGCACGAGCTCTTTTTCAGTTTGGTGTTGGTTTTTTTCTCCGTCAGTTCTTTGTTTATTCTGCGAGTGGTGTTTTGCTCGCTGTTTGCTGTTGACGCTCAGCTTTTTTTTCTTCCCTACGGCCGTTCAATCATCCAGAGTTAGCTGTTGGTTGTCATAGTCGGTTGACCCCGTTGTCTGTTGTGGGCTGTTGCCTGGCTGCTTTTGGCCATTGTGGGGCCATCCGCCAGCGTCGGCAGTGTTGGCGCCACTTCGAGGACCTGTGGAAAAGTTTCGTGTGGACTAAATGGTCCACAGAGGAGCGCATGCTTCTCTCCTTCTGTGCTTTGAAACAAAAAACAACAACACGGCTACAATTAGTACGTTTGTTTTCATAATAAACCACTCCACGGCATCCGGGGCGGCCTACTGAGCACGTGGAGTGAAACGTCGGACGTTGTGCCGAACGACACGCGGTCCGCAGAGCTGCACAGCGCTCGCATGAACTGTAGCGCGGATTCAACATTGTGCAGTTTGTGCTCCACTGCAGTGCAATTTTCTGGGGAATTCATGGTTATGCAATTTCAAGAACAATGCAGGCCTATTGGGCACCTCGATAACATTGGCTCTCGTGTGTCATACTAATCCGCAGCGTGAAAACATTGAGGAATTTTTAAAACCCAATCCACGGTCGCGTTACACGTTGTGCTTGTTGGGTTCTTTGTCCCAATCCGTCATTCTGTTTCTATGTGACGGACCACGTGCTATTGGTGTGGACATACAGTACGAAAAATATCTACATAGCATGAGATTAGTCGGCGAGCGAAGGACGCAAAGTTACGTTCGCTAACAAAACATCTAGAAGAACGTACGCGCGTTGTCAGTGACACGCTTTGCGTTTATCCAGCCACAGCCTTGACTCGTCCTTACGCTTGTCTGCATGCAAATGCGTAGAGCAGTGTTACGCAATGAACCTTGAACCATTCTCTAATATACAGGCCAGCTTCTCTTTCTTTCTTATTTTGGTGGCAGGGTGGCGCAGTTGTAACACTTTTCCCCCCCTCGCAGTGAGAAAGCCCTGGGTTCAAATCCCGACCCAGGCACCTTGCTGCGTGGAGTTTCTATGATCCTCCCCCTTAAATTTCGATTTAAAGCTTTCGTGACTGCAGAAATCCATCTTCTTGGTTCTTTCGGTAAAGTAAAGCATAATAAAAATAATAAAATAAAATTCTCACATGTCAGAATTTTATTCTATTATGTTTTATTTGTATTATTTTATTATTTCCCTTCTACGTGACTTTACCGAAAGAACCAAGAAGATCCTCCCCCTTGTTCAGTATCGGTTTCCGTCAGGTTCTGTGGTTTCACTCTTTAACTAACAAAAACCCCACAAACAAATACAATGTAACTTGGTATTGGCCAGACATCCCAGTGCTGAAACATTACCTGATAATCCCTCAATTGGGATGATATGCGGCAACATGACACCCTCCTGTCAAAACGTTGCTGGGTAAACAAATACAGCAGCAGCAATAATAATAATAAAATAATACTTCTTACGCTTTTAGCAAAGGAGACCTTGACATTGGTTTGAATAGATGAAGTTTTTCTGTACCATTGTAGATGTAAACAGACTCATTCCTTCGATGAAAAACTCATTCTTTCTGAGTCCTCTACTGGTTGAAGGCTTCCCCTCGCTGTGTCTTTGAAGGTTTTTTTTTCAACCGATTAACCTCCGATTAGCGTGGTTGGCTACGTACGGTGCAAAAGAAGCTCAATATACATACGTAACCATACTTCACTACGCTGGTCAAAGTGGGTTGACCGTCACCGGTGTTAGATATTGCTCCCTGCTGATTATTATATTTTTACCAAAAAAAATGTCTCTTCTTGTTATTATGGTTTCCCGACCCCTGTCCTGGATGTTATTCCCTCATCCGCAAAGGTTCTCTCTCCGGGCCTTTCGTTTTTTTCTACATGCAAAATAGCTCTCGACTGTATTTTGCCTAAATATCGCAATACAGAACTCTCCCTAAAAACAGTGTTATGAAACTCCGCGAGGGCTTTCCTTTTGCTATGTATACATATTCCATTGCCGTGCTAATGATTATACTGCAGGCGAACACCTACTTCTGATATTGGCTATTACGGATAAAAAATGGCAGTAATTACTGCTGTACACTGAATATTTATTTCACTCCCAATTTTGAATGTATTGCATCTGCGCAGAGTCTTCTATTAGGGCCGATTGAGGCTGCTCAAAACACATGCAGCCCGTGATAATGACAGCTTCCTTTTTTAGGTTTTGACGGCATGTCGTGCTCCATTCGTCGTAACCGAGAGATGAAGGCTGATCTCACAAAGGCTGTTTATTTACTGCGCTGTCTGGCACGTTTCTGTGGCACTGTTTTATTTGTTCGTTGTATGTATGTCTATTGAACTTCTTTCACGCCATACGTAGGCAACCGCGCTAAACGGTGACTGTCCGTCTTCTCTTTTCCTCCAATTATTTTCCTGTCCTTCTGTGTGGCTGTCTGCTTTCACGCGTACATTCCCCTCTGTGCGTGTGCTATCAGCTTGCCCGCCTGTATTCTTCTCTGTCTGTATATCCCCGCTACATTGCTGCTTATATATCTCAATGTGTGCTTCCCTATGTCCATCTCTCTTTGCATGGTTGCCGGGCTGCCTGTCTGCCTGGATGTTTCACCATTTTAGAGCCAGAGTGGGAAAGCTTTACCTTACCGAGAACTAAATCGGTGAAGAGCCAAATAACTCTGCATAAGTATGACTACTGTACGGAGCTGCGTTGGCTTCCAGGTTGCCAAACGAATACATTATGAGGTCGCACTCATTACACACAAAGTGCTTGCCACAATTGAATCACAATACCTTGCTGATCTGGTCAAGGAGCATAAACCATCACGCGAACTCTGGCCATCCTTGTAGCGGATTTTGGCTCGCCATCGAACAAAGATGGTCACCGCATCGCGCGCTTAAAGATGCGCTTCTGCGACCGTCTGGAACGCTCTTCCTTCCGATATTAGGAAGCCACTGGAGCTAGGTTGAAAACTCATTTGTTTAGAACACATTTTTGTGTTCAGTTTGTTATCCTTTCCCCGCACCTCCGATTAGCACGGTTGGTTACGTATGGTGCGAACGAAGTTGGGTATACATACAGGGGACAAATTTGGCTCAAGTTGAAGCACTGTTGTCAGAAATGGGTTGGATCACCCAGTTCCTCCTGCCTCGCTTCACCCCATAGAGATGTGAAGCCGTCGGTTTAATTGATGACCCAGCAATCACCGATTCACCCCCAGGCACTCGCCCGCAAAAGTCAGTCATCTCCTTATCACTCTTCTTTTGCTACTAACATGGTTACTGCTCCCGTGCACTCCCCGTCATTCCACCCAGGCAGACTCATCCGCACCGTGGGTGTTCAAACAATTGTTGTTGTCTGATTAGCACTGTTGGCTACGTGCGATACGAATGTAGGTCAACATACATACGTGCAACCACACTGAAGGTCACAGCAAGACACTCGCCCACAGACTCTCAACTGCTGACTCACCCACCAAATCTCTCATTCCATTCACTCAGCCACTCGCCACACTGCGGGTTACAACACTTTCTGCTTCCTGCCCCATGCAGCTCCACTTTGGAATGTTATTTTTTTATAACCTTGCTCAAGTTAATAAATGCGTTAACTTTTTATCTATCACAACCTTGGCGGTGCTGTTTGTTGTCGCTCGCTCGATGTTTTGGGCCTTTGGGCACCGTGTTCAGCAAACTGTGTTTGAAAGAAATACAAATGAGAAAAAATATGACATTCAAACGCATTTGACGCTCCGCACATTGTTAAGGACAAAGAGGGGGTGGGTGGCCAACACCACGCCCGGCTGCCTTTGTCGGCCTCGTGGCGATGTTTACACACCGCACCAGGTACTCATTTGAGGCTGAGTCGACCTAGGGGAGGAGTCCCAGGACCGGTTGAGATAATCGTCATTGGTGTTGGCCACGAGCGGAAATCGAACTCGGGTCACCGCGGTTTCTTAGCGCAGCACGCTAACCACTACACTACCGCTCCCCACATTATCAGACACACACAGACACATACCACAGTCACCACTATCTCCGCGAAATGCCATTTCAATGACAATAAGTGAATGATCACATTCAAATCAGAAACACAGGGACGT
This sequence comes from Lampetra fluviatilis, assembly GCF_964198595.1. Taxonomy (NCBI): domain Eukaryota; kingdom Metazoa; phylum Chordata; class Hyperoartia; order Petromyzontiformes; family Petromyzontidae; genus Lampetra; species Lampetra fluviatilis. Next base: position 7,543,827 of record NC_136312.1, on the reverse strand, counting down.
TTCCAGCCTCAAATTATTCTAGAATTGATACCCGATTAGTGCCGCTAATCTTCATACTGTCACGAGCCATATGAAGTGTGGGACCGTATAACAGGAAGTCTTTGGCTGCTCTGACACGTGGTTCCCATTCCTGGTCTGAAGGAACTTTGACAACCAAAACTTGAATGTTCTAAGTGTTTCCTTGTCGTTGCTTATCACACGAGGAAGAGTCTGACACGTGCTAGTGTCCTGTTCGGCTGTGCGAAGGGAAGCTCTGAGAGAATGTCAGCTGAACTCTGGGGACTGTGTTTAATGTTCATGATTTCATAGCTGCTTAAAGCCATTTTGTCTGCATTTGATCACATGTTCTGCTTTTTTTCCCCATTGCCTCTTACCTGCCTGATCTGGTAATCGTCCTTGAAATAAATTCCAACATACTTCTTGTGTCTTTAATAAAAAAAAAAGGTTTATTGCAATTCGCTACATTTAGTTTGTGCGTTTAAAGGATGGCTCTCAATAAAACCATATGGTCCGGATTATTAAACACACTTTTATTTTAAATGACCTCAAAAGTTTGGTGGGAATTTTGACTCTCCAGAGCAATTTAATAATGTGAAGAATACGGGACTGTATTTTGTATGCACTGTAATTTGGCTAACAATTTTATCCTTTATAAATAACACAATTATTTTTCTAATTTCTTCCCCCTCATCTGTCTTGTACGGTGTCTAATTCGGTGTAATTTAATTTCAGACTGGCAACCTGAAAGGAAACGTTTGCATTAAGTTACTTGAATTTCAAGTAATCAACTCTTAGACACACGCACGGATGCATGTCCTGGGACGTGCGTGCGTGGTAAGCTGCACGTGCTTATCCAGGGAGCCTGGGTCAATTTACAGTTGCATCATCACACAAATGTATCAGTTGTTTTATAAATTCAAATTCATATTTATAAGATGCTAATGTTATACGGCGTATAAAGCGTGACCACTTATCAAGATACGGTTAGCCTTGGGACTGTGCGTGTGTGTGAATTCGTACGGGAAGAGGAACGATGCAGATTCTATGGGGGAGAGAGGGACATTAAGGGGGGTGTACCACCACATGTTGGAGAAAGATAACTTCACAGAATTACTTCCCGAGTACTTTAAAAAGAGCCACATCTTTCACGCGGTGGTCAACATTTCCGCAATTTTTTTTATTCTATATTATTGTTATTCAGAAGCTGGGGACCGGGCTGAGACTGTGTACTCACTGCAAATGAGAATCTCAGATTAATAATGCGTGGCTGCATGCGTATGTATATGCATTTCTACCTGGGATGTGAGCTGGCTGTACCAGCCGAATGCTCTACCACTCGTGTTTTTGTTAATCGCCATCTGCCTGTTTTCGATGATGGATACAGCTGCAAAGGGGCCGTCCATAAATCACGTCACGCACCGGGGGGGGGGGGGGGTCAGACATGTGTGACGAGGGGGGGGTGTTTAAGAAATGTGACGTCACATCAAAATGCGTAACTTTAAATAAATATAGACAACACGTTCTACTTAATTAAATAGACTTTTTAATAAATGTTTTCTCCTACACCATCAGAGTGCAGCGCCACATTAAATACGCACTACAATGACAATAGTTTAAAGCGATTTGTACATCTCGCCGGTCATTACATCCGGCGTCATCGGGAGATTTTGCCGGCATAATATTGTTCGCGAAAGCCTACGTGTCCAAATTCTTTAATCTGTCCGCACAAACATGAGCACTCGTGCGTAAGCCACGAAGTGCGTTTCTCACAATAACGTTGCATATTCTGTGTCTAAGTCGGCATAATCAAACTCTGCCGTTGTCCTTTTCCAAAATTGGTGGGTTCGTGCTCGCAGGCTGAGCCTCATTGTTTTTTTATTCGGTGCACTCTCGTTTGCGCTATTTTAGATTTTTTAGTTTTACTGTTGTTTAAAAACGTTATTATAAATCCTTCTGCACGTTCAGTTGCGTGGGATATGTGTAAACGTGAGTCCCCTCCCCCGAGCTTTTCTAGACCCCGACGAAACGAGCAGCGAGATTTATTCACGGGAATGCACGTAAGTGTGCTAAACTTTGAGGCCTTGCTTTAATGTTTAGATGACTGATCTGTACGTATGTTGAACTTCTTTCGCACCGTACGTAGCCAACCGTGCTCATCGTAGGATGTGGGGGAAGGACAACAAAACCAAACACAAAAAGCAGTTCTGATTTGTGCCTGTCACCAAATCACCCGGAAATGCCCCCGATCTCATCAGATCTCAGAAGCTAAGCAGGGGGCTTATCCTGGATAGTGCTTGAATGGGTAGCCACAGTGGACAACCGGGTTGTCATCATGTTGCGAGGCTTCGCCATCGACGGCAGAAGACAGTGCAGAATAATAATTTGTTGTAATCTACTCCTACACTCCAGTGTCTATGCACCCAACCTTCGCCACCCACACCGACCAGCATGCAGAAGCATGGCCACGTAACACCCCCGCGGCCCCCTCAAGGCGTGGAGAAGCCCTCATCCAGCAGTGGATTGACACAAGTGCTGTACGTGTGAACGGATGGGCACTTTCAGCAGTTGTCTCTCAATTTGATTGGCAGACATCGGCTCTACCCATCTCTGTAAGTGTGTCAGTTAAAACCCCTTCCTGGGATTGCACTGTGAATATATGAATACAGACAAGGCAGAAATTCTCAGTCGATATGTTCCGGAATGCCTCTGAACTGGCTTCAAGTAGGGATTATCGGCACGAGGACAGACCGTCGTGCAACGTATAACGACGCAATGCCCGATCCATGAATACGAAGGAGACATTACAGCGATACGCTCCCCTGCTCCTGACGCAGTTATCTGGCTTGACCACCTGAATGTGAAATTGTAGTTGTTGCTCTGTATCTAGATCAGCCGTATGAAAGAAGGAGAAATAGAAGATTGGCATAAGGCGCTACCACTCATACGCCTACTTATAATAAAATGTTATTATTGTATCCTAAAACGGAATTCTGTCGTCATATGAACAGGTTTAGGACAAAATCGTCAAATGAGCAGGTTTAGGGCAAGGCGAGGTGCATGTGGTGTCCTGAAATAGTACCCAGTACAGTGTTCCACACTCTTTAAGGCTGAAATGAGCACTGAATACAGATTCTCAGACGTGGCTGAGTAGAGAAAGCCACCTGCGGCAAGTCCCCAGGAGAGAGTTGGCCGTGCAGCGTTTTGCAAAAATGTGATTCTGAGCAGAATGGGGGTAGGCAGGCGGCCGGCACGGGCAGGTTTCTCGGCGGTTGAGCGAGCGGCTCGCAATCAGAAGTGTTGTAAGTTTGACTCCTGGTTGTGGTGCGGTTGGCCGGGATAGGGGGGGTGACATAACCATCCCTCTCATCATCCCTTCCATCGGGGTCAATAAAATAGGTACCGCTTCGTGGGGAAGTCTACAGTGGTTGTCTTATGGAATAGACTCGCCCCTGTCATAGGAATGTGGAATTTCCACCACTGGCTCTTGCATGGCTCTAAACGGGATGAGCAATGCCTCGATGCTCGTTTTAGGAGCAGAGGACATCACTGGGACTTTCATTGTTGAGCGCACAGCATGAATATGTAATGGAGAATGAGGACACGGTAAAAAATTTCATTTGTGAAACCATTTGTTTTCACCGCAAAAACGTCCAAAACAACAACATGTTACATGTTCTTTAAAAAGCCAAAGTAGACAAGGGCTGAGGATTTTATGTTATAATACATTTTTTATCAAGTGCAGACCATAGGGGAGGAGTTTATCAATTTTAAATACCTACTATAATCACCCAGGACTGTCTGTCCTTAACGCTCATGACATCACTCCACATCGACTAGTCCACTTCATTAATACTCATGAGCAGGTGACGTCCTCCAAATGGACACCCCCCCACCCCCATTATTACCTACTATGAGCCAAGAATGTCTGTGTGCAACGTTCGTGCGTCACTCCACGTCGACCAGCCCCCCTCATTAATAATCATGAACAGGTTACATCCTCCACATGGAGCACCCTCCCCTCTCATTAATAATCATGAGCAGGTGATGTCACTCCACATCGACCAGCCCCCCTCATTAATAATCATAAGGTGACGTCCTCCAAATGGACACCCCCCCCCCCTCCATTCATAATAATTAGCGGCTGACGTCACTCCACATGGGGGGGGGGGGCGAGGCGCCTCCTCCCCCCTCCTCAGCGTCAACTTACAACCCTCACTACAAAGGCAGAACCTTTGTAGTGAGGGTTGCTATTGAGACATAGAAGTAAAAAGGACGTCATGATGAACAAGGGATTATAACCTTAAAATGAAATAGGTCTGTGTCACCGCGCCCTTCCAAATTGAAAAAATAAACATGACGTCAAAATATGTCAGGTTCCAAAGCTTGTAAAAGTAAATACACGTTTGGATAATTCATATTAGGACATGACTTTGCTGTCACTTATGAGCAAAAGGAAAATGTAGAGGTGCAGCCCTGCAACTTGTTTCTCACACCACTGATGCAGAAAGAGCCTGCATTAGATGGAGCTCTAGAGAGCCCATCTAGCGGGTATTTGGCCTACTCTTCCACCACACATACCAGACCTCTTGGCAAGCCCTGATAACCGCGTCAGGAGCAGAGGAGTAGTTTGTCGCTGCGATGTCTCTTTCATATTTGTGGATGGGGGCATTGCGTCATTCATTATATGTTGTATGGTCTCTGTTCTGGATGGCCACAAATCTCACACTACTGGAGTTTTTAATTTCACATTTGTGCATCAGGTATCCCCTTTCTGCCATGGTTTGTACGGATGCGGTTTAGGGTGGACGATGAGCTTCGTGAAGATCAAACCCAGGGGATCTTCTGCGTTGAGTCTTTCATCTGTGCTGGCTTGAAACAGTCAGGTGGGCCTGCCTACAATCCATCCTGGGTTTAACCAGGCTGAATTGTGTGAGCGGCTGAGAGATAGTTGACAGTATACCCAGGCGAGGTGGTGGTGTCTGGGTCGTGACCACTACCATCACCAGTGACTAACTCTGTGTGCGTGCATGTGTGCTGTGCCCACAGGTGCTGGTGAGTCTGGGAAGAGCACCATCGTCAAGCAGATGAAGTGAGTGCTACCCGTACCATCAATAACACCATCACACATATCGTCACCACTACCATCGTGGCCAACGATAGCCCCTTCGTGCGTGAGTAGCGTGTATGTGTGTGTGGGGAGCGGTAGTGTAACAGTTAGCGTGCTGCGCTACGAACCCAGCGACCCGAGTTCGATTCCCGCCACCACTAGTAACAATTATCTAAACTGGTCATGGGACTCCCCTAGGTTGACTCAACTTCAAATGAGTACCTGGTGCGGTGTGTAAACGCTACTAGTTAAACAAAGGCGGCCAGGCGTGGTGCTGGCCACCCATCCTCTCGTGTGTGTGCTGGGCTTCATAGGTGCTACTCACTAACAGCACTTGTCCCAACAGTCTGTAAAGGCTATATGGGAGATCTTTGTCTTGTGTGTGCATTTGGGTGTGAAGGCCGTGTTTTGTTTCCACGGAATTTACATCTGGTTACACATACAATGAGGCTGCGGTGGCGTAAAGGTTAGTGGGCCTGATTCAAAATCTAGCTGGCTGAGTTTAATTCCCAGTCATGGCTTAAATCAGGGGTGAGCGATTAAATGATCCGCTCCCAGGACAAAAATCCTTCACCAACCGACACTAAGCAGCGTGGTGAAGTATGGTTAGAGAATCTCCACGACAGACACTGCATGGGGAGACCTTCACGCAGCCGTGCATTGACCATGGCTGATGATTATCATGATTATGAGCTTATTAATTAAACATTTTACCGCAAAATCAACTATGTTCCGCTGAAGCTTTGTCGTCTGAGTGTGGGCTATTGTGTGTGCCAAGGTCGCAGCTCCCTTCAATGTGTCCCTCGGTTTATTTAAATCCCGCAATTAAGATTTATTTTCTTAAGGCCTTTTCTCCTGATAAATATGGTTATGTGTTTGGGAGTGAGTGTGTGGGTGGGGGGGGATATTTGTATATGTGGTTAAATTATGAACCTGCGTGCTTATATTAGGTTTTAGAATTGCGTTTAGTTATTGACTTACTTTCCTTTAGCTATGTGCAGTGCCTTGGGACCTCTGGGTGAAACGTGGTTTATAGGTGTAAATTATTGTCATATTGGTTTGCACGCTCCATTGGCCATCCTACCATTGCCCTGCAGGCAGCAGCACCCTGCGGCGTGTGAGGATCTGAAAAAGCGAGCCCCCCAAAGCTAGACTTCAAAAGGCTGCTTTCCCACGAAATGCTTGCGCTCCCCAAATAACAGTAGCGCAATATCACCAGACTGGAGCACCGCACGAAGCCCAGAGCATTTGACGACGCTAAAACGAACCACGGTACCTTGCTGATCTTGTCAAGGAGCATAAACCATCACGCGGACTCCGGTCATCCTCGCTGCGGCGGCTTTTGGCTGGCCATCGAACGAAGGCTTTGGTCACCACATCGCGCGCTTTCAGATGCGCCACTGCGGCCGTCTGGAACGCTCTTCCTTCCGATATTCGGAAACCACTGGAGCTGTGCACTTTTAAATCATCCAAATTGAAAACTAATTTCTTGAGAACTGCTTTGTGTGTTTAGTTTGGTGTCCTTTCCCCGCACCTACGATTAGCACGGTTAGCTACGTACGGTGCGGAAGAAGTTCAACGTATATACACACACACACCCGGACTTGAACATTTCGGGCCCTCTCGCAGGGCTTGCTGGCTGCCTTTAGGAAGGTTCACTCCCCTTCAGTTGATCCAGCGACGGTTTGGTCATCTTACCCCAGTTGCATACACTCCTGCCATCACGCTCTCTCTCTCCCCTCTCTCTTCTCTCTACTCTCTCCCTCCCTCCCTCTTCTTTCTCCCACTCTCTATATCAGAGCGAGGGGTCTTTATTTGATCAATCGGTCTTTACCCGTTTCCGCGCTCGTTTTGTGTTGAAACGGGTCAATGAAATAAAAACCACGTGAACCGGCCGCAGGAATATATCTCCCGGCTCCATCGTGTTTCGTCTCACGTGGGGCTCCTTTTGGTGCCTGGTGGCTCCTTCGTGCCAGCAGAGGTGTTAACAGGGAATTTCAGGGCTGCACCTTTTTTTCTTTAGAGAATCGCTTAATTCGAACAGCGTTCGACTCCCGGCTGCACAAGTTCAACGTTAAACAAATATACACGGAGTATTTAAAAACAAGGGGGGGGGGGGGGGTTGTTTCCGACTCACAGTTCAGAGAGTGAGCATTGGCAGGGTGTGTGGAAAATTTCACTCCACGATGATTGGTTTTGGGGTTTTATCCTTTTTTTCTCTTCTGAGAATACGGGATGCCTCCTCAGACGGGCATATAAATTGTCGTAATATTCCCCAGGCCATAGCCATACACAAAAAATAGCATTCTGTCGAGACCGTTTTGGTACGGGTGGGGCGGGGGGGTGAACGAGGTTGTGTGTGAGTCACACTGCTGAGAACGCAACTTGTGTTTTGGGTGGGATCATGTTTACAGGGAGTGGTGTAGCGGCGGTTAGTGCGCTGCGCTATGAACCCGGCAACCCGAGTTCGATTCCCGCTCACGGCCAACACCCAGTGACGATTATCTGAACCGGCCCTGGGCCTCCCCTAGGTCTACTCAGCCTCAAATGAGTACCTGGTGCGGTGTGTAAAACATCTCCACTGGGGAGACAAAGGCGGTCAGGCGTGGTACTAGCCATCCACCCCCGCGTGTACCGTGCTGACCTTCAAATGGTACTCGCTAACAGCACTTGTCCCAACAGTCTGTTAAACTATACAGGGGATATTTGTCTTTATTTTTTTGCATACATGCACATGTGGCGAGCGGTGGCGCAGCGGTTAGCACACTACGCTCAGAACCCGCGAACCTGAGTTTGATTCCCACTCACGGCCAACCTTCAGTGGCGAATATCTAATCCGGTTCAGGCCTCCTCACCTAGGTCGACACAGCCCCAAATGAGCATCTGGTGCAGTGTGTTTAAAAACATCGCAGGAGGGGGAGACAAAGGCGGCCGAGCGTGGTTCTGACCACACCACCGCCCTTGCATGGCATGCCTGCCTTCATAGGTGCTCGCTAACAACTACACTGAACTATTTATTTTATTTTACCGGATAAAGCCCCACGGAGCTATTTTGCTCCTTTTCAGGAGTGACCTGGCCACAAGTCACGTGGACATTTCTAGCAGCCAAACACGATTCTAAATGTGGAGGGAACAACTGGAGGACCCGTAGAAAAATCCACGCGGCCACGGGGAGGGAGACACGCAAACTCAGAATATACACCAGGCGTCAGGGTCGGGATAGATCCCACGACCTCCTGTATACCAAATTTCGATTTAAAGCTTTCGTGACTGCAGGGATTCATCTTCTTGGTTCTTTCGGTAAAGTCACGTAGAAGGGAAATAATAAAATAATAAAAATAAAACATAATAAAATAAAATAATTCTCACGACGTTTCGGCCACAACGCAAGCAGCCGTCCTCGTCGTGAGAATTATTTTATTTTATAATGTTTTATTTTTATTATTTTATTATTTCCCTTCTACGTGACTTTACCGAAAGAACCAAGAAGACTCCTGTATACCACGCGAGGTAGTTAACATCTCGCCACCATGGCGCCCCAGCACTTGCCCCCCCCTACCCCCCCAAACAACCTGTGAGAAAAGCTATGTGTTCCCGTTGTGCTTGCGCACCCCTTGTTGTGAGCAGGATCATCCACGAGGCTGGCTACTCGCCTGAGGAGTGCCGCCAGTACGCCGCCGTGGTGTTCAGCAACACCATCCAGTCCATCGTGGCCATCGTGCGAGCTATGGCCAGCCTCAAGGTGTCGTTCGCCGACCCGGCCTGCGCGGTGAGTTCACCCGGTCTCGCCATCGGACGCTGACGCTGATCGTTAAAATAACCATATATTGTCACTGGTATTGGCCAAACATCCAAATGCGAACAAGTGATGTGCAAATTTCTCAATTTGGGATGATGCATAGCAGCTTTTCCTCTTAATATACTGCGAAAACTTGGGAAAAGCCTTCTGAAAAGAGTATTGGGACTCTTATTAATCATTATCTGTTACCAATCACACCAAAATAGTCTCATCAGACCAGGGTGAGTGGAAAAGTGCAGCCATCTAGTATGGATAAAGAGGTGACCAGAAATACATTTCGAAAGTAATTATATCTTCTTCCGTGGACCGTTCTCGCACAGCTCTGTGAGAGATTCGAATGGATTTTTCGTCCCTTGAGAGCACAATAGAAATAAAATTGTGGGAATCTTTTAAATATTGACATCGGTCAACAAATCAATGAGTTGTTGAAAGAGCCCGTGTTGTCCCAACATGTGACCACGTTGCTGTCTGTGCTGTTGCTGCTGCTGCTACTATTGCTGCTGCTACTTCTACTGCTGCTACTATTGCTGCTGCTACTTCTACTGCTTCTATTGCTGCTACTGCTGCCGCTAATGCTGCTGCTACTCTGTGGCCTGCAGGAGGACGCTAGGAGGCTGCTGGCGCTGGTGGACGCGCAGGAGGAGGGCGTCTTGTCGCCGGAGTTGGCGGCCGTGGTGCAGCGGCTGTGGGCGGACCCTGGCGTGCAGGCATGCTTCGGCCGCTCCCGCGAGTACCAGCTCAACGACTCCGCCGCTTAGTGAGCGCCGTCCCGCTCCACCTTGTCCCACCTCACTCCACCTTGCTCCACCTCGCTCCACCTTGCTCCACCTTGCTCCACCTCGCTCCACCTCACTCCACCTCACTCCACCTTGCTCCACCTCGCTCCACCTCGCTCCACCTTGCTCCACCTTGCTCCACCTCGCTCCACCTTGCTCCACCTCGCTCCACCTCGCTCTACCTCGCTCCACCTTGCTCCACCTTGCTCCACCTCGCTCCACCTCGCTCCACCTTGCTCCACCTCGCTCCACCTTGCTCCACCTTGCTCCACCTCGCTCCACCTCACTCCACCTCGCTCCACCTTGCTCCACCTCGCTCCACCTTGCTCCCCCTCGCTCCACCTCGCTCCACCTTGCTCCACCTCGCTCCACCTCGCTCCACCTTGCTCCACCTCGCTCGACCTTGCTCCACCCTGATCCACCTCGCTCCACCTCGCTCCACCTTGCTCCACCTTGCTCCACCTCGCACCACCTTGCTCCACCTCACTCCACCTTGCTTCACCTTGCTCCACCTCGCTCCACCTTGCTCCACCTCGCTCCACCTTGCCCCACCTTGCACCACCTTGCTCCACCTTGCTCCACCTCACCTCACCTCGCTCCACCTCGCACAGGGATTCCCTCCGTGCCTCCCCGTGCCTCCCCGTGCCCTGTTCTCTTGTTAAATTCAGGAAGCTGGATTTTGGGGTAGTGACCGTTCGAAAGAGAGTATAAGCGTTGTGTGCCACAATTTGAAAAGTGCTCGCTAATTGGATAAAGCCACGTAAGCAACAGCACCCCCTGACTTTGAAATGACCTGATACCCCTTTACTCGTCCGTGAAACAGAGGCGCCTTTGTGATAGCCGTGTTCGTGGTGTGGATACCAACGGTGCAGATGGTTTTATTTCAGCCAGTGTTGTACCAGTGGCTCGCCACACCGGTGCGGCCACAGACACCTGGATTATTTGCCGACAAATTATCAGTCACGTGGGCACTGGTCCGCTGACCTTCGACAGCCGTTGACGAATAATTATCAAAACGGTGTACAATACAAAATATTAAATTTTTGGCAGGATGACAGCGATGGATGGGTTGTATCTGTGCCATTAGTGCATTGGTTAACGCAATGCGATTTTAACTCGACGACTCGAGTTTGTTTCCCGCTCATGGCCAACACCACTGACGATTATCTGAAACGGGTCCAAGGCCTTCCCTTGGTCGACTCAGTCTCTAATGAGTACCTGGTACAGTGTGTAAGCATCGCTACTGGGGAGACAAAGGCGGTCAGGCGTGGTGCTGGCCACCCGCCACCTCGTGTGCCGAGCCAGCCTTTATCGGTGCTCGCTAACAGCACCTTCCCTCAACAATCTACTAAGGCTATACGGGGGATCATTGTGTGCGTGAGTAAGCTGTGTATTGTGCTAACCGGTGCAGCTACCTGAACGACGTGGCTCGGATCTCGCGGGCCGACTACGTGCCCACTCAGCAGGACGTGCTGCGCACGCGCGTCAAGACCACGGGCATCGTGGAGACACACTTCATCTTCAAGAGCCTGCACTTCAAGTGGGTAGCAGTAAACAACATGGGCGAGTGTTATGCGCACAGTTCAAATAGTGAAAGAAATTAGACAAACATTCACCCCACTATCACCCGTCCTTGCCCCCCCCCCCTCGCGCCTTTAACAGACTGTTTTCGGATGAGCTGTTATTGAGTATCTATGGAGGCCAATCAGGCCTCCAAAGTGGGGTGGTGTGGTCAGGACCACGCCCGGCCGTGTTTGTCTCCCCGAGTAGTGATGTTTGCACACGCCACACCCAGGTACTCATTTAAAAAGGGCGAGTCGATCTAGGGGATGCCCTGGACTGGTTCAGATATTCGTCACCGATGTTGGCTGTGAGTGGGAATTGAATTCAGGCTGCCAGGTTTTCATAGGGGAGCAGTCTGCTGACCACTGCTCAAGTGCATACAAAGGTAAAGACAAATATCCCCGACATAGCCTGAACAGACTGATGGGACAAGTGCTATTTGCAAACACCTACGAAGGCCGGCACAGCACACGGTGGGGGGGGGGGGGGGGCAAGCACCACATCTGGCCACCTTTGTCTCCCTAGTGGCAATGTTTACACACCGCACCAGGTACCCATTTGAGGCTGAGTCGTCCTAGGGGGAAGGCTCAGGACCTGTTCACATAATCATCACAGCGGGAATCGAACTCGGGTCGTCCGGTTCGTAGCGCACCACGCTAACCGCTACACTATTGCTCGCATTACCACACACGCACATGAATGGACACACACACGCTCATTCACAAGTGCGTAAAAACGAGCAAGTTAACCTCTGGATATTTCAGTTGTGTGAGTTCCCTTGGCTACGTCAATATTTGTAGAGTTGCAACTCCTGCTTGCAGACGGTGGCATCTGTTTTTTGTTGTTTTTTTTTTAATTATTAGCTCATGAAGGTGTGGCTGGTAGAACGTGGACGAGAACAAACATCTTATATTTGTTTTTCATTAACGCTGGGCACAGACGCGAGCCATAACTTGACACTGACTTCAGCCGGATTTGTGCCAGCAGCCCCAAGCAGCAAACCCAACCTCACCCCCCACCCCCCCAACCACCACTCTCCCCACTCCTGCCCGTGCCTGGGGGCCTCACACAAACACACGGAATTTTCCAATTATGGTGCTCTTGCAATCATGCCATCGGATGCATCCATTTTCCATTTGGGACACTTGCAGCTAGCGATGCGCCACCTCGCGTTACAGGGAACGGCTGCGCAAGTTAACGTCACAGAACTACTTCTCGAGTCACTTCAGTTTCGGGTAAACTAGAGGCGCACCTGTTTTTTAATGTGCCATTTCCAAAATAAATAAGCCCCCCTCTCATATTTTCCTCTCCGTATAATAACGGAATGTATCGTTTGCACAGCCCATTGAACCGCACGGCCCCTCTGCAAGTGCATCTCATTATCAGCAGCATTGGTTCAATGGAAGTAAAGTCCTGACCGATTTTGACAGCCAGTGTCTCACCAGCAGAGTTAGGCCTGCTTGAACCATTGCTGGTTAAGTGCCACATATATAGTAAATGACAGCTTCTGCAGGGATTCTTGCTGAAGGCCACGTAAAGAATGTTGAAAATCAGATGGAAACGTTTAATTAACAGTGCTGAATAACAGAAATTAAGCCAAATCAATCCGATGTTTTTTTATGAGCAAGCATTGTTGGAGGGTGAGCTGAGACCACCATAATCGACAGGTTTTGGACAGCAGGGGTTGCGCAGTGGAAACACTTGTGCCTCACAGCAAAAAGGTCCCGAGTTAAATTCCCCACTTGGGTGCCTCTTTCTCTATGGAGTTCATATGTCCTAGCCCTGTTCCGAATGGGGTTTCCCCCCTCCTGATTTCTAGAGTTTCCTCCCATAGCTAAAAAAAAGTACAACATATCTGGTATTGGCCAAAAAATCCCCATTGCTCAACAAAAACATCTGCAAATTACTCAAACAGGGATTGCACATAGCACCGTCACCCCCCCCTCCCTCCCTTAACTTAGCAGGACCCTCCTGTAAATGTGTCTTGAGACTCTATAAAAACTATATACTTTTTTTATTTTATTAGGTAAGACCCACTGGACACTATAGCTCTTTTAAAGAACTGACCTGGCCACAAACGATAGCTCAACTAAGTGGCTTATGTGGAAATTGATCGCAGCCAAATACTGTAAACGTGTGATGTTGATTCTAAATGTAGAGTGAAAAACCGGAGGACCCGTAGAAAAATCCACGTGACCACGGGGAGAACATGCAAACTCCAAATATACAGGTATCAGGGTCGGAATAGTACCTCCGACCTCCTATATACCAGGCGAGGTAGTTAACATCTCGCCAATGATAATAATAACAGGTGGCTAAAACATATGTTGAAAAGCCCAGCATATGAGCCGTGCCGGCACTGTGCTCTAATAATTGTATTATTCTTCTGGGTCACCTGACCTCACCACCCACAGTAACCCTGGAGAATGCATGTGCGCCACATGCTACCACACATATCCATTGGCATATAAACCCACAGATATACGACGAGAGATGTTGTAATTTGATCTCTCGGGATGGATGAGACATTAACTGTCATCGGGCAGCTGTTAAGATTGGATCAGCACTTGAACTGATTATTTCGTTGGCACCATTCATTTTGCTTCCTTTGTGCTGCCTGCGATAACGTCGATGCAGCATTTTAAGTGCTCGCTTTGGTTTGTTTTGGTCTAGGAATGAACTGAGTCAGATAACTGGGAAATTTAATTTAGGTGATTAGGGGTTAATGGTGGAAATGGTGGCGCAGTGGTTTAGCGCGCTGCGCGATTGAACCTGGTGACCCGAGTTCGATTCCCGGCCACGGCAGACATCGGTGGTGGGTGATATCAGAACCGGTGGTGCCATTTTCCCCCTTAGCCAAACCACACTAAGCCAGCGTGGTGAAGTATGACCAAAATACCACCACGATTCATGTAACATTTCCTCCCTACGCATGTGCACGCACACAAGCACACAGATGCACGCACAAACACACACGTGTGCACAGCACAAGCACGTTGCAAGTGCACAAAAGCATACATATGTGACCACATGTGCATGCACATGCGTACACAAAGACAAAGATCTCCCATATAGCTTGAACAGACGGTTGGGACAAAGTGCCGTTAGCCAGCACCTATGAAGGGCGGCACGGCGCACGAGGGGGTGGATGGCCAACACCACGCCAGGCTGCCCTTTGTCTTCCAAGTGGCAATGTTCACACACCACACCAGGTACTCATTTGAGGCTGAGCCGACCCAGGGAAGGCCCAGGATCGGTTCAGATATTGCCACTTATTGGTCTTGAGCGGGGTATCCAACTCAAGTCTTTGGGTTTATAGCACAATGTTTAACCACTATAATGCCTGTCAACATGTACACACAAATACACACAGCCCACGCACTCCGGCCTACCATTCTCGCCGCGCGTAACAACTTTTGGTCGAAATGTGTACTCGCTTTTTTTTCCCCCTCACAACTTTGGCACTTTTTTTTTCCTTACAATATATTCTCGAGACAATATTGACAGGTGGTTTTAATTGTGTGCGCCAAAACACAAGAGCATTGGCACCGTGTGACTTGTTTTGGCTCCGTGTGCCCATGTTTGGGGATGCATTGCAAACCGAGGGCCGATTCACTTTGGATCTGGAAGAGGATTTTTTTTTTTTTGCTGAACAGTGTACGCATGCCGATCCATCGTTTGCCGTCCAAAAAAACAGGATCTTTCCTAAACGTACGCGCAGCGTAATGTCCGCAACGAGAACTAAGCCCAAGCCTCATGT
The DNA here is from genome assembly GCF_964198595.1 of Lampetra fluviatilis. NCBI lineage: Eukaryota > Metazoa > Chordata > Hyperoartia > Petromyzontiformes > Petromyzontidae > Lampetra > Lampetra fluviatilis. Next base: position 7,528,822 of record NC_136312.1, on the reverse strand, counting down.
CATTACGCTGCGAACCTTTAGAAATATTCCAACCCTAAAAAACAAAGGATAATTGTCAAAGCTTTTTCGTGAATGTGGGTGTAAATGAGCTTGCGTTGTTGATTTATGAGTCGGGGGGGGGGGAGTGGTAATAGTATGGATTTACAGCAAGGCCGTAATTATAATATATGTTGGGGGAGACACATCCTCCCCAATATTCAAATTTGCTCAAAATGTCCCCCCCAATATATTGCTATAGAAGAGATTTCTGTTTATAGGATTGTGGTTATGGGTGTACTCTATTAATCCTTAATCTCTGCCATTACATACAATGAAACAAGAAAAGGTAAAAAAACTGAGCAATGTCATACAATACACTATTAGACATTGCAAAAAATAAATACAAAGTCCATCCTATGTGTCAGTGATTTTTTAAAATATTTTAGGCAGGAAATAGCAGAAAATTAGTTTTCAAATTTAGATTTTTTTTTCTGCGGAGGGACCCCCACACCCACTGGAAGATTTGGTCCTCCCAATGTTGACTCCGTGGCTACGACCTTGATTTACAGATAGACAAAGGCCGGTCAAGGCGCTAACACTCCGTGCCTTGTTGTGCTGTGTGTCAAGCCGTGTATTATTGAGTCGTATGTTACTGTACTCTTTTACTGTGCTGTGTCAAGCCGTGTGTCACTGTTCTATTATTGAACCGTGTTACTGAGCCGTGTGTCACTGTACTGTGCCGTGAAGGATGTTTGACGTCGGTGGCCAGCGGTCCGAGCGTAAGAAGTGGATCCACTGCTTCGAGGGCGTCACCGCCATCATCTTCTGCGTGGCTCTCAGCGCCTACGACTTGGTCCTGGCAGAGGACGAAGAGATGGTGGGTCCCCCTCCCTCCTCCTCCCCGACAGCACCACACAGAACTGGGCGTCACTTGAGACCGAAATGACAAAGGTGTCCGCGGAGCTGAGTAATAATTGAGCAATTGTAGAGTTTGGAATGCGTTCTTCGTTCACCCTCGGAGGGAATGGTTTGGGCGTGGGAAACCACAGACGAGCGGGGAAGGCGGCCAGAACAGGCGCCAACAATTGGCCAAGCTCTGTGATCCTATATTGGGATGTTTGGCCAACTCCCTTAGTGAGTGTATGTATTTGTCTGGCAGGAAAACTGAGTACTCTGTCTGTGTCACGTGGAACGCGTGTGCTCGCACGCGCAATTAATATCTCAGTCTTAATTTGAATCGGCTCTATTAAGGCAGACAGCGTTCACACGGGACGTGTTTATAACAGTCATTGGGTGGGTGCGGTGTGGAAGGAGTTGCCTTGTATTGGAGTGTGGTGGTGGGTCGCAAGCACTGGAGTTTAGAAAATGAAAAACTTTCTTTACAGCAAACCTACGCAAGCCTAATACATTTTTTTTGTATATTGCCCCATACATTTTTTTAATCTCCCCCATGCCCCTCGCGTGTTTTATATATATAAAAAAAGGAAACGGCCAAAACCCTGTAGCGAAAGAATTAAAAACCGCACCAACAATGAGGCCCGCAAATAAGAACACGCGCCACCTGTAACGCCGGGCGGTGCGTTTACCATCGGGAGTACATCACTCATCGCAAACTGTATAAAAGTAAAATGTAAAACAGATAAAAGACATTGGCGTGTGAGAGAGGATAGTGTGTACTGCTTATTCTCATATTAACATAATCCATTGTAATTGATATGGTTACATTAACCCACCCCCCCCCCCCCTCTGGTCTTTGCACCTGATAGGCTCACAGTGATGACATCACCTTTTACTCTAAGACAGGTAACAGGGAGGCTTCTTTACAATTCTGGCAAATCGCCTGATGAAGCTCGTAGCAGTCACCGGCAAAACGTCGTATTCAAATTGTTAACACACGGGTGTGCTGAAGTAGTCGCTAATTGGCACGTTTTGTTTACAAACCTTTAGAATGAGCTGTGGGTCAGGTGGTGGTGCGTTAACGACACATTTTATATTTACGCGATCTAATCCAAAAAATAACTTTATTATGAATAATATTGGTCGTGAAATGCTGCGTGTTAAACAGTGTGCGTGTCGCTTGCGTGAACGATTCCCTCGTAGAACCGCATGCACGAGAGCATGAAGCTGTTCGACAGCATCTGCAACAACAAGTGGTTCACGGACACCTCCATCATCCTCTTCCTCAACAAGAAGGACCTGTTCAAGGAGAAGATCAAGAACAACCCCATCACCACTTGCTTCCCCGAGTACACGGGTACTGCGCAAGCACCCAAGCCGTCGATCGCGGCCGCTGAGCGAGTGCGACGCTTAGTCTCTTGCCAGGCTCGCCTTTAATCGGCGTCACCATTATATTTTTTTGTCAGCCAGGTCACTCGCGCGTATATTGTGGGTCGAGTCTAGCGAGAGCAAATCGAGGCCATTCACGGAGGCTATTCAACAGGGTAGGTTGGTCGGTCTAATTTTTAGACAAGCCACCCTGCCAATTTCTCACGCAGTAGCGCATCTCTAGCACACCAAGGGTGCACACTCACAATATGTTACATGATGACCCCTTTATCCCGATACTCACACCTAAGCCAACGCGTTCCCGAACACTCACACACCCGTAAATAAAAACACTTTTAGCCTTAGAGATGGCGTTTACCACCCGCTTTGGGCTGCATTCACAAGCAACCCGACTCCAGGTGAAGCTCGACTCCCCGCGCGTCATGGGCCACCACCGGCCTGACACCGTCGCCAGAGCAGAGGAAGTGAGCCAGGCGTCTGCTGGCTCCTTCCCACCATTGGGTGGCTCCTCTCCCCTCCCCCCCCTGCCGAATGTCCTTGCCCGTCACTGCTCCCCATCCCCACTGAAATTCACACAGGGACTGTCAACGCAGATCCTGGCGCACCACGAAAAATGTATTTATTTTAATATCAACGCTCTAACCGCACAGCCCATAGTCCTGCCGAGCTGCTACTTACAGGCTCAAGCTTGGCTGTTCCTATTCTTAGGTTGTTTCGGTAAAGTCATTTTTTTATCTAACCCCCTCCATCTCTCTGCCCCCGCCCCCTCTGCCTATTTAAGGCCACTCAACAGAGACGATCTCCCTCTCTGTACCTGTGTTACTCTCTATGTATCTTGGTGATATCTGTCTGCTTATATGTCTGTCTATAGTTTTTCTGGTTAGAATTTTTTGTTGCTATTGCATTTATACCTGATGATGATTGCTTGTGTTGCAATCGAAACGTCGTGATTTTTATTTTTATTTTATTTTACTTTTATTAATTTTAATTTTAATTTTTTACCTACGTGACTTTACCGAAACAACCTAAGAATATGAATCCTTGCAGTCACGAAAGCTTCAAATCTAGACTTGGCTGTTCCCTTGGACCGCTCTTCTCCACTGCTGGATAACGCTCCAGAGCAGGGATGCTTATGGCTCGAGCCTTCCTATATTCACCCTCCACCTCTATTGTGTGATGGGGGGGGTCATATTTATAGGAAGCTGGCTGGGTTGGACTCGCTCAATTGTGATTGACACCTTGAGGGATTTGGTCTTTCACCTGTTCCAAACACAATAGCCCAGCTTGCTGCGCACCTTCATCATTTTCAATTACTCCGTGCACATGCTTCTATCTTTCCTCCCTGCCTCACGGAACATTCTTTTCCCCAACCCCCTTTCCCTGTACAGGCGGACCACACACCCTATTGTATTTTCCCTCGGGATTTATTTGTACCATGTGACAGCGAGCGAGCGCACGGTGCCCAAGGGCCCCAAAGAGCCGGGCGGCTGGCACCGCACAGCGCTGTTGTGAAGGTGTCATTGTTTTAAGGGTTGATGATGCGCTCATTTAACCCATTCCGATGACATACGCATACGTCATCAGTTTTTTTATGACGTACACGTATGAAAATTAAAATAAAGAGGTGAGCAGTGGGAGGGGAGAAGCATACATATATATGTGTAAACGCATACATAAAGAGGATGCCAACAGCAAAACATGAACATTCTTGCAAGCTGTGTGTGTCCAGATCACATCGCCACTGTTACACGCTCTGCACATAGCCCTGTGGTAGCTACCAGTTAAATAGAGCTGTGCTTATATTGATTACAAAAATTGTTTAGTTTTATATATCCTCTTCGTTCATGCTAATCTCAAAATCGGTGAGGAACCACGGGCAAAGCTGGAAGGCAGCAGCCCGGCAATGAGCCGGCATTACCAACTGTTGCCCAAGCTCTCCGATCCTCTACATTCCAAGATGTTTTCAACCAATTAATGAGTGTTTACATGTTGATGGCATTTAAGTCAATTTAGGTAACAGAAGGATGAGGTGGCATTTGTATACTGGTTTCATCAGTTCAGTGTACCCCTCATTGTCAGCTGCGGCTGCTATACGTGCCGGAGGCTCCTTGCCTCTTGAGTGAGAGTGAATTTGGAGCAGGCAACGCCCACTGTGCACACGTTCCTGCTATTGCTAATATCAATCAACATCACTTACGACATCAATGTCATCCACATTACTCCATACACATGATCGACTCCGCCAGTATCACAACGTCAGTATCATGCACACCAACAATAACAGCAGACGCCATTGGCCACTAAGTGGCGGTGATGTCACCACGGCGCTTGTGCCAGGCCAGGTGTGCACTGCAAAGCCACGTTAAGTGTCGAAGGCTTGCCTGACAGATCACGGGACAGACCCAGGTGCCATGGGTTGACTGAGTGAGATGACTTGCATATGCACCAACTGTGCTCCCTACTGTGCCAACTTGCTGCATTTTATCTTCACGGCACTCCGCTCGTTGTTGTGAGCGTTTCTCCTCCACCCTCCGTTGTTGTTGGACGGCGACTGCCTCCAACTGCCCAACAGCATCCTTCATGAGCCTCCTCCACAGAGGCTAATCTTGATGCTGCATGACCAACACCGCCACCAACACCACCACCAACACCGATTTCAGTTACATTGTCATTATTATTGCCAACATAATCATCACCGACATGAAGAGCCCTGGTGGTTGTGACTGCTTTCTATTGCCTGGTAACCAACAGCCCAGAGAGTTGTGGTTACGCTGTGGTTAAAAGTCCTTCCTTGGTGGTTGCATTTATTTTTTGGCCGCGAATGGCCATGAAACCTGTGGTTGTGTTTTGGTTGACGATTGTCCTGGTGGTGGTTGTACTTGTGGTTGACGCACAGTCACTTAGAGCTACATTGGTTGTTTGTTGTTGTCGTCCTGGTGGTTCTTGTCTTACAACTGTTGCCGATATCCCTGTTGATTGTGTGTGTGGTTGTGCCTCTGTTGCCGGTAACCCCGATGCTTTGTCACCTCGCCACCGTTACCAATATCCCTGTCCGCTGTGGCCGTGTTTGCGGCGCGCGCATCACTTATTTATTTCCCCCGGCGCCCACCGTTTTGCCGCGCAGGAGGGAACTCGTTCCACGAGACATCCTCCTACATCCAGGCGCAGTTCGAGAACCTGAACCGGCGGAGCGACAGCAAGGAGGTGTACACGCACCTGACGTGCGCTACCGACACGCAGAACGTGCAGTTCGTGTTCGACGCCGTCACCGACGTGATCATCAAGAACAACCTCAAGGACTGTGGCCTCGTGTGATGGTGCTACGGCTATCCCCCCCCCTCCCCCCGGGGCAGGTACGCTGATGATAGCCCCCTCTCCCACCCACAACCCCTCCCCCCTGCCCCCTCCCAGCCATGCCTCTTCCCAGCCACGCTCTCCCTCCGCGTCTCAACAGTCTGTTAAGGCCATATGGCTGATCTTGGTCTTTAAATCTCTCCATTGCTTTGACCCACCTCGTCTCGCCTTTCTCATCTCATTCTACGTCCCCTCCTCTCGTCGTCTTCATTCCCAATCCTCTCTCTGTCTCTCATTCTTCCTGTGCCCAGTCCCCCTTTCGGTCCTTCTCCCTTCTAGAACCCCTCCACTGGAATAATCTTCCCCCGAGCATTGAGCAGCACTGCCCATAGACTCAACACTGCACCGTAGACTCAACATTGCCCATAGACTCAACACTGCACCATAGACTTAGCACTGCCCATTGACTCAGCACTGCTCATAGACTCAACACTGCCCATAGACTCAACACTGTCTATAGACTCAACACTGCCCATAGACTCAACACTGCCCCATAGACTCAACACTGCCCATAGACTCAAAACTGCACCGTAGACTCAACATTGCCCATAGACTCAACACTGCACTGTAGACTCAGCACTGCCCATAGACTCAGCACTGCTCATAGACTCAACACTGCCCATAGACTCAACACTGTCTATAGACTCAACACTGCCCATAGACTTAACACTGCCCCATAGACTCAACACTGCCCATAGACTCAACACTGCACCGTAGACTCAACATTGCCCATAGACTCAACACTGCACCGTAGACTCAGCACTGCCCATAGACTCAGCACTGCTCATAGACTCAACACTGCCCATAGGCTCAACACTGCCCATAGACTCAACACTGTCTATAGACTCAACACTGTCTATAGACTCAACACTGCCCAAAGACTCAGCACGGCTCATAGACTCAACACTGCCCATAGACTCAGCATTCCTCATAGACTCAACACTTCGCATAGACTCAACACTGCCCCTGTACATTAAGGCAGTCCCCCTCCTTAACCTCCTTCCAGTCTTCTTTTAAAGCCTCATCTGTCCTCCATCACCCATTATTTTCCTCTTTATTCCCCTTGCCCCTCCACTCCTTCCCATCCCTCCCCTGCCCTTTCGTGATCCCTCAGCACCCTTCTATTGCTGCCACTCATTCCTCAATCCGTTGAGCACAGCCACTGCCAACGAAATCCTTCCATGTGCCTCGAGTGAAGACACTTTCTTTATAAATGTAAATTAGATTAGCTACTTTGTTATTTATGCAATTGAAATGGGCATGTTTTATTTTGGCCGATGGGAGACAGAACAAGACGTTTGTGATAGGCTATGCCAATGCGACGTCACAAATGATACAAATATCACTCTTTGAAATGGATTGTCAAGATTTGGGTTTGCAACTGGATTCAAGAAAAATTGTCCAGTTCCTCTCATTTTTAAATCCTTTATATTAAGTTCGCTTGCTTGCTTAGGACCGTGCAAATCTTTCGGTCGTTTTTTAACCCACTTCCCGTGATCCAATCGAGCTGACATTTTCCACACAGACTCGTTGTGCGTGACAATTAATGTTCGTGAAAAAAAATGTCAAAAATTTTACACTTTTTAGGACAAAAATATTATATTTAATTACCAATTGCTTAATGGTGCAATGCAATCATCTGACCCATAGGTGGCAGCCATCTCAAGCCAGAGGACGAGAGGACTCTAGCCGCCATGCATATAAAGGATTTATAGTGAGAAACTTTGTTTTTACGGGTTATACTTATTACCATCTCATTTTGTGATATTTCTCGGTTTTATTTTGCTGTCTGGTTTGTAAAATGCTGTTGGCCCCATTTCGTCAAAATATAACATCAGCATAAAATATTTATGGCATTTCCAAAAATTATAATCATCTCTTCTCTCGTGCACACACTAATCACCGTACAGGTCACATGGTCATAATCAATGTGAATCGGTTACTCCGTGTAACTCTACACGCCTGTTCACTGTAATCAACGAACCTCGTTGACTCACTGTCCAGAATCCCAAGCAGAGCCGATTTCATAAGTCTCTTGAGAGGCACTTAACCAGTCACGATTATTATTATTATTCCGCCAGAAAGAAACACCGCGGGGAAGTGTTGAGAGATCTGTCCAATTTTGGCTGGCGGTTTCAGCAGCAGCAGCAGCAGCGGCGGCAAGTTGTGGCTCGTCAGGATGTGGTGGTGCGGTCTGAGGCCAGGCCAACGTGAATGCTGAGCGCAGGTGTCAAGTATTTGGGAATTGTGAAAGCAGGTACAGTTTGGTTTAACACGTAGTAGGCTTTCACGGCCAGTGTTCTCCATAATAGAGGTTTTTTTTGGGTTAGATCGCGTAAATATAAACGTCGTTAAACCCGCCACAACTCGACACAGCCAATTAGTAAGGTTTGTCATGTAAACACAAACATGCCAATTGGTTACGAGATAAGCACACCAGTGTGTTGGAGAGTAAGCCCACAACATTTACAATTCGAGTACGACGTTTCGCCGGTAATTACAACCAGCACCATCAGGCGACAGCCAGAATTGGGGAGATATCCTTCTGTCTTAAGAGCTTGGAAAAGTGCAAGACATGGCAAGATTATTTTTTAGAAGGTAAATAATCGAAAAGACAAATTAAGCACGGGCACGTAAGTACAACCTACTTTGTTTCGTCAAACCCTATGTATTTATTAACATTGTACATTTTTTTTACTTTTGAGAACCAAGGGATGCGAGGCTGCAGTAAAGGTTAAGTACCACTGGTTTAGATAGTGCAAGGCTAGCACATAGGCACTGTGTTTCATGGGCAGAGTCTGCGGTGATTTAATAGTGCAGGACTATGATTCATACGTTTTCTCCCAATTGCTGAGTCATCTCCAGTAGGCGTTCGTAAGCCAGTTGTGGAAATTCAACATTCCTATGGCAGAGGGCCAACCTTTCCCTTGGGGCAACAACTATTGAGCACGAGGAGGTTGCTGGGTGGCACAGAGAGCAGAGCGCTGAGCTCGCAGCCACTGAGGTCATAGTTTAAAATTCAGGCAGCCACCTGTGATCGAACAGTAGTTCACAAGTGTAGCGAGTTTATGGTCTCAGCCAGTTTACCAATGACTGCACGAACGAAATCATTACGATGCATTTGTTTTTGCGCTTAATTTGGCGAAATTCCGGTGCTCCGTATGAAAAATGCCGTGTGATGAACGGTTACCCTGTGTGGCAGAGCGCGCAATCAGTGCTGTCCTCTACTGTGTGGGACAGCGGTCACTTGAAGGGATTTCAGAGGTGTGACATGCGCCCCTGTGGGCCGTTCTCCAACGTGTCGGGTGACATGACACCGATAGCACCCCACGGGACAAAAAAAAAGTCGTCGGAACCACTAAAAGCGGTGTTCTTGTTGTTCGGCAGACATGTAGCGACTCTTTATGCCTCCGGTGATGGACTCGGCAACTTTGGTTGTCATGTGGAGTCACTGCACCACAAACCACAGGTCACGGCCGAGTCGGAGCGGCCGATATAATTACCAGCTCGTGATGTGCATACCGCCCCCATGCAGAGGCCAGTAGCCAAGTGCATAAGACACCTACGTTGATATTCTATTCTATACAATACAATTCACATTCATACAGCGGCATTTTTTTTATTTGCACGTTCACCACAAGTACGCGTGGCTAATGCAGACAGGATTCCTTGACAAAGAGATTCTGTTTGGTGGTTTAACATCTTAACGCCTGGTGTTTATTGCCAGAAAGGGTAAAACCTCTTGTTGTAGCATCTAAATGCCACTGCATCTCCAGGCGCTTCACAGGGGAATTGTTTTTTGCAGTTCAATGCACGTGACAGGAAATGGGGTCCTCAGTCATGACTTGACCAAGGGCAGTAGCAGAGGTGGCAACCGGACGAAGTTGAAGGTCGACGAGAATCCCAGACATCAGGAGCAGAAGCCAGAGAAGTAATGACCTACAGCCCCTCCGATTAGCACGGTTGGCTACGTGCGGTGCGAAAGAAGTTCAACATATATACACACATACCCAGACTTGAACATTTCGGGCCCTCTCGCAGGGCTTGCTGGCTCCCTTTAGGAAGGTTCACTCCCCTTCAGTTGATACAGCGACGGTTTGTTCATCTTACCCCAGTTGCATACACTCCTGCCGTCTCTCTCTCCTCTCTCTCTTATCTCTCTTTTCTCTCTCTCTCCCCCTCTTCTTTTCCCCACTCTCGAGATCAGAGCGAGGAGTCTTTATTTGATAAATCGGTCTTTACCCGTTTCCATGCTTGTTCAACGTACGTGCATACAGACTGTGGGCAGCTTTGTAAAAAGGAGTGGAGACAACGTGCCGGAGAGTAGAGTAAGACGAGAGAGAGGAGGGGTAGGCAGGGGCAAGACCATGAAACGATCCTTTAAACGTTTATTTTTTGTAAACAAAAAAAAATTTCCGTCTATTTTGTGCGGTTGTGTTTACTCCAGTAGCCTTACACGCAAAAAGGAGTCTCGCACATGCAGGTTGAGTCTCGAAGAGGACTTCAGTACAAAGATGACGGCGTAGGGAGCTCAGCGCCACGGTGGCGAGATGTTAACTCCCCTGCCTGGTATGAAAGAGGTCGTGGGTGTGATCCCGACTCAAACCTCTGCTGCAAAGGCCATAGCCATGGAGTCAACATTGGAGGAGACCAAATCTTCCAGGGCGTCTAGGCCCCCCCCCCCCCCCCCAAGAAAAAAAATCTAAATTTGAAAACTAATTTCCTGCCTAAAAAAAAAATCACTAACACATGGGATGGACTTTTTATTAATTTTTTACAATAATGTCTAATAGTGTATTGTATTACATTTCTCTGCTTTTTCTTTTTTACCTTTTCTTGTTTCACTGGATGTAATGGCAGAGATTAGGGATTCATAAAGTACAGCCATAGCCACAATCATATAAACATAAATCTATGCATTTTTATATGAAGACAAGTCCAGATATTGTGGCCAAGGTTTAGCAAATTGTTGTTTTTATTTACATAGCATAGCAATTTTTTTTATATTGATTATAGCAATATATTGGGGGGGACATTTTGAGCATATTTGAATATTGGGGGATGTGTCCCCCCCCCAATAAATATTATAATTACGGCCTTGGTCTGCTGTATATTTGCAGTGTGCATGTCTCTCTCCCTGTGGTGATCACGTGGATTTTGCTTTGGGTCCCTCCGGTTTTTCCCTCCACATTCAGAAACATGCGTTTAGAGTATTTGGCTGCTATACATTTCCACGTGGTAAGCCACTTCGTTGAGTTATCATCTGTGGCCAGCTGGCTTCTGAAAACAAGCTATAAAGCTGGGTGGGTTTTACCTGTTAAAACAAAATAATGTTGCACAGAAACACATGAGTGTGTGCACGAGATTAAACGGGCTGTAGGCGCGACACGGCAGTCATTACATTTCTCTGCTTGGTACCGCTCCACCCTAAGGGTTGTAGATCACACCGTCCGCAGGTGCGCATTTGCGTGCCGTCATCCCCCTTTCTGGGAGTTGAGTCTCGTCGTGTCTCGTCGTGTCTCTTGGCAGGGCGCGGAGCGTGGGTGCCGACGCTCAACCGCACACGACGGAGACGATGACGCCGATCGCAAACGCACACGTGTCACATCGTCGCCCCGCCAACGTTCCTGTCGCCTTCTGCCGCTGGACTCATCGCTCATGCTGTGGTTGGATTCCCAGGGAGTCGTGGCTTCCCGTCCCCCACCCCCCCCCCCCCCCCCCGATGGAAATGAAGTTGAAGATGCAACTCGAAATAAGATATTGCTCTCTCGTCTTGTGGATACTCAACCCAGGCTGTGGGTTCCAAGAGTGGCGTCAGGGTGATGTCGCGGGAGTGCCACATCGCCGCCCTTTACCGTGATCGTGAATCCTTTGTTTCCCTCCCTGCTCATTAACGAAGCTTCGAAGTTGTGTCGCGCAGCTTCGGGCACACGCAATCACGCGAGCGTCTGCTGCAACAGCCGCTTGTTCGTTGGGCAAAAGCAAATACGAGCAGAACTCCTCCATTATGTGCCTCCACACGTGAATAAAATAATAAGCAGGCTCATCTGACTATTGGCTCTCTCGACCAAACATCATCAAGCATTATTCGCTTAAACAGGCAAACTGCACCGGCCTCGATCTTCTTGGTCTCATCAGCAGAGTCAGGCTTGTTGAACATATGCTGACGGATTACCAGATTTCCATTGGAAAATGAGCATTCCATATAAAATATGGGACCCCCCCCCCACATATTTCAATGCAAAAAGAAATGCAGTGCACTGCAAAGATGGTAGAGGCACCGATTTCATTTCTGCTTTGCATTTGTTTCTGCCCGTAATGTTTCCATAGCAAAGCATGATGAGGTGGCTTTCTTTGGGTGGCGTGTTCTTTCCGTGAGGCTATTTCTAACTGGTGTGTGTGTGTGGCGTGGAATTGTAATCGCATGAGTGTGGCCCGGGCGGGCGGGCAGGCGGGCGGGCGTCCCCCCCCTCCCATCGTTCACGCTCTGGGGTCCACCCATTGAAGTGGCTCAAGCTGGCGCTGAGAGAGGCTCGCGAGAGAAATTACAAGTGACAAATTGCGCATGCACACACAAGGCGCCAGACTTCGGGCCACGCAACGTGTGGGTACAACCTAGAAAACGCATCGCAGAGCCGTACAGCGACACAGAATTGGCTATGCCTCTCCCAGTTGTCGGCACCGATCTGCCCTTGGCCTCGTAGAGATATCGCCTCTTGATTGCATTTTACGCGCCCCCGGCACAGTCGGCACGGGTAATTGTAGAATGCGTGCTGCTGCTGCTGCTCTTGGCGATGTTCTCACGGTGAGAGATTCATCACAAGCCCCCCCCGCCCCAACCCCACCCCCCTTCGCAAATTATGGGGGACGGGAATTTCTGAAACCGCAGCCGTACCGGCGAAAGCGGGACTGCGGTTCGGTGACCCTAACGGAATAAGACGGAAACCTGACGCACGCGGCGTTGCGCCGCTTATCTCGCTGCACCATGCTGCCAACCCGGTGACCCGAGTTCCATTCCCGCACACGACCGGTAGCAGTGGCGAATGTTTGCACCAGTCCTGGGTGTGTGTCCCCCCCCCCCCCCCCCGAGGTCAATTCGGCCTCGTATACTCTCTGTATGTTGAATTTTTTCACACCGTACGTGGCCAAGCGTGCGAATTGGTTGCCAGGGGAATTACAACAAGTTAAACACCAGAGGCAGTTTCGAAAAGAAAAGAGTACCTGGTGTGGTGTGTATAATATTAGCACTGGGGAGACAAAGGCGACCGGGCGTGGTGTTGGCCACCCACCCCCTCGTGTGCTGGGGCCAGCCTTCATAGGTGCTCGCTAACAGCACTTGCCCCAACAGTCTGTTAAAGGCTACACTGGGATAAAACATAAAAATACCACCCCCTCCTCCCCTCTCTGCTCATGAGATGAGGCCAGAGCCCAATGGGTATTGTTTTAGACTGGTGTCCTGGATTCATAACCCACTCTGGAGTTTTTTTGTAATGTAACGTTTAAATCTCATGATTCTAACAAGTACAAAATAATTGATTGGTATTTGGTAACATAGTTGTAACACTTATTAAATAAATAACCAAATGTGTATTTTTTGACGTGCCAATATCGCCCTCAATAAAGTCTGCATCAGTGCACGTTAGCGGTGCTGGTGGGGTGGGGGGGGGTTACAGAGCAACAGGGATGAGAAAATAAACTCGTCACGACCTCGGCGTTGAACATCGACTGAGAGCAGAGTAAATTGTAACGAATGGCATGGTAAATTAAAAGTAAAGCGAGACTGCTTTTACTTAACAATTTTATTTTGTGGGAAGGCAAGTCTTAAAAGGTGTGTCTTGCACAGACCACGGAATTTATAGACACATCAGTAATGACTGAATAACGTCGTGAACATTGCAGTCTGCGTCAGTGTTTATGTTCAACGACAAGGGATGTACTCGGGAAGCAGTACGGAGGAGGAGGAGGAGATGGGAAGTGTGAGCCCGTGGTCGTTAAAGAGGTCGGATTTTTGGCTGGGTCCGTTGCTTCGGCTGCGGGGAAAAGATGAGACCTGCGGTCACCCCCAGTGTTGAGGTGTCCGAGTCCGGGGCCCCACGTTTAACGAGAGCATTCCTTAAGATTAATGACGTCGATGTCGCCATGGTGGCGAGATGTTAACTACCTCGCCTGGTATGCAGGAGGTTGTGAGTTCGATCCCGACCCTGACTCCTGTATATTTGGAGTTTGCGTGTTCTCCCCGTGGTCGTGTGGATTTTTATCCGGGGTCCTCTGGTTTTTCCCTCCACATTTAGACTCAACATGCGTTTAGAGTCGCTTCTCTAAATTCCACATGATAAGCCACTTCATTCAGCGATCACTTGTCGTCAGGTCGCTTCTGGAAAATAGCTGTATAGCTCAGTGGGCCTTATATGATAAAATAAAAAATAATTGTATTTTTAGTTCAACAGAGGAGGAATTTTAAAACTACACAAACATTCTAGATTTGAAGCTTTCGTGACTGCAAGGATTCATATTCTTAGGTTTTTTAGGTAAAGTCACGTAGCTGCAGCTAATCTGGCTGTGATGGTCCCACCTGATGACGGAGACTTGTGTTGCCTCCGAAACGTCGTGATTTTTATTTTATTTTATTTTCATTAATTTTGATGTTTTACCTACGTGACTTTACCGAAAAAAACCTAAGAAAACTACACAAACACTCTCCTGAAGCCCTCTTTTTGCTATTAGCAGACCTCAACATTGGTATTTAGCTCCCGAAGCATATTGCCATCAGGCACGAGAATATAATTCATTAAAATGCAAGTTACATCTTTAAACATCGGATACCTGGTAAAAAATAATGAAAGCTAGGAGTAGAGCGGAATGGAGTGTGATAAACGCTGGCTAATGAACAGTTGCTAATTTTAAGATGGCAATTATACGATTGCTGCACCATTATTTATTTTTTTGTTTTTTTTTCCCGTAATTTTCCTCCAATCTGATCCCAACTGGGCTATTGGCATCACGAGAGACGAAAAATCCATTCGGATCTCTCGCAGTGCATTTCAGCCCTTCGTGGGGTGGAATGGCCCCGCAAAAGAGGGCATTGCGGTGCAACCTCAGAGATTCCCATCAAGTGACTACTGAACGCACAAATAGAGGGAGGGGGGAAGCATTGTCCCACTCGCTCTGCATACGAGTGAGGATCGTTGAATAACAGTGAAACCGATGTTGTAATTTTAGCTCGGAGCTCGGATTTAGTGGAATTGCTTCACCGTTATTAATGTCACAGCAAATGAAGTTGCATCACATTGCTTTATTTACTCAGTTTGTAGTTGTGTTTTAACTACTGTAACCCTACGTCTTTTTTATTACTCGAGGAGGACCAAATTAGGTAAGTTTTAAGAGAGCAATAGAGTAAATAGGTTTACACTATGAGACCTCCTTTACCAGTGGCAAAATATAGTAATAGGTTTTTACCCTTTCAACTGGTACAAAAACTGACACCTTTATACAAGGCATCATGTTTGCAATAACCACAACACAAGCAGTCAAAACTTCAAGGACAGTGCATATCATTATCATCATCAGAGTTGTTTATTTTTGTTTGCATTTTGACTGCTTGTGTTGGGTTATTGCAAACATGATGCCTTGTATAAGGGTGTCAGTTTTTGTACCAGTTGAAAGGGTAAAACCCTATTACTAGTAAGTAGGTTGTTGACATCTGCATTTTTGGAGTGTTGGGATTTTTTCCGGGTACTTCAGTCTCTTCCGACGCACAAGACAATTGACTAGCCAATCAAAGCAGGGCCCTCTCGAAAGAGTCCTGAGACTCGTTGAGGCTTTGCTTAGAAAATAATGGTTTTTATTAACCCCCACGTAAAAAAATAAAAGCACACTGAAGAGTCATCCGGAGAGCACTTGTCTTCATGAGTTCGTGGTGTCACGATTCGCACACTTGACTCGCAATCCAGAGGTCGCCGGTTCACTTTGAACTCCTGACGCCAAGTCAAAACAATGGGGCAGGTTTCTCAATTCCTACCTCCTGTCCCAACGTCCCCCCATCGTCACCTCTATCCATCCTTTTACACTATAAATGGTAGGACCACAGTTGGTCAATGGGCAGATCGCGAGTGGTGGGTATAAATTGTGGGGTTTTTCCCACCTCCGTGAAGGTGGAAGAGTGGACAAAATATCCTACACGGAGGGCCTCTCTAGCACAGGCCCATCCACCAGCAGTAACGTGAGCCAGCAATTGCAGGGCTACACCTTTACCTTGTAGACCAGGCGTGAGCTCCAGAGTGCTGGTGCTGGTTGCCAAGGCTGGCACTGTTTTCAGCATCAGCGGCTTTTTCCGCGGGATAACAGTGGGTGGCATTGTTTACTCGCGTATCAATTCACTGCTTAGTTTATAGTCGAGTCAAAGCTGCGTGTGACAGATTCAAATCTTGGGGAGAATGCTTAATGAGGCCACGAAGAAAATCTTTTGTCTCTCACCCTTCGTCTTTGAGATGGGAGGGTGGGAGAGAGACATCCCTACCCCGCTGCTGTGAGCACTGTGCGTGCAACGAGCTTCGTGCAGGTTGCTTTACCCGTCGCTGAGACGTGCGTTGTGCGAGTTCGCGCTGAGCGTAATTGAGCCGTCTCGTCCGTGTTGATGTATTAGGCCCTCCCTGTTCAGATTAGTTTTTCTCCGGCTGGTTGCAGACGTTAAACGCCTACAGTGATTTATTACCCTTTCGCGTCCTCGTCGTCATGTATGCATGCATGTACGTTGAACTTCTTTCGCACCGTACGTCGCCAACCGTGCTAATTGGAGGTGCGGGGGAAGGACAACAAACTAAACACAAAAAGCTATTCTAAAGATATGGGTTTTCAATCCAGATTTTAAAGTGTATAGTTCCAGTAGTTTCTAAATGTCGGAAGGAAGAGCGTTCCAGACGGCCGCAGAAGCATATCTGAAAGCGCACGATGCAGTAACCGTCTTTGTTTGATGGCTTGCCAAAATCTGCTGCGAGGATGACCGGAGTTCCCGTGATGGTTTATGCTCTTCCAGCCCTGATTAATTTACTGCTGGATGAAGGCCAACCCCACAAGCCCGCTGCCATCTCTCACGATCGTGCAGTTTTAACAATCCACCCAGCGCCTGCGCATGAGCTAATCTCGTCGTTTCGTCTCCACGGTGGACGTCCCCTGGGACGCGTTCCATTTCCTTGGCTGCCACCTCATCATGATTCTCGACCGTGTTGGCCCGTCATCCCTTCTGCCAAAATGTCTTGCCCCAAGCCCACTCATTCTTAACGTTTTGCGGGTGTAAATGGATAACCCATTCCAAATTGGATAACCGACGATAACCATTTGTTAACTTCGGCGGTGGACGCATTTACCCACCGGTCTCTGCACTGGGCGGTGCACAACGGTGCAGTGATGGCATTATTGGCTGGTTATCAAATAATAATAATACAGTAATAATAATGTCAACCTGTGATGTGCCGCACGACGTTCGCTAAGTCTCATAGAATGAGAGGACGACTCGGGAGGCGCAGGGAAACCACAGACACGCGGGAAGGCGGCCACGCGATGAGCCGGCACAAACGATTGCCAAAGCTCTGCGGTCCTCGATATTTTAAGGCGTTAACGGCTAATTCATGAGCGTTTACATGATGGAGGAAGCCGGAGAGTCCCTGGAGAAAAGCCACGCGTGCGAGGGGGAAACGCTCTATCCCATACAGACGAAAAAGGGGAGTTTCACCTTTTTTTTCAGTGCCGCGTTCTCCTTGCGAGCCAGGGTACGGCACCTCCTCGACGCCCAGGGGAAGGAAGTTTCACAACATTTGCGTGATCCACCAACCCTCGCCTCCACAAGCATGCACAGCCTCCACCGACCGGATAATATTTGTATTTAAATTATATTTCAACTTGCTTCACCAGTTATTGCGGAGTTGATCATTTGTGATTGTACCCCCCGAACTCGAGGAGTCAGTTTCCACCCAACCTGACCCCAAACTCCTCCGTGCTTCCTCTTTGTCGCCATTCCACGTTCATCAACCGTGCCTGTCCACGTGCCAATTATTACAAAAGTGCGTCGGTCTGCGTGTGCCTGCCAATGCAATGGATAAGACAAAAAAAAATCAGTATCTGAAAAAAATCCATCCCTTGTGTGGAATTTTAACTCCAGCAGAGGGTTGGATCTGCCCAATCCGAGCCGTGTCCACGCGCACCTGTAGAGGCAGACTGCATTAGGTTTGAGGCGTGCTGCCGATATGCGTTCTAAAGTGGCTCATTTAACTCTCATCAATTTTGTACACGGTTAACTTAGATTTGTTTTTCTACATTTGTTGCGTGTCTACAATTGCTGTTTATTTTAGGATACTATTACGGTCGTTTATTACGCCAGGGTGAATTTTCAATTAACATTCACATGCTGGTGTTTATTGTTGTTGTATGCGTTTGCTGTGTGGTGCCACAAAGTGTGCTGCAGCTATAACGTAGCAGGTATGATCCCGAGTAACGTATTGTACACTGATTATTTGGTGATGCCGCTACTGCTTGCGTTGGCAGCGGTGCACAAGCACAAGTTGACGATGCAAAACAAACCCAATACATTCATCAATAACACTGTGACCGTAAAAGAAACAAATATAATAGGGGACATTTAATGTATTTGTGTATATGTTTAACTTTTGTCGCACCGTACGTAGCCAATCATGCTAATCGGAGGTGCAGGGGAAAGACACAAATCTAAAAGCATGTGCTGTGTATGTATATTCTTTTAAGGCCATGGTGTTATTGACAAATGCGTGAAGATGTTTTTTTTGCGCGAGTCGTATACTGCGCAGGAAGCTTGGGGCAACGTTCCGATTTCATCGTTTGCATATCGGCCACGTGGACGTATCCCTCATCGGCGCCTTGCCAGTTAGAGCACTGTAAGGCTCTGCACAGGTTGCGTGTGTTTGGACGCGCCAGTGATGTAGACTGAGATGGTGGGTTATGATGCTGCTGCTGCTTGCATTTTTTATGTTTCTTAACAGTTTTAAGGCGATATTAAATAGACGAGGGAATGTGCAAGAGTTTGTTTTGTCGTTACCATAAAGTTAAGCAATACTTATTCAAGAGGTACTGTTGTAAAAGCTTGACGTAACATACTCCTTGGAAGTTGGTGTACATTTTTAGTATTATTGCTGTGTTTGATTGACTTGTTTCCCAGTGAGCTAATTGCAGTGCCAGTGGTGCATTTCTGCTCATTTGTATATGTGACATGCTTTGAGACTCCTCGTTACAAAATACTTTCAAACGCAATGCTGAGAATACATTGCTGCAAGAATGAAGATGATCTTGCAGACGGCTATAGCAGTCACTTCAAGCATATATATTCCTTTGAATAATTACTTCACTCGAAGTTTACATTTTTTAAACCTTTTAAAGTAACAACTCTATAAGCATGTCTTAAATGTTTCATCGGCGTAGTGTTTCTGCACTTTTGCTCCATTTGCATTCCCTATATTTTGGGGGCTTTTTCTTCTTCTTCTTCTTCTTTCATCTTTGCATTTTGCCAGGTTCAGGGAGTCGTGTCAATCGGGTCTCGCCTGATTACATGTTTTTTTTTAGTTACTGAGACCAAACCCACTCCGCGGGCTTTATTACAAGTCCAATTCCACAATGATGTCTGCACGGAGTCTCAAACCCATGGTGGTCGTATTTTGCCAGATGCTGCCATAAGCCTTTATTTATTTATTTAGGCTCCCCCACTGCATTATGATTTGTTGCTGAAAATATCATCGAGTCGGGGGCATCTTCCATTTACATCCCTGAGCCCTTGGTGCAAACTCCCCTCTCCTGTGGCACGGACGAGTCTAACCGTAGGACAACTCCTGTTGACTTCCCCACAAAGTGGTACCTATTCTCTCGACCCCGAGGGGGGGGGGTGGGGGGTGATGGGCCGAGTCAACCCCCCCCCCCCCCCATAAAAAAACAGGATTTGAACCTCGCTCTACCGCCGGAGCCACCCGGCGCTGCTTTAACTGTGCCCGAGTGCGAGTGTCCGGCAAGTCGTGTCCACGAAACCGTTCGTCGTTCGTGGGGCTGTGTTTTTTCTCCCTCCGCTGATTCCCCCGTCGCGTCGTCCACGGTGCGGCCCCGCGTCATCGCCGTCGTGCCGTCGTGCCGCCGCCGCCACCTCGGTGGAGTTATATTTTTACACCCGTTTTTTTTTCTTTTGATGTGGCTCAATTTTTTTATTGGAACGGTAAACTAGTGTTTTGAGGTCCACGCTGGCCCGTCTCCGCTGACCCTCTCTCTCTGTGTGTGTGTGTGAACCCAGTGTGACCCGAAGCTGTGTGACTCACCGTGCCTTTGGTGTTTAGATGTCACCCAAACGACAAACGGCACTGACGCATAGTTACCGCTGTCGGCAATGCCCGCGTGTGTGTGGTTAGCGCGGAATTTGGTCGTGCAAGCGGTTAGTGCGCCGTGCTACGAACCCGGCGATCCGTGTTTTGATACTCGCTCACGGTCCAACAGCGGTGACCATTATCTGCATCGGTCCTGGGTCCTAGCCTAAGTCGACTCAGCCTTAAATGAATACCTGGTGCGGTGTGTAAACATCAGCCCTGGAAAGACAAAAGGCAGCCTACCGTTGGGCTTTCAGGAATACTGTGCCAGGCGTGTGAAGATACAGCTATCGTGCTGTGACGGTTCCACCTGAAGACGGAAGCTTGTGTTGCATCCGAAACGTCGTGATTTTTATTTTATTTTACTTTTATTAATTTTAATTTTTTACCTACGTGATTTTACCGAAAAAACCTAAGAATGTGCGAAGACCAGTCCTGGGAACACAAAGATGATCGAGTCCAGCGTTGGCCACACCACCTCGTGTGCTGTGCTGGCTTTGAGGCGCTTGCTAACAGCACTTCCCCCCAATCGTCTGTAAGGCTACACAGGGGATCAATTGTTTTGTGTTTGTGGGTCTAAACTCAAGCTGTAAAGTGAGAATTGCAAGGTTTGTTTGTGACCATTAATTGGATTTGTTCAAATGTTTGCATAAATGACACTCACATTTATACATTTTTTGAGGAATTCCAAAGTCTGGCAAAATCTCTTGGGTTTTCCCCCCGTAATATTTATAAGTGTATTTGAAAAGGCATAAATCTGCATTATGAACTTAGACTGATCCCCTTTTCAAGGCTGCCTCAAGGATATTAAAACCATAAACAATCTTATATTTAAATCCCTAGCAAGATCTTGAATCTTTGCCGAGTTTCCTTAAGGAAAGAAACGGAAATATTCGACATCATAAAAAAAATTCCGTGCACTCTACATGAATCAAATACAGAAGATGCATCATCTCGGTGCAGCCACCAGTTCGTTGTGATCAGACCACGGTCACTCGACTGCTGGATGAAGGCCTCTCCAGGCTGCCACCCACCCACCTCTCAGTCTTGCCACTGGTTGCACAGCCACAACCAGTGGCAGGCCAGGGGTTCCTGGAGGCCTGGGGCAAAATCCCACGGAGTCCAGCTCCCACAGGCCTGGTGTGGGTTGACTGCCCTCTTTGTGCGAGGCCGATTTACCCCCAAGCCCCCTCCCCCGGGGCCTCACAACAGAGGGCAGGCTCCTGGGCCACAGCTGAGGATGGTGCAACAGGCTCATTCGCCGGAACTTCCTGCGCCAAGTGGAACTGGTGAAGCCACGTTCATTGGTAGATTGCACGTAATTACCACACGCAGATGAGTGTGTAGAAATTACACACCGCACCTCCCCCCCCCCCCCATCTTGCCTCGTCAATTGTCTGATTTGAGCCGTGCACAAACCCGACTGCGAGGTGAATAGATCATTCTGATGAGCAATAGTGCCTAATTTCAGCCGGAACGCTGCAGCAGTAATTATTTTGTCACACTTCATTAATTTATTATTATTTTTTTCTCATAGGAACGTAAGGTACAGCAATAAAAAAAAATGGACGGGCGTGCTTTGTTCCCTAATGGTAGTGTGTTAGCTGATAATCCTTACTCCAAGCCAGGCTCAGCAGTATTCCTGAAAATTGTGAAGAGAGCAATTTAAATCCCTGGTAATGGCTCACAAAATGTGTTCTGATTATAATAATCAAATCCACCTCCTTATCACGATCACCTGCACCATTCATCTTGAACGAAGGAACAAAATGTACAAGAGTCGGGATGACCAGAAAAACAAACATAGCTCTTGCACCTACCTCACTTAGGGTTGCTGTTCCATCGAGCTGCCCAACACGAGTTTGAATCGACAACAATAACAATGCATAACAACTTACATATGAACCTTATGGCGGGACCCCGGGGTCCCATAAGCCCCCGGCTCTCGCATAAACTGCGTTGCGACGTCATTTTATGTCTGTTGAAGGCGAACGACGCGGCAACCTATTCCTCTCGACGAGCTCTACACGATGCGCTAATCAAAGTGCCAAAGTTTTGTTTCTTCTGCGCATTCGTCCTCGCTGCTGCGCTTGGACGACACGACAACCGAACGATCCGCGCCAGGTGGGTCACGGCGTTTATGTGCGTGGTGGGACGGAGTCGCCAAAATAAATTAACTAATTACGATTTTGATTTCATTTATACTGCACGGGTTTTTGTTTACCCTCGGGCGGTGTTCTTTGTTGCAAAGTCCGCGGGCCACTGGCGGCCCCTTGGTGGCCTGTAGTGCCCCCCCCCCACCCCCGACAACACAAATTGTGAAAACACCCTACCCATCATCATCAGCGTGCTGCTGTCAAACCCCCAATGGTTTCAAATGTGTGGCGGCCCTTACACACTGATGATGTCTTATCGGCGAAAGTGCCCCCTCTGAAAAGGAGTGAACGACACTATCCAGTAGGTGAAGATGCCCGAGGTCACGCTGGCGGGACGGCTCGCTTGGGAACGCCTGGGAATTACTCAGGAAGAACTAGAGTCGGTATATTGTAGTGTAGAGTGTAGTTTTTAGTGTAGCGTATAGTAATGTATAGTAGTGTAGTGTACAGTGTAGTAGTGTGTAGTAGTGTATTGTGTAGTAGTGTATTATAGTAACGTATAGTAGTGTATAGTAATGTATTGTATAGTAGTGTTGTGTATTGTAGTGTAGTGGAACGTGTAGTAGTGTATAGTAGTGTATAGTGGAGTGTATAGTGTATTATAGTAATGTATAGTGTATAGTAATGTATTGTATCGTAGTGTAGTATATAGTAGTGTATAGTGTAGTGTAGTGGTGTATAGTAATGTATAGTGTAGTAGTGTATGGTATTGTAGTGTATAGTAGTGTTTCGTGTAGTGTATAGTAATGTATAGGGTAGTAGTGTATGGTATTGAAGTGTATTATAGTGTATAGTAGTGTATAGTGTAGTGTAGTAGTGTATAGTGTAGTAGTGTATGGTATTGTAGTGTATAATAGTGTATAGTGTAGTGTAGTAGTGTATAGTAATGTATAGTGTAGTAGTGTATGGTAGTATAGTGTAATATAGTGTAGTGTACAGGGGCGGTTTCTTCATTAGACGATTGGGCGACGCACCACCAATGTCATTCAACCACAGAGTCACGCTAGCCGTCACTGTGCCTCTGGATATAGTCCAATCAGCGTCATGTCACGTTCTGTGGAGTACCGCCTCTTTTTGGGCGATTTCCCTCCAGCTGAGAATCGCCCCGAGTGTTCCCATAGACTTACATTCAAATATGTTTTTTTTCGAACGGGGGCGCTGCAATGCATTCTCTATGGCTTCCGGGAGGGCTCGCCCTAACGTGCTTACGTCATCATACGTGCTTACGTCATTATACGTAAGCACGTTTCATCCAACAATATAATTTGTCGCCACCTAGTGGAATCTTTAATAAAAGAAACTTGAGTGGTTTGTTTTAATAGTGAGTATAGAAACAAACAAGATGTATTGTAAGAGTCACTTTATTTTTCATTAATATTAAAGAAGTGAAGTTGCCTTTACATGCTTAAGCTGTTAATTTATCCATTGCATGGGTGGACCTTATCCTTATCAATCATCCAGCCATTTGCCCCCCCTGAGAGATTTTGCAGGAGCCGCCACTGGTAGTGTGGTAGTGTATAGTAGGGTATAGTAGTGTATAGTGTAGTGTATAGTGTAGTGTATAGCAGTGTAGTGTATAGTTGTGTGTAGTGTATAGTGTAGTGTATAGTGTAGTGTATAGTGTAGTTTATAGTGTATAGTAATGTAGTGCTGGAGTCTGTCACCAGGGAAAGGGAGGTCTGGGACCGTCACTACTCAACACGCTGCCGCCGCGACCCCCACCAGGACAAGCGGACTGAGAAACGAACGAACTAACTATCTCCAGGGATGCTCCTGATGGTAGCTGTACCCGTGCGACATGCCGTGAACAACAGAGCGCCAACCTACAAGGAGTTCATTAGTCTGTCTGCATGGGGGGGGAGGGGGGAAATTGGGTTTTTTTCCGATTAAGCATAGTAATTTGCGAGTAATGGTTCAGACCATGACGTCGGCACACACACACAGCCCACTTGAAAGTGAATTTCCTTAGCGCCTTAATGAGGGCACTGGCACGTGACTGGTGTGCTTATTTATAGAGAGTGCTTATTAAAGTCATTATGAAGTTGTTGATTTCATTCTTTAACTGCTTCCTCACGCCACTGCTTGCAGGAGGGCTTCGCGTAGAGGGAGCACTGTTAGAGCCCATCTCAGGGGGTATGTTGCCCCAACCTTTCATGCTTGACCAGACGTTTTGGAAGAGGTAAGAGTCTCGTCAAGGAATATTAACCATCACGCGAACTCTGGTCTTCCTCGCAGAAGCTTTTAGCTAGCCCACGAACAAAGAAGGTCACTATCGCGCGCTTTCAGATGTGTTACTGCGGCCGTCTGGAACGCTCTTCGTCCTGATATTAGGAAGCCAGTGGAGCTATGCACGTTTAAATCTAGATTGAAAAGTATTTCTATAAAACTGCTTTTTTTTAGCCCACCGATGAGCTTGGTCGGCTATTTATGGTGCTAAAGTAGTTCTATATACATGCATACACGTTACCCACACTTCACTGCACCACACATGCATAGATTCATCTACAGTGAGTCGTTAGATTTGACAAGACGTTGCCACAAAAGAAACCCAAAAAGTGGTGGCACTAGCGGGATGTCTTTTCTGAGAACCCAAGGGGGTGAAGGCTGCAGTCAAGTTTAAGAACCACTGCTCTAAAACACATACCTGCAGAGGGAGCTGGTAGGAACGTTGGGTTGCTCGGTCAATGGCCAGGGTCAACGGTGGCGTGGTGTATTCCGCAAATATGCCCGACTGTGAGGGCGGCACAAGCCGGCGTGAGTAGGTTAAATGTTGAGATTTATAAGGGCACCACGGGGTGACCAGCCCCTCCCCACCCAGCCGCACCCCTCCCACCCAGCCCCCACCCAGCCCCTCCCCACCCTCCCCACCCAGCCCCTCCCCACCCTCCGCTCTCCACCCAGCTCCACCCCTCCCATTTTTGGATGCACGACGGACGGACACAATACACCAGCCCAACAAGGAACACGCCATGTATATGCGTGCTTGTTTTTCACTTGCTACACAGTAAGTGTTACCCTCGTCGCCACATTACAAGACGGACTTTTTTCCCCATTCTCTCCCCCCCCCCCTCCACCTCCCCCCTCATCGCCCCTCTGTTTTTGTTCATAATCCGGAGGTATGTGGGTTGCATCTACGTTTACGAAGTGAGTGTGACCTTTACTGACCTTTGCTGAGGCAGCCGTGGGTGCATTAATGACGGGAGAGGGGCGGAGGTTTGTACCGAGCACACAAACAATGTGTGTGTTGTTGAACTTGTTTCGCACCGTACGTAACCAACCGTGCCAATCTGAGATGTGGGGGAAAGACAATCAACTAAAGACAAAATCAGTCCTAAAAAAATGAGTTTGCGATCTAAATTTGTAAATGTATAGCTCCCAATGGCTTCCGAATATCCTATGGAAGGGCATTCCAGACGACCGCAAAAGTGCATCTGGAAGCGCGCGATGCAGTGACCGTCTTTGTTCGATGGCCAGCCAAAAGCGGCTTCTGCCAGAATGAACGGAGTTCGCGTGTGATAGTTTATGCTTCTTGACGAGATCAGAGCAATGTATTGTGGTCCATTTGTGGCAAGCACTTTTGTGTGCCATGAGTGCGACCGTATAACGTATTCGTGCGGCATCCCGAAGCCAATGCAGCTCAGCGTGCGCAATTTGACTGCAAATGTTATGATTTCAGGTAACAGGCAAGCCCCGAGATTGTCAACAGTGACAAGCTCAGAAGTAAACACAAAAGCATCATCTCAACGAGGAGCCGCGACCATTAGCGCCGCGGTGGGGAGAGATGTACTGTACTAACTAGAAATCAACCTTGCTTATCTCCTCGTATATAACAAGGTTGGATCAATGCAGGGCAACATTTGAAATTGGCGATTCGTTTACGTGGTCATTGGCAATCCAGTATGTAATCTATAGTAAATATCGTCAAGGTATTTAATCACGTGATTTGGTATTAAGATGGGTGTACCTTATTTATATTGGTATCCTGGCTGGATATCATTTTTATGCATTTCTTGAAAACGACGAGTGTTTCCTGCCATTCACAATAACGGGGTTTTTTGAGGGGTTAGAACGAGTAAATGTAAATGTGTCGTGCAGCCACCTCCACCCGACACGATCCTAACCCAACAAAATTGACCGTCAATAATATTTTACATTTATTTCCCTACCAGTCCAGGATTGGCCCAGTTTTGGCATTCATTAAATTGTATTTATTATTATTACTACCTAACAAGCTCCCCCACCCATCCCCGTAAATAACATTCGAAACGAAAGTTATTCGCAAATTCCCCGCTGTGTAGGATCCCGTACCGTTGCGAGAGTGTCCGCATTTAATTTTGAGAGCTCCTTGGCCACGGCCTCTGGGTGGCTTGCTCTTTGCGACGAACTTGCAACAACAACAAAAACCCCAAAACGCTCGACGGCACGTGGCACCGCCGAGCTTGTCCCATCTCTGGCTGAGCAAAATTAGCGGCGTCGACACCACGGCGGTGAATGATTCTCAACCCGGGTCTCATTATCCCGACTGCACCAGCCGCTTTTCACAAGCTACAATTAACCGGGGCGCAGCGCGCCACTGCTTATTTCACACGTTGATCAACAATCCCCTTTCACGCACGTTTCTCTTGACAAAGGGAGAGACAACCCGTTCCTGGTTGTAAATGATGTAATTGAGCAATCCAGTCGAAAATTCACGCACACCTCGAGCCATTGATGCCCCAGGTGTTTTAGTGAAGATTCCGCTCTCATTTATTCCTCTGCAGACATTTTTGGGAGGCCTTCATCCACTGCTGGATTAAGGCCTACCAAAAAGCTGACACCATCTCTCACGGCCGTGCGACGTAACAATCGACCTGTAGCACCTGCACACGAGCTGATTTTCTTTTTAAATCGATGGATATCTTTATACTGGGATCTGACCTTCACACTCCTACGTCCACTGCACTCACGTGGAGAATGCCTACACGCGTATCGAGAGGCGTGGCACTCCACGGTCTGCACGTATGGCTTTATGGAACCCACCTGCTGTAACAAAAACATTTCTAGCCACGGTTCAGTGGATTTAGTGTTGCACAAGTCAATATGTTTATCTGCACAACTCTCTCCTCCAAAATCTCTGGGATCACAGGTATGCGCCACCAAGCCCCGGCTAATTTCATAACTCCCTACTACAGCCGCACCCCCACATCGGAAACAGCAAATAGACGCGTTCCCAACACAAAGAAGCGCATACAAAAACAAACTCGCGTTGCAAAGCGACGTGCTTGGCTCAAATGTAAAATACTTTAAAGGAAACAGTACCAACGTTTTGGGAAAACGGTATCCTCCGATAAGCACGGTGGGTTACGTACGGTGCGAAAGAAGTTAAACAAAAACATACATTCAGGCAGGCCTGCGTATGTGAAGTATGACGTTTGTGGGCTGTAAGGCAACTCCAAGGCCTTGACTCGTGCAGCTATTTTGGCCGTCACTCCGTCACTTTTTTTCGGCACGGAATTGCGAAAATTGTTATGATTTTGCAATTCGCGTACAAAATAAACAGAACCATCCAGTTACTGCCATCGCGGTGAAATTGTGCAATGGCCCAAAGTTCGGTTGGTTAAGTTGTGCATTTAAAAAAAGAAAGGCAAAAAAAACCTCATACAGCTACAATGTTGGTCACTCGACCGCTCGTGTGCTCACACATTGGGGGTGCATTTTTTAAAATGTGTTTTCATATTAGTAGTAACAGGTTTTTACCCTTTTATCTGGCACCAACACTGACACCTTTATACAAGGGATCATGTTTGCAATAACCACAACACAAGCAGTCAAAATGCAAACAAAGAGAGACAACTCTGATAATGATATGCACTGTCCTTGAAATTGATTGGTCCACACCCGAGACGGCTTTTCTTAGAGCCTAGTCTCCACTGGTGTTGGACCAGATGACGCCAAAAGGCGTATATTATTAAGATACACTCTATGTAATATTTCATACAGTCGAACATCGAGTGATGATGTTTCAACCCCACATACCTTCCCCGCCAGTGGCGTAGCTAGGATATTTTGCGCCCGGGGACGAACTATAAAATTGGCGCCCCCCCCCCGTTTAATCACATACAAAATGTAATTACATGACATGTAGGCTGTGTGTGGCAGGATATATAAACTTTAAGTTTGAGCTGTAGATTGTGCAGTAGTTTCAGGCTGCTGCGCCCGCCGCAATAAGTTATAGTGTAACGTTGTAAGCCTCATTTTGGCGCCCCTTTACCTTGGCGCCCGGGGACATATGTACCCCCCTGCCCCCCCTAGCTACGCCTCTGTCCCCCGCTTCCACCACCCCCAGCCCTTAAATGTTGTATTTGCACCTGCTGGCAAAATCGGGTTTTCACAAGGGTGAGGATGAGTTCCTTGCGGTAACACTTCCTCCGGTCGCCCTGGTTAACGCGATGGATTTTCTTCAGAGACCTCCGGTCAAGCCATCACCCACTGTCCTTGGCCTCTCCCGTTTGCCACCTGAGACACTCTTTCTCATATCACGTGTGAGCCTCTGTAATCAGCAGACTTGACATTTCTGACCTGCAAGGCTGTTTTATTTGCTTGTGGCCACATCACCGCTGTCCGGGGGCAGGGGGGGTTAGAGAAATACAGCTTCTTTGCTGCAATCTCACACCACGACATTTTACAATCCCACGTTGCTTTCATGCCGATGATGATTTCGAGAGCAGGGATTTTGTATGTATGTTGAACTTATTTTGCACCGTACGTAGCCAACCGTGCTAATCGGAGGTGAGGGGGGAGGTAAACAAAACTAAACACAAAAAGCAGTTTGAACGAAACGCGTTTTCAATCTAGAAAGTGCATTATTCCACTGGCTTCCTAATATCAGAGGAAAGAGCGTTCCAGACGCATCTGGAAGCCTTCAGAAGCACATCTGAAAGCACGTGATGCGGTGTTCGGTGGCTTAGCCAAAAGCCGCTGCGAGGATGACCAGAGTTCGCGTGATGGTATACGCTCGTTCACGATATCAGCAAGGTATTGATGAAAACCTTATTAGCCCTTCTTTATGTTCCGTGGGGTTCCGTGGTACAAAGATGTTATCTACCTCGCCTGGTACGCAGGAGGTCAAGGGTTCGATCCCGACCCTAACGATACCTGTTGTATATTTGGAGTTTGCGTCTTCTCGCTCTCACTCCGGGTTGCGCCTCCGGTTTTGCCTTCCACATTTGGAAACATGCATTTAGGTTTTCAGTCCGCTACTATAAATGTCCACGTGATAATATAAGCCGCTCTGAAAAAGAGCTTATAGATAAGAGGTAAAATAAAATAATTAATTTTAGTCTGGAGCACTGATTTGACGCGGATAGTGGCCTGAGGCTGCTACGCTCTCAGGGTGCATGTGTAGAAGTCTGAGCCAGGTCACACTTCCGAGATGCTTTCTTATTAAATAGTTTTATGAGTAAGAGGCAAGGTGGCTCCTGGAGCCAGAATGGTCTCGCCCTGCAACTCCACTGGCTTCCTGTTTATTGCCGCTGTCTTTTTCAAATACCTGTTGCTCGTCTTTAAATCTCGCCATGGCCTTGCCCCACCTCCTCTTCGTTCCCAATCTTCTCTCTCTGTCCCTTCTTTGTCCTTGCACCCCCCCCCCCCCACTGGAATCAACGTCCCTTGTACATTGAGCAGCACTGCCCATAGACTCAACACTGCCCATAGACGCAACACTGCCCATAGACTCAACACTGCCAACAGACGCAACACTGCCCATTGACTCAACACTGCATCTGTACATTAAGCCCTCCCCATCCTTAACCTCCTTCCGTTCCTGTCTTGAAGTCTCACCTCTCCTCCATCGCCCATTCTCTTCCTCTTCCCTCTCCTCGCCAGTCCACTCCTTCCCGGCCCTCCCCGACCCTTCCATGACCCCTTAAGCACCCCTCTATTGCTGTCACTCATTCTTCTTTCCTTGTACACCCGCCCCTGTCAACTACATCAAACCATTGTCACCGATTTGTAAGCTACGTCAATTGCCTCGAGTAAATATAAATAAGATTCGATTTTGTTTTTACAAAAATTAGTTTGGGATGAAAATTTAATTGTCAATATTTCCTTATTTATATTAATGGTGTCGCTTATTTAGCATCAACACATTGTGTAATAATTAGTTTTCAACTAAATATTTTCTAAATTGTATATGATCACAAATTCAATAGGTTAATATGTAGTTTGGCAAATATAAGAAAAAAAATAAGTATTTGCATTTTTTACTTGAATACATCACATATTTAGCATTGATGTGTGTAATGACAGGGTGACACCTGCCGGCCTGGAGGGGTAATTACGGTTATGGCTGCATTACATAATGCTTTATTATAAGGAGGGCGTATCTGGGGTAAAGGTGAAGGGCAGAGTCAGTCGAGAAGCTCCGGGAACCAGCCCGAATTTTCTGAAAAGGGGGCGTTGCCAGAGGTGGAGCTCGGCCGCGTCGGGCAGATGTAAGGGGGACCGAACCAGAGGTTCGGGGCTGTTAGCAGGTCCGGGGTCCTGGCTGCGTCGCTGCCCGTCGTCATCTCTTCATCTCTGACCACGTGGCTGTTCTTCTGCAAGACCCTCTCCGTCGCCGCCGCTACGCTAGTCGGACAGCTAGCGTATGCCGGAGATGGACTGTGTGTTAGGATTGCCTATGTGTAGCTGCGTTAAGAAGTGTATCGCCTCGTGTGCTCTTAATAAATAAGAAGCCTTCTACTCGACGTGTCTCGGAAGTCGCTCACTACACATGTGTAGTGACGCAGATCGGAGACAGTAATACTTGGAGGTACTTATTTTATTAAACAAGCACCATCGGGATAACACACAACACCCTACGTGGGTGCACACTATTATTATTATTAAGACCGTCTATTGTCGGCGGCACTACTTAGTTAGAACAGTTGGTAGGCTGTCTAACAGCACCCCGGGATGGTGAAGACGGAGACGATGATGAGGAGATGGTGACGACGACGAGATGGTGACGATGACGATCTTGAACAGAACGACGGGGATCCCATTTCCAGCAACGGGCCCGCAGGATGTACCCATTTTTTTTAAAATCAGATTCAGGTTACGAAATTAGCTAATCCCTAATTCCCTTATCCCAACGCAAAAATTAATGCATATACTTTTCAGTTACAGCATTTGCACGCAAATTTTTAACTGCTACATTTGAACACGGCCATGAATCAGTGTGACAGTTCAAAATGTTGGGGAGGCCAAGAGGCCACACGAATGGTGAGAACGCACTGACACGTTTGTGGAAGGGTCATATCACCCAGGACCAATGCTTCATTCATTTTCTTCTTCAGTCTGAAATATATCATTGATATTAACAGTGGTACAAATAATGGCTTCAATGACTTTTATTATGAGAACATTGATTAACTTGTGTCATGAAACACGTTATACTTCACGGTTCTTCACACATGACACGCACAAATTGCCAAGTGAATACTGGAAAATATATTTTACAATATACCGAACGATAGGGTCGTAATAATATATATTGCAAGGTGCATTTTGATGTTTTTTGTAAAATTGGGTACCCATAATAGTTTTTTTGGGTTAGATCGCGTAAATATAAATGTGTCGTTAAACCTGCCACCACCCGACACAGCCAATTAGTGAGGTTTGTCATGTAAACAAAACATGTAAATTCCTTACTAGTACAGCACACCGGAGTGTTGGAGAGTAAACCCACAACATTTACCATTTGAGTACGATGTTTCGCCAGTAATTACAACGAGCATTACCAGGCGACAGACAGATTTGTGTAGAAATCCTCCTGTTTTGTTCTTAAATAGAGGGATAAATGTGGTGACCACACTTCTGCGCTCTTGAGTCAATGTACTTATGCATGTACATTATGCGGGCCCATTGATCTTGTCCTTCCTGGCCATTTGTGTATTAAAATAGCCGTACCAACAGTAATCCCTATTGAAGTATGGTGGCCTGTATAGGCATGCATTTAAACAATGTATTATTTGATTATTCGCTTCCACGCAGCACTAAGTCGGTAGCTATCAGAACTGTTATTTATTTATTTCGATAGTAGCTAGTTTTGCACAGGACTTCAACATTATCAAAATCAATTGAGTGTCCTTGTTAGCACGCATGTTTTACTACTCCTGACAGTTGCATTTGGGAGCATGTAATATTTATTTGGTGTTCTTTTAGTCTCGTGCTGATCATTCGTCCTGTTTTGCTCAATATAGCATTTTCCACAAGTGCAGTTAATCCGATACACACCTGATAAACTAGCCAGATGTTTGAAAAAACAAAACATCCGAGTCAGATTTGGCACGGTACATAAAATACAGAAATTAATATCTGGTACAAAAGATGTATTACCAAAGCTATCAACAGGAGGTGTGCAGCTGACTGCTAACAAACAACCCTTGGAATTGTGTCCGTCACTCCAGCGTACTTACGATTGTAACACCCATCATCATTGACACTCATCCAGGAAACGAATCCATTGCTGTCTTGACAGCATTTTTTTTTAAATGCGGTTTTATTTCGTTTTGTTTTATAGTTGTTATTGCATTTGATTATCAAAGAATAACCGATGGTAAAGTGTAGTCCTTTTACCAAACCAGGTATAACGTGTCCATTTTCAATTGAAACATTTTGTTCGCATTCAGCTGTAAGAATAATGGGAAAGAAAATATCAGCATCAACCGGTAAATGTGTAGTGGTGTTAACTACTCGCTGTTCGCAAACTGTGAGAGCGGATCGTAAACAAGGTTTTCCCGCTCAATCAAACGGTCAGGGTCAAAGGGGGTGAGGTAGGATCCAAACGCCAGATTGGGAAGGACCAATCGGAGGGTCCCACAAGGTGGCCGGGGATTGGACAACCCGGCAACGAACAGGTATAAAAGCCAGAGCGCTGAGAGCTCTTGGCCAGTTCTGCTACACGAAAACCCAAGTCGGCCGAAGACATCTAGGACCCTGGACCAAGCCCTCCAGCCCTTATCAGGGCTAGGGTTCAGTGTAACCAGTGGTCGGGGAGAGATTCCCTAGGTCCAGCCAGAGGACGCTGGGATAGCAGGGAGATTAGATAGCCTGCAAGGTCCAGAGGCTGTGTCTCCTCAGGGTAACGGGTGAGGGGACCATATACCCCTTTGTGTGATAGGGACTGTGTATTAAGATAATAAACAGTGTGTGCCATAAAGGAGTCCGTCCTTTACAACACTACAAATGTAAAAATGGGACACGTGTATAGCGAGCTAGCTGACGAACATGAGTGGTAAATTCAGTTCTTAACAAAAAATAAAGCCACCACGGCTAACGGGAAATGTAATTATAAACATTGGTGTTTAATTATAATAATTTAATTAGTAATGTAATAATTATAATCATTTACTATGAGCAAAGTTATTTAATAAATATACATTTAATTAGTGTAATTATTTCCATATTATTTTAATAGCATTAATTATATTCATGCCAGAAGCAGTTTTT
The DNA here is from genome assembly GCF_964198595.1 of Lampetra fluviatilis. Lineage (NCBI taxonomy): Eukaryota > Metazoa > Chordata > Hyperoartia > Petromyzontiformes > Petromyzontidae > Lampetra > Lampetra fluviatilis. The sequence goes on along the minus strand of NC_136312.1, from coordinate 7,495,209 downwards.
CCCCATCCATCTGACACAATTGCCAGAGATGCAGGAACAACAAACATTTAAAATAAATACTTCCACATTTGATAGCACGTTCGGTCATGTTGATTAGAAACCTAACGGATGCAAGGAGAACATTCAACAACAAAAAAGTAATAAAAACGAGTCGCGAATATTTTTTATAAATATATAACTTAGTTTTGCATTTCCATTTGGTAAACTACACATAGTTTCTCAATAACGTTCCATTGTTCGCCTTTAACGTTCTTAAATAGTTTAGAGTTAAGTATTAATATACTGTATATATATGTGGTTACCCGATAAACATGGATCAATGTTGGTCCAACATGAACCAACATTGCATGTTTGCTGTAGGTAAAATCCTCCAGAGGATTCCCATATCGAGTAGTCTTATTTTGTCCAACGCAATTCACAACTGCCGTCTTTAAAGCGAAAGGAAGGCGACCACAGCAGTGATTTGAGGAGACGTGAAGGATGATCAATTTGGCTGTGACCCGAACTCGACTACAATTCAACTGAGGGAGATGGACGTAATAAGTATAACCCGTAAAAACAAAGTTTTTCACTATAAATCCTTTATATGCGTGGCGGCTAGAGTCCTCTCGTCCTCTGGATTGAGATGGCTGCCACCTATGGGTCAAATGATTGCATGGCACCATTAAGCAATTGGTAATTAAATATCATATTTTTGTCCTAAAAAGTGTAAAATTTTGGGAATTGTTTTTTCACGAACATTAATTGTCACGCACAACGAGTCTGTGTGCAAAATGTCAGCTCGATTGGATCACGGGAAGTGGGTTAAAAAACGACCGAAAGATTTGCACGGTCGTAAGCAAGTGAACTTAATATAAATGATTTAAAAAGACGCAAGGCTGTGCGTGTGTACAAAACTCACCGTAAATGCAGGTGTTCTCTGGTAACCACTGGACCCCTCTGCTTATATCCTCCCGGCAGGACACGTTGAAGTCATACCCAGCATTAATTGCTCTGTATTTCGGAAGGCACTGGAATGTAATTGAAGAGCCAATGGCATACTTTTCCTTATGCTGATGATTTGTAGAAATCATTGCATATTGTGGTTTTGGCTGACCAGCACAAAATGCTGCACAAGAAAAGCAAAGAAGGCATTTAGGCTTCTGCACCTGAGAACCGTAGCACCTTTGTCATATAACAATAATTACACATTTGTATAACTTTATCGTATTATTGCTAATTACTTCTGCACGTCACCATCCTCATCTTCGTGGACTACAGAGACAAACAACGAATTATTTATCAGTGGGAACGTAACACGATGGTAACTGTCACTGTAGCAAACCGCTTGCTGTAGAACAGGCGGCTTGTGAAGCAGCAGCAGCATCATCAGAAAACGTGCAATTGCACACACGCCAGTTTAAAAAACCTCTGGTTTCAGAAGTCTTGTCTTGATCTACACTTTTTGTTCACCATGACGTCCTTTTTACTTTGATGTCTCAATAGTGCTACGGAGATCGCGTGACGTGAGGGTTCTGCCTTTGTAGTGGAGTGACGTCATCTGCTAATTATTATTAATAAGGGGGGTCCATGTGGAGGACGACGCCTGTGCATGATTATTAATGAGGGGGCTGGTCGACATGGAGTGACGTCACGATCGTTGCACACAGACATTGTTGGCTTATGATAGTAGCTATTAATAATGGGGGGGGGGGGGGGTGTCCATTTGGAGGATGTCACCTGCTCATTATTAGTAATGAAGGTGGCTGTTCGATGTGGAGTGACGTCACTTGCGCATGATTATTAATGAGGGGTGGAGGGAATGTGCATTTGAAGGACGTCACCTGCTCATGGATATTTGTGAGGGGGGCTGATGTGGAGTGACGTCACGAGCGTTAAGGACATTCCTGGGAGATTATAGTAGGTATTGCCTGGATTCAGCAGACTTGTCTGGTTTAAGAAGCTTTCTCTGTTTTCAGAGCCCTTGCATGATATGGGTCAGCCTTCTACAGGCCTAATGGGACTTGGCGATGATGGAGGGCGTGTATGGCCATAGGCTTCTGAAACCAGGCTGCTGCTGTTGCACAAGCTGCCTTGTTCTACAGCAAGCGGCTGGTACGGAATTGCAATCTGTGAGCATTGAAGCTGCACTTGCCGGGAACATTCACGATCGTGTTATACATTCCCACTAACCATTCGTTGTTTGCCTTTGTGGTCGACAGAGGCCGACTCGTAGGAGGGCAACTTAAGGACCAACATGATGGCGAATTCACACGTGTAGTCGCACCTGCATGAAGTTGAAACGTGAATTTTAATCAAGGATGCGAAACCTTCAAATCCAAAAGGATAACACAATTTGCAATGGACATACATGCCGCAAATTGAAGAGAAACGTGTTCAAACGCAACTTATAGGTACGGAGCCAGGCTCAGACCGAGTTAACATAGAATGTTGGGCCAACGCTGGCTCAGCGTTCTGTGTTAACTGGGGAGTCCACCCTTATGGTCGTCGAAACAGTCCATGCCTTCAAGCTGCTGCTTGAAACAATGATAGCGGATGCTTCCATCGCCGTCTGTCAGTTGAAACAGAGGGGCCAGTAAAAACTGACGTTTTATTCTGCTTGGCACTTCACAAATGCTGTAGAACAACTTAACATCGCTCCACGAAGTTCTTTCCATTAAAAAATATTAAGTCACCTCAGTGTACAAATGAAATCAATACAGTATTCCCTCGTTATTTGCGAGGGATACGTTCCAGAGATGCTCGTGCAGAGAACATTTCAGGGATGATATTGGCATTACGAAAACCTATCTATTTAATCAATTACCTTAAATAAATACATCCATAAGCTATACATGAAAATTATCATAATAAAGGGGACAAAATAATAATAAAGGAAATACAAATAAATATTAATGTATTAAATTATAGTTTATAAATCAACTTACCTTACATTATGATGCTACGCATCATCACTTTATCTGATCACTTTATCGCATCACATTCTCTCTCATTACTTTATTTCATTCATCACTTTCTCTCGATGCAGCCGTGTAGAGTTCCAAATGCGATTTGCGGATAGCCAAAATCATGGATAGCAAGTTCGTGAATAACCAGGGAATGGTGTGCAGGAGAGCCTTGCATATTGCGGGTTTATTGTTTGCTGTTTGTCACGGGTGGAGGCGGGTTTAATGGCACTTATATTTACGCGATCCAATCCAAAAAACTCTATTGTGAATACGGCATTTAGGTTAGGCACCTGCAAACATACAACGTTGGGGCAACATTGGAACATGGTTGGACCGTTGGACCTATGTTGGTCTAAAGTTAGATATTTACTGGGGCGCAGTTGTATATAGAGAAATGGAGACTAGATCTGATTAAACTTCGGGGATCTTTCAGCTGATTTATATCCAAGTTGTTTCAGATACATCAGTCAGAACCATTAATTAACCGAGACATTAAACTTAGGGACTTCGTACACTTTCCAATTATCAAGAACTATAATCTGGGGTGGCCATAAAGAAGGTCCTTCGAAGGGCTCCTTGGTGACTTAGGCCTTCAGATTTGACGTACTTCAATTTCTAAAATAACGTCATATTCCCTGTGCATCGGGAAAGGAAGTGAATAATGTGGCAGGTACTTGGTGAAAGTGCAGCATCACTCACGCTGGCAAGTAGGAGCATCTCCTGTCCATTTTCCACTTTGCAGACAGGTGAGTTCGTAACTTCCAACCAACAAAAAACTTGGGGGACACGACAGAGATGTCAACATTCACTTTGGTTCAACGTCAATGCTAGCACGTGCATACAGCTCTACCGCGTACCTTCACCGTCATTCATGCAGGGGGCGCGTAGGTTTGCAGCGCCCCCTGCATGAAAACGACGGAAAGTGCAGTGTTCATCACAGATAGATAAAGTTGTGCGCTTATATGGAGATATGTGGAGAGGCATGATTGGGAGGAATGCCCTCCCTCCCCTGATCTGAACCCGAACGGTGAGATGTTATTGGAATTCTGTGCTAGTCACGGAATGTTAATAACACCATGTTCAAACACAAGGATGCTTATAAGTTGTACAAACGAACTAAACTATTGTTATTTCACCAGGTCAGGCCCACTGAGCTGTATAGCTCGTTTTCTGAAGCGACCAGGCCACAAATGATAGCTTAACAAAGTGGCCTATCATGTGGAAATGTATAGCAACCAAATACTCTAAATGCATGTTTCAACATACAGAAAGAAAAAACGGAAGACCCGGAGAAAAATCCTTGTCACCACGGGGAGAACATGCAAACTCCAAATATACAGGCATCAGGGTTGGGATCGAACCCACGACCTCCTGCATACCAGGTAAGGTAGTTAACATCTGGCATGCTCCTTTACTTGCACATAGATTTTGCCACATCTACACAAATCAACTACGAAGTGATCTACGCAACATTGTAGTGTACCATATTGATCATAACATATTAAACACAAGGTACAGCCATTTTATTTGTATATAACAGTTTCATATTAAAATATACTTGGTTTGACCATCATTTTTATAAACCAGCAACACTGAAAAGTGCTTTAAAATAGATTGTTGGATTAGATCGCGTGTGTAAAATGTGTGCTGTAAACCCTCACCCACCCAGCCTAACCAATTAGTAAAGTTGTTATGTGAACAAACGCTCCAATGTATTATTGGGTTGGGTCACACATACGTAACGTATGTGTGACCCAACCCAACTCAATCCTTCCTCTCTTCCCACACCCTGCAAAAACAGAAACTGCTCTGTGAAGAAGCGTCCGAGGCCCCTTATGTAGCTACCACTTCCTCCTTACCTCTCCTGCACCCATTGGTCAATTTTTTCAGTTCCTTTTCCATCCTTTTCCTATTATTCCCCATTCTTGACTCTTCCCTTTCCCCACCCATCTTTCTTTTTGTATATGTAGTGGATTCAACTGAGTCGCAGACGTACTTCTTGGAGGCAACACATTAATTCGTACCAAAACATTAACTACCCCTTTACCAGATAACAGCCTATGGTGGTGGACCACCAGGCTAAACTACACTAACACACTGGGAGTTAGCTACAACAGACCGGACCTCGGCTTGGGTCCAGGTCCAGCGCCCTTGGCCACGACCACCTTCGAGAAACCTCTTGTCGTTTCTCGACCCTTCTCGTAGGATCTTTCCCCCGACACGTGACCACCTCCTAGCCCCCACCTGGGGGCCCCATGTTGACTTTACTGGTCACGTGTCCTTCGGGGTCAACCAGAGTGCCATGGCCCACAGTAACCTCGTTCCCGTGGCCTGCAATCTCACACCCTACCCTGTAGGGGTCAGCACTACACGCGGAGCGTGGTGTCACTTGGCGCTGTCACTCAGCGCTCACCGAGCCCCCTCCAGGGCTGGTGCTACACCCACATATACGGGGTGTCCGCGATGGCAATACATCACACGCCGTGCTTCACGAGAGCCGGCATTACCCAGTGACATCCACGATGTCACTCCATAAGTGATGTCCGCAATGTGAGTACATCGAACGCCATGCCTCTCTAGAGCCGGCACCACTCGGTAACATCCGAGATGTTACTACATCTATATTATATTTTTGGCTCTTCCTCTCCCTTTCCATAGTGTGCCACATATACAATTATTTTGTATAAGTATTGGTAGACTCAATAATAAGCGAGTAATGATATACAAAAACAAGGTGAGAGAGCTTAGAGGTACTTGCGTTTCACTGTCATGCCGCCACCATGTGGCTTCTCTGGAGTGACCTTCAAGTTTTACCCGCCTGGGCCCGATCTTAACAATACCATGTGTGTGTGTGTCTCTCACCGTTCATCACACTTGAATCTGACGGAGTCTCCGATTTTGTTGCTTCCTTCGAAAGAGCCATGCATTAATTCTTCAAACATCGTGCACAGAGTAGCTGGTGAGATAAATCAAATGGTGCAGCATCATCATTAACAAGTCCAATGAGCAGTTTGTGAACTCAAAGCCTAAATTGTGTATTCGTTTAACCAGGTCTTCCCGAATGGTCATGTGATGCTATCGGTACAGATAACAGAAGCTCAGCATATACCGTGCATGCTAATAACATGTAAAGTATCAACACCATTTAAACACGTAATACTTTATATACATATAAATCGTATCATTTAGTTGGGTAGAGCGGCGATATAGTGCTTTACGCACTGTGCCGCAAACGCGTGACCTTATTTTAATTCCCGGCCTCGGCTAACATCAGGGGCGAGTGATGTTTGAATCAGCCCTTTATGCTTTTTTTTAGCAGTGCGTTACCCTGTGTCTGAAGTCACTTCAATAGGACTGCTCAGTCAGAGCCATGGGGGCAGAGGGATCGACTGACATGACAACAACTTACATTTATAACGCGAGCAAATTGTGTACAATGGTCCCTAGGTTTACGAGACCATCGATTAACGATATTTCGATTAACGATCCGCCTTCCATAGGGCCCCATTGTTTCAATTAACGATACATTTTTCGATCAACGATCTGTTTACGATATCACACGGCCTGCCAATTTCGGCCAATAAGAGTGCTCCTAAGTGAACTCGGCAGCAGACAGCCAATCAGCAACGCCTTTTTATGAGCATTTGGAGAGCAACTGACTATATTAAGCCATCCATCCCTCTTTTAGCCTGAGGTGACAATTTTTTGTTATTGTATGCTCTATTTATGCACCTTTTTATACTATATTCATTATTTATACATGTTTATTAATAGTAATGCTTTAATATGTTCTTATAACGTTTATTTATAAAAGTTGTGGTGTTTAAATATTTAAGCTAGGTTTATTCGATTTACGATTATTTCACATTTTAGCAATGGTTTTCGTGGAACCAATTAGTATGGTTAACCGAGGGACCACTGTAATGATTGTTGCATCGGTCCCGAGGCCTGAGTACCAGAATCTGATTTTGTATTTATCCTGTAGAAATCCGATGAGCTATGAAGCACTTTTCCACAGATGTCCATGTCCAGTACCAAATGACTTGCACAATTCGACTCGTGCATAAGCACCGCTGCTCAAGTGAAATTGAGGACAGCCAGTTTCCTGTACAGTATTTGTTATTTACAACGTCCAAGTGTCGCTTGCTTGAGTGACACACTTGCAATTATTTATTGCAGCTTTCTACTTGGCAGGAGATGAGTGACAGACAGCGGCACCATTTCTTCTAATATGCTATCATTCTCTTCCATACTCGGAAATGGGGGGTGAGGTCACCTGTTACATGGTGGCAGCGGGCGAACTTGATTTTGTTAAGGCGTCCGCTCTTGTAAATCCAACTCATGGCCCTTTGCTTTATTTTCCCCCAAAGAAAGAACCTTATTGAAGACCCGATTAAGGAACACAGTCTGGTTTCTCTATGCCACGTACACAGTGGAGGGTGCTCGATAGTGGGGGGGCCACTCTCAATTGTGTCCCAACAACAACGCATGGAAGATGGTGTGGATATTTCCTCTATTAAATGGAAGATCAGGGACTTACCAGATAAGGACCACTGAGACATATAGCTTTTTCAGAAGTGACCTGGCCACAAATAATAGCTCAACGTAGTGGCTTATGTGGAAATTTATAGCAGCCAAATAATACTCTAAATGCATTTTGATTCCAAATGTGGAAGGAAAAACCAGAGGACCCGGAGAAACATCCATGTAATCATGGAGAGAACATGCAAACTCCAAATATACAGGCGTCAGGGTCGGAATTTAACCCACGACTTCCTGCATACTAGGCAAGGGAGTTAACATCTTGTCACCACGGCGATGACTGCCTAATACATGACAGGTTGAAGGTGCAGACCCCACTCAGCTACCACCCCATATGCCGTGGAATGGCTTAACATTTTCAATTGCAGCCCTGTTGGGGTGGGAGTGTGGAGATGATTAAATAACAACAGTGTTCTCTTGATGGTGAGAGGACATTCTAGCTAATTAACTCAGCTCCTGCAAAACAAAGGGGGTTGAGAAAAGGCAAGATGCTATGGCTGCATATTGCATCTACTGATGCGGTTGTTAATGATTCTGTTATGGCTGCTGCTGGTTATAATGATGTCAAGGATGATGATAATGTTCTGAGCCTGAGTTATAAACATGTAGTGGATTAACGCGCGCCAAGAGGGGGAATTGGAAACACGCGTGTGTTATGGACAGTGTGGTCACGTCAGGGCAAACAGGTGTTGCTGGGAGGATAACGGCTGGAGGGAGACGGTTCGTTAAGTGGTTATAAGATGCAGGCCAGTGATTGGTGGGTTGTTGTCAGGGGCAAGGTGGCGCCAGCAGGTCTGGAGATGGGGACGATAACGGCGGAAGCCACGGACGCGAGGCGTCGGTGGGGACGCCGTTTAATGAATTGGTAATTAATGAGGACGGGGATATATACGGGGGGCGTGAGAGAGGGGCCTGAGAGAGGGACGGGGAGTGGTTGCTGGGAGCTGGACGGAGACAGTCGGGGAGAAGCAGTGGAGCAGGAACGAGAGAAGATATGAGAGACAGAGAGAGCGACATTCGGAGTGAGACGGAGACGCCAAGAGAGAGCGAGACAGTCAAAGCAGAGACAGTCGAAGCAGAGAGGAGAGTCTGGGAGAGAGAGACGGAGAGAGAGACGGAGGGAGCGGAGCAAGCGAGGCAAACGGAACGCGGCGAGCGAGCAGAGACCGCTCTGAAGTCACGGTTGTGGAATGTAAAGAGTTTTGTAATAAAAAGTGACGACAGAAAAAGAAGTTGTTTACGTAAAGTTCAGCACTACAAATATAAAGTGCACAATGAGCCCTGCATTGGAATTCATCTGAAGACTCAAGAGAGCTCGTCTTGCGTATTCGTACACAAAAAGATTGATGTTGGTGTGTTGCCTTATACATATCACCCGCTTCGAACCAGGCATGGCCGTATGGCTTACCTGTACATGTGAGGTTGGATTCTTGCACCCAATGAGCGGAGCCATTTTTACTCCTCATGCAGGTCATGTAGAAGCCGTTGGATGGGGACACAAAGTCCTTGTTGCAGGTGAAGTGCGCGTACTGGTTGATATAGTACAGCTCCCTGCGGCTGTATTGCGGAGACACCTGTGCGTTCCCGTGTGGCAAAGGTTTCTCGCAGAACGCTGGACAGAACGGGAGGGTACCCCCAACAAGAACAGCTTATGTTTCCACGGAACCACACAGACTCCCCCCCACCCACCACCGCTGTTGACAAAACGCATTCACTTCACTCTCGAAATACCAGGAAGATAAAATTATTCATATTACCGCAATATAAACACTTTTATTTTAAACGTATCTATAAGGTAACCTTTTTCAGGGGGGGGGGGGGTCATTTAGATGTTAGGGTTAAGGTAGTTTAATCGGGGTAGTTTACCGAACGTTATGTTTTTTAAATTAAATATCACGAGTAAAATCATAATTAATGTCCGAAACAAAAGGAATAAACATTGTCATTGTCCGGATCACCCTGTGCATTTGCATGACAGCCCCCGCAGACCACAATCTGAATCTGAGAACCACTGCTTTAGAGTCTTGCAATCGAGGCAATGAGAAAAAAAAACCACCAACTATCCATAATATAGGGATTTTGGATGAGATGGCGTGAATATAAATGTGTCGTTAACCCCCCACCACCCAACGCAGCCAATTAGGTTTATCACCTAAACAGAACATGCCAATTCGTTACTAGTACAGCACACCGGTGTGTTGGAGAGCAAATCCACAACATTTACGATCTGAGTACGACGTTTCGCCAGTAATTACAACTAGCATCATCAGGCGGACAGCCAGATTTGTGGAGAAATCCTCTTGTTTCGTTCCTTAAATAGAGGGGGTAGCTGTGATGACGTCACATGCGAGCCCTTCACGTGCAAAATCCTACGTGTTAAACTGGCAAACTATCCAGTTTTGAGCGCTTGCTGATTCCGATGCACCGGAGATTCTGCTGTGGAACATCTTGGGGCCCTGCTGCAGGGATCGCTCCTGAATAATGGGGGAGATTTGGTCAATCAATTGAGCATTCTTTTTTTTACTTGCCAATATCGCCCTCAATAAAGTGGGCATCGGTGCACGTTACAATGGAACGGGAACGATACAGGGGGGCGTTCAGCAACAGGAATGAAAAACAGAAACCCGTGACTCTCTCAGTGGCTAACACGGATTGAGCAGAGTTGGAATTAGGTGCACACACACGCAGCTTGGAGGCAACACTATTTATTAAACGGTAAGTAATATAACACTGTACATGAGGTGGTGACCACCTTCCTCAACTCACTAACACTCTGGAACGCGACACAGACTGGACCAGGCAGGCAACGGCCTGCCTGGCCCAGGACGACGACTCGGGACTTGACGACTGATGATGTCTTCACTTCGGAGTACAGTACAACAGCCTCGCTCCGCGTTCACACCACGCTTATATCTGCTTTGGCGTGGTCGGCTCCGCCCAGGCGTGGCTGGCTCTGTCCAGGCCACGCCTCCCTTCCCAGGCCACGCCTCCCTTCCCCCACCTCTGGGAAGGTCCGGATCCCTCCACCACGTGACCCCCCAGGCACCCCCTTGGGGCCCCCAGCCCTCGTACGGGCCGACACAGTAGTGACCGTTCTATGTCACTACATATGCACTGTCCTTCAAATTGATTAGTCCACCCCCGAGACAGCTTTTCTTAGAGCCTAGTCTCACATGGTGTTGGACCAGATGACACCAAAAGTGCGCCTTTTGGTGTAATTTGGTCCAACAGCCTTTTGGTGTCATCTGGTCCAACACCATGTGAGACTAGGCTCTAAGAAAAGCTGTCTCGGGTATGGACCAATCAATTTCAAGGACAGTGCATACATTATCAGAGTTGTGTTTTTTGTTTGCATTCCGACCGCAGGTATTGTGGTCAATGAAAACATGACTCCTTGTAAAAAAAAGGTGTCAGTTTTGTTGCCAGATAAAATGGTGAAAAAACAATTATCATATTTTGCTGCATGCAAAGGAGGTTCCAATGGTGTCAAATTCTAGTTGTATCTACAGATTGGTCCAGATGTCTAGTGACTCATAACATTTTTTTCCTTTGCATATTCATTTCTGTTTTTCATCAACGTTACTTAATATACTCTTTGGTTCTTTCGGTAAAGCCACGTAGGTATAAAATAAAATCCAATGTTATTTTATTTTGGTATGGATTCCTGCAGTCACGAAAGCTTCAAATCAAGTTACTTAATATGTTTTAGTTTTAGAGAATGAAACGGGAGTCACAAGAAATCTGACCACCCTGTACATCAGCCATACAAAAGAAGAAGCTAGGAGTTGGGGTAGTGATAGGTAGTGATAGGGGCTGGGGTAGTGATAGGGGTCGGGGTAGTGATTGGGCAGTGATCGGGTTAGTGATAGGGGTTGGGGTAGTGATAGGGGTTGGGGTAGTGATTGGGGTAGTGATAGTTGCTGGGGTAGGCCTGGTCGTAGCTGGGAGGCTGAGTAGCAAGATTGGGCTCGGGAGAAGTGTTGGGGTCTAAATGCGGAATGAAAGCTGCTTCGACGTGAGCAGTATTGCACATTCCCTCTTCTACCCCCCCCCCCCCCCTTTAAACCACCCTTATCTTTTTATTATTACACACATTTATTGAACTTGCCGTGTTGTCTTTCTTTGCTTTCAAATCTTTAACGCTAAATATCAACGGATCTACGAAGCCCACACGGACTCGTTTCGCGTGACAATTACATTTTTAATGGGAAAAAAAACCCTATCCAGGCCCGGCCGAATTTGGGATGTTTAAAAAAAAATTGCTTAATTTGAATAATGAATACTCGTACATTTTACCCCCCGCCCCTTTTTTTTAATCACAAATGGTCGCGCCCAGCTACGAGAGCAAACGTCTCGCCCAATCAGAGCGGCTGTTGCTCGGCAGCCGCTGGCCAATGAAAGGCGCGCAAACATCCCCGCTCGTAATGGCGCTTCAATCTTAGCACGAGACCAAACAATCATAATGATAATTACTACTCATGCTTTTGTTAAAAGAATTACACAGTTTTCATCTTAAAAAGTAATATCATTTGCTTTGTCACGCACGTTCTAACGCGCTGAGCGCAACATCGTTATGGTTCAATTTGAGCGAGCAGGTGGGAGCCGTGGTCATGATTTCTACAATTACATGCCGTAATGCTATCCCTCTTCTGATTGCCACAACGTTGTCATTATGATTGTTGATATAAGTGCTTTAATTTAAAGTGTCAAATCTGTGCACTTTTAATACTGTGTCGCGCTATACCCTCTTGTGCATATGCGCGCATTGTGATAGCATTTCAAGATAAATGCGTCTTACAGTCTTTCATGCAGTACAGTACTTAATGATCGCAAATACGACAATTAAATGCGTAATAAATATCGTGTTGTTCTTAATGTAATGTAATTGCAATACTCTGCAATTGCTGTGATTGTTATTCTAATTGGAATAACCGTTCGTGCTGTGTGTCATCAAACTTTCTGTTGTATAGCAATGGGCATACTTTTAATTGTTTGTGGGATCAAGGGTTCACATAGGCAAGCCATCATTTCCATCTCTACAAAGTCATACAATAGGTACCACTTTGTGCGAAGTCGTTAAAGATGGTCCCTGCCATGGGAATGTGGAATTTCTACTGGTGGAGATGACCACCACACAATGTCCGTAGAAGCATAGAGACCTTTTGTCAATCCACTGATGTCTGAGGGCCTCCAGCACGCCCTGCTGATTGTGGAGGTCGTTTAACCATACTTCAGTACAACTGAATATAACCACAACCTGGACCTGCAGCCAGATGACAACCAGTTTGTGCATGGTGGGCACCCATCCAGGCACTTTCCAAGCTCATCTGCTTGGCTTTCGAGGTCCGACCAGATTGGTGCGTTCCAGGTCTGGGTGATTTGTTCAAAGGCATTGAGGGTTATAGTGATGCTGTTCTTAACAGTTAGCATCTTGCGGTGGCATGATGTTAACTACTTCGTATTGTATACAGGAGGTGGGTTCGATGCTGACCCTCACGCCTCTATATTTGGAGTTTGCAAGTTCTTCCCGTGGTCGCGTGGATTTTTCTCTGGGCCCTCCGGTTTTTCCCTCCACATTAACAAACATGTGCTTCATCTATTTGGCTGCTATACATTTCCACGTGATAAGCTACTTCATTGGCCTCTCATTTGTGACTAAGTCGCTTCTGAAAAATAACCATCTAGCTCCATTGGGCCTTACCTGGTAAAGTATAATAGGAGTAAAAATTATTTTCACGGCAACATTTTTATTATTATTAATTTCTGAGGTCAACATTTATTTTCTACTTTGGAGTGCGACCAAAAGTGTGGGCATTGAAAATGTTGCTTTTGAACCTCATTTTTATCACTCATTTAATTTCCTAGATTGAAGGTTCCCCGTCTCTAGCCTCCCCTCGCCAAATGGTATGGTCCACGGAGTCCCCTGCATGAACACGCCACTAAGTGTTTTAAAGTTGAAGATTTGTTCATTGACTTATTTTTTTCAGCTAAAGATTGATTGTTTTGGTTATACACTCAGACACAAACCGGGAGACAGACCCTAAGACAAACAGTGGACGCAGATTTTGTTCATCGAAACGTATCACATAGAGAGACAAACAGCCACATAGACAGGTAATATGTGAGGGTAATTTTAGTTTTAATGCTTTGAGCTCGAGCAGTGTTCAATTCAAGTAATACCACAATGGAAAGGTGGCTGACTTCAAATTCACTCAGTAGAGAGTACGCGCCTCTGGAAAACTGGTAAGTAGTACATTTCCTCCGATTAACACGCTTGGCTATGTATGGTGCGAGCGAAGTTCAACATATATACCGTACCTGCAGTGGTGAGAGGAAAGTGAACCAATATGTACCTCACTTTGTGATTTGCTATGAACTCCTTTTCAAACCATATGCACAAAACCACACCTCTCTAACGACATTCACACAAAGCATCCATCTTTCAAAGGCAAACCTTTTGGAAAAAAAAATCTCTGCCAGTTCCAAAAAGTAAAGCGATAACAACCAAACATGGTGCTAATACAAGGGCTTTGTTATATTTTAATAACCACGATTAATTATGTACATGTAGAAAAATGCAATGCATTTGTCAAGAACACTTACCATGAAACGAAAAATACATGTAATAGGCAACAGTTCAGGTAATGGTCCTGCTTCGTAAAACATGTGAATAAAATCGATTTTAACTTAAAGGACCATAGACATTTTTCCTTACCTTGACATTCTGGTTCACTGTCTGACCATTCCGCATTGGAAATGCATGTCAGCGTATTTTGGCCCATCAGAACAAATCTGCATATGAAAGGGTGAAGGGTTAACACGTTTCTTAAATACCCCGCCACCTCCGTACACCCAACGGTATGAATGAGTTCACCACAGTCGAACGGCAAAACGCTTGTGGGTGGGATAAGGTGTACAGGCTATGTCTTTGGAAAAAAATCTTTGCAGTGTGAAAAAGTTGCCCAAAAATACTCGAGATGGGCTCGCTAGAGCGCCCATCTAGCGGAGGCCCTTCTGTCACCAGTGGAGTGAGCGAGCATTTGCAGGGCTGCACCTTTGCGTTTGTGAATTTACCAACAGTGCATTGCCTAATGTATGGAATGTTCGACGTGGCTGTCATGGTGTGGAGAGAGAAAGAGACAAGTGGTGGGTTTACAGGTGTGACTTTGCACATGAACTCACCCAGGTTTGCATAAGTAGGTAACTTTGCTGCCAATCGCGACACTCCCACGGCTGCCATCAAAATGGGCATTCTCAATCTGAGGAGCAATGCAGCCCATGGGGTCTAGATTGCGCAGAGTACACAAAGAACGAGACCTGTTATTAAGAAACTATGTAACATCTCCAAAATCTGACGCTGCCAGGCTTCTTGTGTATGGTACGTAATTATCACAGTGGTCAAAATACACGCTTGCAATAGCATACATTTGAATATGGTTATTGTCAAAATAACAGATACAATAAAATGCAGGTTGCCTCATATAGATAGCACTCTTATTGCAAACATCTCATGCATGCTTAAAATAAAAAAGTGACAAAAACCATTGGCCGATCCAGCTGATCAGCTAATTCAAGTAAATACGTTTTGAAATTCGAACCTAAAGTTTTCACTGTACCCAGCTGTAACCCTGATGCGACTTGGGACGGCGTTCCAAATTCAAGGAAGCGCAACTAAAAATATATTTGCCTCTGATTTTAAACGACCTCCAGCAACCACCAAACCTTCAGTGTTCGCTAATCTAAAATCGCGACTGGAATCGTAAGGTACTAGCAGTTCCTATTAATGTAAAGAGATACAATAAATATTGTATTTAGTTTCAGTTTTGTGCAAAGCGCCCTTCTACAGGGAGGAGAATGTCGACGGATTACTCACCAGCACCGAGGCGAGGGATGAAAATGAGCACGCACAGGTACTTCATGAGGCGTGCAGGAAGCATCCCGCTCCCAAAGATCGTGCACCTTGTGCCAGTCCCCATCTCCTACTGCAACACAAAGACAAAGATCGCCTGTGTAGCCTTAACAGACCTTTGGGGAAAGCGCTGTTATCGAGAACCTATGAAGGCCGGCACGGCACACGAAAGGGTGGATGGTCTCCCTAGTGGCGATGCTTACACACCGCACCAGGTACTCATTTGAGGCTGAGTTAACCAAGTGGAGGCCTAGAACCGGTTCAGAAAAACGTCACTGGTGTTGTCCGTGAGCGGGAATCGACTCGAGTCGCCCAGTTCGTTGCACAGTGCTAACCACTGTGCCGCAGCTCTATGCAAAACGACAGACAATGAATACATATAACATGTCAAAATAGGGCGTGGTAATAGCATACACACACTGGAAGAATACATGTATGCGTATTTGTATGTAAAAAAAATAATGGCTATAATATAGCATCTTAATATTTTAAAATTAAAGGGTGTACCTGTGTGATGAGTGTTCCACGACGGACGCCGTTTAAAAGTTCCATTTGCAAATGCGCTGCAGCTTCTGACGATGTTTAACCGCATTCCATCTAACCATTAACAAAGGTGAGATGAGGTCACACTGCTGCTGATAACGACCATAATATCGATAGCGCAGCTCTTTCCACTAGGACAGCACTCGCTCACCCCCAACTCGTGGGCCAGTGTGTTTTATGGATCTATGCCCTCAAACATTGGGACACAAGTCAAAACCAAATAAACAGTCCCCTGGGAGGACTCAGTAGATGAGGCTTATGAGCGAAAACATCTGCGCTATGCTGATCTAGCTGCCGAAGCACGGCATCATGGCTGGAACACAAGTCCGACCAGTGGAGGTGGGCTGCAGAGGTTTTGTGGCAACATCTACAACCAGACTGCTTAGAGACCTGGGAATTAAGGGCCAGAGCCAACGTTCGGCAATCAGAGCTGTATCGGAGGCGGCAGAAGGCAGCAGTCAGTGGCTCTGGATGAAGAGGAAGGACCCCAGCTGGGCAAAGAAGTGAGAGGGCCAGGAGGTATGCGGTCAACAATGCTTGATTCAGGGAGGAGGACGCCCCTGCCATGCATAGTCCCATGGGATGTTGGCTATCAACAACAAGGCAACTCCTATGACTAATTGGGAATGGGACGCAAGCGTAGGATTGATCACCCTGTCGCTGGCCACCTTTGGGGAGGGTGTATAGTATGAAAGGCCGAAACACCCTAGGAACCAAAGGTACACTACTGACGATGCGCTCCCCAAATTTCACCAGGCTCACTGTTCATGAACTCTTGGAAGTGCTTGCACAAAGGATAGTAACATCTCATCCTGTGTTCTTGGAATCTGAATATGGATCTATGCCCTTCTCAAACATTGGGACACAAGTCGAAACCAAATAAACAATTTATTTGAGGAGTTACAACTACGCTTGTTCTACAAATTGGAAAATAAACGCCTCTTAACTATATCCCCGCTCCACAGAATTACAATGTGGGAAGTAACTGATGCAGAGTGTGGAGGGAGTTCACACGCAGTGGAGGATTTCACACCCAACGGTGCTCTTGGCAATGTCTCTTCATGGCGAATTCGCTCTTCTGGATGAGGCCCTCCCCACGCGATCGCCATTCCTCACCGTCCTGCGGTGCCACATCAACTTTATCTAATTGCCTTCTCCAGTAGTTAATTTCAGCTGGAACACTGCTCCGGAAATTATTTTGCGCACGCCACATCCATCTCACAGATAGGAGCCTAACTTGACTTGCGAGCCATGTGACAAGGCTTGGGTGGTTGCCTCACAGTGCGCTGGAGAATCCCCTACTTTAGAGCATTACATTCTACTGAGAAACTGGTCACACCAGACACAGATCTTGAGGCCAAAGATACGAAAAAACGATCCTTACCTCGGAGAAAGGAGTAGAAGTGGATGACCTGAGATTGCTGAACCAGGCACGGGGACTCGTGGCCAAGCAAACCTCAACTACCCTTAAATAATATAGAGCTAACACGGCAAGTGAGATTAAGGAGACTTAAAGTGAGTGTTGCAAACTAAATATTGAAGGAAAAAGAGAAAACATTTGTGCCGATTGGAGAAGAAAAGGCATTGCACCGAACTGCCGCTACAAGGTCACGTGCCTTGGATGACACGAGCTAAAGAAAAAGAGACTGTAAACCAACATGCCAGTGAATAATTATCACGGTAAAGACACGTCTATGGTCTTGAAGGATGATCGTAATTCCACACATCAAGACCCGACCACACCTAACAAGTCACCAGCTGCATCAACCATTTGGCTGCTGCTGTGTCGTCATCCAGCATCAAGCTGCTGTCTGCGCCCTTTGAGAGAAAGTGCGCGTGACGATAGCGTGAAATACTGCCTGTTACAGACTGAATTGCCTTGTGACTCTTTAAATATTAAGTTTTGTACCGAATTAAAAAATTTAAGTTGCAGACCCCTGCCCTAGGCAAATCAAATATTAAATTAAATGATATATCTGCCAGAACAGCAGATGGCAAATAAAGTAGAGGGAGACCAAGAGTAAGATGGAAGAATGGAATAATTAGGTGTGAGTAAGGTGAAGCACATGGAGAAATTAAAAGGGGCAGCTAACCCCATCATATAATGGGATTGGTAGATGTGTAATGCGGGCGAAAGCGACCTTCCGGATGTGACGTCACGAGGAGGCGGAGCCAGGTGACGTGGGTGAAAGGTAGGGGGTCCTTAAGCGGGTAAACCGGAAGGAGAAGGCAGTCGGGGTGTGAATGGAAAGGTGTGGGGCCACGCGGGCGTACGAGCCGAGGGGGCACCGTCAGAAGCGGGAGCCAACCCTGGGAACAGTAGGGAGCTACTGGGAGGTGTAAAGCTGCAGACAGAGATAGGCAGTAAGGCTGTGTGTGAGGGGCAGCGAGGTGGCTGCCAAGAGTCGCAGGAGCAACGAGAAGGCGAGACAGCACGAGGCTGTCAGAGCTGCAGCAGGAACAGCCAAGGGAGCTGTGTGAGAGTACAGCAGCGGAGCTGCTGTGGGGCTGCAAGAGCGACAAGAACAGCAGCGGGGCTGCTGATGTGGACTGGAGTGACATCGGAACCAGCACAGAGAGAATAAGAGAGACAGCCGTGTGGGAACGCAGTACGGACCGAATAAAGGACACTGAGCCAGAGATCGTGGTCAAGTCTTTTATTACACTGGGGTCAGAAGTGAAACGGCATGTCTAAGCAAGTAAGGAAGAAAATTCCCCCGGCGCCAGCATCGGCTTCTTCGTCCGACGACGACGAATTCCCTCCGACCACGGATTCTGCTGGGGTGGTGGAGGAGAGCCTTGCTGAGGCGAGCACGGGGACGGGCGTGGAAGATGTCGGCGCGATGGCGGGTCCGTCAACAACATCGGACGCTGACCAAAGATGGCAACAGGTGGCAGAACAACTGGAGACACTCAAGGACGTCCTGGCGCATCTATGTCACCTCGTTACGCCAAGGACGACGATGGAACGAGAAGGTGCTCCACGGGCCGCCACGTTGCCTGCCCTGCCGCCGCCATTGGCCACGCGGCAAGAAGACGCCATCTTGCGCGCTCCGCGGCGCCAAACCGCCATCTTGGCCACGCCGCGGGCCGACGCCATTTTGAATTTGCCTCCAGAACAACCATCATTGGAAGACGGCGTAAAGAGGAGTCGGAGTCGCCACCTTACTACAGTTAAGGAATTCTCTATCGGGGGCGATTGGAGCGCTTTCGCCTGCCGATTTTTGGCGGCGGTTCGTTCAGCAAGATGGACCGATGCGGAGGACTTGGAAGTGTTGCCGACTCTACTGGACGACGAATCTGTTCGATTTTTCCGTTCCATAACGGCCGATAAGAAGAAGACTTTATGTGGAGTTTTTGAGGAAATGGCCGACGCCTATGAGCCACCTGACGACGCGCATCGGCGATTCGCTCAACGACAACGAGCACCCGAAGAATCGCCCGTGGCGTTCAGGGGTGCGGTGTTGGAGCTGGCCATGGCAGCATATCCTGACACGCCACAGGATCTGCTCGAGCCTCTCATATTGGGAAAAATGCTGGAGCTGTCTCGGGATCTGGGGATCCCCATGCCTGTGTGTGGGCATGAGAAGCTCACGTCCCGGGCGGCAGCAAAGTGTCTGGATGCGCAGTTTAATCTCCGTCACTGGAAGCAAGTGGCGGCATGGACGGGTGGGCCCGTCAAGGAAGGAGGCGCGATGGGGTGGGACCCCACAAGGGCGATCTATGTGCCGGATGAGCGGGGTCCACAGGAGCTGACGGCTGCCTCCTCTCCATGGTCGGGACGCGGAAGGCCGGGGCCGCGCGCTACGCCATCGGGACGGGGCCGCCGGGATGCAAGACCTGCGCTTCGGCGCAACGAGGCCGATTGCTTCCGCTGCGGCCGTAGGGGCCATTACGCCAAAGATTGCTGGGCCCGCTTCCCGGGTCCGCCGCAGCAGGAGCCCACAACACCGGACAAGCCGACCAAGGAACCTCCGAAACAGGCATGTCGGCACGCACCAGACACTCGGCAAGGCTTTACACCTCACCCACCACCTGTGTTGCGCGATCCTATTGTTGTTGTTAAAGAAAGGCCATCGACGGGGCCTTGTCATTCAGTTACGCAGTGGCGCAAATTGGCACGGAGAGTTGTCGCGGCCGCTACGGGTTCGTCCACTGTTCCGGGGTCCATACAAGGTGTGGACGTGCGCATTTTGGTCGACTCGGGAGCGTCTGCGACTATTATATCGGATGTCATTTTCCATCTGTTGGGCATTCCGCCGGGGGCTGTGCGTCCGGTTTATGGGTCTTGCGTCGCTGCGAACGGGGGTAGTATGGGTATCGTGGGCCAGGTGGATGCTAAGATATCTATAGGGGATGTGTCGGCTTCGGGCGTTGTGTTAATATCGAGATCTTTGGCGGTTCCTTGCTTACTAGGCACGGATTTTTTGGCTAAGATGCCCATTTTGATTAAAATCAATGAGAATTGTATTGAATTGCCGGGGGGCCGTCGAATCTCGTTTCTGCCGTCGCCCTGGGGGCGACCTGCTTCGGCCGTACAGGTGCAGGCGCTGTCCGTCGCATCTGTGGACATCCCACCTGGTTCACAGATGCTTATACCCTTGCGGTATCGGAAGCCCCTGCCCAATCGGCTAGGAGCATTAGGGGTCTTGTTGTCACCATCCGCCACGATAACAACGGGATTGGCGTTAGTTGGGGCACAGACCATCGTCCGGCCGGATCAATTACCGGTTTTACAGGTGCTTAATGCGGGGGTGGAAAACATCCGTGTTCCGGCCGGTACGGTTGTGGCACATGCCACTACGGCGTTTGCGACGCACGATTGTCCGCATCGCCGGGGAGTGGTCGCTGGTGTTTCCGAGCCAAGGGGTTCGGATAATCGTTGGATCGCTACCTTATGTGACGAAAATTCTTCCCTGTCCGTGGGGCAACGTGATGCGCTGCGTAAATTGTTGCTGACGTATTCGGATGTGTTCAGCTCCGACGATTTGGATTTGGGACGCACATCGTTGCTTTCCCATCACATTGAGACGGGCGACGCTGCCCCTATTCGGTTAAATTCGCATCGGATGAGTCCAGCGGAGCGAGAACACGTTCGGGGGGCGGTGGAAGACATGTTGGCTGCGGACATTATATCGCCATCTAACAGCCCATGGGGCGCTCCTGTGGTCTTGGTTAAGAAAAAGGATGGCAACTTGCGATTTTGTGTCGATTTCCGGAAATTGAATAAGATATCGGTGGCAGATGCGTACCCCCTGCCGCGTATGGACGACTCCCTTGACGCATTGTCGGGGGCTAAGTTCTTTTCCACACTGGACCTCTCTTCGGGATTTTGGCAGCTTCCCCTTGACGAGTCCTCACGGGAGAAAACCGCATTCCGTACGCCGCAGGGGTAATTTCAATTCAACTGCCTCCCGATGGGATTGAATGCGGCCCCTGCTACATTTCAAAGATTGATGGAGCTCGTTTTGACGGGGTTGCAGTGGGAGACGTGTCTTATATATTTGGACGATATTATTGTGTTCAGCCGCACATTTGAGGAACATTTAACGCGGCTGGAGACAGTGTTCACGAGGATGCGCTCTGCCAATTTGAAATTCAAACCAAAGAAATGCCACCTACTGCAACGGTCCGTCCGTTATTTGGGGCACATTGTGAGTGCAGAGGGGGTGTCCACGGATCCGGAAAAGACGGCGTGTGTCCGGGATTGGCCGACTCCGGCCTCTGTGGGGGATGTTCGGCGGTTTTTGGGATTTGCCTCGTATTACCGAAGATTTGTGCCGGGGTTTGCGACGATTGCGAGGCCCTTGCATCTCCTTACGGGTAAAGGACGGAAATTTGTTTGGGGAGAGCCGGAAGAGGCGGCCTTTCGGAGTCTGCGTGATCTATTGGCTACGGCCCCGACATTGGATTATCCCGATTTTGATCGCCCTTTCATTCTTGATACGGACGCGAGTGACACAGGTATTGGGGCGGTATTATCACAGTCTAAAGGGGGCGTAGAGCGCGTCGTGGCGTATGGTAGCCGAGTCTTGTCGCCTGCGGAAACACGCTACTGTGTCACTCGTAGAGAACTTTTGGCGGTTGTTTTTTTCCTACGGCAATTTCGACCGTACCTTTACGGTCGTTCTTTTATTGTGCGTACGGATCATGCGGCCTTGCAATATGCACTTAAAATGGACCAGCCATCGGGACAGTGGGCACGTTGGTTGGACACGCTGCAGGAATTTTCCTTCCAAATTCAACATCGGAAGGGAGTGCGCCATGCGAACGCTGACGCACTTTCCAGATTACCAGGGCGCGCCCCTTGTAAATGTGCGTCGGGGACGCATAGGTGTTCGCCGATTCTGAACCCCCCTCAGCCGCTTACGTTGGCCGTCGGGAAGTCGGATACTCCGATGGAACCGGGACCGACTGATGGGGTTTTGAATCTGCCGCGGTCTGTCTGGATTCGGGGACAGATGATGGACGAGTCGTTGTTGTCCATGCGGAAGCGGTCTATGAGGGACAATGGGAGTCCGAGTTCGGCTGTGGGGCCGCGAACCGCTCTCCGAGATGGTCTGCTTATGTGGCAAGAAAGGTTCCAGGAAAGCTGGCGTGTGGTGGTACCAACGTCCTTGCGATTTGAGTTGATTAGAACTCTCCATTGTGACACACTATTGCATTTAGGGGTGCAGAAGACCTTGTTGACGTTACAACGTCATTATTTTTGGCACGGCATGGCGACAGATGTCGTAGGGCACGTGCGCGCGTGCCCTGAATGCGCCCGGCGTAAGCCGCCTAAACATCCTTACGTGCCGCCTCTCCAGTCGATTCAGGTGTCTCGAGTCAATGAATTGGTGGCACTGGACATATTGGGACCCTTCCCACCATCGGCGAGGGGAAATAAATATTTGCTGGTAGGGGTTGAGTATCTCTCCCGTTGGCCGATGGCCTGGCCGTTGCCCGATCAGTCGGCCGCGGCCATCACCGACGCCTTTTTGTTTGGGTACATTATGGACAAGGGGGCGCCGGAGAGACTCCTCACGGACCAGGGCCGAAATTTCTCTTCTAAATTATTGGCTGAAGTGTGCGCAGGCCTTGGGACTAAGAAGATACGGACATCTCCATACCATCCGCAGACGGATGGTATGGTTGAGCGGCTGAACAGGACATTGTCTGCCATGCTTTGCCATACTGTGGGTGAACAGCAATCGGATTGGGATCTGCACATCCCCGGAGTGCTTTCGGCGTACAGGATGACGCCCCATGCGGCTACAGGGTATTCGCCGTTTTACCTTATGTATGGTCGGGAAAACGTGCCTCCGGTGGATGTGCAATTGGGTACTGGGGTGAAGGGACCTCGTAAACCACTCCCTGAATACATTCAGGACACGGTTCGCCGGGTTACGGAGGCGCGGGAAAACGCCCGCGTGGCTACGGCCAAAGCCCAGGCCCGGAATGAGCGGTATGCTCGGCGGTCTGAGGGGGAGTGCCCCTGGAAGGTGGGAGACCTGGCCTGGCTCCATTGCCCGCAGGTGCGGCCGGGGACCTCTCCTAAATTGCACAAACCTTGGCATGGTCCTGTGCGCCTCATTGAGGTTCCCAATCCACAGTCGGCGCGCGTTCAGTTTGGTTCTCGCCGTTGGTTTGTTCATACGTCGCGGTTGAAACCATATGTTGCTCCCCTACGTGATGCGTCATCTCCCAATGTTGCCTTGCCGGGGTCTGTTGCTGCTGACTCTGACTCTTCCCCGCCTGCGTCCATTGATCTTGCTAGAGCGCCTGTCGTACCTGTTCCAGACAGGCCGACCGTGACACCGCGGGGGAGGAGTGGGCCTGTTCGGAGGGCGCCTGCCAGGGCTGCGGTACCTTCAAGCCCGGCGACCCTTCCGACCCCGCTGCAGGCGCATTCGCGGAATACGACCAAGACTGATTCGTCAGGGACACGAGACGTCGGTGGACTTCCAATCGCAGCAGGGGAATTACCCCCTGTCATTCCTCGTGTTCCATCGCGTCCCCGTTCTACAAGTGGGCCGCCGACCGTCCGGGACGGGCCGGCGACCCGCACTCGTTCCAAATCGCTTACGTTTCGTTGATTGTATGTTGTTATTGTTCTTGTTCTTGCCGTCGTATTTATCGCATGCTTTCGTACGTTCGTCGATGTTACTTGTGTGTTGTTCTTGTTGTTATATTGCATGCTTAGTGTCCTTTAAGGGGGAAGGTCGGTTCACCGCATTACGCTTTGGTGTTGTTCAGCCGAGGTCGGCTGGGTTTTTTCTATGGGGGAGGGTGGTGTAATGCGGGCGAAAGCGACCTTCCGGATGTGACGTCACGAGGAGGCGGAGCCAGGTGACGTGGGTGAAAGGTAGGGGGTCCTTAAGCGGGTAAACCGGAAGGAGAAGGCAGTCGGGGTGTGAATGGAAAGGTGTGGGGCCACGCGGGCGTACGAGCCGAGGGGGCACCGTCAGAAGCGGGAGCCAACCCTGGGAACAGTAGGGAGCTACTGGGAGGTGTAAAGCTGCAGACAGAGATAGGCAGTAAGGCTGTGTGTGAGGGGCAGCGAGGTGGCTGCCAAGAGTCGCAGGAGCAACGAGAAGGCGAGACAGCACGAGGCTGTCAGAGCTGCAGCAGGAACAGCCAAGGGAGCTGTGTGAGAGTACAGCAGCGGAGCTGCTGTGGGGCTGCAAGAGCGACAAGAACAGCAGCGGGGCTGCTGATGTGGACTGGAGTGACATCGGAACCAGCACAGAGAGAATAAGAGAGACAGCCGTGTGGGAACGCAGTACGGACCGAATAAAGGACACTGAGCCAGAGATCGTGGTCAAGTCTTTTATTACAGATGTATTATTGGTATTATTGTGAGAAGTAAACGTTAAATGTCTACCGAAGCAATACCATTCGCTGGTAATGTCAGTTTAAATGTTTTTCCCCAAGAGGAAATTGATAGCGAATGCTTTAGATGTCTTTTGTCCCATCAACAGGAGATTTCAAAATTTGTACATCTGCCATCATTAGTTGACTCCAATCATGTTGCGTCGGTGAAAGGCGACGTCTTGAATGAACACGAGCACAGGAGGAGCCTAGAGGTTAAATATTTTTTTACCGGAGCCTGAATATAACATTTATAATTGGAGACCCTGTTCTGTGGCAATGATCAATGTGCCAATATAAAAACAACTCGTGCATTGGGTAATCACGTAATCCGTACAGTACAAGGTTACCACCACGGCAGTATTTTCACAGACTCGTGTAGTCTGCCAGAAAGGGGTGATGTTGCTTTAGCCAGTTAAGTAAATTGCAGGTAGGTTAAAATTTGGACTTTAACATTGCCGCGTATGGCCTACTCTTTTTTAAATGATGTCAGGAAATATTTAACGTCCACTGGGAAGCAGACGACATCTTTTTGGTTGATATACCGGCAGGGTTAATCGGGGAGGCCGCTAGGCTCGAACCATGAATCTGCAACAAGCGGTGCACACGCTGCCACTCGGCCATTTCACGTTTAAAAGAAAAGTTCAAGAAGTGAGATACATGCATCGATCATATATGAAATAAATACAAATGTGCAGCCCTTTATCAATGCACTGCTAGACGAAGGCCTCCCCATGCAGTGTCAGCCATATATGTAATTTGTTTTAAATAAAGCATTCAGGCATTGCGTCGTGTGAATGCCGTGCTCTTAACTGCCTCATTGCCATCTTGTTTCTTCTCGCTGATTCAATGAATCGAGCGGCAAGTTTGAGGCGGTGGTTTGGATTGTTGGTTTTGTACTTCTGGATGAGCACTTCGCTCATTGGAGCCCGGCACAAGATAATTCGGTCTCCCAAATCCTCGTGCGATCATCTTGGCAGCCACTGTGGTGGGCCTGTGAAGCAGCTTTTGTGCGATGCCCATGATAATTGGACACCTGCTCAGTCGTTCCTGTTGTAGCCACATATACGGTGACCTTTGAAGTCTCCGATGTGAAGAGCAGAGCAGGGCAAGGCCATATGAAGCCTATGCCCTAACGCAGTGATTCTCAATCGGAGGAACGCAGACCCCTGGGAGAAAATTATATCATACATGAGAGTCATTGGTGAATAATCATGTTTGAATCTGCCAAAATAAATTAACTAGAATAAAATTTAAATCCATATGGTAACCTAGAATCATATAGAAAAAAACCTTTCTAAATTCATTGCTCTTATTGTGGCTTCCAAGAGTAACATAGCGAGCGGGAACAAATGATGGCATGCATGAAGAGCATCCTTTGCATTTTTAATTCGCTTGTAAGTTACGAGCTTGTTATGATACCACACAAAATGGACAATTGTTTAAAATATTGATGTTAATTATTCGTACATTTATTTCCTAGAACCATGTTGGGTCAGGAAAGGGGGGACTCGGCTGAAACAAACAACGGGCACGGTAGACAGCCGCTGCACTAACCCAGTCGATCTCAACATTATCGGGATGGCGGCTTCTAATCACCATTCCTGACGCCTCTTCACTCAACCTCCCCAAGTACCTAAATCTCTATTTGCGCGCACGAGTTGCTCGTAAACATGTCGATCATATTGCGGTCGGCATTGCCTCGGGTGAATCCGATCTCACGCTCTCCTAGCTGGAAATAAAATACCATAGCATTCTCGGACAGTCGCTTACATTTTTTTTAAAGGAGGAACCCCTTTGGTCAGTTATTGACGGGAGGCAGTTTTGGTCACGATTCGGTCATCCCGTGCGATTACTAAAAACGGTGGGAGCTGTGAATGATGTCACCTGCAGGAGCGGCACGGGTTATCTGCAGAGATGCATCGTAGCCAAGGGGGAGTGTGAGTGGCTGCATGGTTTTAGGAGTCTGGGTTCAAATCCCCCCTCTCACCTATGAACACAGCTGCCTGTTTGTTAAGTTCGGTGAAGAATGTAGGACAAGAATCATGGGCAAATGTTTCATACACTTTTTTTTTATGCAACAAATTGAAAACGACAATGACTTAATAGCCAGAATATTTCCACCCATCACCAAAACCTCCTGCTATAATGGATGGCACAGCTGCCTTTGAAGTGGTTTGCCTGGATTCGAATCCCATACTTAACCTTTTACCAAGTGACTTACACATTACATACCGACAGACGTAATTATGTTCCTTTCGCGTGATGCCGTCAACACAAGTGATAGTCACATTTATATTTTGTTAAAACATTATCACACGTGCCCGAGAAGTGCAGTCACGACACCATGTGGAGCGCTGTGACGTCACAAGCGCTCAGTGACGTAATGGGGAGGAACGCGGACTGCGAGTCATGGGGTACCGAGTTCAAATACAACTTTTTATTTGATAATTAATCATGAAAACAACATTTTACAGACGTATATGTATCTTTATTTTTACATTTTACGTAAAAAATACATCTGAAGCAGTGTTAAAAACGACGATATAATAACCGGAACATTGACTGAATCAAGTCAGCTCCCGTAGTGTAGTGGAATACGCAGTTGCCTTTGAAAAGTCGAGACCTGGGTTAGAATCCCCGAGGGGTGAGTGTGTTGCTTATTTACAAACTCTGCGATTATGTGGCTGAGAGTCGTTTGTGTGAGGACACGGTGGCTTAAAGGGTTGAGAGGCATCCCCGGAGGTTTGGAGGTGCAACGTTAAAATCCCGGCAGAGGCAAAAGCTGCCAAATATACCGGAGAAAGGAACAAGAGAGACGGTGGATGTGCGGAAAGGGCAAAGTGAACAAGATGTGGGTGATGTTGCTGAAGAGAACCCAGAATGTGATGGTGGTGGAGACCGGTGTCAAATGCAAAGGAGATGGAAACCAAGGTGCGATGTTGGGGTAGACCTGCTGTGAGTGTAAGGAAGAGACAAACTGTGCTGGAAATTGAGAGGAGGGGGAACTTTTTTTTTCCTGCTAAAATAGACCGTTAGGGGGCGCTGTTGTGACCACTAGGGGGCGCTGTTGGCCACTAGAGGGCGCTGTTGTCCAATTAAAATGTCGTTATCTGTCCATTAAATTCAGATAAACCGGCTTTTCAACACATTTCAGCTGTAAGACATGGGTTTATGTAAAACTGCAGTGAATTCTGCCACTTAAACTATGAAAGTTGCGTGGCAACGGTAAGATGGTAATTTTGAACAACCACAGAAAAACTAAAACATTTTCACAACAAAATACAACCAGAGCCGTCAAAAAAACCCACCGTGAAATATTACCAAGCCAATAGAATCGAACCTTTGACCCATTAAAACGCTTGAAACCAGTGAAGTATGGTCGAATAACCCCTGTGACTTCATCCAGTATTGGATTGGCAATCGGATTGCGAATGTACAAACCGGAACAAGTACAAGGGTTACACCGACGTTAAACGGTTCCAAACTGACTATTATCCAGAAATGTGCAACATTAAAAACATTTAAAAGTAACTGACAATGTGATCTTTACAGTAAAATAGGACTAAAAAGCACGATTAATCAGCAACAAAAATGGCCTCAAAAAGGCAACACGTAACTTTACACGTGGAAACCCATCATGAAAATCACAGCGAGAAAGCTTCAGACACCACCAGTCTCTTTTCTCTCACATCGCTTCCCTCTCATCCCCGTCCTGTCCACTCCCCCTCTCACTCCACTCTCCGTGTTCTCTCCTCACTCCCCTCTTCTTTGCTCCACTCCACTCTCACCTCACTCCACTCCACTGCCCGCGTTTCTCCTCTCTCTCCTCTCCCACATTGCTCCACTCCACTGCCCGTTGCTCTCCGCTCCAGCATCCTCTGTTTAAGCCTCAGTCAATCTCCACTGAATGTGAGATCGCTTCTCCTCTGCCACCCCCTCTGTCTGAAACTCCCTCTCCCGTCCACCCTGTAACGGCCCTTCCCGTGCTCGACTCCATACTCCCAACCCTTCCTCTCCTCCTCTGTCCGTGCCTCTTCCCTCTCTCTCACTGATGGCTGCTCTGTGCTTCCAGTGTTCAGAGGCCTGCTTAAGGCGCGGCTCCGGCTGGAGCACGCGTACCACACACATGTCGGTAATGTGCACGCCTTCTTCAAACGCTGGGGAGCCGGAAAAGCCATCTGTACCAGTGTGGACGGCACCCTCGTGTTCACCTTCTGAAGCGCTCGCTCGTCACCGTGGCGTGCGCGATGAACACCACCACCAACCACGTGGCTTTTCTTTCGTGTTGTGCGCAGTGCATAGCGGTTTTATTTGTTTGCTGGTGACTTGTGTATTTCATATCGGAATCGCCTTCAGTGCTGTTGCTGCTGGCGGCAATAAAAGTTGTTTAAAAGTCAAAAGTCTCTGTCCGCCCTGTCTCCTCTTGCCCTCTCCTCGCGTGTTGCCACGGCACGAGCCACGCTTCCGTGATGATGACGCCACTCCGCGTCTTCTTCACAGAGACGCAGCCGCACTGAGAAGAAGCCCCACGAATCCACAACGCCCTGTGGCCGAGGGCTTCACTGCCGAGTGTCGCCCTCCAGCGGCGAGGGAGAAGCGAGCACCTTAGTTGAATGTGCGAGGCGAGGTCCGCACAGAGACGTGGAACTTCGTTCGCACCGTACGGAGCCAAGCGTGTTAATCGGAAGTACGACGGATCACTGTGTAACAAAAATATATATTATTTGTTCCTGGGTAGTAAGTGTTATTTTCCAATTGCTCATGCCTCAAAAGTACAGAAAATGTCTAAATAATTCACCAACATGTTTTTACTTAAAACTTTCCTGACTGCAGGAATTCATATTCTTGGTTCTATCGGTAAAGTCACGTAGATTGAATTTCGATTTTAAGCTTTCGTGACTGCAGGGATTCATCTTCTTGGTTCTTTCGGTAAAGTCACGTAGAAAGAAATTAATAAAATAATAAAACAATAAAATAATTCTCACGACGTTTCGGCCACAACGCAAGCAGCCGTCTTCAGGTGAAGAACAGGTCTGTCAAGGAGACAGAGTCTGAATGGAACGCCCCAGGCTTGAAGCGACTTTATGTGGGGATGGAGGGGCGAAGAGCGTCTTGACAAAATAATTTGCATATCAAGAGGAATTTAGCATCTTTATGGGAAATGCAGAAATGCCATTAGTGCTACTTGTGAAATGCGTAGGGGATCACGTAGATTGGTGTGACCCAACGCAGAAGATCCCTGGCTTATGATCTTCCGTGAAGCTCATGGTCCACCCCGAACCGCATCCACACAAACCATGGCAGATGTGGATACCTGATGCGCCAATGGAAACATTAAAAACTCTCCAGTAGCAGTGTGTGACTTGCGGTCATCCAGAACAGACCGTACTAGGCATAGCGACGCCAATGCCCCGATCGACAAATCTACGAAGGAGACATCACGGCGATAACCACCACTCCACTGTCTCGCGGTAGTCTGCTGGCGTGACTGGGGCATTGGAGCTGTCGCTCAGCATCTGCATCAGCCGTACGGACGGACAAAGACGATGGCTGTGTGTCACGGCGAATGCCGTTTAAAAAGTTCCCATTTCCAAATGAGCTGCAGATATTTGGATGTTTAACCACATTCTATCTATAAACATGAAGAGAGGTGAGACGAGGTGACGATGATACAGTAGAACCCTCTCTTAACACCCCTGTGATGGGCCTCTATAGAGGCCAATATGTAGTGTATAGTAGTGTATAGTGTAGTGTATAGTAGTGGTGTCTACGAGTGTAGAGTAGAACCCCTGTAAAAACCAACCCTGTTAACGACTAATCGTTTCACAACGGGCCTCCATAGAGCCCAATGTGTTCGCTTACCGACCATTATTCTCCGTGATTTGAAGCTTTCGTGACTGCAGGAATCTATACTCTTTGGTTCGTTCGGTAAAGTCACGTAGGTAGCCACGAAAGCTTTAAGTCAAGACTCAAGATTTAAATCTCATTGACATGCTAATTTTTTTACTCGACACCCCCCCCCCCCCATCCCGTGCCTATATATGCACTATTCTCCTGTTAACGACAGGCTGTTGTCGGTACAATAAATATGAATGCATTGATCAACCTTATTTATTTTCACATGTGTTTATAAAGTATGTTTTTGGGTGATGCTATGAGATCGAATTAAGCCTTTAACGTGCACTTGCTATACTCGCTTAACAACAAAATTACTTCGCGGCCGGTTTTGTGGAACCAATTACCGTTGTTAAGAGGGGTCTATTGTATTAAAAGCAAAACTTTTTCAGATAAAACAGCACTCGCTCACGCTCAACTCTTGGGTCATATTGAATATTTGAAAAAACACAGCCACGATTGCAATTACGGTAGCCAGTGCGAAATATATCAGGTCTAACTTCGCCGTGTCTCCAGAATGTAAATGTAGCGCATTGTTTAAGTACAGCACCAGTAAAACTGTTTGTCGCCAGTAACTTGCGTAATTGGAACTTGCATGTCCAGGTGCCAGGTTTGAGGCTGCATCATCACCATCACGATCCATGGCGAGATAGCCAGGAGGTGTCCACTGTCATTTGTCTCCACGTTCCTCTGCCTTGTGCCAATATGCTCAGGTAGTGTCACATCTTTCTGGCACCTTCTTCCTCGTCGTGTCTCCTGCCCAACCCATATAGTATTTTCCCAATAATCTGCACAGGCCACTGCTTCTGGTGTTGGCATTGCCAAATCTTGAGGAGTGCATTGTGGTGCTGCAGGGCATCTCGGAAGATGATCCATGGTTTGTTTTTGACCAAGCACATTGTTCGGTTGCGCAGAAGCCCTGTGGTTTCATGACAGAGTTGCATCTGCCGAAACCCAGTCTCAGTCTGTTTAGGCTCCGCCATGTGAGCCATTTGGAGTTGTTGCCAGATGCGAGCTCCTCACTGGGGGTGATTCCTCGACGTTTCCATTCAGCAGTTTTGTCGCTCGATTTTTTTAAATTCTTGTTTTGCCAGAGGGAATTTGTATTGCTTGTTGGTGTAACGTCCTTACCCGCCCCGACTGGACATCTGTGAAAAATTGCTTAATAGCTCATCGGATTCCTCCAGTATAAATACATAATCTAAAACTATTTAACGTCACCAACAGCAGAGGAACGTAGCCTTGGCGGCTGTCACCGATCCGAGTATTGGACTCGGGCTTATAAGATTGCACGAAACCTCGCTGACGGAGTGAACTGTGCAGTGTGTCCCCTCGACAATGTATGTAGTATGTAGTCGACACATATATTGCGACGTTGGTAGCACTTATAAAAAAAAACATGATCAACCAAACGTTTAATAGTCTCCTTGTCACCATTTCCAACTTTTCAAACTTTGAATTGTGATGTTGATCACTGCGCTGGCAACCTCGAATTTAAACACGACTGGTTTACAGGAAACGAGGCACATTGGATGTTGAACCGTTCGCTACTGATACAATCAGTTTGTTTTATGGATCTAAGCCCTTGTCAAACATTGAGACACGAACCCAAACCAAATAAAAAAAATTAGTGGGCAGAACTGTGCTTTTACGAAAAAAAATGAAAAATAAAGACCTCCAATTTGCACGGTTGGGACTATGTCTGGCGCGAAAGAAGTTCAACGTACAGTACATAACTAAATCCCTGGCTCCACAGATTTACAACTGATGCAGAGTGTGGAGCCGAGTCACAACGCAGTGCAGGATTTCACACCCCATGGTGCTCTGGGCAATGTCTCTTCGTGGCCACTTTACTCTTCGGGATGAGGCTCTTCAAACGCAATCGCTCATCATTCACCATACTGCGATGCCACGGCAATCCATCTCACATATGCACATCAACTTTATCTAATTTCCCTTCGGAACGTCTCAACGTGAATTATTTTGCGCGCATCAGATCCCATCTCACCTTACTTTGCCCTAGTGACAATGCATCAAACGTTGTATATATTTACACTATATATCTGTAATAAACGACTGGACCACGATGTCTGGCTCAGTGTCCTTTATTATTCGGTTCGTGCTGTACACCCACACGGCTGTCTTTACTCTGTAGCTTCTCCACGGTGCTGACTCCAATGTCAGCCCGATCCACAACAGCAGCTCCGCTGCTGTTTCTCTCACACAGCCCCCTTTGGCTGTACTCGCTGCTGCTCTTCTCCCTCCGCAGCTCTCACAGCTTCTTGCTCTCTCTCTCTCTCTCTGCAGCTCCTCCTGGCAGCCACACCGCTGCCTCTAACAAGCAGCCCCCTCTCTCTCTCTCTCCGCAGCTCCTCCTGGCAGCCACACCGCTGCCTCTAACACGCAGCCCTTCTGGCTGTCTCCTCCGCAGCTGCACACCACTCCGCAGCTTCCTCTTATCTTCGGGGTTGGCTCCCGATGGCCGTCGGCGCCCCCCCCTCTCCACTCTTGCCCGCGTGGCCTCACTCTTTTCCGCTCACACCCCGACTGCCTTCCCCTTCCGGTTTACCCGCTTAAGGCCCCGAACCTTCCCCCCACGTCACATGACTCCACCCCCCGTGACGTCACCTCCGGAAGGTCGCTTACGCCCGCATTACATATCTATACATCTGTTCGTAGGATTCTATGAATATGGAGTACAATAATATAGCATCTTTATGGATGCACTATGAAATATGAACGTTGGGTCAACGTTTGAACAGTGGTTGAGAGTGCAACTTACATGCCAGCAATATGTAGAGGGTGTCCGAAAATGAATTTACCAAAAATAAAGTTGAACAGTTTTGACTTAAAGCTTTCGTGACTGCAGGAATTCATATTATTGGGTCTTTCGGTAAAGTCACATAGATAGGTTCAAAGAAAATGACAAAAAATTACAAAAAAACTACGACGCAACACAAGCGGTCGTCTTCAGGAAAAGGAGGGTTAGCTTCCAAGGGAAACTGTTTACAAGGGTTCGAAATGGGCGTAGCCCAAATGTCAGCAGCCAATGATAATGTAAGTGGTGAGCAGCCAACTCGACGGTGGTTGGGTTTCCACCAATCAGAGGGCTGGCTACACCAATTTCGAACCCTTATAAACAGTTTGCCTTGGAAGCTAACCCCCCATTTCCAGCAGACGACCGCTTGTGTTGCGATCGAAACATCGTAGTTTTTTTGTTATGTTTTGTTATTTTTTTAACCTATCTACGTGACTTTACCGAAAGACACCGGAATTTTAACAATTTTATTGGTATTCAAGATACTGACATAAATTTTATATACATATATGCATTAGACTTGTGCGTTTTATATTGATTAGTACTTTTTGTTTCAGGAGAAACCCAGTTTTATGATTTATAACAAAATCCGCCAGTTCACCCGAATTAACACAATTAGAGTTTTTATGTTTCTGAGTTAAAAATAAACAGATTAAAGTCTACACTAGTAAACTAAGGGACCTTGAAGAAATTAAACATCGTATCGTTGATGCTATGTTGTAAAAATATGTCCTCAGAGTATGCGCCTAATTATATTGATTATAGTGAATGATCAATTATAGTAAATGATCGATTATAGTGAATGAGTGATTATAATGAATTGAGTATAGTGAATGATTTATTATAGTGAATGATGGACATGTAGAAGTTTATTCATAAATCGAGAACATCTACTCTTTGGTTCTTTCGGTAAAGTTACGTAGAAAGAAAACCAATTAAATAATACAACACGACGTTTCGATTGCAACACAAACAATCGTCATCAGGTAGAAAACAAACCTAATGAACTTAGCTTCAAATCAAGGGAGAACATCTAATCAATACCATAACACATTTAATAAACTAAAACTTAACGTCTATTACACGTAGTCATATTAAATGTACGTCAGGATCTCGAATAACAATAATGGTCTTTTTGGTATATTCATTTTCAGACACCCTGATCAACAACATGCGTAGTACACACGCATATAAACACATGCGTACGTGCACTGTGCAGGATATACGTGCAAGGCTCGCTACGAATGACAAATTAAATTTTCGTGCAGTACTTTATCCTTGATGTACCGTTGAGATGTTTGCGAGCGAGTGACTAATTGGGGCTAATTGTCTTGGACTGGGTGGGTGGCGGAGGGAGGCGACCTGACATTTATAGTGACAATTTAATTACAGGTTTCCCTCGCTTTATGCGGTTGATGGCTTCCAAAAAAAACAACGGGCCGTACGAAGCAAGTAGCGCATAGAGCACACACACACAATGTTGTCTCTGTATGTACCTGTGTATGTATATCTCTGTGTATCTTTGTATATCTGTGTATCTCTGTTAGACGGCTGCCTACCGAGTAGCGCATACAGGACACACACACAATGTTGTTTCTCTGTATGTACTTGTGTATGTATTTATCTGTGTATCTTTGTATATCTGTGTATCTCTGTGAAACGGCTGCCTGCCGAGTAACGCATAGACTACTGCACACACACACACATTGCGTACCGTTGTGCCTCGTACGACCGCATCGCCGCTTATGGAGTGAATTCAACCCGCATAGAGCGAATTTTGGGTCGACATTGGTTAGCCGCATATACGCGAAATCGCACAAACCGGTCCCTCCAGCTGCTCCGCGGGGTTGCAATGCGAGCGGAGGTTGATCCTGAAATAATGGCAACGTTTTACGCCTTTAGTTTCGGACATTCATGCATATTTTCTTCGTGATATTTTATAGCAAATATAGAAGTTAGGTAAACCCGCTGATTGAGCGACCCTGACCCGTAAGATCTAAATGGCGAGCCTGGTCGTGGCTCCTTCCTTTCTCGAACCCCTACGGGAAGGAAAGCTTCACAACAACGGTGCGATCCACCAGCCGTCCCTCGCCTCCGCGGAACTGGATCGCTAGGCGTGCTGTGATCCTACGTAGTCTCCCGCAAGCCGCAGGAATGTTGATTTTCCACCTCCAGTTCAGGGAGGTAAAACAAAGTAAATAAACGTCGCCTTGTGCTGAACTCCACCAACGGTTGTGGGCGCAGTACAATGCCGAAAGTGGTCCATAAAGGTACATTCACCCATCTTCTTGGTTCTTTCGGTAAAGTCATGTAGAAGGGAAATAATTAAATAATAACATTTTAACATAATAAAATAAAATTCTCACAACGTTTCGGCCACAACACAAGCAGCCGTCCTCAGATGAAGAACAGAGCTGTCTGAAAAACAGCGTCGTAATGAACACTTCTAAGCTAAGCAGCGTATATTTAAGCTGGGTGGGAGGAGCAGAGTGCCTTGACAAAGGAGTTCACATATCAACAGAGGAATTTAGCATATTGACGCTAAAGAACTGTAACTACCCTACTTCCATACAATAAACCGATGTGAAAAAACTAAATATAAAATACATCAATATAATCAATGTACTCAATATACTCTCCAATAAGTTGAGCTATTAACATTCCAATAAGCTGAGCTATTACATTCACCCAGTCCAACTGTGGAACGTTGGGCTTAACATTGGCCCAACGTTGGGCATGTTAACTGGGCAGTGGCAGGCTGGTATGTTGTATACAAAAAGTGCATTTAAAAAATCTTCAACACCCCCCAACCCGCTTATTTTAGAAGACAACAAACCAATAAACTATGCACAAGTAAAACAAAAGCGGTCGATTGAAGCCACTTTCTTATACAGTACATTAGAATCGATTGAAATGGAATCGTTCAAGAGACTCAACTTGGCAGGTGTAATTCAATGGGAGGGGGTATGTCGGCTTCCCATTGGTCGATTCAAACCCCACCCACAGAGCCAGACAAAGGGGGGTGGAGCCAAGAGGGCACTGTCAGAGGCGACTCTAGCCAATTACAAGTCGACATCCAGAAACATTTGCATAAAGGCCGCACGAAGAAAATTACTCCGTCGCACGAGGGTTATGGGATCAGCGGTCACAATTTGCGCGCGGGAATCTTCAAACCGCACGGCACAATCAACACTGACATGCAGAATTGCACCTTGATGTGCATTGACATTTCCAGCACCATCAGCAATGGATCAATCCCATTGATTAAGAACTCCCAAAGCTGTCACCGTCTCTCACGGTCACGCCATGGGAATAGTCTACCCAGCCCCTGCAAACGAGCCGATGTTGACGCTCCATCTCCGCGATGGATGTCTTCTTGGGCTAGTTGAAGCGACCACTGCACCGTGCTGCCGCTCATTAGGTCTTTAATTTGTTTCATATTGAGGCACTTCTCATAACGGGAGGCATTGCAATTTATCCCGAGGGAATAACACTGCCACACATGGAACGAGCTGGTTGACATGCAGATTTTATTTGATTTTATTCGAATACAGAAATGATCAGTAAATGACGCCACGCAATACAATGTCATTAAAAAAAAACATTGTGACCAGAGATGAACATCGTATGCGATCAAAGTCCCCATCGCAGAGCTCTGATCGGCGGACACTTGCGAGCACCTTTTCAGTATAATTTTCTGCCTGAACACACAAATAACAAAATTAGTTTAAACTCACGACCGCAACACAAGTGCACCGTGCACTTTGATTTGAATTCCATGGCCTTTCCCCATATTTTCACCGAAACATGTCCAAATCACAAACGAGCCGGGCGAATCATTCTCAATCCTCCACCCCCGGAAGGGTGGCGCAATTTTATTATTTATTGCCACAAGTGAAACGGACGACGTTGACATTTCATCCAAACAATTGCCTTTTTCTACATTATGATAGGTGACAGAGAGCGCTGCTTTATACGCACTATAAATAATGGGCAGGGTTTGTATTAATGCACACTATGGTATATGAAGGACAAGCGGCTCTCATTGTGGATGAGAGGTCACGTGTGAGCATGTGAGCAGTATCAAGTACAAAAGGTCAGGCAGGACACTTCGGGTTATTTAATGTATTTCAATACTGGCATCAAAACCTTTTAATGGTCTATTATTTAAGTTAACATTTGATCTGTTATCGTTATTAATGTCTACTTTTCTTCTTCCTGTGTGGTCACCTCGAATTTGCTGTTTACAAATGTCGACCAAGAACCCCCGAGTGAATTCAGACAACAAAACATAACTGATGAATCTTTAAAGGTTACAACCAGTAATGTAGTAAAACAAAGCTACATTCATTTCAAAGGGTAATTCATGCAGGCGTTAATGTAAATGGAAGTCGGTTTGAACATGTTAAAATAAATATAATCACCCTATGTGCCTTCACTTTTGGGGCCACAATGTACAATGAATATTCGAAGTGTAAAGAGTGTTGAAGGTTGTGAGGTTAATGTTGTCAGTGCTGATGTTACATACCAGCAATACAGCGTGCTTTTTTGTAGGGCTTCCAGTAAGTTTCACCTCTTTTGTCGACTGCACATTCCATGTAGTATCCATAGGCTTCGGAAGTATATCCAAGCTTGCAATCAAAATAAGCATACTTGCCGACGGCGTAAAAGTCTATGTGTTCGTAGCTCCTTGCAATAACTGCATTTAAGTTTGGCTTTGGCCTGTAACAGAATGCTGTGAAACAGAGAACCCCCAAAGAAGTGTGCATTTAGCCAACATAATAAAATTAATCGAAGTTGATGATTCAGAAGTACGCGAGTTGATCGTTCAGAATACAGTACCTTTCAAATTTCACATGAAGTTAAGAAAAATGCGGCATTAGGCCATTATTATAGGACAAGGGCTGTCACGAAGATGCTTTGTTTCATAGACGAGTAGATACACTGCAGTGCTTTCACAGTGGGGGGGTAGGGGGGGTGATGTAGCCCCGTGCCTTCTCCAAAATAAGTAATTTACATGTATATATATTTTTTATGTATTTGCCAATTTGTATCATGAGCTCAGCACGCAGTGCACGGCCTACTCGTTTTTTTAATAGCTCCACGGATCTTTAACGTCCACCGTGCGGCAGACAATGACGGTGGGGTGCGCACTGGTACGAACCGGGGGTCAGCCACGCGGTTCAAACTGCGAATCCGCTGCAGCAAAGTAACACAAAGTAACACACGCGCAGAGTGCTCGGCCACGTCACCTGCAGCCAGAGGAATGGCGAGTGATACATGTTCAAACGTAAAACGTTACTTTGAAATTGGTCCCAATACTCAAGCGAAAAAAGCTTTTTTTATTTTACCAGGTACGGACCCCACTGACTTATATAACTCTTTTTCAGAAGCAACATGGCTATCACAAATGGTAGCCCAGTGAAGTGGCTGATCATGTGGAAATGTATGGCAGCCAATTATACTCTAAACCGCATGTTGATTGTAAATGTAGATAGAAAAACCGGTGGACGCAGAGATAAATCCACGTGACCACAGGGAGAACACGCAAACTCCAAATATACAGGCGTCAGGGTCGGGACCGAACCCACCACCTCTTTCATACCAGGCGAGGTAGTTAACATCTCGCCACCACGGCACCCCCAATGGAAGTGCAAATATTTGTTGGTGGCCTGGAGCCATTGGTGGCAATTCCCCAATGTCATGATGACAACGATGATGACGTCATCCAATTTTTACTTCATTTACTTAAACTCTTCTAGTCTTTTCATGCACGAGGCATGTCCCTCGCCTCTCCGTGCTCACGCACAACCCGAATTACGTCCACTTTTGTTGCGTTACACGGTCGACAGCCAGGAAATACGTTGCAGAAACAATGACCGCGTGCATCACCGCCACACCGTGAACAAAGCGCTCGCAATTCACTGAAAAGAAGAGTAAACTGCAACATCTCACCCACGCATTTCCATCCCCAGGGATGTAAGAAGTGCTTTTCCACCTGCTGCCACCTATGCCACTTGTTGCACACGAGGGTGTAGGACCAATCGCGATAGCCTCCGCCGCAGCAAAACTCCACTCTCTCTCCAACCGTGAAGTACTGCTTGTCTCTGATGATCTGAGGTATGGCGGCATATCGGTCCAGGGTCGGTGGAGGGCACACAGCTGTCAACGGGAGGACGGCATATTTTTTTTGCGGGTCCATTTTTACGTTGCCGATGGCACGCACACACGCAACGCACGCACGTCGTGACTTAACAGCACGCGTTCTGGTCTTGTCCTAAAACACGTGCTTTCTTCTAAGGGAAATCTGTAACTGCATCCAATGACATACCATAACGAACGTACCCTTACTCCTCTGTATTAACCCAGGGAGTGAAGATGAATGAATTTCAGGTGCGGTACAGGTTAACTCAAGACCAATTGAAGAGCTGGTGGCTGAATAGGTAATGGTCCTCGGAAGATGCAGTTCCGGTTAACCGTTTGCAAAAAAAAACTATTTTAAACTATCTATAGTTTGCACATTAGATCAAAAATAGCAAAAGAAACACCTCCCTATGCAGGCTACAATATATATTACTAATGTATGTATGTTGAACTTCTTTCGCACCGTACGTAGCTAACCGTGCTAATCGGAGGTGCGGAGGAAGGATAACAAACATGAAACAAAAAGCAGTCCTAAATAATTTTTTTTAAATCTAGCTTTGAAAGTGCATAGCTCTAGTGGCTTCCCAATTTCGGGAGGAGCGTTCCAGACGGCCACAGAAGCGCATCTGAAAGCACGCAATGCGGTGACCATCTTTGTTCGATGGCCAGCCAAAAGCCGCTGCTACGAGGATGACCAGAGTTCGCGTGAAGGTTTATGCCCCTTGATGAGAATGGACACACAATGTACACACAACAAGGACCTAAACATTCACATCATTATATCCTTGACTCAATCTCGTTCCCCGTGGTGTGCCACTGGTAAAAAAAGGTTTTTGTCCCACTTATTTATAAATACACTGAACAAGAATATCGATATCTGGCAATAATGTATGGCTTCCACCTACTGCTTCGCACCATCTCCTAGTGCTATGGATGTCGTGTATGTGTTCATTGACGTTCGTGTGCTCAGGGCAATGTGATGCCACTGGTGTTAACATCAGCGCATGGGGCACATGAACAATGTTGGCACTCACGCTGACAAGTGGGTGGATATCCTGACCACTGCCCATTCGGAAGGCAAGTGATTGTGTCCTGCCCAGCCAGCAAAAAACTGAAGATAAATAAACACGATTAGATATTGAATAGCTTTGACAATACTTCGAGATTTGTATCTTTCGTGACTGCAAGGATTCATACTCTTTGGTTTTTTCGGTAAAGTCACGTAGGTAAAAAATAAAATAAAACTAAATTAAATAATTTAGTTGTTTTCATTTCTTTTAAATAATTTAGTTGTTTTCATTTATTTTCTTTTTTACCTACGTGACTTTACTGAAAAAACCAAAGAGTTTGACAATACTGTATTCACATTTTAGGCGACCTACACAGAATGATACATTCAATACAAAACTTGTTTTGCGTATTTCATATGTAAAGGCATAGCCAATAATGGCGAGGTTGTCATCAGTGTTGCCTATTTAAAAAAAAATAACACTTTACATTTGTTTGTAATGGTCCTTAAATACATATGTAGTGGATCTGCGAGCCACCCTCACACACACGCACCACGCAAACACGACGTCACCCGGACCAAGGCGTGCCAGACGGGAGTGTGTATTGGAGATGCGTTCAAGGGCGGAATGCGCGGGACAGGGGTCAGGGGTCAAAGGGCAGTGACGTCACCCGGACCAAGGCGTGCCAGACGGGAGTGTGTATTGGAGATGCGTTCAAGGGCGGAATGCGCGGGACAGGGGTCAGGGGTCAAAGGGCAGTGACGTCACCCGGACCAAGGCGTGCCAGACGGGAGTGTGTATTGGAGATGCGTTCAAGGGCGGAATGCGCGGGACAGGGGTCAGGGGTCAAAGGGCAGTGACGTCACCCGGACCAAGGCGTGCCAGACGGGAGTGTGTATTGGAGATGCGTTCAAGGGCGGAATGCGCGGGACAGGGGTCAGGGGTCAAAGGGCAGTGACGTCACCCGGAC
Organism: Lampetra fluviatilis; assembly: GCF_964198595.1. Lineage (NCBI taxonomy): Eukaryota > Metazoa > Chordata > Hyperoartia > Petromyzontiformes > Petromyzontidae > Lampetra > Lampetra fluviatilis. The sequence continues at coordinate 7,453,574 of NC_136312.1, read as the reverse complement.
CAAGGCGTGCCAGACGGGGATGTGTATTGTAGATGCGTTAAAGGGCGCTGTGGGACGGGGGGGTCGAGGTTGGTTGTGGAACGAGTGTAGCTGTGCATTGGTGAATTAAAGAAGTGCTTCAAACCATTCTCGACTCCTCTTCACATGCATTGCGCAGATGAAAGGAGTTCAAATCTTTGTTGCGGGTTGACTCAGCCCATCTTCCCTATGGGGTCGATAAAATAGTACTAATTTGGGAGTAAGTCAACAGGGACTGGGTAGTGAATAGAAAATGAGCACCAGCTTAATGTTCACTAAAGCAGGGAAAAAAAACTTCAACTCGACTTTGTTCAATCCATAATAATTCAATGCTACAACAAAGCAGTCAGGCAAAGTGCAGTTTGATGGAGTGAAACTGGCAAGAGATCCGCTCCACGGTGATTGTTGGAAGTACTCGTACCCTTCGTTGCAGCTAAACCTCACAACACTGTCGGTGCCTTCCCCGCCCAGCCACTTTCCATTGTCGATATTCTTAAGAGGTGGGCAGAGAACAGCTGCAACAAAAGGCGATGCGTTACATGCGCCACCCGCGCCATGATCGTGGGTGACGATGGCTCACGGCTTCGTATAATTCGTGACTGCATTACCCAGTACTAGCGACGACAATAGAATACATGTCATGATTATATTATTATTACTGATAAGATACCTTATACTGATGGTGAGCAGTGTGATGGCGATGATAATTCTAACGAATATGATACTTGTGAAGATAATTTTGATGGTGATTATGGTGTAAAATGATGATTACCAGTGATGCTGATAACCATGATGATAACAATGATTACAAGACTACTGAAGATGACTGTGTTCCTCATGATTGTGTGATGGTAGTGATGGGGAAAGTGACAATGCCGACGATGACCAACCATGACACTGATGACAATGTTGATAGAGATGATAACAATGCTGATGATGACTGTGATACTAATGATATTAATGGTGATAATGTCAATGGCGATGACTGTGAAATTGATGATGGTCATCTTGATAGCGATGACAATGCTGAGATGACTGTTATGAGGATTTTGATGATGATGTTGACGGTGATGACGGCTGTGACAGTGATGATGTTGATGGCGATGATGACTGCTGATGATGACTGACACTGATGTTTATGATTTTTATGGTGGTGGTGGTGATGATGACAATGCTGATGATGACCGTGGCAATGAAGATCATGATGATGACAACGCCGATGATAGTTCTCACACAGATAATGACGATGCTGATGCTGGTGGTGGTGATGGTGATGATGATAATGCAGACGATGACCGTGACACTGATGATGATGGCTGTGGCGATGAGAAAGGGCAGCACCCATGCATATGGGCTCGTGGTCACTCCACGTGCTGTCCGCTTGGCATGTGCGCAGGCTGGGACCCATCAGCTGCATTTTGCCGTTGCAACGATACCGGATGACGCTGTCGAATATCAGGCTGCTGGGAACGCTGATGGTCCCGTGAGGGATTTCAAGAGGCTCTGGGCACTGCACGGCTGCATATGGGCGAAGGAGGAAAACAGAGGGGGGGGGGGGGTCATAAACAGCTCCAGTAAGTAACGTGACTTTTCGTACCGACGCGCTCTGACTAAATGTAGAGCTGCTCGTTTCCATGCCTGATGGGATATGAATGCATACATCAGTCATTTATTGATGCGGTTCTCAACCCGTCTGTTGTGCCCCTGGGGTTGCAGGCTGCACCATGGCCACTGTGCAGGAGAAATCTCGAATGTGCAAAGGAAATGTCGGTGCCACGTTGTGGTGACAACACACACTGGGGTGGGGGAATGGGGTTGGGGTTGGATATCGCTCACCGCTGATGTTAGTCACAGCCGGGAATTGATAATTGAACTCATGGTTGCTAGGATCATAATCGCAGTGCCCCGATCAATGTGCCACAACTCCGCCTTCAAAATTAACCCTTTCCCGTTCCGAGACATCTGCAAGTTGCAGGGTGGTGTGTGTCCTGTTCGCCGATGAATCTCGGAACACGCGAGTGGTTAGCGTTAATTTATTTAGAGAGGCCTAGCGCCATTGTTTTTAAAGACACTGTATTCACCGAGGAGAATGATAGCTGGTTCCAAACTATGCCACACGCTCTCCTGCATGGCCTTGTGGGAGTTTCGGTACCAATAAAGTTATTTTATTTTTTCTTTCGGTTCGATGACGTACATGTACGTCATCGTACACATACGTCACCGGAACATCATCGGAATGGAATCGGAAGAAAAACTGATAACGTGGACACATACGTCATCAGAACGGGAAAGGTTTAAAAGCAGAACATCTGAATTGGTAAGTGTGCGCAAGATGTACTGGATGCACTTACGTTCACACACAGGAGAGTTTGGTAACCAATTTCCATCAGCCATGCACTCTCTTGTCATTTGCCTTTCTCCCATAATATATCTGGAATTTAAAAAAAAAACAAATAACAACTTATGAGTTTTTATAAAATGCTGAATTTGTGTAATGAAAGCATTAATCGTGTTTAATTGTTTGCTTTGCTTATTCATATAATATACTGTATGCTTCCTCTCTGTAAACTGTTACACAGCGATATTTACACAAAGTGATTATGCTTTATTTCTTAGGAAACGTGCGTGCCATGTCGAAATAGTAACGTGGTGAATCCGTTAAGATTTTAATAACACGTAACTTTGTATCTTGAAAAACATATCGCACACTTTGTTATTCCATTGTACATAAACACTGGCACTCAATGTAGACCTAGGCATTTTTTGGTCGATTTTTTAAGTCACATTTTATGAAAGTTGTATCGGAGTAAACTTTGAAAAGGGAGGAATATACATTTAAGAAGTAATTAGCAGTGTCTCTCACCCGTGGTTACAGTGATATACGATATATGCTCCATACATGAAATCCGTTCCATTAAAATACCCATTTTCAATTTCTCCTGGGAAGCTGCACTGTTTCGCTGAAAAACACGTGAAAATTAACAGCAGTTAAATGAGGATGGACGTCATGAAAACGTTGAGGACCTTTCCTTTAAATAGCATGCTCGTCGCTTTGACACGCTCGCCACTCAACATAGTTGTCACCTGACATCACACAGTGATAGAGGGTAACACGCGAGTCCCTGTGCGACTGCCGATGCACGGGCACATCGTGCATCCTCTGACACAGCAGCTACACGAGTCGCCCTCTGGCAGATAACTAAATGTTCAGTCACCCGTTGACAGTTGAGTACACAGGTCACGTGGCTACTCACCATCTGATGGGCCACCAGCAGTGAGAGTGAGTCAACCCTCCAACAACTGCGTGCAAGTATCAGGTGACCACACGATTCGCCCACTGTGAAAGTCACCCTCCGATGTGTGGCTCGAAGTGTGTGCGAGTCACCCTTTGGACAGCCGAGCTCACGGGTTACATGGACTGCGGATAACTCATCCCTCTAATTCAGCTCTCAAAAGAGGATTTCGTCGTCGTCCTCCCCTCGCACATCCGATTAGCACGCACGGTTGGCTACGTACGGTGCCGAAGAAAATCAACATACATAGACATACGCAACATTCAGTCACTCTCCGACAGATAGCGTGCGTGCGCGAACCAGTCGCGCAACGACAGCGGAGCGGAGTCGTCCCTCCGACGGGCGAACAACACCAGCCGGGCGCCGTCCCCTGTGCGAGAGCGACGCGAGTGACCATTCCGGACGACGCAGGAGCAGCGCGTGGCGGCTACTCACGCTGGCACTTGAGCTTCTGCGGGGTCCACTTGGCCAGACCGTCGATGTTGACGCACACGATGAAGTAGGACGAATCGCGCGACACTGTGTAGCCCGGGTTGCAGCGGTAGCGCACGTTCGTGCCCAGCTCGTAGCTCTGCTGAGTGCTCCACAACTGCATTGCGTTGGCGATGGGGGGCGGATGCTTGCACATGAGAAGGGCTGGGGTGCGTGCGCGTGTGCGTGCGTGCGCGTGATGGGACAGAAAGTAAACGCTCGACGTTAATTTTCATGAAAATGACACGCTTATCTAACGAATAGCATTTGCAGAAGCACAATAACAGTGGCATTAACGGTGGCAAACACTTTCTAGTAGTAGGTGCATCATTTGTTTAACTAAGAGAGTAAATAACTGGCTTGTTGAGATACGTGATACATTGCCTCTTTTGCAAGGAAGACCTGGGATATATCAAGTCAATTTATAATACAAAGACCATTTTTGCTACTTAAATTTAATACAAATTCAAACGTGGCTAAGTAAATGATGTGTGCACTTTAAACGTTGATGAGATGGTGAGGAGATCAGAGTTGGGTTGAGGTGAAGTTGTTCTTGATTTTCAACAGGCGCAGCCATTCATTCATTCAAAAATAAATGTTATGAGGGGTCTGAGTAGCTCAAGGGTCAGGCACTGAGCTCGTATTGCTAAGACCTGAGTTCACATCCGGGTAGTCACCAATAATTAATCTGGGTTCCTAAGTGTAGTAAGTTCATGGTCGTGGCCTGGTGTCTAACGGCTGCACATACACACAGAAAAATATTTTTTTAGTTTTTTAACTTAATTTTGATTATTTCAGATTTACAATAATTAATTTGCGACGCAGCAAACCATTTTTGCGGCGTTAAAAAGTGTGCCCCATGAGTTGGCAAAGAGCCCGCGTGAGTGAATTCAGAAGTAACTCTGCGATGTTATTTTCTGGGGGGGGGGGCGGGGTGGCATTCAGGGTGGTGCACTGCTAGTTGTAAAGTGCCAAGTGGAAATGTCTTCGAATGTCATCATCTAAATTGGAATGTGATGTAATTCGTAAAAAATAAACAAACAATAAAAGAATGACGAGTGTTCTCCGCTCACCCGCGCTACTCAGAAAATTAAGAATTGCCTTCTACCCCACTGATAATAGCAGTGGTTCTCAATCCGTGGGTTCAATAGGGGGTGGGACACACACACACAGGCTGAGGCATGGATACTGTGCATGAGAAAGTGTCCAATGCGGTTGGGCAACATCCGTGCCTTGTTGCTGCGACAAAACACGCTAATGCATGACACAAAATAAATTCCTTACAACATTTTGACTAGAATCGTGGACACGTGATCTATCTCTCTGCGTTTTGGCTGTAGTAGCCTGGGGGAAGGGGAGACCTTGGGACCTGAGAGCGGGTGGGGGGGTTGTTGAGGGTGAGGGGCGTGGGAGGTGTGAGTTCCAATGATCTTACAACAGCAACAGGTTGACAACCGCCGGTTTAGCTAAATATATGTACATGCATTTAAAAAAAATTAAAAGGTCCATAATGTCAGTTGGATTGTTCAAGGAAATGTAGGCATTACGTCTGCAGTAAGGAAGATTTTTCGGGCCCCATGTGCCATTATCGAGGCACTGGAAGGTAGCATTGCCGTCCAGAATGAAGCCTGGCTGACATTCATATGTAATGGTTTTGTTGTCATCGATGTTGAACGCCGCTTCTCCGTGCTCTACCCATGGGGGCCTCTCACACTGCACCTCTGAAACCAAAGTGCAAGACAAAAACACTCAATGGAGTTGGTCAAACATCCCAAAATACGATATTATTATAGGACTGCAGAGCTTGGGAAATTGTTGGCACCGGTTCTGGCTACCTTCTCGCTTGTCTGGTTTCCCACACCTCTGAATGTTGTGAGCATTACAATTGATAAATTATCACATTTACGATATGTACAATATAAGCTAATCAGGGAGTGAGACACTCTTTATGAGGTTGTCAATAGGAGAAAAACAACTATTATGGATTCAACAAAGGTGCACATAAAATATTTCTGTTAAGAAAGATTTTAATTCTTACCTCGGCACTCCGGAACTAAGTTATCCCAATTTCCGTCATCTTGACATGTGGACTTGTTCGCTCCAAACACGAAGTATCTTCAGTCGTGTCAATAAAAAAGGAGTTAATTCAACATCAACACCAGGCTTACCAACATGGTTTCATACAGTGGCGGCTCCTGCAAAATCTCTCAGGGGGGGCAAATGTCTGGATGATTGATAAGGATAAGGTCCACCCATGCAATGGATAAATTAACAGCTTAAGCATGTAAAGGCAACTTCACTTCTTTAAAATTAATGAAAAATAAAGTGACTCTTACAATACATCTTGTTTGTTTCTATACTCACTATTAAAACAAACCACTCAAGTTTCTTTTATTAAAGATTCCACTAGGTGGCGACAAATTATATTGTTGGATGAAACGTGCTTACGTATGATGACGTAAGCACGTATGATTACTTAAGCACGTTAGTGCGAGCCCTCCCGGAAGCCATAGAGAATGCATTGCAGTGCCCCCCGTTAAAAAAAAAACATCTTTGAATGTAAGTCTATGGGAACACTCTGGGCGATTCTCAGCTGGAGGGAAATCGCCCAAAAAGAGGCGGTACTCCACAGAACGTAGCATGACGCTGATTGGACTATATCCAGAGGCACAGTGACGGCTAGCGTGACTCTGTGGTTGAATGACATTGGTGGTGCGTCGCCCAATCGCCCTAATGAAACCGCCCCTGGTTTCATATACACATTTGGAGGCCACACATTGTGATGAGCAATGAAGCCTTGTGGCTCAGCAGTAGAGCTGGCAGCTGCTCGCAAGTGGTAAGTTGCCAGTTCGTATCCTAGTTGGGCGGTTGACTCAGCCCATCAACCCTCAGGGGTCAATAAAATGAGTACCACTTTTCTGGGGAAATCAACAGTAGCTGAGCTACCTTTTGGCTTCATCTGGTCGAACACCGTATGAGACTAGGCTCTAAGGAAAGCTGTCTCTGGTGTGGACCAATCAGTTTCAAGGACAATGCATGAATTATTAAGAGTGTTATTTTTTGTTTGCATTCTGACTGCAAGTATTGTGGTTAATGTAAACATGATCCCTTGCAAAAGGTTTCAGTTTTGTCGCTAGAAAAAAAGGGAAAACCCCTATTATTATATTTTGGTACTGGCAAAGGAGGCCTCATAATTACGGTGCATCATACTTTTTGGTTCTTTCGGTCAGCGAGTGTTTGCCACTATGCCATCCCTCCTACCTGAATGCATAATTACAAGAGAAACCCTCTCATCAGGTACCCTATCACGACACAGCTCCTATTATTCACAGGAGCTGTTGGGTCGCCAAAAACCCCTATTATCACTGGCCCTATTCTTGCCGCGGATAGGTGGAGTAAAGTCGTGGATAACCCTGCAGCTAATAGGATCTGCGGAATTGATCCCCGACATTATCACGGATAATTAGGCGTTCTCGTGTACAATGATAGCTGAACCTAAGCCGAAATTAACCTTATTAATAATGCGTTAATTATATAGCCTGATTCATGCTAATAGCATACCATAACAGTGTACATTAATTCTATACTATGAGGACCAAATCCCATATACAGCCACTACAAAGCAAATGAAAACCCCACTGCCAAGCAAAATAAAATAAAAGCATAAAGAAGGAGATGGCACCGAAACAAAAAGCACAAACAACAGAAAAGGTTATTGCGACGAAGAAATTAGTCCACGAGGTCTACACACAGCAGAGCGCAATCCCAACTTCCCAACCAAGCCAGGAAACCTTCTCAGGAGGGGCCGGTGGTGGAGTAACCAAAAAGTTACGACCAATTTGTACCAATCGGTCCAATGTCCAAAATGTGATTGCCTATCTTTCAGCGTATGCCTGGATGAATAAAAATGCATTTAGTTCAGATTTGAAATCACATGATGGAGTTGATATGTCCAATGTGGAGTGAGAGGCTACTCCCAGACTGCAGGGGCTGTGCATGAGAAAGCTTGTCTACCGATGGTTTTAAGTTTACCTTTTGGGGTGGAGAGCAGAGCCTAGAAAAGATGAACGGAGAACCCGGGGAGGGGAGCAAACTTAAATCAGAGGGGAAACATAGGCAGGGGCGAGCCCGTAAAGAGTTTTGAAAACAGCCTTCCTGTGTCTGCACTCACCCTCTCCGACACTTGAATGTGACTGTGGACCCAAAGGTGTAGAATTGTCCCTCCACAAACCCGTTGGCAGGGTTCTCCGGACGCCCACAAGTGACTGCAACACAAACAAAGGAGGGAAACCTAGAGGAGACAGCTGACACCTTTATCAATATTCGCACTGCCCACTAATACATCATCACAACCTTGAGAAACAAACTCCCAGGAGGAGCACTGAGAGGTGGGCAGTAGAGTAGGCTGTCGAGTAGGCAGGTGAGCAGGCAGGTACACGAATGGGAAGGTGAGTGTAGATGGTGAGCAAACACTTCCTGAGTGCGGAGGAGAGTGGGGAAGTAAGTAGTACAACTTTGTGTGGGCAGGTGGGTGGGCAAGTGGAAAAGTGCGTCGGCAGCTACATGAGTGGCTGGGTGAGTGGGCAGGTGAGTGTGGAAGTGGGTAGGCAGTTACATGAGTGGGTAGGTGAGTGGGAAAATTGGTAGGCAGCTACATGAGTGGGTGGGTGAGTGAGTGGGCAGGTGAGTGGGGAAGTGGGTAGGCAGCTACATGAGTGGGTGGGTGAGTGGGGAATTGGGAAGGCAACTACATGAGTGGGTGGGTGGGTGAGTGGGCAAGTGAGTGGGGAAGTGAGTAGGTAGCTACATGAGTGGGTGGGTGAGTGGGTAGGTAAGTGGGGAAGTGGGTAGGCAGCTACATGAGTGGGTGGGTGAGTGGGCAAGTGGGAAGGCAGCTACATGAGTGGGTGGGTGAGTGGGGAAGTGGGTAGGTAGCTACATGAGTGGGCGGGTGAGGGGGCAGGTGAGTGGGGAAGTGGGTAGGCAGTTACATGAGTGGGTAGGTGAGTGGGAAAATTGGTAGGCAGCTACATGAGTGGGTGGGTGAGTGAGTGGGAAGGTGAGTGGGGAAGTGGGTAGGCAGCTACATGAGTGGGTGGGTGAGTGGGGAATGGGAAGGCAACTACATGAGTGGGTGGGTGGGTGAGTGGGCAAGTGAGTGGGGAAGTGAGTAGGTAGCTACATGAGTGGGTGGGTGAGTGGGTAGGTAAGTGGGGAAGTGGGTAGGCAGCTACATGAGTGGGTGGGTGAGTGAGTGGGAAGGTGAGTGGGGAAGTGGGTAGGCAGCTACATGAGTGGGTGGGTGAGTGGGGAATGGGAAGGCAACTACATGAGTGGGTGGGTGGGTGAGTGGGCAAGTGAGTGGGGAAGTGAGTAGGTAGCTACATGAGTGGGTGGGTGAGTGGGCAAGTGAGTGGGAAAGTGGGTAGGTAGCTACATGAGTGGGCGGGTGAGGGGGCAGGTGAGTGGGGAAGTGGGTAGGCAGCTACATGAGTGGGTAGGTGAGTGGGGAAATTGGTAGGCAGCTACATGAGTGGGTGGGTGAGTGGGGAATTGGGAAGGCAACTACATGAGTGGGTGGGTGAGGGGGCAGATGAGTGGGGAAGTGGGAAGGCAGCTACATGAGTGGGTGGGTGGGTGAGTGGGGAAGTGGGTAGGTAGCTACATGAGTGGGTGGGTGAGTGGGGAATTGGGAAGGCAGCTACATGAGTGGGTGGGTGGGTGAGTGGGGAAGTGGGTAGGTAGCTACATGAGTGGGTGGGTGAGTGGGGAATTGGGAAGGCAGCTACATGAGTGGGTAGGCGGGTGAGTGGGCAGGTGAGTGGGGAATTGGGAAGGTAGCTACATGAGTGGGCGGGTGAGGGGGCAGATGAGTGGGGAAGTGGGTAGGCAGCTACATGAGTGGGTGGGTGAGTGGGCAAGTGGGAAGGCAGCTACATGAGTGGGCGGGTGAGGGGGCAGGTGAGTGGGGAAGTGGGTAGGCAGCTACATGAGTGGGTAGGTGGGTGAGTGGGCAGGCACTGTTGGCCCTGCTCACTTTGACACAGGAAGTACGGGCTGCTCCACCGCAGTTTGCCCGGAGAGTCGTTATCACTTTCGCACACAATGGAGAAGCGGCGCGCCTGGATGTCAGTGAAGCCACTCTGGCAGGCGTATGTGACCAAATCCCCCTCCCTGTAGATGTCCTCGCTCCACCCACTCACGACGTCCGAGTGAGGCAGGTCGGGTGGAGTGGAGCATGAGCCTGCAAATCACACAAAGCATTCAAATGGAACGATTCTTCCAGTGCGAACAAAAACATATCTAGAGCAATTCAGCTTCAGCTTCTTCACAGCGAGTTTTACAATCACAGGTACCAGAAATGCACCTGTGAACGAGAGGCTAGCATAATTGGTGTCTCCGTGCCAATATGTTCTTATGTTCCAGGAGGGCCTGTTTAGGGATAATTGTGGCCCAAATGGAAAGAACCCCAGAATACTATATGAAGAAGAGTATACTTTCGATTTAAAGCTTTCGTGACTGCAGGGATTCATCTTCTTAGTTCTTTCGGTAAAGTCACGTAGAAGGGAAGTAATACAATAATAAAAATAAAACATAATAAAAAAACGTCGTGAGAATTATTTTTTATTTTTATCATTATATTAATTCCCTTCTACGTGACTTTACCGAAAGAACCAAGAAGATGAAGAGTATACTTTTTGGTTCTTTAGGTAAAGTCACGTCGGTATAAATTTATTTTATTTTATACCTACGTGACTTTACCAAAAGAACCAAAGAGTATGGATCCCTGCAGTCACGAAAACTTCAAATCTAGAATGAAGAGGAGTCTTTGCCCACAATGTAACCTGTTATATACTTGACTAGCTTTACCAGAACCGGCCCTAGACCTTTGGGGGCCCTAAGCAAAATTTGGTTGGAGGCCCCTTTGATGTATGATTTTTTTCACCCACTAGCTAGCAGTGACTCTAGGGGGCCCTCTGCTGGCCACGGGGCCCTTTGCAATTGCAAGGGTCGCTTAGTGGCTGGGCCGGCTCTGAGCTTTACTATTCGGTATAGCCCGGGACTTGGATTGTTGTCTTGGATTAATACACGGCCTACGCGGAGGGTGGGGGGGTGACGTCAGCAGGCACACTGCGTGACGCTGCCGCATGCGGGTGACATCACAGATGTGACGTCACCGCTCACTTGCCGTGCAAAATATATCCATTATTGCGCCCCCCCCCCCCCCCAAATTCAAAAGTCTATTTTTATACTTTTTGCATTGTGTACAGTCTGGAAGCTACCCACATGCCAAATTTCAAGTCTGTTGCATGTTGGGAAGTATGCCAAACATTTCGAACAGACACACATATTCACAAAGTTTCCTTTTATGTATATAAACTGATGAAGTAAGAAAACTCTTGTCCCAGGATAGTCCTTCTCGTACCAGTTCCTACTAGAAACAGGCTTAGAAATGACATCTACCACAACCGGTCCAGCATTTTCCTTGAGGTGAAGGTAATCGCTACCTGAAAGTGGTGAACTGCAATGACCTGAAAACATTCACTTAGATTATTGAAATTATGCATTCCTAGGACGACTAATAATACCATCAATTCTCCCGCACATTCGATGAGCACGGTTGGCTACGTACAGTGCGTGTTGGGAAGTATGCTAAACATTTCGACCAGACACACATATTCACAAATTTCCCTTATATATATTTCCTATTCAGGGTGGTGTTATGGGCAAATGTGTTGACTTTGTTTTTTGCACTCGTGCAATATTGCCAATGCAAGTTTAAACAGTCCCTCTGGCTCCAGTACTAAACAAATCTGTCTGGATATTTCAAATGATTTTGCAGCAAGCTGTGCTCTGCATAATTCTAGATTTGAAGCTTTCGTGACTGCAAGAATTCATACTCTTAGGTTTTTTTCGGTAAAGTCACGCAGGTAAAAATAAAAATAATAGAAATAATAATAGAAATAAAATAATATAATAATGTAATAAAAAAATGTTTTATTACTATTTTATTTCGATTATTTTTATTTTTACCTACGTGACTTTACCGAAAAAACCTAAGAGTTTGTGCTCCGCATAGTCGGGGTGGTGCCCTTAAGGCAGACCCATTTCCAGCAGCGCTTCATTCTCTAGCCCTCTCACCTTTTGGAGTCTTGCCGGGAGACGGACGGGGAGGCACAATTATTACTGGAGTTTGTTGTACGTTCGGTGCAACATCTTTTGCAAAAAAAGACAGGAAGAAGAGCACCGTTAGGGGTTTCCAATTTTAACATACACAAGTTACACCGCTCGATGGCAAATGCAGAATGTTGGAAGCAGGCACACCATGAATACTCATCAACTTTACGACCTTACTTGATCTTGCTATGGTAATGTTCGACATCGTTAGAAATTAAACATCATATCCCGTTGCTACATTTGCTTGTGAGGATTGTACACGTGGAAATGTAATTTGTTTGGCTGTGTCAGGCAGTGGAGGGTTCTCAACAGCACACATTTGTTCATATTCTTTGGTTCTTTTGGTCAGATGTTTACTGTGACCGAAACCAAAAATCAAGTGTAAAATACAATTCTAGATTTGAAGCTTTCGTGACTGCAAGGATTCATATTCTTAGGTTTTTTCGGTAAAGTCACGTAGGTAAAAAATTAAAATTAAAATTACTAAAAGTAAAATAAAAAAAAATCACGACGTTTCGATTGCAACACAAGCAATCATCATCAGGTATAAATGAAATAGCAACAAAAAATTCTAACCAGAAAAACTATAGACAGACATATAAGCAGACAGATATCACCAAGATACAGAGAGAGAGAGAGAGTAACACAGGTGTAGGGGTGTTAGAGAGAGAGCCCGTTATGCATGGCAGCTTATGGCAAACAAACACAGTGGGCGGGGCTACGTGAGTGCACGGGGAGGTGCTCTCTACGACGTCCGCGCCAGGTACCCCGGGGGGGCTGATTCGGAGTTATGATCCCCCGGGGCCCCACCCCTCAGCGGGGGGTTGGGTATAAAAGGGGATGTAGCGGAGGGCTCGGGGTTCTTGTTAAGCTAACCAGTGAAGACTGAAGACGTCTTAGCTAGAGCCCTGGACTCCCCTGGTTCGCCGTCCTTATCAGGTCCGAACAGGACCGAGCCAGCGGCGTGGTCCCGAGATCCAGAGCCGGTGCTCTTGTCAGCGCTGGTCTGGGACTCAGGGTACCGGGCCCGACTTACCAGTGTCGGGCCAGATAGCCTCCCCTAGCCCGTTAGAGGAGGACTAGGAGGCAGGCTAGGAAGTAGCTAGCGCGTGTATCCCCAGCTAGCCGGGTGAGGGGGCCACCCCCTCTAGTGTTGTATGCCACAACTGTGCTGTGTGAATAAACCCGTGTGCCTCCAACTCCGGCGTCCAAGAGTCGTGAACTCTATTACACAGGTACAGAGAGGGAGATCGTCTCTGTGGAGTGGCCTTAAATAGGCAGAGGGGGCGGGGGCAGATAGGTTATTGTAATATTCCAAAACCAATCACACAGTATCAGCAAGCAGCATTCCTCACAAGGACCAACTATAGAATCAGGATTTGCATTTATAGGGGTTTAAAATACCTCAACTCAGAGCACCTAACATCACATCTCATCTCACTCATCCCAATGCCAAGATGTAATACAGGGTGCTTAATTTTGTTTTAACACTTCTGAGAATGTTCAACAATACCACAATACATGTGCATTCGGGCTCTGGAGACCACCTGGAGACGATTCCAGGCACGTGTTGACAATGATGGCGAACAAGTGGAGACTCTTTGACTTGTTGAAGCTATTTACATTACATTTGTTATCATGTTACAGCGTATTAATCCGTTCTTTTTCCATTTTAAAACGATAGTCCCATATAAGTGTTAAACACATTTTGAAGCACTCTGTATTTCAGCCACGGGGATCCCCAATAGTAGCTATCCCTGTGTGGGCGAAGGTGAACACAGCACTGGCTTGCCTATTGGCAGGCCAATAGCAACATGGCCAGTAGGAGAATATGCTATTGGTTTTCCGAATTTAGCAATTTCCAAGTATTTTTTTTGCTTAATTGCCAAATTGGACCTTGACATTGGCACACATGGCCTGCTCCATTTAAAATAACATCATGGGATATTTGACATCCACGCAAGGTAGACGGCGTGCATTTTCAGTTAACACATCCAGAGTGTTAACCTGGGCCCTCTCGACCAACCGCTGACCAGAACGGCGATCCTCTGCAACAAGCCGCAAGCGTTGCTTACCCAGAGGCCGCGTCACTGCCCCAGAATATTTGGACGTATTGGCGGTACACCGGTGGAGCATAACACAGCGGTTCGCGTAAAACAGTCTGACGATGCCGCTGTTGCCCTTGAGTGAGCTGAAGGACTCTACATCAGAAGTTGCGCTTAGATCCAGCAGCCGCCTTCCCATTCGGGCGTGTAACACCACGAGTCGTTTTGGTTTAGCTATATTTGTTTGTTGTAGTACAGAGTTAAGACTGATAACTTTAATCTAAATTGTCTTATGGGTGTTATTGTTTGACTTGCATACTACTGGATTTTTGCACACAGCATTGATATACGGTGCTTTTTCTGGAAGATTTTGCTGGGGTTTTTTCCTGAATTTTTCTGTTTGCGCATAGTCACTTTAAGATGTTTCTTGTTCATGTTTTTGTTTGTTGCGGTTGCACCCGATTCAAGAGCCGAATGGCTCACAGGGCTATACCAAATAAATGAAACTGAAAACTGAGTCGTGATCTTTTGATGCCACCGTCCGCACGAGAAATGATTCCGGAGGTGAGTTGAGGAACACGGAGCAGCCAATCGTCATCAGGCTGAGTGCTGCTATACGGCAACAGACTGTGAAGCTTCGTCTTCTGGCTGCTTCGAACATCATCACGAGAACTGATTTTAACGCACCACCACCCAGCAAGATTTTCTGACCGGGGTTGTGAATCGTGGGAAAATTAATAATTGCGAAGATTTCGTTTGTTCAATACCGCGCACCACCGGTGTAAAGCCAATACGGTCATTTGACCCTTACAAGACCGTCTGCCAAAGCTAACATTAGATGTGGAATGCTACGGCACCCGTGTAAACTTTGTGGCGGTGCCGTGGGGTGTAGAACGGTCAATTCTCGTGCAGGGGGCCACCACACCAGGAGGGTGCTTGTTGCCAGCCTGCCTTCAGCAGGTTGTCTCGTTCACCACAAGGGGGCTACGAAACGGAGCCATTGTTCCATTGTCCAGCGAGTAGACTTCAGCAACCGTGTTACTTAATTGATGGATAGTCGGTAGAGGTTGGAGGGCTTTACTCAATAAGTACCCATAGTGTTGAAAAGCGGAGGTATGGATTGAGGTGGGGTCAAGCTCTCTTGTTCTGGAGGTGAAGTTTGAAATTTTGTGCCAAGGTGAGGAACTGCAAAACAAGTTTAAAACAATATAAAAATGTAACCAACGCAGGTTTGATTTTAGTGATCACAAATGACAACAAGAAATCAGCCTGAATATGCACAATATCTCCTGCATTTGCTATTTCCTAGACTAGTGAAACTCGTCGTCACTCTCACCTTCCCCCAATCTCTCACCTCCAAACTGCAAATTATCCAGAAGGCCATCACTCATAGAAGAACCACATCAACCCAATCCTAAGATCCTCTCCACTGACTTCAGTCAATCCAAAATCCTCCAGACTCCCCCCTCCTCCCCGCCAAATTCTCCCCTCTCATCACACTCGACTTCCCACCATGTGCTCACCACTCCAGTAACCAGGTCACTCTGTCAAAACTCTCACTTCTATCGATGCCCTTGTCTATTTGTTGTAGATGTACTCGCACACCACTGATTTCCCTCGTAAAATAGCAGGGCGATTGCCTAAACGGGACCATCTGTGTAACGCATCAAATCAACTCAAACTCGGTTAACCTCTGCTCGTTGGTTGGTTACTAATTCTCTGCTGGAATTCACTTCTGCTCATCGTTACTGTGCCCATTCAAATCACGACTTAAGGCCGTCTTCTTTTCTGCCTATAACCAACCCCCCCTAATGTATATATTAAAAAAAACAGCTTTCTCGATGTTACACAAGTTCAGATACAACTTTTGTCGTTTAAAATGATCATGGCTGTCAGGTCACGTTAATGTCACATCTTCACGATTCATTTTTCATGATGAATCTGAGGTCCAACGGTAGGGATGTAGCTCAGTGGTAGAGTGCTTGCTTCAAATGTATGTATAATGTTCTGAGTTCAATCCCCAGCGACGATGTCGCTGTTGTCCTTGAGCGAGCTTCAGACTCTTCATCAGAAGCTGCATTTAGATTGAGCAGCTGCTTTCGCATTCGAATGTGACACCACGAGTCATGATCTTCTGATGCCAACGTCCGCACAAGAAATGATTCCACAATTGAATCGAGGAACTGTCCGGCCAAGTCTCGGGCACGAGTCAAATCTGCCTTTGTAACACGGAGCCAATCCTCATCAGGCTGGGTTCCATACGGGGACTCACAACAGACTGTTAATATTCGTGATCAGCTGCTCATAACATTCGTCTTACGACTGCTTCGAACATCACGAAAACTGATTTTGGACGCAACGACCTCACAAGAATTTTTGACTGGGGGTTGCGAATTACGTGAAAATTAATAATTGCGAAAATGTAGCTTTTTTTGTCTTTTTTATATCGCGCACCACCGGTGTACAGCCAATACGTTGATCTCACCCTACGGCACCCATGTAAGCTTTGCGGAGGCGCCGTGTGGTGGAGAACACACGTTCATTTCTAGTGCAGGGGGCCACAAAACCAGGAGGGTGCTTCTGCCCACTTACCATCAGCAGATTGTCTCGTTCATCACAAGGGGGCTACGAAAACCGGACCATTGTTCCATTGTCAAGCGAGTAGAATTAAACGACCGTGCTACTTAATTCATGGGTAGCCGGTTGACGTTGGAGGGCTTTACTCAATAAGTACCCATAGTGTTGAAAAGCGGAGGTGTGGCGTGAAGTGGGGTCAAGCTCTCTTCTTCTGTAGATGAAGTTTGAAATGTTGTGTCAAGGCTAGGAGCTGCAAAACAAGTAAAACAATGTTAAATGTGACCCACGCAGGGTGGACTTTACCAAGTGATCACAACTTGACAATAACAAATCAGCCTGAATATGCACAACATTTCCTGCAGTCGCTACTTCCTAGACTAGTGTAACGCATCACTCTCACCTTGACCCCTCCTCAATGGCCGTCCCCCAATCTCTCACCTCCAAACTGAAAATTATCCAGAAGGCCATCACTCATAGCAGAAACCACATCAACCCAATCCTCAGATCCTCTCCACAGACTCCAGTCAATCCAAAATCATCCACAGACTCCCCCCTCCTCCCCACCAACTTCTCCCCTCTCATCACACTATACTTCCCATCATGTGCTCACCACTCCAGTAACCAGGTCACTGTCAAAACTCTCACTTCTATTGATGTCCTTGCCTTTTTGTTGCTGCTGTACTCACGCACCACCCATCTCCCTTGTAAACCAGCAGGGCGATTGGCTAAACGGGACCATCTGTATAACGAATCAAATACACTAAAATTCGGTGAACCTCTGCTCATTGGTGAGTTGCTCATCCTCTGCTGCAATGCACTTCTCCTGATCGTACCTGTGCCCATTCAAGTCAAGACTTAAGGCCGCCTCCTTTTCCGCCTATGACCGATCCCCTAATACATGTATATGAAACAGCTTTCTGTTACACAAAATACATCTCTCCCATATGTTGCTCGACTCCTGTGATGCACATCCTACTTCATGTCCAGCGCCTTGAGATGCAGCTGCATTCATGTGCTCATTACATACCAACGTGTTACGATTCCACCGGTCAGTTATCAGCAATGCTAACTGTACAAGTCAACAACTCCTACATTTCCATGAAATCAAATTGCAATCAATGCCCGATTCAGTAAGCTACCCTCCATCTTGCAACGTGTCCCACCGATTGCAAACTTTTCCCCCCTCTGCCTTAGTTTATTCCACATTAGTTACGCTAAACCTTCCACGAAGTTACGTTTGAATCTTTCATGTTAACCTAGAAAATTGCTTGTCATCACGATTAGTTCGCTGGCATTCAAACCGTAACCAATAACTTACTGAATAAAACTGAAACGGACGGCCATACAATGACAACTGTTCTGCAATGTTAACATGAGGATGTCTGCACACTGAAAATAAGTGACACACCGCCTCGCAATTCAGGATTCAAGGCTTTACAGTATGGAGCCGCATAAGACCTTGTGTGCAAAATCTAATACAATTATAAACGAAAAATTCAACAGGCACAGACTCATAACCATCATAAAAAAATAATGCAATTAAGTTTCGAAAACGTTGTATTTGTGTGCAAAACATCGAAATACTCAAGGGAAAAATTGGCAGCCACGCTCTTATGTATTTCACAAGCGTGGATTTGAAGTTTCAAAGCACTCCTGTGCCTGAAGGCAAGTTTAATAAGGCCCTGCTTGTATGTACCTGCATTAGCCGGTGCAACAATGATGCAGATCAGCAGGAATCCCGCAGAGAATACGCATTTGATCCAATATCCATTGGGCCCCATGGCAATATTTTCCCTAAGATGTTGGCGCACACACAACAGCTCAAGATAAGCAGTCGACAATGTGTTAGTGTTCAAAGTTTGAGTTGTTTCAACAGGAAATGCAACATCACAGAAACAATTTCGATTAAAAGCTTTCGTGACTGCAGGGATGCATATTCTTGGTTCTTTCGGTTAAGTCACGTAGAAGGGAAATAATAAAAATGAAACAATAAAATTCTCACGACGTGTCGGCCACAACGCAAGCAGCCGTCCTCAGGTGAAGAAACTGAGCCGTCGGAAAGACAGCGTCCTAATGAACACGTATCAAGCTGTGGCTTGGCTGCTGCAGTTCTATATTATAAAACTTTCCCTCCCTTTATTACTGCTAATCCTACATAATACACTAGCATAATATGACTTTTTGACCCCCCCACCGCTTACACATTCCGCAAGGACTAACCCCATATCTGCATTTGTCATTAATATGCTGAATTCCTCTGTTGGTATGTCAACTCCTTTGTCAAGGCTCTCTCCTCCTCCCACCCAGCTTAAAATACGCTGCCAAGCTTAGCAGTGTTCATTAGGATGCTGTCTTTCCCGACAGCTCAGTTTCTTCACCTGAGGACGGCTGCTTGTGTTGTGGCCGAAACGTCGTGATAATTTTATTGTTTCATTTTTATCATTTCCCTTCTACGTGACTTAACCGAAAGAACCAAGAATATCACAGAAACAATCTGGATTTGAAGCTTTCGTGACTGCAGGAATCCACAGTTTGGTTCTTTCGGTAAATTCACGGAGGTAGAAAAAAGTTCATATATACCTATAAAAAGCCTCTTGTCACGGAAGCTCTCCCTCCTGTTTCAGCAGTTTCCCTGCTGTGATTGTCTCACCTGATGACGGTCGCTTGTGTTGCGATCGAAACGTCGTGATCGCTTATTTTTTACCTACGTGACTTCACCGAAAAGAGTATCACAGAAACAGTTCAATACATTGTCCCTTTACTTCAAAGTAATGTCGCTTACAACCAAACAAATCCCACCAAGTGTCCTACAGATGCTGCATAGTCCTGCTACGCACGACAATCAAGTATACAAAACACTCGTCATCAGTCACGCAGGCACATATCTATACACATTTTCTAGACTGCTGCTTTCGCGTGGAGAATACAAAAACAGAGAGCTCTTACCACGCGCGGGATGTGGGTTTGCTGTGGCGTTCTAAGCTCCACTCTGGGCTTCCAAGGCTAACCGCACACGTGTTTGCCCAACCTTCCCCATGTACCCCCCCTCCTCCCCCCATCAAACAACACAGCAAGGCAATGATAAGAATTCGGCCTTCTGGTTTCCCAGAAATTGCAGCACAACGCATAAAAAGGATGCTCGCTGTGGAATTATGTTCAATTCTGCGGGCATTAGCCACAGTAAGCATTTTTTTAAAATAGACTTAAGAATCAGAATCTTTACTTATACTGGGAGGAATCCGATGAGCTATGAAGCTCTTTTCACAGACGTCCGGTAGGGGCGGGTCAGAAAGTTAGAACAGTAAGCAATGCAGAGAAACACGATAGGAGTGCCAAGTATTGGAAAGGTAAGAAAATCACGACAAAAAAAACGATTTTACCAGGTAAAGCCCAACGGAGCTATTAGGTTCTTTTTCAGAAGCGACTTAGTCACAAATGATAGCTCAACGAAGTCGCTTAACATGTGGACATTTACTGCAGCAAAACTCCAAATGCACGTTGACTTTAAATGTGTAGGGAAATAAACCGGCGGACTCGGAGAAAAAAAATATCCACGACAATGGCGAGAGACACGCAACCTCTAAATATACGGGCGTCGGGGTCGGGATCGAACCCACGACTCCCTGCATACCCAGCGATCTTGCCACCGTAGCGCTCCTTTACCTATAGAAAAAAAAGTATACAAGTTCAAATTGCATAAGAATTAACCAATTGGTGGTTGCTGGTGAGGTAACAAATTAGAGGTGACAATGGTATGTTGCAATTTTACCATTTATTGGCTCAACAGCTGGTGCTTACATAAATGACGCGTTTTATACATTAACGAGAAAGTGAAAGAACTTTGTCTTAACCCATTTTGTATTTTTTGGGGATTTCTTCCCATCCCTTAATTCAGTGTGCACTTTGTTTCAAACACACCTTGCCATTTAAAATTGTGGCCGTTTAAGAAAACTCACACATTGTTACTTGAGGGCATAGGTTTTCGTGACAAAAATGATTCGTAATCGAATTTTGGGTTAGGCCACGTAAGAATTTGACCAAATGTGCGTTGTGAAATACACAAACATCTCGATACAGCCAACCAAACAAATTAATGTATCACGTGTACAAGCGTTTTAATGATACACAAATTATGATTATTTTATCATGGGACCTCCTTTGCCAGTACCAAAATATGATAATAGGTTTTTCCCTTTTTTCTGGCAAAACAGGTGTTAAGACTGAAAACTTTTACAAGGAATCATGTCTGCATTGACCACAATGCTTGTGGTCAGAATGCAAACAAAGAACACTGATAATGAACAATGCATATATTATCACAGTATGTTATTTGGTTTGCATTCTGACCACAAGCATTGTGGGTAATGCAGACATGATTCTCTGTAAACGGTTTTAGTTTGGTGTTTTAACATCTTAACACATGTTTTGTTGCCAGAAAAAGGGGGAAACACCTATGATCATATGATTATTTCAGCTCACTAGCAAGTTGGAAGAGCAACACATTTCACAAAAGACATGACACACATTTTTAATATACTGTCTTACACTCGGATTCCAGCATTTAAACATAAAAGTGTTAAACCCATAGATATTCTGCAGTATATCTCACAAATTCTGTAGTTCTTTACAAAAGTTAAATGGAAAGCAGTTATACATCGGTGGTCACGTTTCGATTGCTGACCGTGTAATAATACAAAGCACAATAGAGTACAATGAAAATATCATTGATGTCACCCGGTGGGACAGAAACCAGCTTCTGCACACATAAGGCCATGAAACAGCTACTTTACAAAAAGTGCCAAAGAACACAGTGCCTGTCTTACAATCAAAAAATAATAATCAAACAAGCCAATGTTGTTTCAGGCAAAGGCTATTGTTCAGAAGAGTTAATGCCTAAATAATTAGCATATTCACGTTTATATTTTTCCTTTATACGGCAGCGCTTGTTATGATGACGTTGGGACAAGAATTCAGAGCCTGTAGTTCTACACAAGCGCCAGCAGTCCCTTAGGTATTTGGAACGCTACAGAGTATTGCAGGTTTTATACACGCAAAGTTTTTAGTGCAACAATAGATTTCGGCTATCGAAACAAAAAAGCAAACATGAAAGAAAAAAAACTATGCACCCCGGATGTTCTATAAGTCAGCCACAGCTGTTAGCGCAAGAAGAATCCCCCAAACCCAGGGCCAGGATTGAATCGAGGTCGGCGAGACCCCGAGGGGTCGGTGGGGTCAAACCTCCAGCGCGGCGGTGGCCTCTGCAACAGCGGACCCACAGGGCCGCCTGGGAGCCCGAAGTCGGGCCAGACGTCGTAGACACCCCCGATGATACCGGGGGGGTAGAGAGGCCTGGGATGGTTTGGTACAAGCGGAATTGGATCTTGCACGGGCCATGGTTGCATGAACGCGCTTTGCCATTCGCGCTGTGTCCGTGTCTTCAGCTGGTACTGCTCGATGTAGAGCTGTTTCACACAACGACACGTCAACACGGATGATACGATGTCGATGCCGCTCGGATGAAGTTCATCGAGGTTATAAGGGCCGTGCGCTCATGCTCACAAGCTCTCTCAAGGGGTCTCCATGTTTACTAACGAACATGGTAATTGTAACATTCATGTATTCACAAACAGAAGCAAAATGTTAATGAACGAATTCAGTGGTGATGTTGCTGTGCAACAAAAAGACTTAAGTTTGACAACTGCTGTGAATATATTAGGTGAAGGAAGGGAATGCACACATTTCACACTTTGCACACGCACTTTAGCAGATATAAGCACACATACACACGACACAGATGCAAGTACAGATACATTTAGATCTTATGGCCATGATTCACACCGATATTTCAGAGCACAATTAACGTCTACAAACCCAAAACCATTTAACAGAGACCAACACACACAGCTTGTGTAAGAATTTGAAGTAAACAGATATGAACCTCTATCGCAATGTAAATACTATGATGCCAAGGGTTGAGTCAATGTTTATAGAAGAGAACAGAGCATGATAATACCTTTTTCCAGTCTGTGCCCGGCTTGTCAATTCTGGATTCTGAAAAACAAAATCAAACCATTAAATTATCCATGTAAATTACATACAAGGGGCAAGCAGCAACGCGTTTTACCGGTTATTGCAGAGGTTTGTGGCTTGAGCCCCATCGCCACCCTGGTTAATACTGTGGTTGCACGAATCATAAATCCGTGCCCTCTGCTTCACAATGTCCGCGGCTTCAGTGGCCGTTAAGGATCCCGTGATGCAATTCGAAATAGTACACTGTTGTGATGTAATGTTCCCTATGTTCGATTCCTAAAATTACACGTTTGTTGCTCGACAGACAATTTCATGAGATTTAGAAGTTGTTTTCCAAGGGATCCGAATTGTAGATAACCACCAAAGTAGAAAGATAGCAGGCCTAAGCGATGTTGACCCAAAGAATCTACAAGGGCAACGTACTATGAAAACAATGGAAAAATCCACCTAAGGATGAGAGGGAGGAGGCAAAGTTTCCAATGTACACGTTTGAATTCAGTACCTTTACTTATGCTTGGGTGACAAACGATGGAGTCGTTTTGCGGAGCTAAATTAAAGTTGGAGTGTGACGGAACGAAACCCCCTCTTACCACATCACACTTACATGTATGGCTGCAGTGAATGGATGCAACTATTAGTAATATGGTTACGATAAAACATATATATCGATTTCATTTTAGCCTTCAGGACAGCATGAAGGGTCTGTGCCGAGTGGACAAGAGGAGACCTATCTGGGGTTAAGAGACCAAGCGTGGAAGAGTACAAGTTGGCACGGTTTGGGGAACGACATGACGAATGAGTAGTGTAAATCGAAGTCTGACATCTCATGTGTTGCTAGCCTCCTGTTAAATATTCAACTCGTGTTAGGACTGAGGAGGTTGAGGGAAGGCAAAAACCTTCCACCGCAAAACACACAAATGTGCTGCGTGTGTTGAAGGGGGTGTAAAAACCCCCAAAAAATGACTCCTGTGAAAATAACTATTTTCTGTGGTGTTTGCAATCTCCCTGTAAAAACGTTGGTCCTCCTCTAAAAGAGTCTTGTTGTGATCCTTTGATTACTGATATTTACAAGTACAACTGCAATCTTTTTTTCTCGACTTAGGTGGATAAACTCCCGATAAATTCAGCATGTGCGCGAGTTTACTCCGATCACAAAAAAGCCAAAGATCCCCCGTATCGTCTTAACAGACTGTTGGAGAAAGTGCTGTTCATGAGCACCTGGCACAGTACACGAGGTGGGGGGGGGGGCTAGCACCACGCCCAGCTGCCTTTGTCTCCCTAGTGGTGATGTGCTCATTTGAGGCCGAGTCGACCTAGGGGAGGTCCGGGATTGGTTCAGATAATCGTCACTGGTGTTGGCCGTGAGCAGGAATCTAACTCGGGCCAACGGGTTCGCAGAGCGCTAACCGCTACACTGCCGCTCCACACACTGACCACACCCACAGCAACCACATTTCAAATAACCATGACTCAATTGGGAAAACACAGCAATCATCGCCCCCTACTGCAGACTCTGTGAAACATAACGTCTTCGCGATATGCCTTGCGCTATAAGAACGGTACACGCCAAATGCACAAACGATTTGATGTAAAAGCATCTATTTTCACCGCAATCTGGATAATTTCCACGGTTTTGCGAATCAAAAAAGCGGGACTTCGTTGCGACCTCGCAGGCAGCTGCGGCACGGGGGCTTTTCATTCGAGTTGCCCAAAGTTCAGCAGGTCTACGCCGCACGCAGAGAGAAGCGGGAGAGTTCGTACGGTGGAAGTCTCGCATGTAGAGCGCGCGCCACAGCGATGGGTCCGCGCCAAGCAGGCACAGGGCACGGCACGCCTGCGCAGCAGCGAGCACGGCCGGGATGGGGAGCAGGCGCAGCACCTGCAACTGCAGCTCCACGGGCAGCGCCAGGAGGCCCACAGCACATGGCAGCCCCAGCGCTATCGACCACGAGATGGAAATGAGAGCCACGGGCAATTCATCATCATCTCCGCGCTTCCTTTCAGAACAAATCATCATCTTGTATCAAAAAAAAAAACCTCGAGATTCAGCGCGTATATTCACAATGGTCCTGCTTTCAACATTTGACACATTTCTTATTATTTCATCTGTAGTGAAACCGGAGGGCAAGAATACCCACACATTTGAGATGTCATTTGCTAAGGTCTACTTCCTGCCGTTTGTCTTGAATGGGATTTCCCCCCCCCCTCCATCGCCCATCCTTATACAGTGGTACCTCGGTATACGTCGTTAATTCGTTCCAGAAGGTAGGAGGACTTATACCGAAAATGACGTATACCAAACGAATTCTTCACCTAAGAAATAAAGGGAAAGGAAATAATCCGTTCCAGAGTATAAGAAATTATATTTCATATGGCAAATTATACATTAATGGGGTTGTATAAAATAATTTAGACACTAATTATTACTAAAATGCATACATAAATTAAAATAAATTGAAATAAAAATACTATTTAACATCATTTCACCTTGCTGAGAGGAGTTGATAGCCTACGAGGATGGTGGTGAGGAAGGGGAGGAGTCGTGAACGGGGTCTACGCGGGTAGGCAGTGACCCATCCCGACCCATACAAGTTCTAGCAAGCGCGTCGTATCCCAAGCAAGACGTCGTATCCCAAGACATTTTTCCTCGTCAAAACACGACGTATGCCAAATTCGACGTATTCCAAAGCGGTCGTATACCGACGTATGACTATGTCCTTTGTAAACATGATAGGCCATTAGACTGTACCTTGTCTCATGAGTGCCAAGGCTGGGTATGCTACGTGGTCCTTAAAGGTGCGGGAGAGCAGAGAAAGAGCTTTGTAGGCGTGCGAGGCCTCCTTTGCTGGGGCTGCAGAGACAAACGCATGGACACACGGGCGCACGCAATCACACGTGAATAGTCAGTGCACGTGGATTTGTGAAAGGCTGGGACAGACACCCTCAACAAGGCCACATTTTACACATATATACACACACACAAACAAAGATCCCCCGTATAGCATTTAACAAACTGTTGGGGCAAGTGCTGTTAGCGGTGAGTACCTACACGAATGCCAGCACGTCACACTCGGCCGCCTTTGTCTCCCTAGTGACGATGATTACACAATGCACCAGGTACTCATTTGAGGCTGAGTCGACCTAGGGGAGGCCCAGCACGAGTTGAGATAATTGTCACTGGTGTTGGCTGTGAGCGGGAATTAAACTAAGGTTGTCAGGTTCGTAGGGCAGCGCACTGTTACACTACCGTTCCCCACATACATATTACACACAGAATGACACACATACTGCACATAATCTCTAGGCACATGCCACGAAAGGTGCATTCTTCTCAACGAGCGAGTGAAAAGAAACATTTATGACCATTGACTTGAAATGTTCAAGCAAGTTCAGGACAGTATGCCAATAAAACGTTGAGACTCAAATTTACGAGCGGAAAAACCAATGAATTTCAAAATTTGTTCAAAATACAAGCATGACCTCTGTGGATATGTTATAGCCCTGATTTGAATGAATATGTTAATGGGAATTGGCTGCGAATTAAGACACCGTATGTTGCAGCCTTTCAAACTTGACATGCGATATGGGAGTGTAATGTGGAACATGGATAAAAAAGAAGCTAATTCTAACATCTAGAAATAATGTCTGTAAAACAAATAAACAGGTAAAACACCACACAACCATCACCATGTATTGCTAACAATATTTTATCTTTAACTTGTACATAACTTCTAAATAACTATTTACTCTGCACCTCAAGCCTCATCATCCTCCATCCTTTCTCCTTCAACTCGTGCAATGGACTCGGTCTGAACTGTCTGAAATCATCTTAACTGTCGACTCCACCGTCTGCTTGCGACTCAACTCCCTCATCCCTTTCACCCGTCACTCATTCAACATGTGAACCTCCACCCAATCTCGAGTCTGGACAGGAGTATATGCAACAATCTTACGCGCTTCACTTCCACGGAATTTACCTGCGCCTTTGCCGAGAACATACGACGTTGGCATCAACTTGAGTGCGCTTATGCTTAATGTTGTTCCCGACGCGTTCACGCAGCCTGCAGGAAAAACACGAGAAAAATCACCAACGCACCGACACAGTCGAGAAATAGCACAACGCTGAAGTTAGGTAAACGAGCAGCAGAGCGGTAGTGTCGTCGTTTAGAATAAAATAAAAAAGTCACTTCACAGGTTGGGTAAATTTTGCAATTCGGTCGTGAAAAAAGGAAAGAGGTCAGCCCTGCAATTGCTTCATCAAGCCACTGCTAGCAGAAGGGAATCCACTAGAGGGAGAGTGCAAGAGAGACCTCCTCTAGATCAGGGGTCCGTGGCCTGTTAGGAACCGGGCCGCACAGCAGCAGGAGGTGAGAGCGGTGAGTCCGCACGTGGCCCGCCCCCATTGTTTTATTATTCAACACTTCCGTCCGTGCCTCTTTTCCCGCACTGCGCACTGGTCACAGTTTTGGTAAGCCCACAAGCTCTAACCCCTAGTAGCCAAAATGAGTAAAAAACAAACGTCGCTGGAGAGCTTCTTTGAAAACGGGGAAAGACCCAATGATGACCCCCCCCCCCACCCGGTCCGTGAAAAAATTGTCTTCCACGAAACCAGTCCCTAGGGACCGCTGCTCTCGAGGATATATGGCCTAATTCTAGATTTGAAGTTTTCGTGACTGCAAGGGTCCATACTCTTTGGTTATTTCGGTAAAGTCACGTAGGTAAAAAAGAGAAAATAAATTAAATCACGACGGTTGCTTGTGTTGCTTCCGAAACTTCGTGATTAAATTTTTCTCTTTTTTACCTACAAAGATATATGGCCTATTATTGCACGCTGGCCAGGCGTATTGGAAGACATGGGCGTATCCATTTTACCCATCACATGAGGCCTGCTGATCACCTTTGGTATACCACCCATTTATAATACTGGGTTGCCACGGCCGGGAGATTAAGCCAGTGACCTCTGAATTGACAGTCCAGTGTGCTAACCATTCTACTAAGGCACAGCAGCATCACGCTAAACGAGAAATGGCATTAAAGATGAATGCAGCCTTGAACATGTTACCTTATTGCCAGTGTCATTACGGAAATACAAAAGTGTGCATACATTTATTTTAAAACGTTTAAAACTTTTAGATAAGCTGCAGAATGTGCATACAATTGATTCCATTATTTTTGTATGTGAAATGATACTCACCATTCACTACCAGAGCTTGACCCATGGGGATGCAGGTGAGGTTACAGGTGGCACCATGGCAGAGAGGGTGGCTGTACCTTAATGTGTATACCCCGGACTTTCTCCAGCCTCGAGGCAGGCAACTCGGGAGACTTGCTTGTGCCTGATGGCACTCTGCCTGATCCTTGTTGTGACAAGAGAATAAGAATATCACGTACGAAACCAAAATGAAACTCATTATTATTGTACGCTTTGTCATAACGTGAATAAAATCAGCAAAGCATTCAACGGGTGATTGGAGAACGAAATCAAGCTTTTGAATCGTTTTAAATAATCAACCTAACAATGATGTCAAATCTCATATCAAGAGTAAGTTTGAGTAAAAATGCAAAAACAAATGAGACCCTAAAAAAGTTGAAAATTACACAATACAGAAAATACCATAAACTTCAAAAATAAATGTGAAAAAATGAAATGAAAGGTTGTTTAAAATCAGTATTCTATAAGTTTAAAGTTTTAATTCCACTAAAAAAGTTGAAGTGAAT
Organism: Lampetra fluviatilis; assembly: GCF_964198595.1. Lineage (NCBI taxonomy): Eukaryota > Metazoa > Chordata > Hyperoartia > Petromyzontiformes > Petromyzontidae > Lampetra > Lampetra fluviatilis. Next base: position 7,425,244 of record NC_136312.1, on the reverse strand, counting down.
TCCAGCATAATGAGCATTGAGTTGGCGCTGATCTCCTGTTTACAGCCCCGATCCTATTGGTGGGAATGACCCATTCCTGTGATGGTGCAATTCTATCCAGGATAACCGCTGTTGTCTTCCCCACGAAGTGGTACTCATTCTATCGACCCTAAAAAGGGATGATGGGCCAAGTGAATCCCCAACCAAGACTTCAACTTGCACTGAAAGCTGCTGGCTCTATCGCAGAGCCACCAGGCCAGATGGATAAAAAAAAAAATGAAAATATAATTTACATGTCATTCCCCCGCACCACCGATTAGCACTGCTGGCTACGTACGGTGAGAAAAAAAGTTCAACAGTAAAGTAAAACCTTGGATTGCGAGTAACTTGGTCTGCGAGTGTTGTGCAAGACGAGCAAAAATTTAGAATAAATATTACTTTGATAAACGAGCGAGGTCTTGCAATACGAGTAGTACGTGTGTACGCTTTGTCTGCCGAGCGTCACGTGATCACAACTGATATACGACTGCTTTGGAATACAAACACGTTTCCGGAACGAATTATGCTCGCAATCCAAGGTTTTACTTCACATACAAACGCGAGGTTAAATGGCTAATCAGAGGTAAAATTAACCTGTGCGGCAGCTGCAAAGCCGGCTTCAATCATCAGCACATGCAGAGCCACCGTGAGTGCATCGCACGGGCTCGTTACGCCCGCCTGCTCGTACTCCCGCTCGAGCACTTCAGGGACGCGGCCGCCCTCCGACTCGCTGCAGAGCATGATGAGAGGCGGCGGAGGGGGACCGGTAGCCGGAGAAGCTCGCGTTGAGGAACCAGCATCATCATTTTCATTGGCACCGCTTGCGGACAACGTACGGTCGGCTGACATTGCCTGGTGCGATGACGGCAGGATTTTTTGAGTGATCACGGCGCCTTTGCTTTGATGCGCTTGACTCCCCGAAGGCGTTGCCACTGAAGCAGGGGAGGCGGTGGGTGCATTTCCATGGAGTCTGCTCGTCTGGGCATGAGCATGATCATCGCGGGCTCTTGAGGAAGTTGCACCAGCGCTGCACGTTGCAGCCGAGCCTGGACAAATGACAAACAGTGCTGTGCATGCAGTGGTGTTCTACAACACTATCACCATTGTTTAATTTGGGGCTGTACTTTCATGTAGTGTCGCCACCACTGATAGGGCATCTGGAAGGTTCAAGCTGCACTAGCAAGGCTACACCATCGATTAATACGTGGGATGCTACAAAATGTAACTTCAGTCTTTTTTTAAATAGGGTAAATTTCACTGGGAATAGAATACCTCACATTTAACATGTGCTTTTCAGTGGGTTAATTAACTGCTGGAAACAGTAAAACACAAATGTGGCCATGACACAAAGTATATCGATTCAACTTTAGTTTTGGGATCTCAATATCCACAACAGATGGTGGTTCTTTGAGAAAAATAGAGTTTTCATGATATACGATTATCCTCCGTAAACATTAGCCATGACCAACCCACTGCTGAAGGCTTCCCTCAAGTTGTCACCATCTTACACAACCCGATGCTGTAATAACCCACCTAGGATTTCCACACGAGCAGATTTCATTGCTCCATCTCCTCAGTGTACTTTTCTCTAGGACACGTTCCATTCCTTGGCTGCAAAGCCATTATGATTCTCAACCATCAGCCATCGTCCTATCTAAACTAAACTATTTTTATTGTACCAGGTAAGGCCCACAGAGCTATATGAAGCTATTTTTCAGAAGCGACCTGCCCACAAATGAAAGCTCAACGAAATGGCTTATCATGTGGACATTTATAGCAGCCAAATACTCTAAACGCGCGTTGATTCTAAGCGTGGAGGGAAAAACGGGAGGACCCGGGAGAAAAATCCACGCGAATACGGGGTGAATATGCAAACTTCAAATATACAGCCGTCAGGGTCGGAATCAAACCTACGCCGTCCTGTATAGCAGGCGAGGTAGTTAACATCTTGCAAGGTAACTTGCCCAAATCCACTTTCTTAAGTTTAAATGTCATTAACATTAACACGTAATCAACGTGTCCCTGTCTCCAAATGCAATTCCAAACGTGTATCCCGAGATGGTTTTCACACTTTTCGGTTGTGATAAGATTTTTTCGTCAATGAGAATGTTCCAATTCATGTCACAGCAGACGGTACACGCATGTCGGTGTGGAACTACCTTCCGCTAGAAGAATCCAAACGAGGTCTCCAGAGACGATGCCATACTCTTGAAGAGGTGTCTCCCAATCACTGAGCATGTCTTTTCTATTCAGCGATATCCCAAATGCCGCATCTTGTCTGGGAAGCACATGTGTCGGAAGAGCGTTACGATTGTTCAAACCTCAGATCCTCTCTGAAAGCAGCCAGCAACCAACGATACTGGCATCATAACACAACTGCAATTTATGAGAACAAAGGACAAAACAAGTAAACCAATTCTAGATTTGAAGCTTTCGTGACTGCAAGGATTCATACCCTTTGGTTTTTTCGGTAGGTAAAAAATAAAATAAATGAAAACAACTGAATTAAATCACGACGTTTTGGGCGCAACGTGGTGATTTAATTTAGTTGTTTTCATTTATTTTATTTTATTTTCACCTACGTGACTTTTCCGAAAAAAAAAGTCAACCAAGCAACGAAAATATTTACCTGGTTGCTAAATAGGTAGGTGTGCTTCCATTCCAAGTTGATTACATTTAGAATCTCTTACGTACACATCAGAAAACATCGCCACAACCAGTGGGCTTTGACGTAAGGATCCCGTGGCAAATCGTCTTTACCCGATGTGAAAGCTGGGCAGGAGGGTGTCGCGTATTTGTTGCTGCAGCTGTCCCAGCGTGGCGCCCTCGTTGGCTATTTCCAGGAGTTGAGTGCTTCCTCCGTGTCGCACGCGTAACTTCATTGCGGCTTCTTTCTCCCCCTTCACGTATACACATAGCAAGACAAATGAGTTTTTTATCTTCTTGGCTCTGTCGGTAAAGTCACGTAGAAGGGAAATAATAAAATAATGAAAATACAACATAATAAAATACAATTCTCACGACGTTTCGGCCACAACGCAAGCAGCCGTCCTCAGGTGAAGAACAGGTCTGTCGGAAAGACAGCGTCTGAAAGAACCAAGATGAATCCCTGCAGTCACGAAAGCTTTAAATCGAAAAATTTGTTTTTGTTTTTATCTCCCGGGGAAAAAATAAACCACGTGCAAAGAATACATTACGTAATTACTACTACTACTCTTTGAAAGACAATTCACTACTCTCTAACAGTATGAAAAACCAAGTAGACTCACAACACGAGCTAAGTATACGATTCTTATTTTAGCCACTTAAATGTCCAAAATGGTTTATTGTTAAAGTCGACCTAAGCCTGTCCTGTTATCCACTTAACCTCGTGATGGAATAATCAGTTAAAACTCCTTGTCCAAGCAAGGAATGATGCCCTATACTGGTGATGGGGGAGACAGGACGACCGGATCAGTTCAAGCGCAGATTGATTGTGGCATCATCATCATCCAGCAGGAGATTATTGACCATTATTACAGCATACCAGACGATGTTATGCAATCCCAGAACAATACGTGCACAAATAACATTGAATTCATAGCCACGGTGTGAATTCACTGCAGGGTGAGGGCTTCCACAATCCGTGTCAGTTTACAGGGGTTACCACACCACGGCTAACACCACCACCGATGTTAACCACGACTAACAAAATTCACCACCGATGTTAACCACCACTAACGCCACTCACCATCGATGTTAACCACGACTAACGCCACTCACCATCGATGTTAACCACGACTAACACCACTCACCACCGATGTTAACCACCACTAACACCACTCACCACTGATGTTAACCACGACTAACACCACTCACCACCGATGTTAACCACCACTAACACCACTCACCACCGATGTTAACCACCACTAACGCCACTCACCACTGATGTTAACCACGACTAACACCACTCACCACCGATGTTAACCACCACTAACACCACTCACCACTGATGTTAACCACGACTAACACCACTCACCACCGATGTTAACCACCACTAACACCACTCACCACCGATGTTAACCACCACTAACACCACTCACCACTGATGTTAACCGCGTCTAGGAGCAAGCCCACAACGCCGCGCGCCAAGCACTGCGCCACCGCTCCTACAGTGTAACTACAGTGCACTGTAACTAGTGCAACTAGTGTAACTACAGTGTAACCAGTGCACTGTAACTACAGTGTAACTACAGTGCACTTTACCGCTATTTGTATATCGCAAGTTACAGATTAATGCCCGCGTGGTGGTGGTAGTAGTGGTAGTAGTGGTAGTAGTTGTAGTATCTAGCTGTAGTTAATGCTTCTACAATCGACGTATTACCTTCACTAAATGACCCCCCGTAGACTAAAGACGCCTCAACTCGCGTTAACACAACAACACTAAGATCCCCCGTGTAGCCTCAGCAGACTGCTGGGACAAAGTGCTGTTAGCGAGCACCTATTAAGGCCGGCACGGCGGCACACGATGGGAGCGTGCGGGAAAGGGGGGTGGTTTAGTGGCAACAGCAACCACGCCCGACCGCCTTTGTATCCCCAGTGCTGGTGTTTACACGCCACCAAGGTAGTCGATCTAGGGGAGAGAGAGGGGGGGGGGTATGTTCAGGACCTGTTGAATGATTCGTCGTCACTTGTTCTCGTCGTCGTCGTCGATCGCGAACGGGAATCGAACTCGGCACGGAGGCAGCTGTCAACTGCTGCGCCACCGCTCCCCTGCAGCTCACGCACGCACCGAGCTGCTAGATAGCACAAGACGCATGCACCCTCCTATAAACACACACACACACAGTGAAGAGCTGCTAGATAGCACACAAACACACTGCTGTGTAAAGCTGCTAGTTAACACACACACACAGTGGTGTGTGGAGCTGCTAGATAGCACAAGACACAGCCACACTCCTATAAACACACACGGTGGAGTGTGGAGCTGCTAGATAACACAAGACACAGCCACACTCCTATAAACACACACGGTGGAGTGTGGAGCTGCTAGATAGCACAAGACACAGCCACACTCCTATAAACACAGCCACTGCTGTGTGGAGCTGCTAGATAGCACAAGACACAGCCACACTCCTATAAACACACACGGTGGAGTGTGGAGCTGCTAGATAACACAAGACACAGCCACACTCCTATAAACACACACACTGCTGTGTGGACCTGCTAGATAACACAAACACACACAGTAGTGTGTGTAAAGCTGCTAGATAGCACAAGACACAACCACCCTCCTATAAACACACACACACACTGCTGTGTGGAGCTGCTAGTACAAACACACACTGCTGTGTGGAGCTGCTAGATAGCACAAGACACACACACAGTGCTGTGTGGAGCTGCTAGATAGCACAAGACGCAGACACCCGCCTATAAACAAACATACACACAGTGCTGTGTGAAGCTGCTAGCACAAACACACACACAGTGCTGTGTGGAGCTGCTAGCACAAGACACACACAGTGCTGTGTGGAGCTGCTAGATAGCACAAGACGCAGACACCCGCCTATAAACACACACACACACAGTGCTGTGGAGCTGCTAGATAGCACAAGACGCAGACACCCGCCTATAAACACACACACACACAGTGCTGTGGAGCTGCTAGATAGCACAAGACGATGATGAATGGCAATAATAATCACAACAAACACCACGACGACGATGATGATGGATTCTAGATTTGAAGCTTTCGTGACTGCAAGGATTCATCCTCTTAGGTTTTTTTCGGTAGTCACGTATGTAAAAAATAATATAAATAAAATAATAATAAGTGAAAATAAATCAATTAAATTACTGATTTATTTTCATTTATTATTATTTAATTTCTAAATAATAAATGAAAATAAATCAATGAAATCACAGATTTATTTTCATTTATTATTATTTTATTTATTTGGTTAAAATAAATAAATTAAATCACTGCTTTATTTTCATTTATTATTATTTTATTTCTATTATTTTTTTACCTACGTGACTTTACCGAAAAAAAATTAACCCGTAAAAACAAAGTTTTTCACTATAAATCCTTTATATGCGTAGCGGCTAGAGTCCTCTCGTCCTCTGGCTTGAGATGGCTGCCACCTATGGGTCAGATGATTGCCTGCCACCATTAAGCAATTGGTAATTAAATATAATGTATTTTTTCCTAAAAAGTGTAAAATTTTGGAAAAAATTTTTCACGAAAATAAATTGTCACGCACAACGAGTCTGTGTGCAAAATGTCAGCTCGATTGGATCACGGGAAGTGGGTTGAAAAACGACCGACATATTTGCACGGTCGTAAGCGCGCAAGCAAGCAAGTGAACTTAATATAAAGGATTTAAAAACTAAGAGGATGATGATGGAGGCAACTGCCCTTACCAACCCCGCTCGTGATGCCGCAACTCCTAGACCAGGCCGCGACCACCTCAGCGTTCTCAAAGTTGCGACAATCAACAACAACAACAAAACGTGTCTCGCTATCTAAACTTTGTTAACGATGACAATTACTTCCAAATTAAACTGTCACTTTAACAAAAAATTTAATCGCTTTTGTTTTTGTAACGCGAACCAGCAGCCTCTTCAGGGATGTTTTGATGTCTGCGCGGTCGGATAGAGGGGGCACTCACGTGCTGCCATTAGCTGTGAGTGGATTATTAAGTGAGTCACCTGGGATTATTCAGTCACTCACCTGGGATTATTCAGTCAGTCACCTGGGATTATTCAGTCACTCACCTGGGATTATTAAGTCACTCACCTGGGATTATTCAGTCACTCACCTGGGATTAGTCAGTCCCCTGGGATTAGTCAGTCACTCACCTGGGATTATTCAGTCACTCACCTGGGATTATTAGTCAGTCACCTGGGATATTAAGTCATATTAAGTCCCCTCGGATTGGAAATGTGACTACAGTAATATTGTAATTGATGACTTGAATAATAAAAGTTTAATTAAGAACGCGTGTCATTACTTCCATCGCATTATATTCAAATACGAACGTAAGTGTAATCAGTAAAATCATCAGTGGCGGCTCCTGCAAAATCTCTCAGGGGGGGCAAATGTCTGGATGATTGATAAGGATAAGGTCCACCCATGCAAAGGATAAATTAACAGCTTAAGCATGTAAAGGCAACTTCACTTCTTTAATATTAATGAAAAATAAAGTGACTCTTACAATACATCTTGTTTGTTTCTATACTCACTATTAATACAATCCACTCATGTTTCTTTTATTAAAGATTCCACTAGGTGGCGACAAATAATTTTGTTGGATGAAACGTGCTTACGTATGATGACGTAAGCACCTTAGTGCGAGCCCTCCCGGAAGCCATAGAGAATGCATTGCAGCGCCCCCCGTTCGAAAAAAAACATCTTTGAATGTAAGTCTATGGGACCACTCGGGGCGATTCTCAGCCGGAGGGAAATCGCCCAAAAAGAGGCGGTACTCCACAGAACGTAGCATGACGCTGATTGGACTATATCCAGAGGCACAGTGACGGCTAGCGTGACTCTGTGGTTGAATGACATTGGTGGTGCGTCGCCCAATCGCCCTAATGAAGAAACCGCCCCTGAAAACCATGATAAATATTCTTGAGATTTTACAAATACTATACAATAATATTGGTGAGATTTCACAGATATAATACAATGTATGAGATTTAACAAATATATTTTTTTCATGTGAATGTAATCTCCATATATATAAAAAAAAATCCTCGCAAGAGTACTGCTGAATAGACTGGTACCCGCAATAGCTGAAGATCACCTCCCAGAGACCCAGTGTGGCTTTAGAGCCAACCGGGGAACCACAGACATGGTGTTTGTCCTGAGGCAGATTCAGGAAAAGTGCCGGGAGCAAAACAAAGCGCTGTACGTCACCTTTGTGGACCTGACAAAAGCGTTTGACACCGTGAGCAGGCAGGGACTTTGGAAAATCCTGGACAAGCTAGGCTGCCCACCGAAGTTCCTCACCATGATCGTCCAGCTTCATGAAGACCAGCTTGGACAAGTCAGACATAGCAACAATCTCTCGCAGCCCTTCCCTATTGCAAACGGCGTGAAACAGGGCTGTGTTCTTGCTCCCACGCTGTTCACCATTTTGTTCAGCATGATGCTCCAGCAGGTCACAGAGGACCTCGACGACGCTGATGGCGTATACATCCGTTTTCGTCTCGACGGGAGCGTGTTCAACCTGAGGCGTTTGCAGGCCCACACAAAGACCATGGAGCAACTGATCAGGGAGCTGCTTTTTGCTGACGATGCCGCCCTCCTTGCTCACACAGAGGCAGCTATGCAGCGAATTACGTCCTGTTTCGCGAAAACAGCTCAGATCTTCGGCCTTGAAGTCAGCCTGAGGAAGACTGAAGTTCTTCATCAGTCCGCACCCCATGAGGAGCACCATCCACCAAGCATCTTCATTGAACAAACAGAACCGAAAGCTGTCCACCAATTCAGCTACTTGGGGTGCGTGATCTCGTCTGACGCCAAGATCGACAACGAAGTCGACAACAGGCTGGCCAAGGCAAACAATGCATTTGGCAGACTATACAAACGTGTCTGGAACAACAGAAACCTTAAAAGAGCCACAAAGGGTCAACGTCTACAAAGCTGTTGTGCTGACCACTCTCCTGTATGGCGCTGAGTCCTGGGTCACGTACCGTCGTCACCTGAGTCTCTTCGAGCGTTTCCATCAGCGCTGCCTCCGCACAATCTTCAATATTCACTGGAGTGACTTCGTCGCCAACACTGAAGTCCTCAAGTCAGCGAAGGTCATCAGCATCGAGGCCATGGTCCTCAAGACACAGCTTCGTTGGGCAGGGCACATCGCCAGGATGGAGAACCACCGCTTACCTAAGATTGTGCTGTATGGGGAACTGTCCTCTGGCCATCGCGACATAGGGGCACCACGAAAGCGATACAAAGACTCCCTGAAGAAGTCCCTCACTGCTTGCTGCATCGATCACCGTCAGTGGGCAACACAAGCAGCTGATCGCAACTCCTGGCGGCACACAGTCCACCAGGCCACCTCCTTCTTCAAAGATACCCGCAGGGCCCGTATGGATGACAAAAGGAGAAGGAGGAAGAATCATGATCCCTCAGCACCCATCCCAGATGAGACCTATACTTGCAGCTGTTGTGGCAGGACCGGCTTGTCCCGCATAGGCCTCTTCAGCCACCAGCGTGCCTGCAGAAGACGTGGATGTCCTTCCTAGATCTTCGTTCGCGAAGCCAAGCCATGATGATATATAAAAGGCAAAGTTGTGAATGTGTGTCTGTTCAAAATGTTTAGCGTACTTCCCGACATGCAACAAACTGGAAATTTGCCATGTGGGTACTTTCCAGACTGTACACCATGCAAACATTATAAAAATACACTTTTTTGGTGGGGGAGCTCAATAATACAAAAAAAATTTGCACGGCAAATGAGCTGTGACGTCACATCTGTCACGTGACCCGCGCACGTGGAAGCGTAACGCATTTTAGTGTAGCGATTAGCGCGCCGCGCTATGAACCCGGTGACCCGAGTTCGATTCCCGCTCACGGCCACCACCAGTGACGATTATTTGAACCGGTCCTGGGCCTCCCCTAGGTCGACTCAGCCTCAAACGAGTAACTGTTGTGGTGTGAACATCGCCACTGGGGAGACAAAGGCGGCCGGGTGTGGTGAATCCAAGTCCCGGGCGAAGCCGGGTAGTACAGCTCGTTAAATATAAAATAATAATGAAACAGCGTGACGTCATTTATGGACGGCCCCTAACAAGTGTGGTGAGCCTGAGCCACAAGTAAACATTCTTAATTCATATTAATAAAGGTCATCTTCCTTGCAATATATTCTTAAGTTTGCACGTTGTTTTTTTTTTACTAAAAAACAATCTTCCATACTTTATAAAGTCATGATTGCAGATTGAAAAATAAGAGAAGCAATTCAATTTGATTACAAAAGACTTTATTTTCGGCTCAACGATTTGGAGCTGTGCAACCATAGATGAAATTTGAATTATAAAAGTGAAGAAAAGCTTTAATACAGTATATTACAACACAATAGCTTATTTTCACCCCGATTAAACCGTTGGCACAAACGCTGTTATCAAGCTCGACACGTGGCCAGTATGACATGTTCAATCTGAGTTGGAGGCATTACCCCCACACCCAGATGTTTTGGCTTTCAGCACTTGCGTCACAAGATAGTAGTACTATGTGCCTTGAACGTGTTCCCTATTTTATGATTATTCCAGAAATAATCAAAAAATTGTGCCTGGAAATATGCCATTTTACACAATATGATAATATTTTTTTTCTCATTTATACGAACTGCGTGATGTTACAGGAAGTGACATCACATCTGTTGTTTTCCTTCCAAAAAGTTCTGCCAGGGAAGCATGATCGGGTGATGAGCACAAAGACACGTTAGATTGATCTGAACTACATCTGAACGAACCTTTAAAATCTGACATTTTAAAATGTGAAATTCATCCCTACTATTTACCCCTATTATACACGGTCGACCTTGTGGAATCCTTATGCCAGCTACCACAAAATGTACAGTGCCAGGAATCATACATGGAAATAACTGGGATTGCAGAGATGATAACGACCAATAACCACAACGTGCTCCGTGAATATCCTAGCAAGTCCCAAAAGCTAACTCCAACATAATACTGTACATACATTGATGGCACGTCTGGAAACGACGAACATTAATAACCGCAAGCAATTTGTGTACTGATCCTAAAAAAATTATACACGTTTTAAGAAAAAGCATCTTCTGAGAGCCGCACATATTGACAAAGTGCCGTTAACATTTTCTTTCCAAGCGAGGATGGCAACTGGTTTGTAACAGAACAAAATGAATGAATGATACTACCAACATATACGAAATATAAATAATAAAAGGAGTATTGCTCAAACAGATGCCATGCACAGTGGTATTTGGAAACATTTTAAACGTCTTGGCTCATTACCTCTGCACTGCCGTTCACAGAACCCTCACAACTGAAAATGTGAACCTCCCCGAATTCCCCACATCCAGCGAACACGCAATTTAGCCGGGCACTAGCTGGCAATTTCTGGACTGTGTTATAAGCAAATAAGAGCTGCAGTGTGGTTGTGTGCACATGTAAACCTATGCTCCATGTGGTGTCAATGGCAGTGACTCAATATGAAAAGGAAACGTGTTCGTTTAGGTTGCAACTAGAAATATTACAATTGGCCCTTTCTACAAGCTTGCTTCGTCTGTACGTGCCAAGACAACGTCTGCCTTGCCATAAACATTTATTTGAGTCAACAAAGTATGGTAATTGGGTCAAGTATGAAGATACGATAACATTGACAATGACCCCATGAAGATACGATCATAAGTAAGCAATTGTATGGGAATATATTGGCTTGAACTTAGAGAAAGTAAAAAATATAACACCGAAAAATACAATTTAACACACATGTTTTCGCAGCCGCTGGTAATCCAACTTTTGTTTTGGGCGACGTGTTGAACATTTTTCCTCTGAGGCTTCCACCACGCACTATTGCGGGCATCTTCAGGAGTTTTAGACGTCATCGTGATTCACATCATTATCCACATTTCCAATTGAACTCCAGATGATTCTCCGTTGTAGTGCGCGGCAAACGCGTGAGAGAACAAATACCCAATATGCAGCCCAACAAAACGGATAACCGCCCTTGGACTGAAATATACAAACAAAAAACACACACACACACAAAACCACATTCATTTTACTCCCCGTGTGGGGCCGTGGATGGCTGCTCATCAAAATCCTCGCATCGCGTCGCATTCCAGAACGCAGGCACGCTGTCCACCTCCGTCCATCGGGACCCGCTCTCCTTCTCCCACTCGCTCGTGTCCATGGTGGAGCCTGCGTCCGACTCGCTGTCGGAGCAGCTGGCGTAGCCGTCCCGTCCGACCTGCGAACTCAGCTCCATGTCGCTGTCATCCTCGAAGCTCTGCAGTCTAGCCATCGTCGCCATCGTCGGCGGCGGCGTCGCCATCGTCGGTGGAGCGGGAAGGGCAACGGAGGCTGGCGCGGCACGGCTCGCCGCCGCGCGCAGGCAGCTGAGCCATTGCTGCTTGTTGTAGGCGCTGTCGGCAAGCAGGTTGTGCATGCGGCCCCGTGCCGCGGAGGAGAAGCCGACGCGGAACGCGTGCTTGCCTGCGTGTGCGTGCGTGCGTTCACGGTTGAGAGCGCCAGTGCGTTTGTTAGCGAGGCTTACCGCGTCACAATCGCGAGTGCTGTTATTGTTATTATTGTTGTTGTTTTCGCAACATTTGTCTACCCGGGAAAGGCTCACCAAGGCTTCTTTTCAGAGGGTCCTGATACTTTTCAGAGCAGGGGCGAATATATGTTTTCCCACTTGGGTAATTAAAAAAAATTGGCAAATTTGGATTATGACGCTGTCACACATGGCCTAGCCTTCTTAGAATAACATCACGGGTTCTTAATGTCCATTGTGAAGCAGACGGAACATTTTTTACAGTAGGAATACACCTGCAAGTTTAACTAGGGTGGCCACTGGGCCCGAACACCAGACCTTCACAACAAACGGCAAAAATGCGGTTGTCATCTCTTCTTTACAGTCCTGAACCAGTGATACAAATTCGACATTCCCATGACGGGAGCGAGTATCTCCGTAGGACAACCACTGTTGACTTCCCCACAAAGTGGTACTCACTTTAATGACCCCCCAGCGAGATGATGAGGCCAAGTCAACCCCCCCCAAGCAGGATTAGAACTCGCAACCTCCCGATTGCCAGCCACCCGCCCTACCGCTGAGGCATCGGCTCAAATAGGTGCCAGAGAACTTGTGATTAAACCCCGATCAGGTGGTGGGGGGGGGGGCAGGGGTGATTGGGGCTTGCCTCGCTCCGCCGGCCCAAAGGGGCCCCTGATGAAGGAGGTCCCATCCGGAAGGTCCTGCACGCAGAGCTCCGCCGTAGGGACCGGCTGGCGGTAGACCTGGAAGCTGGGCGCTCCGTTGCGGTAGCCGGGCCTCGTGATGACCAGCACCCCGTCCAGCAGGAACACGTGCAGCTTCTGCTCGCAGCGCCGGGTAGGGGAGGGAGGAATAAAGGATGAGGGCGGGGAGGGATGACGTGGAAGTGGAAGTCAGAGTGAAGAGTTTCAGCCGGAACAGTCCGGAATGGTGATCCGGCAATTGCTATGGCAAGCAACCTCCATCTCGTATTATTTCACCCTTGTGATACGGTACTATGGTATATTATGATTATATGACTATAGGGCACGGTAGTATAAGGAACAATAATATGGTATTGTTTAAAGAAAGGCGTAACATGTACTCTAGTGGTAGTGCCTTACGCTGGTAATCCCCACTTCAAGCCAGGCTAGCAGTGTTCCATAAAATATCAGGTGAGAATGTATGCCCTGACGATCATTCTAAAGATGGGATTCATGATGTGTGTAGGCAAGTGCTCGGTGGATTATTACACTGTCGGATCGTGAAAGGTGGCTTGAGGAGACATTTGTCCGTGGACAATCACGTCGATGATGAATTGTTCGGGCGAAATGATTGTGACGGTGATGATGATGACTTGCGACGATGTCTATTACGATGATGATGATTAATTGTTGCAGTTGTAATGATTGTGACGATAACGATGATGACTATTATGATGATGGCTATTACAATAATCATGATCAATTGTTACAGGCGTAATGATTGTGACGACGACGATGATGACTATGATGACGATGGCTATTACAATGATCATGATAAATTGTTACAGGCGTAATGATTGTGACGATAACGATGATGACTATGATGACGATGGCTATTACAATGATCATGATTAATTGTTACAGGCGTAATGATTGTGACGATGACGATGATGACTATGATGACGATGGCTATTACAATGATAATGATTAATCGTTACTGGCGTAATAATTGTGACGACGATAATGACTATGATGACGATGGCTATTACAATGATCATGATCAATTGTTACTGGCGTAATAATTGTGACGACGACGATTGTGAAGTTGCCTGTCATGATGACGACGACGATGACGACGCTGCCGGCGAGGCTCTGCAAGCTCACCTGCCCGCGGTGGTTGCGCAGCTCTCCGTGGCAGCAGAGCGAGCGAGCGGCGGCGATGAGGGGGTCTCTGTGCCGCGGGTCCACGTACTCGAGCAGCCCCATGTAGTGGCGGCACTCCGACTCCCCCGCCCGCGTGTTCATCTCGCCCAGGATGCCCTGCATCACGTCCAGCTGCGAGCGCAGGCGGGGCACAGCGACAACGGACGACGATGACGGTGTGCGTTTGAAAGGCGCCCGTAATGAAGCGAGCAGAAAAGGTCGCACTCGTTACACGCAAAGTTCTTGCCACAGATGAACCACAATACCTTGCTAAGATCTCGTCGAGGGGCATTCATCATCACGCAAACTCCGGTCATCCTCGCAGCGGCTTTTGGCTGCCCATCGAACAAAGGTGGTCACCGCGTTGCGCGCTTTCAGATGCGCTTCTGCGGCCGTCTGGAACGCTCTCTTCCTTCCGATATTAGGAAGCCACTGGAGCAATACACTTTTAAAATCGAGATTGAAAACTCATTTCTTTAGACCTGTTTTTGGTGTTTAGTTTGTTGTCCTTCCCCCACATTTCCTATTAGCACGGCTGGCTGCGTACGGTGCGAAATAAGCTATATGTGCGTACGTACAAGAGTGTGGAAAATACAAACATGTAAGAGTGCAGAATGGCGCGGGGATAGGGGGACAGCCGGGTGGGAAGGCGAGAACGGGAGCGACCGAGCGTGTGTGCGCGTGTCAAGGGACATGCATCGCTAATGCCGAACAAAACGAGTACAAATTTTGTTTTTGAATCTGAACAGGAACAATACGGGCCAAGGCGGCACGTGTGAGCATTCGTGCATCGCACCGCAACGAACAACAACCGCCATTCGGGACTAAGTGGCAGTGACATCACCACGGCGCTTGTGCCAGGCTATGTGCACTTTAAGGCCACGTGAAGCGTCGAACGCCCGCTAACAGGACAGACTCAGGTGCCATGGGTTGACCGACTGAGATGACTGGCCGATGCACCACCTGCGTGGTGTGTGGTCCCTGGTGACCTCGAGCTAAGGTCGGGTTCTGGGCAAGGCTATTTGCTGTAAGTGTAGGGCAGGGGCTTTGAAAGTTATTGGTACGGAGGAACCCCATCCTGCGACTGGGGGGTAAGTGTGTGGGGGCTTGGGTGGGCCCCCATCCAAGCCCCTGAGATCCCCCGCCTCAGGTTCACGTTGTGCACACCAGCGTGTTTTGCCGCCGCGCCATGGTGCCGATACTCCGCATGCACATTCACTAAACTTTTTTTTTATTTACAGCACCAGCTACGTAGCTCCTTTTTCAGAAGAGACCGGGCCACAAATGATAGCTCAACACAGTGGCTTATCGTGTGCGGGGATTTATTTTAGCAGGCAAATACTCTGAACGCATGTCGATGATAAATGTGGAGGGAAAAACCGAAGGACCCGGAGAAAAATCCACGCGATCACAAGGAGAGAGACACCGCAAACTCAAATATACAGGCGTCAGGATTGGGATCGAACCCACGACCTCCTGCATACCAGGCGAAGGGGATAACATCTCGCCACCGAGGCGCCCCAACATTAAACATTTCCCCCGCCCAGTATCCACGCCTCAGTCTGCGCTCATCCCCGCTCCCTGCAAGGCTGGGCGAGGAGGAGGCTGGGGAGCGCGTGCGTTGGGGACGAATGGATAAGGATGGAGAAATCCCGTGGCGAGGTGCGACAAGGTTCGGGAGCTCACAGCGCGTGTCAGCGGCGCGGCATCGGCGTGCTCGCTGGGCGTGAGGCGCAGGATCTCGCGCAGCAGCAGCGGGTACTTGACAAGGCGCGAGCGCGGCACGTCCAGGAAACTCCACAGCTCCAGGCGGCGGCTGAACGGCGACTCGAGGCACCGCTGCAGGAAGTCCTGAACCCGCGGGTCCTGCTTCTTGCGGTCGAGCAGCGCCTTGGCCGCCAGCTGATTCCCGCAGTAGCCGACGTAGGCGCTGAGACAGGGGAGCTGTGGCCCGCGAGGATGGGCGAGAGAAAAAGCGGGAGGGAGAGAGGTAGGGAGGAGTGCATGCAGTGAAATTTTTAGTGAGCAGATAAGTGTCGATTCATCGTTGTCTTGTTTTTGGGGTGAGGCCGCGCACGATAACATGGATGATGATGATGATGAAGATAATGATAAAAACGATGATTAGGATGATGATGATGGTGATGAAAGTGATGATTATAATGATGTGGCTGGGCCAATCCTGGCCAGGATTCGAGCTCACGACTTTGGGCTGGCCCCAGCCTGCTGTGATACGTAGGAATAAACTGGGCCTTATTCTGCGTGGAGAGACGTACGGGGGCATCGGCATTCACGGACACACACCTTTGCAACGTATGTGTGATCAGATAAGTATTGAGGTTTTAAAAATAAATTTTCACGAGTGAAGCCTGACCACGTGGGCCCTGAATGTACGTATGTTGAACTTCTTTTGCACCGTACATAGCCAACTGTGCTCATCGGAAGTGCGGGGAAGGACGACAAACTAAACGCAAAAAGTAGCGTAAATAAATTAGTTTTCAACCTAGATTTAAAAGTGCTATAGCTCTAGTGGCTTCCTAATGTCGGAAGGAAGAGCGTTCCAGACGACCGCAGAAATACACCTGAAAGCGCGGATGTTGACTGACTCACCCAGTCCAGCAGCAGAGGTCCCACGTGGTGAATGGAGCCGTCCACCTGGCGAGCGCCATCCAGCCGTTGCACGAGATCTACACGAGGCACCATTGGCAGCGTCGCCCCCAACGGAGAATAAATGACAACGAACACACGTGAGAGAGCATCTCTTTTTGACAGGAACATCCCTGCGTTGGGATTCAGCCATTCGTTGTTAGACCTGTAACACGCACACTTTGAACTTAAATGGGCATTCAGAGGTGCGAGAACATAAATTAAAGAGAGGAGTGTTCAGATTACGAGATCCTAAACTCCTTTGTATTTTAACTGGTTAGGCTCAATTGAGCTATACAGCTCTTTTTCAGAAGCGACCTGGCCACAAATGATAGCTCAACGAAGTGGTTTATCGTGTAGAAATGTACAGCAGACAAAAGTTGTGCTCTAAATCTGTGTTTCTAAATGTGGAGAGAAAAACCGGAGGACCCAAAGAAAAATCCACCCGACCACGTGGATAACTTGCAAACTCCAAATATACTGACGTCAGGGTCGGGATCGAACCCACGAACCTCGTGTATACCAGGTGAGGTCGCTAACGTCTCGCCACCACGGAGCCGAGATGTTAGGTAGTTAACATGTTGACTGTTTGTAACATCTCGCGACAAACAGCCAATACTGACGCCGATGTGCGGTGATAGTGAGGAGTGAATTCCAGACGAGCGGAGCGGTGACTGAGAAGCAACGTCCACCGTGTCTGGTTCGAGAGACGACACGGGGTTTGATGAGGAAGAGGGGGGTCAATCGGAGGTCGTGTAATGGGACAAACGACGAGACGGCGGAAACTGCATATGCCGATTGGAATTGGAAATTTGACCAAATCTATTAATAAGCATTTGGCTTTATGTAGGAGGAAACGGTTCCCCGCAGAACCCACGCATACGAAGCAATAACACGCACCCAATCCTCTGCACAGATGGAACAAGATTGCTCAACTGTCACATCTGCCTTTGCGACATGAGAATGGAGTGAATACCAAATGTACTCCCTTACCTCCGGCTACAAACACCAGCGAGTCCAAGGTGGTCTCCAACACAATTACCACCTAGGCCCAACCCTTGCTTAGCCTCTGAGATCTGGCGAGATCGGCCAATTTTCACGGTGAGTCAGCACCCCCCCCCCACCCCCCAAATAATGAACTGGGTATCGAGAGTTAGACTGATGGCCTTAATCTAAGTTTTCTTGTGGTTGTTGTTGGTTGTTTGACTTGCATCCCACTGGGATTTTTGCACACAGCGTTGGTGTACGGTGTTTTTTCTGCAATATGTTGCTGTCTTTTCTTGGATTTTCTGTTTGCACTAAGTCACATATTCACTTTAAGATGTTTTTGTTCATGTTTTAGTTTTTTGTTTGTTGCGGTTGCACCTGATTCAAGAGCCGAATGGCTCACAGGGCTATACCTAATCAATGAACTTGACTTGAGCGGTGCGCTCATCTGAAAATCCTGAACCAGAAGGCGACATTTCACATTCTAATGACCCGTCTCGCCATATCTAAACATTTCTTTGGACTTCCCAACGAGCGGTGTAGCATCACCAGGCGATTGCGATAATCACGCCACCGATTATGACGATGACAACTATGATGACGATGATGATGATCAATTAAGACGACTATGATGATAATGTAATGACTGAAATTCTAGAGCACCCACCTGAAGCAAATGTCCATTCAAACAGACAGGAAGTAGCTGAAGGCCTCCTATTAGTGCAGAGAGGCCTCCATGGTGATTGGTCGAGGAGGCAAGGTTTGAAAAGAATGGAGGAGAGGTTCAAACCGAAATGGGCAGGAAGCGGAGGTTGGAAGCTGAGGCGACGGTTCAGAACCGTTAAGGGGGAAGGACAGGGATTGGCTGGGGAAATAAGCCAATGAGAGAAGTTTCGAGAGAAGGGGCTCGAGAGGGATAAAAGGCGAGAGCACAATGAGAGAGGATGTTCGGGAGAGGGTTCGAGCTTCAACCGAGAAGCAAGAAGCCGGGCCTCGAGTTGGTGCTGTGCCAAAATAAAAAGGCTCCGAGCCCAACGTGTGTTCGGTGTCTTTACAATAAAAATGATGACAATGGCAATAATGATGATATAAAATTCGGTAAAATCCTAACCTCGGTTAGAACTCACAACCTCAGGCTGGCCACCCTTTTGCAATACTTAGGAATAAACTCGGGTCATATTCTGTGTGGAGTAATGTATGGAGGCACCGCCGTTCATGGGCACACACCTTTGTACATGGCCTAACCCGAATGCATCAATTATGAATAACAACATCGGCTGCATAAACATACACGTGTTCAGGTCTGTATTCTTTTTTCTCTTTCACTTGTCGAGCCTGGCCACACGGGTCGCCTCGTTGCCCCGCTGCAGAAAAACCTCGGGCGTTTTCTGTGTGGAGAGATGTACAGAGGCACCGACCATTCACGGACACGCACCTTCATGCAGAGGGATGAACGAGTCAAGAGAGCCGAAGATTTGCGCGAGTTCCTCCTCTGTCATGATGGCCAGGGTCAGCATGGGGTCGTGGTAGGCCTGCGGTGACAGCAGGGAATCGGTCATTTCTGTTCCGTGGTGGGATCTTCGCACAACGCGTTCACTAAACGGACTACACATGCACAGAACTGCTTGTTGTTGTGTTTAGTTTTGTTGTCCTTCCCCCGCACCTCCAATTAGCACGGTTGGCTACGTACGGTGCGAAAGAAGTTCAGCATACATACGTACGTCCACAATCCAGGCACAATTGCAGCCGGAACTCTCTGCGGCTGAGCTACAGAAAATGTGTCCTCAGCATTCCCCATTCTGCCTCCACTGTCACTTTGTCGCCCATGGGGTTTATTGGCGGTGGGTCTGGATTGCCCCTGAAGACCTCTCTAAAAGCCATTGATGCTGCCCTTGCCGCCCCTAGGACTCGTTGCTGGATGGGCTCCCTGAGTTGCCCATGGGATTTATTGGTCACGGGTCCCAGACCCCCGAAAACACGTTGGGACCGGATTTGCCCTAGTTTGCTACATCCCCATTAGAATGTGTATTTATACTGGAGGAATCCGATGAGCTATAACGCATTTTCTCCGCAGATATCCAGTGGCATGTACTCGGCCTCGCTGGTCCAGAGCTGTGCAGCTGTATTCTGCTTTCTCCCCTCTCCCGTGCATCCCTCCTGCCCTCACCCTCCTCACCCGCACCTCCCACTTCCCATTTATCATCTTTGTCCTTAATGTTGTCATGTAAAAGGTCCATGGTATGCGGTAGGTAGCTTTGAGCCGTTGCATAAATTATTGCAGTCCCTGTTGTTAAATAACACGATTGTTGACCTTTTCTTTAATTAATGGCTGTCGTGAAGAATGCAGTTGTGTTTTGGGGAGAAATAATATAATCATAAAACCATACCTTCTTGGCAACTTGCAGGTCTTTAATGAGGTCATGCTCTCCGCGGAAAAGCTCAAAGATGACCTGAAACAGACAAACCGGACTCATACATTTGGCAACACACAAAAGCCCAGGTCACCCTTACAAAAGAGACAAAAGTATCATGTGTCTCAACGGGCCTGTATATAAAAACCACCTGGTTAAATAAAGGATTCTGTCACTAATATTACTTAACGACAACTGCTACAGGACTACATAGGACATATACGTGACGCGTCAATTAGGTCAAATGCCAAGGCCAGTTTCCAACACTGCAGGTGATTATAGAACTGGCTTTGCATGATGCATTGTCGGCGTAGATGCAGCTGCTAGTGGCTGTGCACACCCGTAGGCCAGCGTCGTGACGGCAGGGTTGTGTGTGGTGCATCACAAAAAAGCTACGTGGCACTCCCAGTCTGTAGGGCTACGAATAAGATGCCAATGGGAGGCCAGTACACGGGCGTAGGTTTGACTAACTGCTCGTGCGAATTCTAAGCATCAACTCTTCTACCGTGCGGGTATTCCCCTCCGGCACCCTCCTCCCCACCCCACTTCGCACCGTGGTTTTCTTCACCGCGCAAAAGTAATCGACAAAGAAGTTGACCAACACTCAACGCACGAGCCTCCCGAATGAGTCTTGAGCCTCAGCGGAGGAGTGTCCGGATGAGAGAGAAGGTCTCATTGGCTGAGCAGAGGCTTCGCGTGTTTGCGGCTTGCTGCAGAGGTTAGCGGTTGGAGCCCCGTGGCCGCACTGGTTAATACTGCGCAGGTGACATCAAACGCACGAATATGTAGCCGCCTTTTTCACAGTGGATGCTTAAGACATCCTCCGACGTTATCCGAAGGAAGAGAAAGTCACGTGTGCTGTGCCGGAGTCATGGTCCAAATTTTAAAAATCACACGAAAATTATTCAATTGGCATCAAGAGCAATCGTCGTCTCCTACTGCAAACTTTAGCGGGACCCTCCTGAAGAAAGCGTCTTGAAACTCAGCAAGGCTTCCCTGGGTGAATAATTATTAACAGTAATAATGATACACAAATAAACGAGAGACAGGAAGGAGCACTCGGCTTGCTGTGTCAAGTCCTCGCAGGGCAAAGTGCTGGGGGACGTACCTCCTGACGCTTCAGCTCATGGGCACTCAGTTGCTGGCAGGCGGCCGCGTCCGTGAACGTCTCGCACCAGAGCCGGCCGTCGTGGCGCTTGGCGGCCGAAGGCCCAGCCCTGGCCTCTGCACTGACACGGACCGCGAGCCTGCGAGAGCCGGTAGACGGCTGCTGGCTCGGGCCTTCCCCAAACCGGACACTGGCAGAACGCTGCAGGGGGGGGGGGGGGAAAGGTGGCATGAAGGACAATGGACAGGCAGAGAGAGAGACAGAGACAGAGACACGGGGAGCCATCGTCAAGGGTTGGTGACTTCGGGTTAATAGGGAGTGCTACACACTAGGAACAGTGTATGGTGTGTTACCACAAGTGTCGGAGCCATCCTGCTTTGAGATGGAAAGCTGGCACAAATCAAGTCAACGCTTTTGTGCAGTTCTGTATTTTGCGCAATTATTATCGTGCAAGGCTCTCCCGATTGCACCATGTTTCACATCCCACGGGTATGTTGTGCAGCAGTTTCACAGAAGGAGGGGGGTGATGTTGATATTTGGCTTTACCCAATGGGGTAATTTGCGCACATTTTCAAATTTGGCATATTTGAACCGGGGCACCGGCACACACAGCCGACTATTTTCCAAATAATATCTCTGGATCAATAACGTCCACAGTGAAGCAGACGGCTTGTGTCTTTCCAACCAACTAACTCGGCGTTAACCGGGAGGGCCGCTACAACAATTGGTAGACATGTGGTACGGCTCAGCCATGTCGCCGCTTTTGGACGCCGCTTTTGGACGACGCAGTGGTCGATGTGTCTGTTATACAGGAGGTTGTGGGTTCGATCCTGACCCTGACGTCTGCTGTATGTTTGGAGTTTACATGTTTCTCTCCCCGGTTTTTTCCCTCCACGTTTATAATCAACGTGCGTTTAGGAGTGTTTGGCCGCTCTACATTTCCACGCGTTGAGCCACTTCGTCGGGCGATCACTTGTGAGGGTCAGGTCGCTTTGGAAAAAATAACTATATCGCTCAGTGGAACTTTACCTGGTAAAATAAAAAATATATCGAATTTTTTTTGTTTTTTGCTAGAGGAAGTGGTCACCCCAAGAGGCCGCAGCGCTGCCTGGCGAGGAGGTACCTGGAGGGGCTTTCCGAGCGTCCGTGCAGCCGAGCGCATGGGCGAGATGAGGCTGGCGAAGGACGAGCGGCTTTGGGGTCTGACGCGCTTGTTGCTCGGCTCCTGATGGGGACGAACACCGCCATTAGACACGACTTGACTTCAAGCTGGCCATGCCCCACTGGGTTAGGCAGCTCTGTTGCATATTCTTGGTTCTTTCGGTACGGTCACGTAGATAGAAAATAAAATGTAAATAAAAAAAATAATTATTTGTAATTTTAATTTTTGTTTTATTAAAACTTTATTTTATTTTTATTTTCTACCTACGTGACTTTACCGAAAGAACCAAGAATATGAATTCCTGCAGTCACGAAAGTTTAAAGTAAAAATTTAGCTCTGTTGCAGTGTCGGTAGCTACAGGACATTTCAGTTACTTAGAGTTACGTAGAAAGCCGTAGCTTTGCCCAGAGACCCACAGACACAGTCTAATCAACCTCGCGTTACAAGGACGACCACAGCCTAAGACTGTGTGCAGTGGCGGTAGCTACAGCACATTGCAGGGTGGCATTGTGAAAACTTACAAGAGCAAAAACAAAAACTGAGTATTTACACGAAACATGCAAAAATTTTTACTGCAAACAGGACAAACGATTAATACGTCTTAAATACAAATCATAAACTGCAAAAAAAAACCAGATGTAAATAAACCAAATATACAGCCTAGCACTTTTAAATTAATTATTTTTTTTTACCGCGACACAGAGGCACAGCCAATGTACTGGGCCGGAACAACGGGACGCACACAGCCAGTGGCTGTCAAATCTCAAATCTGACTGTCCGCCTGATGATGCGAGTTGTAATTACTGGCGAAACGTTGTTAGCAGATTGTAAATGTTGTGGATTTGCTCTCCACGTTCTGTTTATATGACAAAACTTACTACTTGGCTGTGTCGGGTGGTGGCGGGTTTAACGACAAGTTTATATTTATGCGATCTAACCCAAAAAAACAATATTATGGATCAGTCCTCACCATCATTACGAACACCACCATAACATCCACCACAATAACCGTCACCATATAGTTATCGGTACCAGACTCGTAGTCATCAATGATGTACAAAATGGTATTTAAATATATATCTTTTTTACCTCCAATAATGATCTCACTCACTTTATTTTAATCACCGCAACAATTATTGTCGACAACATCCCAGAGATTGTCCCACATAAGCCAATCCTAATGGCTCCCTGTAGTCCATAACGTTGTGCTCACCAGCGCTTTCAATTCGTTTGTAAATTTAGGAAATGGCTACGTTAAAAGTCAGCAAAGGCACAGAGAGAGAGTTGTGAGTCGGGGCCCAGCCAGGGCGGGGGTTCCATACGAACTCCGGCTCACCACACAACCCGGCGTGTGTGCACGGAGAAAACTCGTGCGCCTTCAACTGAGCACCGATGCGAAATGGCCCGCACTCTCACAAGCAGAAAATGGCCAGGAAACAATGAACCCATTAATGCACTTTTCCGGTATTTAAACTTTTACTTTGCGCAATTTGTTTTGAAGAAGGTGAAAAAGAAGTGAAGAAGAAAAAAACACAGGGGCAAAATACAGCCAAGGACGGGGCAGGCGTGAAAACTCGCGCAAGAAAGATAAACAAGTTAGTTCCAGCGCCCGGCGTGGCATTTGAGGCGAAATTCTGCCGAGAATCAACATAGAACAATCGCGCCTTTTGTTGATTTCGGTACCGCTCCGTTCGCGTTGTTTAATGTGCTTAAGCGTGAACAAAAAAAAGAAAAATGTGTTTGTGTAGATCTTTGACACGGATTAAGGCGTTGGCATGTGAGGTGCGCGAAGCGTTTGACCCAGACTTTGTTTCAGCAGCTAAGGCCCCATTGAGCTCAAAAGCAGCACCGTTACAAGGACGATCGCAGCCCAAGATCATCGGCTAGCGGCGGCAGTTACAGAACACCGCAGCTACGTAGAGTTACATAGAGTGCCATAGAGTTACATAGAGATCCGTAATGTTAGATAGAGGTCTGTAGAGTTACATAGTCTCACAGACTCTGTCAGACTTTTGCTTCTGCCGGTAAGGCCCTATTGAGCTAAGCGGCACTGTTGCAAGGACAATCACAGCCCAAGACCGTGGGCAGGGGTTTCAGTCACAGGACATTGCAGGGTGGCAATGTCCAATCGAAGGTGTTCACGTACGAAATTTGAAAGTCTTACCGATAAATATAAATGGACTGCACAAAACCATAAAGTGGACGAGCTAGGGAGAAGTGGTAACGTGGCAGGGGCGTCACAAACCTGTCGCGTGACCTTGTGTTTAAAGGGGGCACCAGCGTCTTGTCGGTAGAATTGCACTGGAGAGTTTAATTCGTCTGGATTGTTAACTGTAGAGGCGTTATCCATTAGGAAAAAGATGGACCAAAGGAGTGAAGCGACAGAGGCAATTGGAACATCACGGGCAGCAAGCCAACAGCACAAACATGACACTGCGAGAGAATCTGAGGCCACTGCCACCAAGACACGGATGGACCCAGTGACCTCCACAGGTGGAAATTATTGAAACTGTGAAGAGTTACATCAACTAGTTGGCGGGTACGGGGCAGAGGTCGCAACTGGGTACCCGATACCCGTACCCTACCCGAGACCCGGCTACCCGTACCCGGCTGGGTACGGGTACGGGTAGCCGTTTGCGACCCTGGTGCGGCCGGGTACGAGTACGGGTAAGGAATCAAAGCCTGTTTGCGACCTCTGGTACGGGTCTAGTCGTATCACATTCGCGTGGTCTTGTGCCCATCATGGTTAACTACCTTGCGTGTTATACAGGAGGTCGTGGGTTGGATCCCGATCCTTACGGAAGCCCGTGGTTACGTGGATTTTGCGTGGATTTTTCTCCGGGTCGTCCGGTTTTTCCCTCCACGTTTAAAAGCATGGGTTTAGGAGTATTTGGTTGCTATAAATTTCCACGTTCACAAAAGCCACTTCCGTTGAGCCATCATTTGTGGCCAGGTCGCTTCTGAAAATGAGCTACATAGCTCAGTGTGGCCTTACCTGGTAAAATGAAAAGTTTAGTTAATGCGTGCTGTTTCCCCCCCCCCCCCTAATGAGGAATCTGTGTTTGGTGTAATTGTGTAATTGTTAAACGGTGTGCGTGCACGGGAGAGCGAGCGGCTTTTACAGATTTTTTGCGTGCAGTTTCTTATCCGATTGCTGCATCTGCATCCTTTATCCGCCACTGGGGCAATTATAACCGCAGTGGTGCAACTTGCAGAAGGGGGGCGGGGGTGGGAACCCCCCTCCCTCCCCCCTCGGTGTGACATATATAATTAAAAAAGGCAAAGCGGAAAGTGGCAAGTCTTGCCACTCAGTTTCAGCCGTATCGACACGTAACCATGCTGCGGTGCAGGACGTCTGACTCAGACCAGCACCACACAGTTACTACTGTATTGCTTAACAAGTAGAATGTCGTTGCCAATAACAAAGACCCATGTCTGTGTTTGGGTTTCCGGAGACATGGTTAGCTCCATCGAAGTCGGGTGGTGGAGGGTTAATGCGCAAGACGTTTGGTATAAAACGACCACGTGACTTAACCCAACAACGAATACGGTTCGAGTGCAATCCTCCTTCAAGTGTGAAAAAAGTGTGCAAAGCAGAAACGGTGATCAGTGTGGAACTGAGCACAGAGAGCAAAATACCCTGAACACCCATGCCTTTCCGATCGCGATAGAGCCAATACATAAGCTACACCAGTGCCGGATGAAGCTAGTGCGGGGCCTGTAGCATATGTTATGAAGGGGCCCTTCATAAAAAAACACGTAAATATTAAAACACGTATTTTTTTTACTTGCATAGTAAATTAATGGTATTTTTCATTTTCTATACAGACATAATATGACAAATCGCTAAGCTTAAACACCCAGTCGTTCATAAAAGTTGAAGGCAGTATAGTACTATAGTAATGGAGCAAGTGCAGAATCACTGAACCGGAATTGATAACTTGAAAGCATTTAGCGTGGGGCCCTTGAAAGTGCGGGGCCCGTAGCATATGCTACCTTTGATACTGGGATAATCCGGCACTAAGCTACACACAACCCAAGCATACACTTTCTATAATTATCACACATGCCATACATACGCCACACACTGCACACGCGTCGGGCTAGATATTACATTTCGGATGATGCGAATACTTATTTTTTAGCTTTGGATGTAAAGTATGACATCACAGGAACTTATGTCACTTCCATGCCTTTCCTGCCAAAAGTGGCATCATGTGGTATTGGATGTCGTCACTTGGTTGGCACAAAGACACGTTGAATAAAGAATCTAAACACATCAAAATTTGTTCTAATCCAAAACTCATCCATGTTACACCCACACACGGCCCATACATACATACACCACACACACACAGGCCATGCACACACAAGGCGCTACATTGCTCAGTATATTTCCCGGGCTGGCCTAGAGTAGGGTTTCAGGATCATAACGACAATCTGTAATTATCCCGGAGAAATCCGAAAAGTTATGATGCTCTTTTTCTTTTTACAAATGTCCAGTAGGGGCGGGTCAGAAAGTCAAAACAACAAACAATACTAAAACCCGATAGCAGTGCAAAGTATAGGAAATGTAAGAAACTCACTAAAGCTAAATAAATGACATAGATAACGTATATATGTTCAAATTGCCTAAGTATACCAAATCCTAAGCTTGGGTAAGGCAGTAAACAACAGCAAACAACAGTCCCAGGATCACACCAAGACAATCAAATTCCACATTAAAATGGAACTATCGATACATGGGAAACAATGAAGTTAGAAAATCACATTGACAAATTCAGTTGTATGCAGCACTAATCTTCTGATATCTGGCACTAGAGTACAGGCAATCCTCGGTTTACGCGATTTCGTGGTACGCCATTTTGGAAAAAACACAACCTTTGTATTGAGACATTTTATTGACATACGCGAGGCAAATTTCGGAATAACGTCGTCCGCAATGCGATACAAGCCCCCCCCCCGCCCCCACAGTCTGGAACCGTGACCCAATGGCGTTGTTAGCAGCCAGTGCGGTACGATAGCGAATGTGCTCCAGTCGACAGCATTTTGCCACGTGGACACCGGCAGTCTTTACTTTGTCTCCACAACGCGACTCCGGCGGAGTTACAAGTCGTATTGTTTCGATTTAGAGCTTTCGTGACTGCAGGGATTCATATTCTTGGTTCTTTCGGTAAAGTCACGTAGAAGGGAAATAATCAAATCAAATAAAACATTATAAAATAAAATTATTTTTATTATGCTTTTTATTATGTTTATTTTTATTCTTTTATTATTTCCCTTCTACGTGACTTTACCGAAAGAACCAAGAATAAGTCGTACTGTATTTCTTTATTTTAATTAAAATTTTCTAGGAAGTATGTTAGAGTTTACGTGATTTTCTTTTTCATTCAAATTATTATATCGTGTGTACATGTATTGCATAGATATAGGCGAGGATAATATAGGCGATTATGTCTGCGAGTGTGAGTGAATCCCCTAACTCCCTTCTTTACCATTATTTCTTATGGGAAACTTGCTTTTGACATACGCGATTTTAAGATACGCGCGCTTTTCCAAGAACGCATCGACCGCGTACGTCAAGGACTGCCTGTGGGGTCGTCCATAAATGACGTCACGCAATTTTGGACGATTTTTTACCCCCCCTCATCACGCGGCGTCACAAAAAGTCAGAACCCCCCTAAAATATGACGTCACAAAGCTCTGCCCCCCCCCTAAAACCATATTTCCAATAAAACATGCTTCAAATCGCTTTAAACTATTGTCATTGAAGTGCGTATTTAATGTGGCGCTGCACTCCGATGTTGTAGGAGTGTTGTTATAACAATTAGTGTTGTTATAACAATTCTATATTTATTTAAAGTTGCGCATTTTGATGTCACGTCACATTTCTCACCCCCCCCCCTCCTCGTCACACATCGTCACAAATGTCTGACCCCCCCCCCCCCTAGGTCCGTGACATCATTTATGGACGGCCCCTGTACAATATACGCCCACCTTAAAACAATCCCATACTATCGTACCCTACATTCCTATAATTGTATGAGCACATTTACAGGACACAGGCCACCGTGCCCTGGTATGGAGCGAGGCTCTAAACGGCAGTTGCTCAGCAGTCAAATTCTCGGAAGAGGGAGAGAGGAAGTAGAACAAAAAACCCCAAAAGCCACACATTTTTGGAGGGAATGAGGATACAGATTAAGCTGTGCACTTAAGTTATTTTTTTTAAGTGTGCAACTGATAAACGTTGCCGTTTCAATGCGAAGCCAGTAATATAGTACGTACTCTAAAACTCTCGTCTCAGTCCCCGTTATTTGGGATTCCAATGATCTACCCACGTTTGCTGGGTTCCTGCATTAAACAAATGTTGATTTTGTAGCAAGTGGCGCAACCTCACTGGGCAATGATGATAATGTTGATGGAACTGAGTTGAGCCTGAAAAGGGGTTTAAAATCATGGTCTCACAAATGGGGCCCCTGCTGCTGCTGTTAAGTCCATGAGCCAAGGGAGTTGAACGGTACCACCTGGTGTGACGTTGCAACCATTATCCATTCGTGAGCGGCATCCACGATGGCCAGAAATCCTTAGTAGAATTACGGTTTGTTTTGGAGACACGGTTAATATTTTTTTTGCTATATTTGCCAAGGATGGTTTCACGTAACTTTTTTCTCTCCTCAAAATTAGCACGGTGGGATTTGTACGGTGAGAAAGAAGTTCAACATACACAAATAACAGATTATATTTTCGATTAAACATATATGGTACCTTTCCCTGACGACATGTATATCGTTAACAAAAACAACCACGTTAACCTTGTTATCGTACATCTTTAGGTAATGTGCAGATACAATGCTTGAAGAAAATCATGGGAAGTATCCACCACCCCAGCTGGTTCCAATAAGCCATGTTTGGGCTCATGGCTCAATCCACCGGGCTACAAATAAAGGGGCCGTCCATAAATGACGTCACGCACCTAGGGGGGGGGGGTCAGACATTTGTGACGATGTGTGACGAGGAGGGGGGGGGGGGTCAAAAATCGTCCAAAATCGCGTGACGTCATTATGGACGACCCCAAAGACCCCCGTATAGCATTAGGTGCTGTCCATAAATGACGTCACGCGATTTTGGACGATTTTTGACCCCCCCCCACCATCGTCACACGGCGTCACAAAAAGTCAGACCCCCCTCAAATGTGACGTCACAAAGCTCTGCCCCCCCCAAAAAAAAAACATGTTTCAAATCGCTTTAAGCTATTGTCATTGTAGTGCGTATTTAATGTGGCGCTGCACTCTGATGTTGTAGGAGAAAACATTTATTAAAAAGTCTATTTAATTAAGTAGAACGTGTTGTCTATATTTATTGAAAGTTGCGCATTTTGATGTGACGTCACATTTCTCAAACCCCCCCCCCTCTCGTCACACATCGTCACAAATGTCTGACCCCCCCCCCACCCTAGGTGCGTGACGTCATTCAGGACGGCCCCTTAACAGACTGTTGGGGTAATTGCTCTTGGTGAGCACCTATGAAGACTGGTACGGCACTCGAGGGGGTTGATGGCCAGCACTACGCCCGGCCGCATTTGTCTCCCCAGTGGCGATGTTTTCACAATTTACATTGAATGTATGTTGAACTTCTTTCGCACCGTATGTAGCCAACCGTGCTAATCGGATGTGAATTACATGCACACATTCTAGATTTGAAGCTTTCGTGACTGCAAGGATTCATATTCTTAGGTTTTTTCGGTAAAGTCACGTAGGTAAAACATTAAAATTAATTAAAGTAAAATAAAATAAAAATCACGACGTTTCGGAGGCAACACAAGCTTCCGTCTTCAGGTGGAACCGTCACAGCCACGACAGCTGTATCAAGTAAATGAGAGAGTGCAAGAGCT
This sequence comes from Lampetra fluviatilis, assembly GCF_964198595.1. NCBI lineage: Eukaryota > Metazoa > Chordata > Hyperoartia > Petromyzontiformes > Petromyzontidae > Lampetra > Lampetra fluviatilis. The sequence goes on along the minus strand of NC_136312.1, from coordinate 7,394,888 downwards.
ACCACTCCGTATATATAATGGTTGGAGAGGGGGGAAGGGCCAAGTACGGCACACTTTTTATTCATATGGTAAGGTGAGGCTTAAGAGGATGAGCCTTTATTTTATTTTACTTTTATTAATTTTAATGTTTTACCTACGTGACTTTACCGAAAAAACCTAAGAATATGAATTCATGCACACAGTGTATGTAAGGCTTTACTCGGGAGCCATTGGGCACATGGGGACATTTGCCATTTCAAGACAAGTTCAAGTTGAATTTGTTTACCCAGGTGAGAACTCGAGACCAGGAGAGTCTCATTTGCAAGGGTGACATGGGGCTTTAGTCTGTCAGGAGGGGGCGATTATTGCATCGATGCTGGATGTAATTACCAGCGAAACGTTGTACTCAAATTGTAAATGTTGTGTATTTACTCTCCAACACACCATTGCTTACGTGACAAACCTTACTGGCTGTGTCGGGTGGTGGAGGGTTATTATGAATTCCAACTGAGTAATGTGTGGAACGTTTTAGAATTTAAAAAATATGGGCTCTGACCAGTCGCGTGGTGACGACATTATCAGCTCAGGGGGGGTGCAGCAATCGATCAGGCGGGGCTCAAATATTTGATTTGTCTGGCACGGTCGCCAAACGTTGCTACTCTCGTTAAATTAAAACAAAACGTGTAACGTAAATGGAAGCATTTTCATAATAAAATACATTTAAGCGGGGTTTTAAACATGTTTTTGTTATTTTACACTTGTTGAAGACATATCTTGTGGTGTTTGTCAAGGGGGCCCCAACTCATAGCTTTGACCACCGCGTTGACACCGGCACATTCAAACTAAACTAATTTAATTTTACCAAGTAAGGCCCACTGAGCAATATCGCTCTTTTTCAGAAGCAACTAGGTTACAAATTATAACTCAAGGGGCTTATCACGTGGAAATGTATTGCAGCCAAATACTCTAAAACGCACGTTGATTCTAAATGTGGAGGGGTAACCCGGAGGATTGGGAGAAAATTCCACGTGACCACAGGGAGATAGACACGAAAACTCCAAATAATCAGGCGTCAGGGTCGGAATCGAATCCACAGCCTCCTCCATACTAGGCGAGGAAGTTAACGTCTTGCCACCGTGGCGCCCTCTGAGCTTCCTCTTGTGAACGACGTCAGGGGGATCTTTAACGCACACTGTGAAGCAGACGACACGCGGTATCGTCACGGTTTTTACGCCCCCTTCCTCCCAGCCATAATCAGGGGCGACTTCAATTAAAGTCCTGGGTAGAAGCGTCGAGGAAATGACTACTTTCACTTGACCAAACGCTTGCCCATATATGGCCATAAAAGCGTCAACAAAGGCGAGCCTGATGGTTTTTTTTATCCGTGCCATATCGTGGGGCAATCTCCACCGAACCGAAATAATTCAGCGGTGTCGCACTTGTTCTGGGATTACGCTCTCCTTGCGCTGCAGAGTTCACATTTCAAACCGCGCACTGTGGTTGAACTGTGCTCGGAGAGTGGTGGCAGGCGAGCTGGAAAACTTTCGGATCATGGCAGAAATGGCATTCAGAGGCAGAGTGAGCAGCGTTCCTGTGGCCTGGCGTGTATCTATGCGTATCACAGCAATGCTGCCACCACAGTGGTGGGACAGAAAGTTCCAACCCCAGCCCTCGTAGATTTAGCCACATTAGATGGAGTCCCATTAACACCGCGCGATTTGTCTGCACTTATAAGTATCAGCAGCCGCGTGGTCTATACTTTTAAAATTTTCTTAAATGACGTCTTGATTTGAAGCCTTCGTGGCCGCATGAAATTCATACTCTTTAGTTCTTTCGGTGAAGTCACGTAGATAGAAATGTAATAGATCACGACGTTTCGATCGCAACACAAGCGAATTTTTCTTTCTTAAATTATCTTTCAGGTTTTTTCGGTAAAGTCACGTAGGTAAAACATTAAACTCTTGATGCAGCTAATCTGGCTGTGACGGTCCCACCTGATGACGGAGACTTGTGTTGCCTCCGAAACGTCGTGAATTTTATTTTTATTTTTGTTTTGTTTTGTTTTATTTTACTTTCATTACTTTTAATGTTTTACCTACGTGACTTTACCGAAAAAACCTGAGAATATGAATCATTGCAGTCACGAAAGCTTCAAATCTAGAATAAATTATCTTTGTCACCGTCTACGTGTCTGATCCATGTCACCGCAGGTAATATTCACAAGCGAAATCTCTCTGTAGGCATGTTGGGTACACAACACGTGGTTGAAAGTCACCAAATTAAAATCGCGAAGTGCATATTTTGAATGATTAGAATTCCCCTGCGATTACAATGCTGCGTCAATGTCTCACTACCGACACTGCTAACGACAAGTCAACCACGCAGAGGGTTTCAGGAGTTAAGTTATCCAGTAACACTGGGAAGAGTAAACCTTTTAATCATTAGCAACCTCCCTCCTTGGTTATGAACATTCGGTAACAAAGTGTTCTGTTCAGGGGTTTGCTATGAAACAGAGCACCCTTGTATTATTAAGCACGGGCTTTCACGCGTGTCCGGTAAACTCGGCTCCTATAAACTAAAAGCACCTGACGCCAGGGGTCCCGGTGCCAAGAGGCTACGAGAGGGGGCTTTAGGTGTTGTCGCCTTGGGTTTTGTGTGTGTGTGTGCGCGGCTCCAAGCGTGGAGTTCGTCACGCGAAATTATGCAATTTATGTAAACACCGAAAGAAAACCTCCCCCGTTACGTGCTCTCGTCGTCGTACAATCCACGCAGTGTGCGCTCGTTCAGGAAGTGTGCGCGTGTGTGCAGACGTCGAGTCAGTAATGGCCAGCGCTCTTCCTACATTTGAGCGGAGCGATTAAGTTGCACGGAGCCACTGGGGGTTAATTCCACATTCCTATGGTGGAAGTTCGGAGACGATGCATTTTTTTGGGCGTGTGTGTGTGTGTGTATATAATTATTTTTGTGAATAATCGCAATTCACTTCCCATAACAGGTGACACAAGCCTCGGGGCAAGTGGCGCTTTACCTCATTGACCCATCAAAGAAGGGGGAGGGAGGAGGCATTAACGACGGGATGGGGAATTCGGGAATGAACGCGGCCTCGGAATGACAACTGCGTTCACGGTCACGGACCCTGCGTCGTGAAACCTGGCACCGCTGTTAATTGAACGCTACACTTGCATTGCGTCTAAATTTGCGTCACCCAGCCAGATGTTTTTTCAAAACACAATTTCCCAAACCACCGCCCCACCCCCGAACTTCCATACATCACGCACTACACAGCCTAGAAACGATACTGTTACAAGGTAGCTTTATTCAACATGAGGTCAACTAGGCTGAGAATATCGTTTGTTTTTTACTTAATTAATATTTAAATAAGATTTTCACTCTTGGCCTAAATATTAATCCAAAAACCCAGTTAACCCTGTCTCCGATTTCTGTATTGTGTGTGGGACGTTTTAAATTACTAGATGCGTACTGTAACTACAACCCATGTAAACCTTAATGAAATGGCAGGCATCAAAACACCAGCTTAACATCTAAACTGTCAGCAGTTTAGATCTTTTGTTTACAATGATACTCATGATCTAACGTCTGAGGAGGAGGAAGGCGACAACTTCTCACGGTGTTTCCATGACGCGTAAAAACACTGCGACTGCCATTAAATCGGCGATTGAACGCCAATCGCCCTCCGAGTCTGAAGAGCAACATCAACAACTCTGTTAACGGCCCTTATAAGGGCCAAGTCAACATCTCGATCAGACCATCACTGCACATCATGCAGCTAAACATCTACGGCAGATTCCATGCAGCAACAACAAAAAAGCGCAATTTCGCCAAAGCTACTAAAGTCAAAAATACAATCGATGTCGTCGCGCGAAATGTCCCTTCGAACCCATTAAACTATTCGTGGATCACAATAATTCAGTGTAACGTTCAATTTTACCTTTAAAGTTATTCGAACAGGCGTGCGCCAAAAAAGAACCACACCTCAGGCGGGGTGACATTTTTGAAAAAAAAACCCAAAACGGTCGAGAACGGAAAAAAAAACACGGAGGAAGCCAGCGACGGGAGATCGATCAAAAACCGTCTCCGCAGTGTCCGCAGAACGCCTTACCTCCGGCTCCTTACGCAGCTGCACCGGCTGCGTGTCCGGCGCATCCAAAGAGCGCTTGGCTCCTGAAGAGCAGCCGGTGGCATCTTTAGCCACCATCGCCAGGGTGGAGGCAGGCGGTGGTGTCTCTGGCCGAGCGGCAAACGGCTGGGGTGGAGGGCGGCGGGAGGCGGCGGTGTGCGCGCACCGAGGTTTGTGTTCCGAGGCTGTGGCGAGCGAGAAACTGGTGACGATCAAGAGGGCTCTCGGGCTCACGTCCCCCCCCCCCACCACAGGTCCCGGCCCCGCCCGCGAAGTCGGTGGCCCGCGGCTGTGCGTGGCGAGCGGCGGTCTCACCGTGCGCGACAGGAATTTACGCAATTTTTTTTTGAGGTCCACGTTGCTGGCTGGAGTTTTACGCACACGCCACACACACACAGACGCGCGCGCTCACTTTGCTTGAGACTAACAAAAATAGAGGAAACCGGTGTGGCAGATTTGTTATCGTGGTGTAAAGCAAGTTGATGAAAATGCTCAACCTTCTTGAATCAAACGGTTCCACAGTGTGTGTGTGTGAGACATTTCGCGCATAAATAAAACGTATTTGTGAATTTTGCAGTGACTTGCTATAATCTGTCTTACCGAGGCAAGCGCTGCACAGCACTTGTTATGAAGTTGCCTTACTGGCTTAGGTATGGCAAGGAAAGAGACCACAACAAAAAAAAGTGTGAATATAAATTTAGCATCCGTCGGCTTGGCCAGCTTAAGGCACACCGGACGTCACTTCCTAAATATGCGTGTAGTTCCTAAGTACAGTACTGTAAAAACATCAATCCTGTACATGTAGACTTCACAAAGTCTGCAACGAACTGGTGCTAGTGCTGCATTGTGCACGCAAATTGAGGCCAGAATAATACGGCAATTGGGTCGTATGGCCAGTAAACCAGCTCCCCTACCGCCTTTGTCTCCATAGATTTGATGTTGCCACGATGCCAGAAACCAATTTCATGACAGCCGAGTAAGATGGCTCAGCTGAGAAATGAGTGGCTCGCAAACGGAAAATTTCGAGTTTTAAGTCCTGGTTTTGGGTTGACTCATCCCATGATCCCTCTGGGGTCGATACAATGTCCACCACTGTGGGGGAATCAACAGAGGCCGTTCTATGGAGACTAGCCTGCTGAAGGAATTGGGAATTTCCTACACCGGCTCGATGCTTATTTAAGCAGGAAATCACTTTGACTTTTTGATTTTGAGTCAAACTAGGGCAGCCCATGACAAGTTCCAATTTCCACTCCAAGTACTCATCCAGATATTAAATCCACCACTCTCAAGTGTTTAGGCCTGAAGTACAGTAGCACGTGCACCTATGAGCACGTTCTCACGCATATATGGTGTTAAGCGTAAACACTAAATACCATGTGTTTAGCAGCTCGAGTGAAAAATGTTACTTCGGAAACTGCCACATGTGGAAGTCTGGGTGTGGCTCTGTAAACGATGGCATTGAAAGGCTGCATGACCAACCCCCCCCCCCGCACACCTGGTATGGTCCATGCAGACCACAAGAACACACTGTAATTTTTTGATGGTGAATTTTAAGAGGCCTGGGTTCTCAGAAACATGGAGGCCCTCACCGCACTCTCCCCACTTACGCATCAATAAGGCAGCCGTATCAGACCGGGAAAGTGATAAACTTGAAATCAAACCGAGTCGGCTTTGCCGACTGGGTACCCTTTGGGAACATTAAAACACGAAAGGCAATTTTGTTGAAAAGTGGCTCTTTAAACTTTTTCAGCCAGCGTCACAAAACGTTACATCCAAATGAATGTATGAACAAACATGATGCTAACTGGGTGGGGCTTGGGGAAAGTTACAGATATCACACAGCCCTGCGTGGTAAATCGGATGTTTTGATAAATGTTTAAGAGCAACAAAATTAACACAACTCAAGCGCAAAGTTAACTCCGTCCTCATACTGGTAACGACAGACAACGCGCGAGTCAAAGGGACAATTTTCAGCGTTAACCGTCTAACACGTTTATTTCCTACCGCTTTACTCGAGCATAAAACTAACAGCGAGTCCGTTCTGCACACAAATCCATTTTTTTTTACTCTAAAGACAAAGCTTGCACGGAAATAAAGTGATTCCACAATGGAGACGGTCTGGAGGGGGGGGGGGGGGGTTAGGATGGGGCACGCGCCTCAAAAACGACTATATACACGCCGCTGAAAAAAACGGGGAGGTCGCAAAACCCAAAGTCGTCGAAGAGAATATGCTAACATTTGTATAAATTAAATTTGACATAGGATAAATTTAACTGCCAAAAAACATGAAACAAAATAGAACACACACGGAGCGAGAGAAAAGAAACGGGGGGGGGGGGGGGGGAAACACAAAAATAAGGAAAGTTAAATCTGACAACGTAACATGTGCAGGAAGATTCTGTAGCTAAATATACAAGCTTTTAAAAAAGTTAACACTTATTTTAAACAGACTTTTCAGGAAACGAGGGGAAAAAAAAATCCCCTTTCCCCTTGCTCAACAAGGTGTTTTGTTGACCGACATTTTTTTGTATCTATTAACAAATCAAATGCTCTTTGACAAAAGTGTGGTCAGTCTCATCCCAAAGTCCGGCGACTGAGAACATCCCGTGGCTTTGCTGCATTTCCACGTGAACACTGTTATTAACAATTTAAAAAAATACTTCAGCATTGTGAAAATTAATAACCGAGGTCCACGGGACCAACAGGGGGGAGGGGGGGGGGATGGGTGTGGGGTGAGGGAGGGTCCCACCAACCCCCCTTGTGCTGGACTTGAAGGTTAAATCTTGAAAAAATTATGATCATGCCCATCCGGTCCATTGAGCTCTGTTGCAAGATTTCTGTGTCTTCTTTTTACACTTCAATGTACAGACAAATCTAACCTACCCAACTCAGCGTTGCCACCTCCTACACATTAACCTATAAAGAACACTCAAGGAACAAGCAAACTGCCATCAATCCCCCTTCACCTTGAATGCCATCTTTCATTCATTTCAATTTGGCCTATACTCAAAATGCCATTGTGCCTTGCTTAAAAGTGTACTTCGCAGAGACAAGGGCCAGCTTCCTCCTCCTACATTCCAAGGTGCACCCCCAATGTACACACACGTCCTTCCGGAAGACCAAGAGCCGCTTGCTTTTTCCGCAACGTCAACACGGGCCCCCCGTTTTTGTTCGTCCTGGGAGCTTGAAGGCGTCAGAGTTTGGGGAACACGTGCTGGCCATGCGAGTGAGCGAAAAGAGCGATCGGGAGCGAGCTGTGTGTGTCGGTGGGGGGTGGGGGGAGCCCAAACACTGGTGCTGCTGGGGGGGGGAGGTGGGGTCAGGGCTAGCCCGTGCTCTGCGCTGCGTGAATGGGTCTCCTGCGTGTGCAGCGCAAGCAGATGTAGTCCTCTTTCTCGGCCATCTCGGTCGATACGCCAACGCACACTTGGTGGAACCAGCCGTCGCAGCCCCCGTCGCACTGCACCCAGTTCACCTGGGAAGCAGAAGGTCACAGACGAGTTACACCGACTGCAACCATAGCAAATATAGCAAATCCCTGAATAATTTTGTCTTTTATTCAAAGTAGATCGCTAGAGTTGTTATTTTGGAGGAGAGATGTGCTCCCGACGTTCGGTTTGATTCAAAAATATAAAAAATCTGGCCAAGGAACAAAATTTGTAAGGATATGAATAACATTTTTTATGCGGATTGATCAGAAAGATTGACGTCACAGGAAGAGGTTTATATATTACGCCACTTTGTGCTTTTCCAACCAAAAGTGGGGTCACGTGGTACAGGTTGACATCACTTTTGTTAGCATAAAGACATGCAGAATGATTACATAATGTAAATTATCCAAAAATACTGACTCTTTAAATGCGAAAAATCGTTCCTAATTCAGAGCTAAAATCTATTCTAATAACTTCTTACGATTTGTATTAATAAAATGCTAAACGCACAACCTTCAGAAACCACAATAAGAACACAACATTGATAAATTGTCTTTCAGGATCGATAGCCCTCACAGAGCATTAAAGCTTGGTTAACAGAGCAGACTCAACAGTAACCAGTATCTTTAACTGGAATTGCATTTGCAGCAACACTCACTGGATTAGAAACACGCTCATGTGGGAGGCGTGTTCACCTAGATCGCGATACCAACAGCATAGAAACTTCACTGTTGACTTCGGCGTTGCTCAATGTGGATTTCAATCCACGGGCAGCTAGAAAAAGATTATTTGTGGATCCCAGGGACAAATTAGAACACTAACATAAAAGCATACAATTCTCATTACAACCGATGCCAAATAAAAATCCCCAACTAAGAATTCAAACATAAAAAGCTTGTACCAATAGATGGCACTAGTATTTCATGGCCATGGTATACCACGGGATTAAATCCGGGCAATTGGTTGTCAAAGCATTCTGGTGGAATCCCAGAGCTGTTAAGAGATTCACCAAAATGGATCGCAGCGCCTGGTGTTCAGTTCAGTTTCATTTATTTGGTTTGACCCTGTGAGCCATTCGGCTCTTGATTCGGGTGCAACCGCAACAAACAATAAAATTACAAGATACATTTAAAATTTACTGCACGCAAATTTAACCATCCTCTATAAAAACAATTATATCTTCCATAAAAAGCACCAAATGTTTATGATGCGTACAAAAAAATGTGCAAAAATCCCAGTTTGATGTTAGATCACAATAACAATCACAATACAATCTAGATTTAAATTCCAAGTATAACTCTAAACTGCAACAGACAAATATGGCTAAACTAAACCTTTTTAAAAATCACTAAAATAATGCTATAAAAACAACGTAACAGCGATCATTAGAAATGTAATCGAAAGTTACCGCTGGTCTACACGGTACGCATAAACTCACCCTGTCGGTACGGCGTCTTGAGACGGAGCTGTAAATCTGACGCGCTATATATGCTCTCTGGAAAGAGAGGAAGACCTAACAGAGAATGGCCAGATGACATGAGAGATTGGTGCCAGAAAGATGCGGCACTAACTACTCGAGCATATTAGCACAAGACAGAGGAAAGTGGAAACAAATGACTAAATGTGCAGGGGACAACCTACGGGGTATCTGCCCATGGATCGTGATGATGATGATGACTGATATGACCTTGTGTGTTTGTGCAGTCACCGATGACCAGGCTGAGACCCACCACACCCACTTTAATAACAACTCATGATCCATAGGCAGAAGATCGTGATGACGGTGATACAAATCGACATTCACGTTGTTCTTTCCCCGCACCTCCTTTGAGCACAGTTAGCTACGCATGGTGCGAAACAAGTTCAACACAGGTACATGTACACATACGTTGCAATTGGCAAAATCGTAACAGTCACCTCATCTCCGCAGGGCCGCTGGCAGTCTTCCGCCGCGCACACGGCGTACTCGTCATCCGAGTCGTCGTCTCGACTCGTCGCTTTGCGGCCGCCGGCCTTGGCCTTCCTCTCCTTGGCAGCGCCGGCACCCTCCTTCATCTTGCGCTGCTTGGCGCGCTTCTTGTCTTTCTTGTCGGCCCGCTCGACGCCGCGCCTCTCCGCTTTGGGCTCGTCCCGCTTGCCGTCGCCCACCGCCTTGAGCTTCTTCTTCTTGGGCTTGTCGGCTTTGAGGATGTCGCGCGGTGCGGCGTCGCCGCCGAACGTCAACTCGCCCTTCTCCAGCTTGCGCTTGCGCTTCTTGTCCAGCTGATCCTTGTCCCTCGCCCGCGCTTTCACTGGCTTGCCCTCCCGGCCCACCGTCTGCAAAATTAGCGACGCATTAACTTGGGATGCAAACGGTGGCGGGATGTTAACTACCTTGTTGCTTGGTATGCAGGAGGTCGTGGGTTCGATCTAGACCCCTGACACCTGCTGTATATTTCGAGTTTGCGTGTCTCTCCCCGTGGTCGCGTGGATTTTTCTCTGGGTCCTCCGGTTCCCTCCACATTTAAAATAAACACGCGTTTCGAACATTTGGCTGCGATAAATTTCTACGTGATAAGCCAATTCGTTGAGCTATCATTTGTGGCCAGGTCGCTTCTGAAAAAGAGCTAAAGCTTAGTGGGCCTTACCTGGTAATTTTTTTTTATAATCGAAGCCCCCCCCCCCCACCAAAAAAAACCTCTCTAAAATTTAGTTGAAGAAAATACAGGATGTGTTATTCTTTGGTTCTTTCGGTAAAGTTACGTATAAAGATAATTTAAATTAATTTATTATTTTATCTTTATACGTGACTTTACCGAAAGAACCAAAGAATAATTCCTGCAGTCACGAAAGCTCCAAATTAAACAGGATGTGTTATGAAATCTCAACAATGATGCTGCTGTAGTTTATAATCGTCAGATGAAACTTCATCAGTGGTCAAATTTCACGAGTACTGTAGTGTTATCGGTGATACTTCCGTTTCAAATTAGGATGATTGCACGCGTGGCAATTTTTTAAGTACATCTGAATACAAAAATCACAATCGTCAATAACACGGTCAATAATATATAATAGGCGACGTTTTGGGAAATGGCCATTTCACAGCACAGAGACAATTGAGTTAGAAAATGTTTCACTTGAATATGGAACCAGTTAAGTGGAAGACACAATAGAAATGTCACATGTCAAAATGAGTGTAATGGCATGCAGTAATCATGAACGGCTTCATTGAGGCACACCTTAATAGCCAAGTGCCAACAATTAGAAAAATAAACCTATCTTTATAGCCAGTGGACGGTTCTCATTCGATGTCACAATTACCTTAAAAGCACATTCAGTAAAAGCAAACGTTTAAGACCTTACAATAACCCTAAGAGCTACAGACTCTCACATACAGGATGCAAACTGGGACATGACCCAGCAGAGTTTAGCTAAAACCAGTAACAATGTAACCCTGCCCCTCTGATAAGCGCGGTTGGCTACGTACGGTGTGAAAGAACTTCAACACACATACGTACAATTTGTATCGGTCAAAAATCCCAATGATGAAAAATTACCTGTATATTACTCAACTGGGATTACACAACGCACCCTCCTGAAACCAGAAGTTTAGATTCAGCGAGGCCTTCTGGGTAAAGGAGCGCAAATAAACACGAGTGAATCGGACCGTACCTGGAAGAGGCCGAGGGCGGTGCCGTCCCCCGGCGGGCTCTGCGTGGCCTGCAGAATCCTCCAGAGGTGCAGGCTCTCGTCCATGCTCACCTCCAGTAGGTCACCCTCCAGGATCAGCTCCTCCAGCCGCGCCTGAGCTCCCTCCGACAGGCGCAGCACGGGCGAATCCAGCGAGCGCGGCACCAGCGGCGACTTGCGGGGCTGTTTCCGGGGCATGCTCATGCCTGCGAAACGGTGGCGCAGGCCACAAACAAAGATAAAGAAAGATCCCCCCGTGTAGCCTTAACAGACTGCAGGAGCAAATGCTGTTAGCGAGCACCGATGAAGGCCGGCATGGCAGACGAGGTTGGTGGGTGGCGAGCACCACGCCCGGCCGCCTTCGTTTCCCCAGTGGCGATGTTTACACAACGCACCAGGTACTCATTTGAGGCCGAGTCGACCTGGGGGAGGCCCAAGACCGGTACAGACAATGGTCACTGGTGTTGGCCGTGAGCGGGAATCGAACAGGGGTCGCCGGGTTCGTAGTGCAGCGCGCTAACCGGTCCACTACCGCGCGGGTCACACACACGCGCACGGCGCAAATCATTCATTATTCACTGCGCTGCAATGGTGATGATCAATGCAGAAAATTATTCGCAAAGGCAAAACGTGACGGTGCAGTACTGCAATTGTTTGCTTGAAGCAGATGGCGCAAGTGTGTTGGTAATACGCCCGGCAACATAATAACCAGAGCGGCTACGGGGTTGAAACCATTGCTGCTCGGCCACATCACTGCCACTGAAGCTCGACCAGGGGGTAGGAAACCATCAGCTCTGGCTCTTTGGCTTCCCCTTGTGGCTCTTTGGCTGCCAAGGCGGGCAGCCTTTAAAAAATAATAATCTTCAACGTAATTTAACGTCAAGATCATTTATTAAATATGGCACGGAATGGGTCACTATGGAATGTCTTGGCGACAACAAAATATACAATCAAACTGTGCTGTTAAAGTATAACTAAGGGGGAAAAATATAAATAAATGTTTATTGAAGTCAGAATGTGTGTTGTCATCTGCTGTTGATCTGCTGTATTTGTGTCCATGTACAAGCAGCTCTGCGTGTGATGCGCCTCCTGCATAACCCATGGTCCCATGTGCGGCTGCTTACCCTGGTGTATAGACTTGGAGGCTGACGAGTAGGCATGCTCTGAACAAAACGACGCAGTCACCATGCGCTGCTGCTGTAGCTGTTGTTGCTGCAGCTGCTGTTGCTGCAACTGTTGCTGCTGCAGCTGTTGTTGCTGCTGGAGCTGTTGCTGGTGGTGATGGTGGTGGTGGTGATGGTGGTATGGCTGGTACTGCTGCTGCTGCTGCTGGTGGTACTGGTGGTGGTGATGGTGATGATGGTGGTGGTGATGCTGTGGGGGATAACACTCCTCCGTCTCCATGGGGACCTCTTCTTCGCAGAGCAATCTCATCTCGGCCAGGGAGAAGTTGCTCGGAGACTGGTGGATGCACACACGCACACAGGAGGAAACCATACGCACGTGCAGGATAATGTTATTGTCTTTTCAGCAGGAAGTTGTAAGTTCAAAGCCTTCTCAAAGACTTTGTTATGAGACTGCTTCTCAGCTATAAATGCTTCTTGGCTAAACTCCCCCAAAGCAAGATTTCAATGCAGTTGAGATAAAAAAAAACGTTCTATAGCTGCAGTATATATATCAGACAAAATAGGTGCTTCGTCTCATAAAATAATTTAGGCAGGGACCTTTGAGCAATTGAACCTTATGGCAGGACCCCGGGGACCCGAATAAACGGAAGTAAAAAAAACGCAATACATTTATTTTTGGTGACTCAGTCTCAACGCGCACATAAACGTCGCGGATCATTCTGTTGTCACATCGTCAAAGCGCAGCGAGGACGAATGCGCAGACGAAACAAAACTTTGAAACTTTAATTAGCGCACCGTGTACAGCTCGTCGAGAGGAATAGATTGCCGTATCGTTCGCCTTCAACAGACAAAATGACGTCGTAACGCAATTTATGCGAGAGTCGGGGGCTTATAGGACCCTGGGGTCCCGCCATAAGGTTCAATTCCAGATAATTTTGTACACAAACCATAGCATTGGCATGTCAATATATATTTGAAGGTCATGCAATTTGTTGCTTATTGGAAAATATCCCCAATTCTTTGTTTAATCACTCAAGGTGCACACTATTCTTGTGCTGCAATTTACACCACTTTACTCGGATATAATATTAAATAAATTTGAGGACGAAGGAAAGATTTGTCCTGCAAATGTCACTGCACACTTGTGGGCAATAACGAACATTTGTGCGTGCTATTTCATTTGAATTGCCACATTCAAACACGGACTTGTGAGCACACGGAAAAACATGCATCACTTTCATGGCATTCACAAACAAACGCACAGTGTCCAAACACATACATATTCACACTTCACAGCGAGTTGATAAAGGTTGTATTACAATGATAAACACGACTATTCTTGAGAATGTATTATTTATTTAAACTAAGATTTATTTATGTTTATATATATAGAATTTAAGCCACAGGTGGCTCGCCGGTAGAGCCGAGCGGCTTGCAAATTGCAAATGCTCCTTGGGGATTGACCGGTCAATAGAATGACTTCCACTTTGTAGTGAAATCAACTTTGGTTATCCTACAGAGAATTGATACAAATTTCACATGCTCTCATCATGTGAAATTTCTATCACTGGTTCAGGACTGTTAATACTGGTAGGAATCTTCTGGTTACACCAGCCCACAGGGGATTATTGTGTCCGTCCGTCCGTCGTGCAGGGAGGGGCTGGGTGGGGAGGGAGGGGCTGGGTGAGGAGGGGCTGGGTGGGGAGGGTGGGGCTGGGTGGGGAGGGGCTGGTCACCCCGTGGTGCCCTTATAAAACTCAACGTTTAACCTACTCACGCCGGCTTGTGCCCGCCCTCACAGTCGGGCATATTTGCGGAATACACCACGCCGCCGTTGACTCTGGCCATTGACCGAGCAACCCAACGTTCCTACCAGCTCCCTCCGCAGGAATGTGTTGTATATATGTTGTTGAACAGCTTTCACACCGTACGTAGCCAATCGTGCTAATTGGAGGTGTGGGAAAGGAGAACAAACTAAACTAAAAAGAACAATTCTAAATTAAGGAGTTTTTAATCCATATGATTTAAAAGTGCAGAGCTCCCAGTAGCTTCACAATATTGGAATGAAGAGCGTTCCAGATGGCCAGAGAAGCGCCATATGAAAGAGCGCGATGTGGTGACCGTCTTTGTTTGATGGCTGTAAACAGGAGCTGGAGCACCGACTCCACACTCACTTGAGCAAGAAATCACTTTGCCTCTGACAGTCGCATCAAAATAACCTTCTGGTATTGTCTGTCCATCGTATGGTCAGACAGATCCGTTGGGAGGCCCAACCTTGTTCACCTCTGGGTCGAGACACGAGTTTCCCCGTTTGTACTCAGATTCGCAGCTGACAGCGAGCTCACCTTCCCATGACTCGGCTGGTATCGGCCCGTGTATCTCGCGCTCTCCTCGTCCGAATCGGTGTCCTCATCGTCGTCGTCGTCGTCATCGTCGTCGTCTTCGTCGTCGTCGTCGTCCACGTCCCTGGCCATCATTCTCGGCGAGCGCCCCATGACGCCGGCTGCCGCGGCCAGCTTGCCGAACGCCACGTGATGGACGCTCTGCGGTGCGAAGAGGAGACGGCACGCAAAAAAGAAAGCACGGTCATTCTACTAAACCAGGGGTCGGCAAACCTTTTAAAGTAGAGCCGGTTCTTTTTCGTCTTTGACCGAAATTGTTCGAGAGCCGCATCACACACGCAGGGCTACTTGTGCACAAACAAAGCAGCATGTATACAGCAGATGACAAATACATTTTGACTTGAATAAACAAAATAGGTGATGGAATAAACTGTGTCTATTTAGTTTCGCCCCCCCCTTAACAATACAATACAGTTTGACTGTTGTACATTTTGTTGTCACAAAGACATTCCAGTAACTCATTCCCCACCATATTAAATTATGTTGAAGATTTAATTTAAATAACAAACAGCCGCAAGCTGCCGCAAGTTGCCGAACCCCGTCCTAAACCAAACTAAAATTACTTACATTTTTCCACGGGAGGACCACTGAGCTACACAGCTCTTTTTCAGAAGCGATCTGGCCACAAATGATAGCTCAACGAAGTGGCTTGTCATCGCCTGGAAATTTATAGCAGTGAAATCCTCTAAACGAAAGTTAATTCTAAATGTGGAGGGGAAAACCGGGGAACTTGGAAAAAAATCCACGCGACAACGGGAAGAACTTGCAAACTCCAAATATACAGGCGCCAGGGTCATGATCGAACCCACGACCTCCTGCATACCAGGCGAGGTAGTTAACATCTCCTAGCCACTGTGGCACCCCACGGGTCAATAAAATTAGTACCACTTTGTGAGGAAGCCAACAAAAAAATTGGATCTTCCACCACTGGCTCAGGTCTGTAAGCAGAATAAGCACTAATTGCCTCAATGCTTATTCGAGCAGGAAACCACGTTGGTCTTTTGACTTTGATGTTTAAAGAAAATGTGAAAGCTTCTGAGAGTTTGCCCAGAATCTTCCAGCCCGGGCAAGTATTGCGAGAGGATGCCCTGCCTGTAGCTCGGGGTTTGCGGCGGCCTTCTGCAGCTCTGCGTGGATGATCTTTTCGGTCTTCTCGCGTGCCGCCTGCTCCACCAGTCGCTGACTCAGCACGGAGAGCTTGGCGAGCGCCGACGCGAGCTCGGTAGTGGCCAACGCCTGCCGCGCTCGGTCCTGAGTGGCGCAGAGCCCAGGGTTATAACAACACAATGGACACCATGGCACACCTTGCACACATTAATTATTCAGCATAATTATAGTACATTTGGTATTTGCACCATTCGTGCGGTGCAAGGCTATCACGAAAGCACTGTTTCACAGCGTGCAGTAGCTTCACAGGAGGGGGCGATGTTACCATTTTACACCCCATAAACATGCGGGTAGTTTCTATTTTTTATTTGGAGAAATTTGGACCATAACGCCGCCACACAACGGCTTACTCGTTTCGAATGACACCACGGGATCTTTAACGTCCACTGTGAAGCAGGCGGCAGGTATCTTATGGTTTTAATACACTGCAGTAATAACCAGGGCGGCCTGTCCGAGTCGAACTGCAAACCTCTGCAAGAAGTGCGGAAAAAACCATCAGTTGACCATGTGACTGCGCCGTGATGTCATTGCCCCATTCACCATTCACCGCCATGATGTTGGAACTCATCGGGATTTTAATCAATAAAGCATTAGGTTGTTCCGAGTGAGTTTTCCAGACCTGGCTGCCTAATGAGCTATACTTCTTCCAAGAATTCTTCAGAAGATCAATTAAAATGTAATGCCTTGAAGATGCACGCAGCAGCGTGTGGCAAAAATTGAGCAGGAAATGCTCAACACTGGGCCCAACCAAAAAAAAACAAAGTTTAATTTACAAAGCGGCTGTAAAAACCCGTGCTACGTTTGGTTGGAAACTGCTGCATCTATAATCCACACAGCGAGCATTTACGGTCATGGCCAATCTTTAGGAGAATGTTTATAGATATTTCGAAGCCATCAACGCTGGGATTATACGAGTGTTTCACAGCACGGTCCTTGACTTGGCTGTGGATGAAACTGTTGGCAGCAGTCCGTGCGGGATGATGTATATGGCCAAACCATAAACCATCACTCCAGAAAAATACCCAGTGGAAAAGATCAGCGTTTTTTTCTTCTGTTCGGTACATTTAACTGCACGGCCCAGTGAATTCATGCTCAAGGAAGAATATACTTTAAAATACTCAACAGTATTGCAAGAATAAGTGATGCAATTAGGAGGCAGTTCATTGCTAAGAATGGAAATGCTATGTGTGGTCATTACCGCAATCATCATGTTCATCAACATCTCTCTCAACAGTAGAATTATAATTGAGTTTTAGTACTCTGTGCAAGCTGTTTTGTAAAATGAAGCATCATAAAATGAAAGTTGTTAAATTATAGTACCTTGTCTCTCGAAGTGGGATCATTATGAAATGATTAATTCATCAAGCCATCATTACTCGACACTCAATGAATTCCTATTTGATTCACGTTCTACCCGTGTGCAGTTTGTAAATTACTTTCAGGCACTCTTTCTTCACACATGCAAAAACACTTCATTATAAGCCAGACAAAAATCCCAGGGAGAACTGTTTGAATAGAGCCCTGGGATTCAACGAGACTTTTCATCACACAGAGACA
The DNA here is from genome assembly GCF_964198595.1 of Lampetra fluviatilis. NCBI lineage: Eukaryota > Metazoa > Chordata > Hyperoartia > Petromyzontiformes > Petromyzontidae > Lampetra > Lampetra fluviatilis. The sequence goes on along the minus strand of NC_136312.1, from coordinate 7,377,418 downwards.
GTATAGCGATTATTACTATAAATGAGCAAACCCCTTCCTCACCTGCCAAGCCATGGCATGCTCTGTCAGACACTGGAGCGCTTCACCCTCCGGAAGCCTCACTGGCAGCTTCTGCAGCGCCACCAGCAGCGCCAGGATCGTCTCTAGGCGTGGGCGGCGCGAGCGCTGGCACAGCGGGCACAGGAAGCGCGGCTCCTTGGCACTCGCGCTGTTAGCGCTACCGCTGGCCACGCCCGACCCGACACCCCCGCCGATAAAACCCGCGCCGCTGCCGTACAAGCTGGCACCGGCTGTCAACGAGGACAGCGCTACCGACGTTGCCAAGCCGCCGCCACCGGCCCTTCCTCTGTTCGTGCCGCCACCGCCGCCTCCCGTACCGCCGGCCTGGCCCTTCTTGAGGCCGACGGGGCGCGGCAGGGCTACGCACGTCGAGTGAAACCAGTCGCGGCACAGCTGGCATTGCAGCATGGAGCCCTGCGCACCGCGCCGACATACGCAGTAGCGGCACTCCTCGGCCGAGGGGAGCACGCCGGCCAGGCACGTGCCGCCGCCACTGCCGCCAGAAACCGAGGCCGATCCTGGCATGAGGTCGCCGGAGCCCGGCCTGGGCTTGGCTTGGTTGATGGCTCGGAGCTTCCGCATCGACTCCAGCTCACGCCTCTGGGACTCCTTGAACGAGGCGACCTGAGGGGGGGGGGCAGGTGCCGCAAATGCGAGCCCTCAGGTGAAGCATGTAAAAGACCACAACGTGCATTTTTTTTTTACTTACTAGGTAAGGCCCACTGAGCTATGTAGCTCTTTTTTTAGAAGCGAGCTGGCCACAACTGAAAGGCCAATGAAGCGACTTATCACGTGTAAATTTATGGAAACCAAATACTCTAAATGAACAATCCAAGCGACCACAAGAGAACATGCAAACTCCAAATATGAAGGCGTCAGTCTGAATTGAACCCATGACCTGCGAGGAAGTTAACATCTCGCCACTGCGGCGAATGATAAGAAATTAAGATAAATAAAGACACCGACAGTAGTCACGCAAACATTCGCTCGAGCAGAGATTCGGCGATGAGATGTTTGCCTCGGCAATAAAAAAAAAAGTGTTACTTTGGCTCGTGACATCTTCATTGCAACGTGAACACTGAAAAGCACTAATTAGTTTCGTTCCAATTTAGTTTATCCACAAGAGTGGATATGCATAGAGGCATTTGAGGAAAGCACCATCAATTAATAACTGCCATAACTTACTGTGCTCAGTGTTGGGATGTACAGTAACAGTACATCACCATTCAAGACCACAATAATGATGTATAGAAACCAATAAAACATCTTAAATGAATGTCAACTCGTGCCAATTCATGTTCATATTATGGACGTCAACACGAAACGACGACGGCCAACTTGCAACGATCGCGCTTCTGCTCCCGTCCCACAGAACCATCGAGAGCCGACGTCGGGGGTTCGGGAATGTTTAAGGTGGCGGGGCGGGCAGGGTGGCTCACGATGGCAGCAGGGTGCACAGGCTCGTCGCTGTCATCGTCCAAGCTGTCGCCCAGCCCAGAGGCACTGCTCTCCTTTTCCGACGCAATCTCCTTCAGCTTCTTGCGCTTGGTCTTGCTGCTGCTGTACATGCCGATGTCAGCGCGCGGGCTCAGCACCTGCAAGAGCAGCACATACCACAACGCGTAAACACGTGCTCACAAACGGCAGGACTCCCACGGTGCTTTTTTGTGTTTAGTTTCTTGTCCTTCCCCTGCACCTCCGATTAGCACGGTTGGCTACGTACGGTGCGAAAGAAGGTCAACACGCAGATGATGCCTCGCATGCACGTCACGCGACCACCGCATTGGGTGTACAGTGCTCTCGGCCTTGTCCAGACCACTTATTCTAGATGTGCAATGGTGTGACATGGACGAGTGCACGCAGGTTAAACGCATTCAACAACAAGCTGAAGCAATTATGCCTTTGCGCCGGTACCGTCAAATAAATATATAACACAATTTCCACTATTGCCAATTTCTCCATTAGTCTTTGCAGCATAACGTGTTGGAGATGCCTTCATGTGATTGCTGTCAGTGCTAATGTCAGGAACTATGCTTTGCCTGTTAATGTGCGCCTGCTAATTTACAACTGCAGAAGGATAGCAAAGGGCACAAATGTCAAGAGAAACAGTGATCGATGAACTGTAAGAGCTAATGGTGACTCATAACTGTGAACACATTTTATTAGTTAAAAAATATCGACTAAACAAATACACATGAGACGGTATATCTCATGCAAAAGAGCTTCTGGGAAAAAAACCCACGCTCAAAGGTACATAATAAAAAATCCCCGTATAGCCTGAACAGACTGTTGGAGCAAGTGCTGTTAGCGAGCACCTATGAAGGCCAGCACGGCGCATGCAGGGGTGGGAGGCCAGCACCACGCCCGGCTGCCTTCGTTTCCCTGGTGGCGATGTTGATACACCGTGCAAAAAACTCATTTGAGGCCGAATCGACCTAGGGAAGGCCCAGGACCGGTTCAGATGGTGTTGGCCATGAGCGGGAATCGAAATTGGATCGCCAGGTTCGTAGCGCAGCACACTACCCGCTCCCCATATAATACACAAGCACACACAATGCACCAATAAAGACAGATTGCCTGAGCAGCCTACACAAGCTGTTGGGGCTAGTACTGCTCTAAAATACGTATTATGGAGAACTTCTTTCGCACCGTATGTAGCCAAGCGTGACAATCAGAGGTGTGGGGAAGGACAACAAACTAAACACAAAAAGCAGTTATAAAGAAATTAGTTTTCAATCTAGATTTAAAAGTGAATAGCTCCAGTGGCTTCCCAATATCGGAAGAGTGTTCCAGACGGCCGCAGAAGCGCATCTGAAAGTACGTGAGATGCAGTGCACGGTGCAAGAGAGGAGTGCTCGGGCCCAACACACAGGGGACAGCAACATCCGCCATTTGCCACAAGGAAATGGTGACATCACTAAAGTGCTTGCGCTTTAGTGAAGACTTGCTGTCAGATGGTCTCGAGACACACCTAAAAGTAATGGATCAATAGAGGGATGTGCACATATATGTACAAAGACAAATATCCCCCATATAGTCTTAACAGACTGTTGGGGGGGGGGGCAAGTGCTGTTAGCGAGGACCCATAAAAGCTGGCACGGTACACGAGGGGATGTGTGGCCAGCACCACACCTTTGTCTCCCCAGTGGTGATGTTCACACACAGTGCCAGGTACTCATTTGACGCGGGGTCAACCTCAGGGAGGCCCAGGACCGGTTCAGATAATCATCACTCGTGTTGGCCATGAGCAGGTCGGGTCACCGGGTTCGTAGCGTAGTGCGCAGACCTCTGCACTACGGCTCCCGATACACATATGAACACGCACACACACGAGCCTCAACGGGTAAGTGCGTGGCACAACCTCGAGGAGTGTGTAGGCCGAGTTCTTCTTGAGGAAGGTGCGTGCGGTGCGGTCGCGCCACGCCAGCGCCCCCGCCACCTGTGCCTCCATGCGCGCCAGCGAGTCCAGCCGCACGGGGACAGGCCGGCCCCGCGCCGCCAGCTTCTCCAGCATCGACACGTACGGCAGGTGCTCACCCGCCTGGGTGAGGCGGGCACGGCAGGATGGGGTGAGCACAGGGGGAGGGGCATTTAAAGTCAGTGGAGGAACTTGCGATCACCCCTTGCGAGTGCAACAATCAAACCGACCGGCCTAAATCGCACCTCCGATTCGCACGGTTGGGTACGTACGGTGCAAAAGAAGTGCAACACACATACATACATACAACATTCATTATCCTTCACGGACTTGCCCCAGTCTACCTTTCCCCTTTCATCTCACTCTACTCCACTCCATAACACTTCTCCGCAACAGCCACCAAGGCTTTTTTGTCAAAGCCCTCAGTCAACCTTTGATCAGCAGGAGGTCGCTCATTCCCCTCCGCTGCCCCCAAGGTTTGGGACTCGCTCCCCAGCCACCCGTGCTGTAGACTCATTGCTTCTATTTAAGTCCAGGCTCAGGACCTTCCCTTGTTCTTCTGCCTACGACTGTCTCTCTCTCAATAACACAAAACAATTGGCAGTTTATGTACAGGGTTGAGATGCAATTGTTTGTATTATTATTATCATCATCATTAGCCAGGGACAATATGTTGCGAAATGAAGGCCTCCCAAAGTATCCACCACCTCACATGGTCCTCCAATATAACAACAACCATGGCACCTGTACATCAACCAATTTCATCGTTCCATTTCCTGGGTGGAATGCGTTCGATTCATTGATGGCCAATCCCGTTAAAATTCTTGACCATCGGCTGTCCCTCCCGAGCCAACTAACGTTTCCCAACATTTTGTAGCCCGTCATTAACTTGAGTGTGTTGCAAGTGTTCCAATTTCAGTCTCTCAATGTAATTCCAAGAATGCATCACAAGGCCGTAGCCATGGAGTCAACATTGGGGGGGGGACCAAATCTTCCAGGGGGTATGGGAGTCCCAACCCAGAAAAAAATATCTAAATCTGAAAACTAATTTCCTGCCTGAAATATTTAAAAAAATTCACTAACACATGGAATGACTTTTATTTATTTTTTACAATAATGTATAATAGTGTATTGTATTACATTGCTCTGTTTTAACTTTTTTTTAAATAATTTCCTGTTTCATTTTATGTAATCGCAGAGATTAGGGATTAATAAAGTAAAACCATAATCACAATCATATAAACAGAAATCTATGCATTGATTGATATGAAAACAAGTCCAGATATTGTGGCCAAGGTTTAGCAAATTGTTTTTATTTACATCGCATAGCAATAACTTTTTTAATAGCAATATATTGGGGGGGGACATTTTGAGCATATTTGAATATTGGGGGGGATGTGTGTGTGTGTGTCCCAATATATATAATAATTACGACCTAATTACGATCAGCTAGGTCCCTTACATCCAATATGTAAGTCCAAAGTGCAACTGTAATCTGCAGGTGTATTTGAAAGAGTCAGTAGGGAGAGAGTTAATATAGTGACTGCTGTTGCATAGAGACCCACCTGGATTGCTTGGACGCGTGCCGACCACTCCTTGGCACGCCGCAAGGCGTCCTGCAGGGCCAGGATATTGGGCAGGTAAGCAGGGATGTTCTCTGCCTCCTGCACAATCGCCTCTAGCGTTGCCAATGAATGCCGAGGTCTGGAAATGTCACAGGATTGCAAATGCCGGGTGAAGAAAGAGTTATATTTCAAGTTTATTTTGTTTAAACGGGTGAGCACTCGACACAACGTCTTGTGCAAGATGACTTACCGGGTCACCAAAATGATAAAAGCAATGATGCCCATTAGAAATCAGAGCAAAAAATAATCGCATTGCAGAAGAAATCGAAAACGTTGCACGAACATAATATTTAAACAAATAAATTAACATGTTTTAACCATTCATAGCACAAAAGTCCTTTCATAGAGAATCCACAACCACAAATACTGAATCAAATAAGATTGTGTAGTGTGAACAATCTGCATATAAAATAGTACCTTTTTATGCAGTAAAATATAAAAAAAACCAATTTGCTTAAACCTACCACAATATACAAGGCTTTGTTTTAATAACAATTTAATGTACATGACTCTAACATCAATAACGACAATCGAACCAGCTGCTTTTAGTTAAACCTGACATATAACATTAAAATAAATAAGATTTTTTATGTTATAGATTGTCATTACACGGAACATGTTGCACCCATTTAATGTTCAGTGTTCACACATAATTAGATTCTCCTCTGCCTCTAAACCAAGGATAAACATGATTATACACAAGTAAATTAACGATGCTTTTTAGGACATTTTGTGAATTAAAACTTTAGAAAAGTACTTAATACGCGTACGCCATCGTACGCAGCACGGCTACACCAGCGACCGCTTGCAGACATGGACGAGTTGTCCTTCGGGATGCCGCAGGCTACAACAAAAACCACACCGAGATGTTACGTTACACCATCAGCCACGACGATCAATCGACTGCTGGATGAACGCCTCTCACGACTATGCCAATTCCACAAACGAGCACCTCCTGCGTAAAAACGCATTTGACTGCTCCACCTTCTCGGCAGATGCCATCATTCTACACCAGCATCCACCATCGTTTCGAAACACAAAGTACGATCGGTGGTAAAATGATCAATCGCTTGCACCGAGCACCGCGCCCAGGCACGCACCGAGCCTGCAGGCAGAGCTTAGCCTTCTCTTCCCAGCGCTCGGAGACGGTTAGCAGCTCCTGCAGCCTGGCCATGGCTCTCTCGACGGCCGGGTGGGGTGGCAGCCCCACGCCGCAGTCGATTAGCTTGCGCATCTGGCCCAGCGTGGGCCGCTCGGGCGCGGACAGGGCCCGCCGCACCTGGGCCAGCCAGCGAGCCTGCTGTAGCGCCAGCCGCAGCCGCGGCGCCTCCGACAGCTCGACGTCGAGGCCCGAGCACTCCTCCAGGAGGCGCTCGAGCTTGTCGGCGTCCGGGCTCGGCTCCACCAGGGCGTCCCGTGCCTCAGAGCGGAACTTCTCCACGCGGTTCAGCAGATCCTGCGCTCCAAGCGAGATGGTCGTTTGTAGTTGGTGAATCGAAGGCAAATCGGACAATTTTTTTCTTTCAGATTGAATAACAAACACGTCTGTGTCTATGCACACAAAGGTACAGTTGTTTGCCCCATACAATTACCTTAACCTGCTTGGCCTGCGTGACAATGCACGGAAGACTGCACAGCTGATCGACGAAAGCCTGCAGCTCCTCCACGGTGAGCTGTGTCTGCACCTTTGCTTCCGAACGCAGCCTAAACACATAGCAGCCCACACAAGCATGCACCGCACATGCTTTTAATGCAAGTAGATTACACGAAATTTGTTTAATGATCTGAATGCAAATAGTATGCGAGTCGTATCTATTGCCAGGTCCACAGCGATAAGGTGTGCAAACAAATTGCGCAAATCGCCATAAACTGTTTTGTCCACATTTCTCAACAAGTTAATTAAGCAGCACAACAACTAATCAGTTTGAAAATGTGCAGGTGATGAAATACATTGCTACAAATCGCAGAGCAGATCGATGCTTGAAATTCGAGTCTGCCTCTCATGTAAGCAACTGGTTGTGCAGCTGCTCACAACTCCGTTGCACAGACGTCCAACATAAAAGCTACCGTGTTGAATGCAACCTGGGTGTGCAACCGGTTGCTCAGGTGTGGACCCAGCTTCACGGCGAGTGCACCGAGCGAATGTGCGCGCGCGATTTATTCGCGTTCTGCAAACCGGGGACCCCGACGTTGGCATGGGTCCGATTCAGCGCGAGGGCAAGCAGGCGAACGTCACGTGTCGTTAAACGCGAGCACTGGGGCACTTGCCTGGTACGGGGCTTGCGCGTCAGCAGCTGCTGGGCGACACCCGCGCACTTCTCCGCCTCCCGGATGGCGGCGGAGAGCTGCTGCAGCAGCTCCGTGTCGCGGAATCGCTTTTCGCGGGACTCGCACACCAACGCCTTCAGCTCGGCCAGCTCTGTCGGGACACGGGAGCAGTGAAACGCATATTGAACAGCGGCAAGCATTATACGCATACAAGCGTTTAACGCGCCAATAATAGTCTTTTTTGTTTAGGCGTAAGTTGAGAATCAGAATATTTATTTATACGGGAGGAATCCGATAAGCTATAAGCTCTTTTTCAGAGATGTCCAACGAATTCTCACGAGCAAATTTAGCAATTGGACATGACGTTTTCGCTTGAAACCATGCCAAGATGCGTCAGGGAAAGCCAGAAAGTCAGAATAAATTCTATGAAGTCAGCATAACCGTGTCACCTGATCCAGTTATGTCGGGCAGTGGAAGGTTTGACAAAAAGGTTAGATAATAATATTGGCTGTAAAAACCTACATTTTGACTTAAAACATTCGTGACTGCAGGAATTCATATTCTTTAGTTCCTTCGGTAAAGTCACGTAGATAGAAAAAAAAAACGAAGTGAATAAAAATATCACGACGTTTCGATCGCAACACAAGTGGTCGTCATCAGGAAAAGTGGTTAGCCTCTAAAGGCAAACTGTTTATAAAGGTTTGGGGATGGGCATAGCCCAAGTGAATCAGCTGCATCAGGAGCATGGGTGGGGCATTGGCATTGTTGCTGCATTGACATGGCTGCACAAATATCCAGTTACAAAACCACTCGATTTCTCCCTCTAAAAGCTAACCTTTCGAGATGCCACTCTGCGGAGATGCAAAGCCACTCTCTGGGACAGAATGCCTCACCAAAATAGCTATATAATAATGCCATGAAAGTACAGCAATTCGTTTAACGCGGTCGACGCGTCAATCAAGTGCCTCCCGCATCCCTCAAAAGTGAAAAACACGTACAGCGAAAACAATCTCCCCATAAATAATGTAACAATAAAGTCTGGCGATATACGATGTAGGCACACACAGTAAGATGGCCAGACAAATCACTAATTCGGCGTATGCCACCGCGTGACAGCTCAAGAAAGTAGATCTTCGTCGGCCGCTCAGAAACTGCATTATAATGGTGCGCGTTCCACGTTCTGATGGTGCACGTTCCGCATTCTAATTGGCGTGTTCTGTGTTGTGCGAAAAGTGTTCCCTAATGGTTGACCCGCATTTTAGCAAAAACGAGTTGTAGTGCGGACACCACGCATTAAGCGAGGACTAACCACATTTATTTTCCTGATATATAAATAGCATGACTTTTGTCACCCACGGATGAACACACGATGGCATATCAGACAGCATGAAAACGCTCATCTAAGAAACATCAGTTCGGGTCCCATATTTGAAAACGGTTCGAGAGAAACCTCACCTCTCTTGTTGTCGTCGCCATCAGGCTGGAGCGCTGCCCTCACGCGGGACACCCAGTCGTCAAAGCAGTCGGCTCGCGCCTTCAGCTTGGCCAGCATGTCGGGCAGCTCCTCCATGGTGTAGCGGTACCTGCCAGGGTAAAAACCTCCGTCACGGCGCTCACACGCGGCTCTGCCGCTGCTGCTCACCCGCAACTCCGGGTGACACCAAATCATCCGCGTGGAGAAGAGAAAAAAAACAACACTCAACGAGACTCATTGTGAGATCGCAACGCTTCGCGTGCAGCAGACGCAGCTTACAACACACCTCCAGATCGCACCTCCGATGAGCACGGTTGGCTGTGTATGGTGCAAAAGAAGTTCGACATACATACAACTGTAGAAAATAAATCTTCCATGAAGAGATGGTCACGAGCGAAAGAATGCGCGCGTGTGCGTGATTATGTGCGTACCGTAGGCACTGACGCTGGGGCGGACAGCGACACAGGTCGTCGGCGTGATGAAGGCACACCAGGCGGGTAGGGCTGCAGGAGCATGTGAGCGCCGACAGGAAGCACGTGGTCTTGCAGAAGTCGCACTGCCGCTCGTCGTCGGGAATTAGCTCGAATGCCTCCCGCTCGGAATCGCACGTGCCCTGCGCCACCACGGAGCAGCACATCGGGTTAATCGTTGCGCCGACGGCCGGAGCGTAAAGGTGAGGTGGTCGAGCAAGCATTCCCGCAACCCCGATTAGCGCGGTCGGCTACGTACAGTGCGAAATAAGTTCAGCATACAGACAAGTCTTAGCGCTTACAGTTGTTATTTAATGTTGCTTAACTCTAGCTCGAGCGTGTATGGAAAATCAAGTGGGGAAGAATACATTAAATGATGTGGGAAAATACACTCTACCACAGGTTAAGCATTGCATACTCTTCTTTATATTTAATTAGGCAATCAAAAACTGAGGCTTACAAATATGTATTGCATTGTCACATTAACTTTGTGATACAAATTATATGGAAACAAAAATACCAGAACAATATTGTCACTCTTAGGGTTGCTATCACTTTTTGTGTAATTAATGCTCAAGAGTCACATTTGCTTTAATAATGCTTTGACTTTTGCGAGCGGCATATCAAATGTCCACTTGAGCTGACATTTGTGTAAGTTGTGTGTTTCTGGTGTTTGTTGCTATTTGTGTTTACCCAAATTTATTTCAATTGCCCCATCAGCTTCACATCAAGGGACAAAACATCCATTGAAATGCCCACAGAGCAGTGGAATCCCTCTGATGGTGAACTGCCCGCATGAGATTTTGCAGAACAGCTTTAAAAATTTCGCAACTTTTTCTCTCTGTTATTACAACCCCGCCCGCTCCCCCCCGATATAGAGAAATGTTCATCCCACAGCAGTCAAAACTAATATATATTAACTCTCAGAGCTGAAATGTAACAAAAGAAAGTGAAATTCCCAATTTCACGTGATAACATGTTTGCAAAAAGCAATAGTTCAATTGTCACACCTGCACTTTTGCAAAACTTAAGTAAAGAATCTAATTTCATTAAATCGCGATAATTTTGTGCAGTCCTTTTTGTGACTGGCTGAAAGCATTAACTCACTACCACTTGAAAACCTGTGTTTAACCACAGATGGAAAATCAGATGTGATACAAATGACCTCAGTGGCTGATGGATGGTGGGGCGGGGTGGGGGGTGAGCAGGAGGTCGGGGGGGTGGTGGTCAGTTGTAAAAAGTGGTGAGCAGTGTGGTGGTAGTGGGTAGCGCGTTGCTCTCCGAACCCAGTGGTCAGAGTTCAATTCCCGTTCATGGACAACACCAGTGACGATTATCTGAACCGGTCCTGGGCCTGCCCTAGGTCGACAGTCACGTTTTGCTTTGTAAAATTATTTTCTGCATTGATCATCACCTTGCAGCGCAGAGAATAACGAATGATTTGCGCCGTGTGCGTGCGCGTGTGTGTGACCAACGCGGTAGTGTACCGGTTAGCACGCTGCACTACGAACTCGGCGACCCGTGTTCGATTCCCGCTCACGGCCAACACCAGTGACGATTGTCTGTACCGGTCCAGGGCCTCCTCCAGGTTGATTCAGCCTCAAATGAGATCCTCGTGCAATGTGTAAACATCGCCACTGGGGAAAAAAAGGTGGCCGGGCGTGGTGCTGGCCACCCACCCCCTCGTGCGCCATGCCGCCTGATACCCGCTACCAGCACTTGCCCCAACAGTCTGTTAAGGCTATGGGGGGGGAATCTTTGTCTTTGTGGGGCGGGGGCGGTCAGTCGCCAAAGTGTGTGGCTTTGTTTGTAGACAGTGCCTGTCGGCAAAAGCGTACCCTCTGCTCCACGGACTTGCGTAACCGCCTCTCCTCCTCCATCATGACCGTCATGTCCTTGTGCACGGACGCGGCCATCGGGAGGTCCAGCCCGTCGGGCTCCGCCGCCATCTTGCAGATGAGCTCATCGTGCGAGAAGACGCAGTAGCGGTGCAGCCGGCGATAGTGCTCCACGCACTGCCGCCCCGTCGGCAGCTGCCGCGGGAACACACGTGAGAGTGCGTGCAGCAGTTGTATTCAAAAGCTCAAAAAAAGCGCACAGGAGGCGCACACGTCATTAAAAACACACCGACCGGCGGGACACACCCTGTGTGGTTAAGTGAAACGTGAAAAGCTAAAGTTGCAGCCCTGAAAATAGTTTCTTCTGCCACTATTAGCGCAAGGGCCTACAAACAGACGGAGGTCTAAGAGTCCCTCTACAGAGGTCATTTTGGCCTACGCTTTCACACTGGTGAACAGAAATCACAAGTGCAATATACAGATAGTCCCCGAGTTACGATGGTCCGACTTACGATATTTCGATCTTACGATAGCGATACGACAAAATTGTAAAATATTTTTAATTTCGCGCGGCAGGCAAACGCAGCAGCGTACGAGGTACGATGCTGTACGTTGGGACGCTGCCGGGATGTACTCATCTCCCGCCTTGTGTGATGCAGATAGGATTGTTTCCTGAAAAAACTTTCTATTAAATTGCAGTTCACATAGGTAGGCTAAGAATTTACCTTGTTTTTTTTACTTTACATCTTACTGTGCAATACAGTATTGTAATTAATAAATACATACAGTATATAGTTTATACAGGACGGTACTGTAAATTGCTCTGTTTTGCTAAATTATCACCATTCTTTAAGACTCCTGGGTAGGCTAGGCCATCTTCGACTTACGATATTTTTGACGTACAATGGGGTCGTCGTAACGCATCCCCAGGTCAGGCACTGCTAGCACAACCTCGAATTTTTCATTCTACGCTGGGTGGCAGAGCCTTCTCGAGTGTGGTGCCTAAGACCTGGAACTCTCTTCCACCGGCCCTCACGTTGGCTCCGAGTACCGAACAGTTCGGAAAACTCTGCAAGATTCATTTTTTCCTTGAATATGTCCTCTCATTTTTTATATTTTTACATGTGTCTTGATTTTATAGGTAGGACAACCTATGTTTAATTTATACTGTAAAGTATTGCGATGCTCTCTTTAGTGTGGGTGAGTTAAAAAAAAAAAAAAAAATTTAATTAATGAGTGCCCTGCCATCGCGACAGCACTGACTGCATATTTGGTGTATGGGGGATCAGTTCATTTAAAAATGTAATAAATAGAGCTTTGCCCGTTGTTCCAACTACCGTACCTTGAAAAGAAATCAAACCGGCGAGCTCTGTATTGCACGTCCATTGTGCTAACCATTATACACGATGGTAGCATACATTCATGAATAAACATGAATAAACAATATTAGAGATGGAAATTACTGGAGCCAGCTCGGTAATCAATATCTAGCTATGGATACGGGTTTGTAGCCATATTTTTAATAAAGGTCTTGAGTTAGCATTGAAGGTTTAAAACAATGTGTTGTGATATTTTGATCTTAGTTATTTTATTCTATTCATTCTATTTCATTATTTACTTTTTCATTATTTTTCTATCTACGTGGCTTTACCAAAAAACCCAAAGAATATGAATAAGATGTGTGCAGGGCAATGAGTGTACATTGCTGGAAATAAATATAAGAATACATTTTTTAAAATGTAAAGTAAAAACAAAACGCACCCAGTCAGCAGTACAAAAGTTGACCGCTTCAGCGAAGTTGTAGCCCTGATTGAATCCGCTGTGGTACGAGCGCGGGAACGTGATGACGAACTCGCCGGCGCACTGATTCGTTCTCACCACCTGCAGAGACGAGCAACAGTGAAACCAAGCTGAGGTGGTCTAACAAAACACGCGGAGAGTCAACCACGAGAGATAACGATGATCTGCATTTATGTGGCACTAAAATTCCTCGGCAATTTCAAAGTGTCTTACATCGCATCTCATCTCGACCATTTCAGTGCCCTGCTGCAGTTTAGCCAAAGTGACTCCTCCCCGTGCCAGATGTTCCTACGTGCAAGCAGCTCCGGCCCGCCAATGTGCAGACTCAAACAAAGGAGGCCACTTGACAACATGCGGATAATTGGGAGATGGACATATACCTTCCACAAATGGAAGGTTCGAGACTCGGCAAAATTTCAACTGCGGTAAAGTACAAACCATCAAACAAATGTGCTATCCACGTAGATCCTGACAGGGGCGCTGTGATCCATACAGCGTCTATTGCCTCCGTGGATTGGTTGAAAAAACACTTAAAACACGTTTAAAAATTGTTGCTTTTCCACCCTCCCACACAAAAAGACATATTAGTTCTACAAATTTTCGTAAAAAAATTACATCAACTTGTGGAGGCCGAGATGTCCATCTCCGAGGGTTCACGACAGTCCTGCGTCTCTCTGTAAAGCCGTGCGTGTGCCCGCGCGCCAGTGGGTGGGTGCGTGCACAGTGCGTACGGGAACGCCGTGGGCCATGAGCAGGTTGGGGTTCATGATGGTGACGAGCTGGTGAAGCAGGTCCGGCTGCGCCTCGAACAGCTCCGGCGCCAGCTTCTTCATTACCTCTTCGAGACTCTCGGCCGCGTGAGCAGGAACTCCGTACCACGTCTTGGGCTCACCCCTGCAGAATCAGGATATTTATTTATAGTGGAGGAATCTGATGAGCTATAAAGCTCTTTTCACAGATGTCCAGTAGTTCAGAGATGTTTAGTAGCAACATGCAGACGCACAGCAGTGCGCTTCCATATAACATGTCACGCAGTCCAGCCTATGAATTATTTATGAGGCGTGCTCATTTTTCAGGACTATCAGACTGAAGGGAGAATGGGAATTGTAATGTATGTGACACGTCTATGAATTTAGTGTACAGAACTACGCAGGAGGAATGAGTCCACGATTTTTGGATTAATCGAACCAATGTGAAAACCAGGCTGAGATATAAAAATTTTGGTGATATGAGTTTTTAGCTTTGGATTTATCTGAAAGCCTAAAGTCACGTCCCTAAAACGTCGTCACTTCTGCTGCAATTTCCCTGCCATGAGTGGTCTCACGTGGCATTGCGTGATGCCGTAATTATTCCCACGAAGAAGATTTAAATGTGTACGTACCGCAAATTATCTGAAAATGATACGAAATTTTCTTTGATCTGACATGATTGTTTTTAAATCTGAAACTCAACCCTGCTATACAATTAAATGTACCCTACAAAGTTGTCATGAGAATTTCATTCATATTCCAGCAATGAGGTAACTAAACCCAGCATGATTCATTAAAATGGATATTCCGTATGTAGGCATGAGGAAGCAAGTCTTTTAATTCAAGCCACATTCTTCGCGATGTCAATGTCAAACTAAAACTAATCTAATCCATTTTTATTTCACCAGGTAAGACCCACTTGAGCTACATAGCTATTTTTCAGAAGCGACCTGGCCACAAATGATAGCTCAATGAAGTTGTTTTTCAATGTGGAAATTTATAGCAGCCAAATACTATAAACGCATGTTTCTAAATATGGAGGGAAAAACCGGAGGACCCGGAGACAAATCCACACGACCGCAGGGAGAATATTCAAACTCCAAACATATCAGCGTCAGGGTCAGGATCGAACCCATGACCTCCTGCAGACCAGTCGAGGTAGTTAACATCTCACCACCGCGGTGCCCCAATGCGCTGTACTGACCAGTGCAGGTAGTTGATGGAGTAGCTCCAGTGGTCCTCAATATGCCAGCAGAAGGCAGAGAAGCACATGCCCACGTACAGCCAGGGCACCTTCATGCCCGAGATGTCGGCGTTGATTTGCGCCAGGACCGATTCAGCCAGCACTGGCATGTTGTTGAGGTTCCAGCCAGCACGTGCATATTCCTTCGCCAAAATGCAAAGACGTTGGTTACGTACATGTACACATGAAAATATTCCACATCAAGCATCAATGCGACACTAAGTAAACCAACGAACTTTATATGGTGAATTCAAGAATTTGAGCCTCACGGATCGAGCTACACCTTTAATCTTAAGAACAGCGTTGTTCTGCTCCACGCTAAAATCCTAGCCTGCTGAGTTGGAATTCTGGTCATGAATCAAGTGTTTCTGGGCCCGACCTGGGTTTTCCCTTGACCAAAAATTTGTTCCTGATGCAGGAGGTAGACATTCTGCATGTGATGCTCACCCCACTACAATGTCCTATGTCATTCCAGCCTTAACAGGCTGCAGCGATTGCCTCAACAGTGTATATTTTGCGAAGCGGGGGATGTATGTATGTATGTTGAACTTGGCTGCTTATACATTTACACATTTACACATGGCAAGCCACATCATTGAGCTATCATGGTGTGGCCTGGTTGCTTCTGAAAAAGAACTATACAGCTAAAATTGGCCTTAACGGGTAAAATAAAATATAGTAAAAGTAGGTGCTGTGGTTAGCGCACTGTGCTCTAAACCCAGCGACCTGGGCCTGATTCCCTGGCCACGGCTCGCATCAGTTGCGGCAGTCCAGACACCTCCTTCACCAACACGTGTGCGTGTTGAACTTTTCACACCGTACGTAGCCAACCGTGCTAATCGGACGTCTGCCGGGAAGTCTGCGGGTGAGAGTGCGCTTTCAACCGAGGTTGACTGCTAGCCACTTACCTCCTCCTCTGGCGTGAGTTTCCGCCGGGTTCCGCGCACGGGAAAGCCGCTGCCAAACTCGCCCGAGTGGATGTCGGCACCGTACTCCACCGTCACGTCCTCCTCGATGGTGCTGACCAGCCGCCAGAACTCTTTCTCCACCAGCTCAGGGGGCACCATCTGATTCCAGTCGGGTGAACCCGGCGACAGTTGTACAAGCCAACGTGCACAGGTGTCATTGTTTGTTCCCGTTTAATGCTTTTCAATCCAGGTAGGTCCCTTGTCCATCTGTCTGTCGGTTTTAAAACGGATGGGTGTAAAAACACTCACCAAGATGATCCGATATGAAAGAAACTCGAGTAAAATTCTGTGGCTATTAAGAGACTCACCTTATATAAAACTGGCCACATTGATCAAAGCGTTGCCCAATACTTGAAGGCAAAACCGGTGCTAAAACGATTTGCCTCGGCAATTGCATCCTGGCAGCGGAGACCCACGCACTTCCCCTCCCCCCTCCGGATGACATCATCATGCATGACGTCAACTCCGCAAGTCACGCGTCGCGTGATATCATCTCATTCGTGTGGATTGGAACAGAACATCATTGTCTGCAATTAAATAATTCCTAGGACAAACGCATTTTGGGAAGCGTTACAGAATGCTTGAAAATGCTAGCAGTCTCACACTCTAGCACTATTACCTTCCCGCAGTCAATCTCCTAAGTGTTTATCAATACAAATGTGTATAAAGTGTCACTGCTCATGTACAGCACTCAATCCCCACTCATTGTGAGGGCTTTCCTACACCATAAAGATTGTAGGGGTTATCTGACCATAATTAGCAAATTTGGTCAGTGCAGATTGATGGTGGGGAGCACAGATGTTGGCCAAAAGTACTGTACAATGTGTTTTGCTGTACTGCCCTCTGCTGCCCACAATGTAGCCACAAAGCAATCAACAACACTTGTTGTGTGCATGGTAGGCATCCATCCTATCACTATCCAGGCTGAGGCCTGCTTAGCTCCCAAGATCTGATGAGATCGGGCACACGTTCCAGGTGATGTTGTTATAAGCTGCCATTATTCATCACCCCATATTTAGACGTACAAAAAGAAGCGCAAATACAGCAAGTAAACATGAAGTGCGAGGAAGCAATGCCTTAATTATTTTTGTAAAGCTCCTGACCCACAGAAGAAGCCAAATATCGTGCAATGTGCGGCATACGAGGGTCAGGTACGTACGTGCACGGGCATGCTGAAATAGTCTGACTTGAAGGCATCTGCCATCTCTCCGAAGGTCTGCAGAGTGTACTCCTTGGTGGCCTGCTCAAAGCCAAACGCCTCCTGGGGTTTGCTGCACTCCTGCGAGCCGATCAGATGCATGCGTCGGGGAGGGTATTAGTCTGTGACCGGTGTTGGGCAGCACAAAAGGGGGTCATGTAATAATACAGGAACACATCAATGAACGCAACGCATTCGTAAATAACACTGGGCAAAAAATTAAAACTAGAGATACAGGAAAACCTTGGATTTCGAGCATAATTCGTTCCGGAAACGTGTTTGTAATCCAAAGCACTCGTATATCAAAGCACTCGTATATCAGTTGTGATCACGTGACGCTCGGAAGACAAAGCGTGATCACGTACTGCTCGTATTGCAAGACCTCGCTCGTTTATCAAATTAATATTTATTTAAAAAATTTGCTCGTCTTGCAAAACACTTGCAGACCAAGTTACTGGCAATCCAAGGTTTTACTGTATACGTAATAGGTGACTTTTCGGGCAATTGCTCTTTGTCATAACTATGGTGCATATATCTTATATATATGCACACCAAAACCTTGCCCAACATGGGGGTAACGTTCCTGAAAATAGTCGCACTCGGCAAATTCACGACATGCAAGCTCAAAGGCATGTGGCGAAAATATGGCTTGGTTCACGGTTCGTAATGTGGCACCCCCTCCTTTCGTTTTGTCCCCCTACGTTCACCGAAACACGAAACAGGGAATATTTTCTACCTAAAATATAATGAATATTTTCTAGTGTTAAATATAACTGCACGTTCAATGTATATATTTAAACAAGTTATTGTATTGTACTGCACACGTAAAAGTAAACCTGAAAATAAAGATACGGTTAATGACATATTTCCAGTATATATTATGCAGTTAAAAAAATACAATGACTTACTATGGAATGATGATGGCGTGCGCATTTTTATGCGGCGGCATCATCGTGAGCAGAGTGTAATTAGAGTAAGGTACTATACTTCATGATGCATACCGTACAGGAACCTCGCCGCTAATCACGAATGGTTGAGATAAGCCAACTACTCCTTAAAATGTTTTGCATGAATGGTCAAAACTGTAATGGGAAACCCTGCGAGTGTATATTATAACTTACTGTGCATGGTGGTCACCCATCCAAGCACTTATTTCTGCTTACCTTCTCAGACCTGATGACAGAAGGTACATTCTAAGTGCTTTTTTCGAAGGCTCCTACCCATTGCACCTCGAACATGAATAGCACTTTTTCTAATGTAAGAACTATACACAAATGCTCGCACTCTACATGTTAAATGGTTATACATTTGTTGATGAGATATCAGTGCTTGTTAATGTTGTCCCTGTCCTTCACGTGGCCTTAAAAGTACACAATCTGGCACAAGCGTCGTGGTGATGTCACCGTCACTCCGTGGGGAATGGCGGTTGTTGTTGTTGTTCTTCGTGAACAAAGATGACGCTGCCGACAGTATCAAGAATGGTGCGTGCCATTGTGGCTGTAAAACACCATATGCGCAAGTGGTAGTCTCTCCCACAGCAAAGAGGCTGCCTCTTGAGACTGCAGATCCTTGTAAAGTTGTCCAATTGACAAATTGTTGGTCAATTATGACTATACTAGCATGCGATATCACGAAATACAAAAAACACTGATAATTGTTTTTTTACCCTTCTATCTGGCAACAAAACTGACACCTTTTTTACAAGGAGTCATGTTTGCATAGACCACAATACCTGCAGTCATAATGCAAACAAAAAACATAACTCTGTATGCACTGTCCTTGAAGTTGATTGGTCCACACCCGAGACAGCTTTCCTTAGAGCCTCGTCTCACATGGGTTGGACCAGATGACGCCAAAAGGCGCACAACTCAAAGACAATGCACCATCAGAGTATGAGAGCTCGGGGTAAGCATTTACACAAAACACTGTTGGGTGTTTTTTTCTTTCCCTGCTGCACCAGGTATCCCTATGGTCGTACGGCTCGTGCTTTAGGTACAAGCCCATGCGTGGGGACCACACCTCGGCCACACACTTGGGGCAGCGCCAGTCACCCTTGGGCACGTCCTGCAGCGGTGGGATGAGGCAGAAGGTGTGGTAGCTGTCATCACAGCCGTCGCACAGCAGCAGCTTGTCCTCCTCGTCCCCGCGTCCGCACACCAGGCACACGTACATCTCAATCTGAATCAATGCACGCGAGCGCACACACACACACGTAACACTTAATTAGCGTCACAATGGGGACTCTTAACCTGAAAGGTGCAGCGCTGCAATTTATTCCTTGGGCCAATGCAGGCGGGACAACTTCGACTGGAGGAAGCTCCTGAGAGCCCTCCGAAAGGTCCTTTTGGTCTACTCTTCCAAACTGGCCAGAGGTCTTGAAAGTATGTGCTCTTTGTCCCATCCACACATCATCTAACAGTTATCTTGCTGGGTGAACAGAGGTGGGCTGGGGGGGATTTAATAAAATGTCTGCATTGTTTGTTTCAACTGCAGCTCTGCAACCTGCAATCAACTACCTGTGGAGTACCCATTACACCGCTGGGTGGAAAGAGGCTGAAGCGATTTAAGAAACTTGCACCATTATTCAAACTGCTGCGCTGGGAGATGGGAATCGAACCGGCGACCTCTGAACTGCAAGTGCATTGTGTGGTACCCATTACACCATGGGAGCATCCCGCCTCGGTGTGAAAAAGATAGCTTATTGACACATTACAACTAAAAATATAAACTCTTTAATTTTGATGATCAAGGTTTACTTAAGTGCAATAACAAGTTGCATTTGCACATATAAAGTGTAAATTGGGAGAGAGAAGACAGTCATGCCGCTAATCGTTGCAAAATACAAACGTTACAAAGTGTCCTGTTATTCTGGAAGCCCAGAGGGAAGAAGTCTCACGAAGAAATCGATGGCCAAGGAGAGACGGCTCTTGAGATGAAATAAGGATGTCAGGTCAAGGTTACCAAAATCAGTACGTGGGACAACTATTACCCCTTGAAGACCATATTTCACACGAGACGTATCTTTTTGACAAACTGTGTTCACCCCAAATGAAAAAAGCCACACTGAAATTGGCAACCTTGTCCATAGAGTGGAGGAAAGAGAAATGGGATCCAGTTCACAAAGCGACCGCAAACAACTGACAGTGATCAGTATATAATCAAGAAAACTCACGAATCAGGGGACATGGCATGGCACCCCATGTGTTGTTTACTAGCTGCAGTGGCTGAGCTCAAACAATTTTGAAATTTAAGAGTGGAATTCGCTTTGTGAAAGGCATTTTTGACTTGTGGACAACTTAACTTGGCAAGCCACACATTTCCATTGATCATTTTCCATTGCCGAAAGAGCATTTACAGTGGTACTGTACAGAGGGATCCCCTCAAATTCTGCACAGAAACATAGTTCCCATTGTAAGACTTTACCCAAAAGAGTCTCATAACTCAGCAATTGGGGAAAATGTTTCAAAGCTTGCCCAACACAAACGCAAAATGTGCTGCTGTTGTGAACGACATCAATGGATATCCGGAGCCCGCACAGATAGCGTGTGGCCTCAGCCACACACAACGGTCCTTTGCTGTCCACAAGCAGGTGCTGATGAGACAGAAGAAGGGGGAGAGAGAGAGATGGTGTGCTCGCCTCGGCTGCAGCAGCTGGAAGGAGGAAGGCTCAGGTTGTGGAGGAAGGAGTCTGTGCTCGGGTTGCTTGTGGAAACTTACGAACTGTGCGGAGAGCGCGCCGGTCCGCTGTCGCATCTGCATGCGAGTCCTGCCGTCCCCTCCGTTGCCCGAGCCGCTCCCCGCTGCGCCACCTACCTCAGGGTCGGGGCTGCGGCAGGGCGGCACCCCGCGTCCCGCCTTCACCACCGCCGCCACCTCGGAGGCGCGCTCAGTCCTCGAGCCCACCGCCCGCGCCTCTTCTGCCGAGAGGAAGCGGAGGGGCAGTGGGGGGGGGAGTTGGTGAGTATAAGGAAGCGCAAGGTTGTAAGAGGGGATTATTATTATTCTTACTTCTTGTCCTTCCCCCGCACCTATTAGCATGGTTGGCAACGTACGGTGCGAAAGGAATTCAACATACATACAAGCGTAAGGTGACAACCGGAAGATCGTTGCATGCTGGCAGCCCGTCCAAGACCAACCTCCAACCCCTTTTGTCCCTGGCAAGTTCTAAGTGCCTCTGCGGGTGTGAGCCCCATCGCTGTGCAGTCCTCTCCCATATCGTCAAGCCACCTTTTCCTCGGCCGTCCTTTGAGGCCTCGACCCATAAATGTTCGCGTACAAGAGCATGTTTGGGAACTGCTCACTATTCATCTGGATCACATGTACAAAGTCTGTGATGGACAATACCTATAATGTTTCTATCTATTCCCAGTCCATCTTGAGGTTGACATTCTATCATCTATTGTCGAAATTCCCAATCCCTTTCTAAAAGACATGGAGGACAAAAACAAGGTTGAGAGATGGAGAGGAGATGGAGAAGTGGGGCTCTCGTATGAGAGACTGGAAAAAAAAATGAAGCGTGTACACGTCTGGCCAGGCACGGCCGCACACGCTTCTAATTCAGCCGCTTGGAATTGGAGCTCAGTAGACCGCACCGAGACCACGGGTGTGCCATTTACCTTAATACCCAGCAAGACCCTCCTGAAAAAGAGTCTTCGAGACTCGTTGAGGGTAGCCTGACTTAATGAATGAAATTATCATCGTGCACTATTATTAGCTTTCAATTAAATGCACTCGTGTTACCTCACGGCCTTTGCATGTGCCTCCAAATGGGAGACAAAAGTAGAAAAAGTAGTTAACTTGAGCAGTGTAATTTTAAACACTGGAAACAACGCATCAAGTGCATTTACTGGTTGCATAATTGTTTTGGCTAGACGGTGCTTACTGTGACATGACCGGTGAACTTTATAATAAGTCACTGTGCAGTGATGTCACAGGCGCATTCCTTCGGCATGCCTGAAAGTCTCTGAAGTCTATTTTATTCATTAATTAAGCTTCAAACTCACGTCAAACAGTAGAGGACATACAGCCTAGATGTGTGTTCACAAGGTAATTAGTATTTGATTTTTTGTTACAGCATCTTCTAAGAAATCCTTTTTAAGGATTGGTCATCGATGAGGAACCTCGAAAAAATTCAACGCACGCACGCAGAAAGAAACTATTTTATTTGTCTTATAAGCAGTCCTGAGAATGTTGCCGAGACCAAAAAACATAAAATTAAACATTCTGCCTAGATGCGTTTTTGCTAATCGGTCGTGACCTGTCTCACATCGCAACCAATTCAAATAATGGCCAGGACACTCCCCAAATTACCTTTGACCTTGACAAGCTTGTCCTTGTTGGCGCTCACATGAGCACTGGCACGCATGCCCGAGCAGTAGGCTTGCATCCGTCGCAGCTCTGGCAGTTTGGGCACCTCTGTATCTACAACGTCCGGCTGGGCGACAGTAAAATCATGGAACACGGGGGCACGCATCAGCATTAGCTTCACCTCCGATAAGCACGGTTGGCTATGAACGGTGCGAAAGAAGTTCAACATACATACCAAGATTACCAACATTACTATGATACTAAGACACAAGACGGGCAAAGAAGGTGGCAGGGTTATTGGGGGTAAAAAAAAATGCTGCTGGTTAACATTGGCTTGGAAGGTCAAAAGGATATGCAACAAGACTTATTTAAATTATTCTTTTATATTCATTGGTTCAAGCAAGCCTGACTATACTGATGTGACATTGAATATCGAAAACAGTCTGGAGATTGCTTGTATCGAACTGATGATGTGCTCCGAGAAGGCCAATGGGCTGCGCGCAAAATATTTTTTTACGTGAAAAGATAAACATAGGAAGGAAGCATTATTTACGTTGTCATTAATTTCTTACATCAGCAGTAATTTCCGTTAACGTCACCATAACAACGCCGATGGCTATTGACTTTCTTTCGTCAGAATCTACAGTCAATAAAGCTGGGGCAGATCACAGGAACCACGAGCGGTGTGATTTCAAGGGGAAGAATCCAACACCCGCTTGCACAGACATTTGCCCTTTTTTACAATGCAGTCTGAACAGAAACATAAAATGAGTACAAACAAACGGGACTCGTCACTGTTTGTTGTTGTTGGAGGAAATAAGGCTATGTTTTTTTTTGTCTCAGCCAAGCAATCCACTCTGTAAACAGCTGAAGAACAAGTCATCAGTATGTAATAAACGATAATCTGAAACATTACAAATAAACAGCGACGAGTTACCAGTCTCGAGTTTCAATTACAGACATGACAGCATGTTCCTGTCTTCGTTAAAATGGACAAAACTTGTTATGTTAATAATGAATAGTATTTAATTTACACCAAAACTGGGCCAATCCTGGGCTGGTACAAATACTTATAGATTTCAATACATTTATGATAATTATCTTCAGCCAGAGCACCAATATAAATAATACACACCAATCTAAATACCCTGACCATGTTATTAAATACCTCAAGGATAATGACTAGATTACCTATGAGATTGCGATGACCAAATAAACGAATCACCAATCAGAAATTTTGCCCGAAATATATCCGACCTCGCTAGATATCAGGAGATTAGCAAAGGCTGAGTCTGGTCAGTACTTTGATGGGGAGACTGCCTAGGAATACCAAGTCCCATCAGCTTGGGCTGTGAGGTTGGCCAGGCGAGGGGTCCATGTTAAGTTGGGTTATCCCGCTGTAAGTGTTGTGTGTTCTCTCTCCAGGTACTATGGTTTCCTAGCAGGAGCCACGCACACTAATTAATCGCAAAGGCTAAACCTCCCAAAAACTCAGGACACTATATAAAAAAGCTGCGAGACGGAGGTTTTTTGGCGTAAGGGCACGATTATTTATTTGAGGCTTAGATTAAAGTGTTGAGGAACCACCCACAGCGTCAAGCGTACACCTGCACTGGGCGAAGACCCCGGGGGGCCAGCCCAGGACACGCTGGCAGGACAATGTCGCTCAGCTGGCCTGGGAACACCTGGGAATTCCCCAGGAAGAGCTCGAGTCTGTGGATAGTAGTGTATAATGTAAAGTAGTGTGTAATGTAAAGTAGTGTATAGTGTAGTAGTGCAGTGCATAGTAGTGTAGAGCTAGGAGTCTGTCGCCAGGGAAAGGAAAGTCTGGACCTCCCTACTCAACACGCTGCCCCTGCGACCCTCGCCAAGACAAGCGGACTGAGAAACAAACTCGGTTACCAAAGAGTACGGGGCGTAAAGTTTAGACTGAAGGCACCTCTTGCTTGAGCCTCTTGGCACGGCGACCATAGCTGTCGGTTTTGGGAGGCTGTAATGACTGTCGAAGCGGGATGCTGTGCGGCTTGTACTCCTTGTCCTTGTCGTTGCTCTCAAACTGCGGCTTGGAGAGCCCCTGGGTGAAAACAGAGCACAGAGCGGCCCACGCGCATTTCAGCGCACGGAGACAGCGACAAAAAAACTTTTCACCGCGCCGTCGATGCGGTCCAGCGTCACACGTTGTCTAGGTCTGAGAAACGCCGGCAAGAAGAGGGCTTCAAGTTAAAAGGCTCGTTAACATGTCAAGGGGTCACCTTCACGGTTCGCTGCGACAATAACTTAAGGTGATATGAAGTTAAGTGGCATCAAGCGACGATACGATGAGTGCTTGTAAATATTTTTTTCTTCCCTCAACAGGGTAATTAAGTTAGTGAATATGATTTAATATTTAACTTTCTAAGGCATAAATCGACATGCACTTGGTCGGGGGCAAATAAAATGTGCCTTAGTCGTTAATTCAACGTTCCAAATCCTTTGCAAGGCCTCACCACCATCGCCACTAAAATAAAAAAACTCAACAAAACAAGCATGCGCAATGCTTTTATTCGCGCTTTATGAAATACACGTAACCGGTGTCACAAAAAACTAGGGACTCTGCGAGAAAAGTGACAGTTAATTCTAAGCTGAAGCTTCTTCTCCACGATTGCACAGGAAACGCTGCTGGCATTTTTAAAACAAGGCATTAAAGTTTAAAACCAAGGATAAACGAAAGTGCTTAAACGTTGAACAATGCTTGCTCGCCTTCCTTTACGGCTGAAGCTTTGGCAAAACAGGGCAGAGTTCAATACCGTATTAGACGCAAAGCTGTACAGTGTACGGCCGTAATCGCACTCACGATTGCTTTGTTTGTCCACATGTTCAATTATAAACGTTACAGAAAATTGCACCGACAATAAAACTGGTCCGTCGGCACAGCCCTAACTGTGATCCGTGCAAAGAGAAGGGAACATCGGGAGACGGCTGCCTCTGGAAGGGTCACAGCACCGAATTATTCCTCAGCCTCGTGTTCAAGCTGCCGAGTTAAGTGTTAGCAATCTAGAAAGAACTTGGGAGTTATGTTAGGATTTTAAATACACAACATACCTCTTTTGTGCAAAACTCAGCTACTGCCAGTCTGAGGGAGATTTTCTGCTTGGAGAGGGTTAAGAGGGTCTGAGTGCACAAGCGAGGCGACAGCGTCAATGTCACATCAGTGCACTACAACCCAACACGCACATATCCTTTCAAAACGCTGATGCCTGGGACCCCTCACAACCACCGCTTAAAAACACAGCGGTTTTCAACTCGTCGGGGTCACAGACTCCAGCATGGATACCGTGCAGGAGAAATTTGAAATGTAAGAGGGGAACGCCATCGTCGATGTGTGGCAACAAAACACACTACGGCACAACGTGAAACAAATCGCCTTGCTGACACCGTGTTGACCAGAGGCGTGGGACATGCGATCTGGACATGTGGACATGTGATCTTGTTCGAGCGGCCAATTAAGTTGAGAACCGCTGCCTTAACCCATGTAAATCTCCGCCTGCTGGTTGCCTGACGCACGACTGTTCTTGACCGACGGGGTTTTCAATGAGCGCGGAATGGCAAAGCATTGTTTCATCGTTTGGCCAAGCAGCGATGAGGAAGGAACTGAGAAGACTATGCGCCAAGATGAGTTGCGCATATGATTTATTCCTAGTTCCTCGCTTTATTGACGCCACGTTGCTGCTCACACCTCAAAGGCCACACACAGCTCATGGGAGAGGAGTCATGGTCCAGCAATAAATGGTCACAACACACACAAATCAAAAGTTCAATATTTCTACTGAAAAGCAATGCAAAGAAAGTGATAGAAAATGAAGTATTCACAGACTGTAAAGGATTTGGGATTTCTGGAGGTACGTGCGTGCAGTAACTTGCATATAATACTAGTCAAGATTAATTGAAAAGGATGCAAGTTAAAACACGTGCAAAATTCTGATTTAGAGCAGCTGTCATGGCGAAGGGGTTATGATTCTACAATATTGCAGCGAGGGACGAAATTAAACTCCGCATAATTTGCACCATGTCAGAATTGTTTTGCTTTTAAAGTGACTACCCCAGGGTGTGCTGTGCGGTTATTGAGAACTGAATGCAAAAGCTATCAATTTCACAATTAAAACTACAAGGCAGCATTGCTGCTGCACTGAAAAGCTCAAATATGTTCACTGTGCATCCCAATGTACACAAGTCCTTGAGATTTAAGGTCTGCAACAACGGCGATATAGACAGAACTTAACATTTCACCGTGTCGCCTCAAGAGGCCCGAGTGCAAGCCCTCTTTTCGAAAGCACAACCCACAGACTTATTTCCTGGCACTTCTATCATGATGAATGGCAGCGCTTAGTGCTCATCTATCGCCTGTCGGGCGTCCAAACAATGGGCAGCAGAAGTGGCGCGCGGAGTATGTGACACTCACGGAGAGGCTGACTCCAGACTGGAAGAGGTCGTAGGGGTACAGGATGCGCTCGTAGTGAGAGCGGAGCAGTGATCCGGCTCCCTTCCCTGCCGGGTATCCCATCTTGGCCGCTACACGCGACCACTTGCGCTCCTTGCAGCTCGTCTCGAAGCCACCTTCCTCCGACACCACCTGCGTACACATACGAGAGCAAAATACGCAAGGGTTACACGAAGAGCTCAAATACGAATAATAAAGAGACTTGGTTTAAGCTGAATACACAGATCAAGAATACATGTTCTAGGGTAGTGTCCTTAAATGTCCTCAGTATTGAGGGGTTGTATTTTTCAAACTTGTTTGTATCAGCCAAGTGGCATTAGTGGTGAATTTACTGCATGCGTTCAGGGACTCGAGGATGAAATGCATGGAGGGGCCAATGTTATTCATATCCTTTTGTTTACGTGCATGTCGTACCATTTTCCATTGACGGATAAATGAAACGGATCCAATTAGACAAATGGGTGAGGCCAGCCAAGTGTATTATAGTGATTTTATGGTAATGCTATCAATCACTCCGTTCCCTGTATTGGACACACCTGACACACTCAGCAATGCCCACAGAGTCTCGTGTTTCTAATGAGAGTGAACTTTAAATCATGCCTCGCAAGAGGTGCCAAAAAGACACAAACATAAGCATTAAAAAGAAATGGCATAATGGGATGAACTGAAACAAACATAATAGGCACGATGAGTATTAATATTATATATTTGTTTGGGAAAATTGGTACTGTTCCGTCAATTTAATCCCGATTGTGCGATCGGGGTCATGTCACGAGACAAATTCTACTTCTCTCGCAGAGCAGTTCGACCCTTGATGTTGGGTAATGGCGCATGATGAGTGACTGCATGACAGTCAAGTTGATATTGTCTACGTACGCATGTAGAACTTCTTTCGCACCGGACGCAGCCAACCGTGCTAGTTCTTAAGAGCTGGAATTTATACCAAATTATGATCACAAGCAAACCTGTGATAATATTTTTGGGCAGACATTGGTGACCAGACTGAGACCATCAATTAACTGTACTTGAGGATGATCTGGTTTAATCAAACACAGGATGTCAGCATTGCCAGCTCAGCACCGTTACCTCACTCATCCAGCCACCTCTCATGATAAACATTCATCAATGCTCAATATAACCTGAACGTCAACAAATTTGACAGTGCATACCAGCAGGAACGGCAACAAAAAAAAGAAATTAGATAGCCGGTGGTCAAACGCACATTTTTATTCAACAATCTCACCCAGAGAGATGAATTATGTTGTTGAGAAGTAACCCAATATTCAAAGATTCTCACATTTTAAACTGGGTGATAATTAGAAAATTAACTTTTTCTCAGATTGACTCGTGACTTAGTACAGTAGAACACCTCTGGTCACGACTATAATTCGTTCCATAACTTTGGTCGCAACCCGATTTGGTCGTGACTCGAACCTAATTTCCTCATTGGATTGTATGTAAATACGATTAATCCGTTCCAGACTCCTACGAACTGTATATAAATAGTTATTTTTTATTTTTAAGCACAAAAATAGTTAATTATGCCATAGAATTCAGTGTAATAGTAAACTAAATGTAAAAACATTGAATAACACTGAGAAAACCTTGAACAACAGAGAAAACTAACATTGCCGCGTCAAGGTTTAGAATCGTTCAACAAGATGATTGTTTCGTCTGCTACATCAGTCGGTCGATTCTGAGAGAGAGAGAGAGAGAAAATTCCTAAGAGCAATTCATGTTTCTATTGAAAGTAAGTTAACAGTAATATTTGGGTACAGTATTGTTTTTGGAAGCATTCGCCGTAATATCGTATGAACGTTTACTTCACCGCATCATCGTATGAATGATTCGAGAAGAGATTAACGGGTTCTTATGTTAGCGATTTACGTACTCAGCGCTTTCGCTCTCTAAATTACGGCTTGAATGAGGGGTATGACTACACTCACAAAATTAATATCTTACTAAGCGAGACTGACTGAGCAAGCGGCCACACGTGGGTCGCTGTTGTTTGTAAACAAACATCAGGAAATTTGGCGCTTGCAAAAAAAAAATGGCGCGGAAGGGGAAATCGGCCGCGGCCGTGTTTGATCGCCACCCGAGTTTGTGTTCGTGACCAGATTCAAAAGTTGTGAATTTTTTTGGTCGGAACCCGATTTGGTCGTGGTCAGAAGCGTTCGTGACCAGAGGTTCTACTGTATTAATATCAGTTACAAACCGCACCTCTCCATAACAAAGGCTCAGTCCTTTGTTATGCAGTCTATTCTTAGTCTTAAGCCTCACCTTACCATATTAATAAAAAGTGTGCCGTTCCTGGCCCTTCCCCCCTCAACCATTATATATACGGGGTGGTATTTCTTGCGATCTCTCATTTACTTGATACAGCTGTCGTGGCTGTGACGTTCCACCTGAAGACGGAGGCTTGTGTTGCTTCCGAAACGTCGTGATTTTTTATTTTGCTTTATTTTACTTTTATTAATTAAAAATGTTTTACCTACGTGACTTTACCGAAAAAACCTAAGAACACTAGAGGGAGCCCAGTAAACATGACCTACAGCAATATCCCAGCTTATGTCGCGGATGCGTTCCCGAAATGTGCGACGAATATCGAAACGACGTAAAACAAAGCAATTTCTCCATGAGAAGCTAAGCAGAGAAAACGGAGGGTGCGGTGAAGCTGCGTGTTAAAACGCGCACAATCGTCCAGACGTACTAACAACATTAGATTAAATGAATAAAACTTCTGTACTCAACGCGAGTGTACAGCTGTAAACTTTAACACGAATTATACAGAGTGCAATAAGAAAGAGTACAGGATAAAATACATCACCAAAATACGGTACGTAAATAATATATTGTACTCTACAGTACAGTCCATTTCTATATGCGCGATGCAAAGTAGTTCATGTACGGGGTAGGTGAAGGCGAAGGCTGAGAGGAGACGCATCCGAGAAGGACGGATGATGCTGTCAGCGACGTAAGTGTGGGTTGAGGCGACACATATCGGGTAGTGATATTAGTAATGACGTAAAAAAGGGGAGATGTAAATTGGGGTATTCATGTAGACCATCAGGTTCTAAAATCAACAATAGGTGTCAAAGTTGAATAAAACATTAAATTCAGTGTTGCTCAAACACCAAAAAGAAAAGGTTAAATTTAAATCTAGAATGCAGATGGCCATTCCTCGTGATAGAGTTATAAAGATTACTTGTATTCTTCATCCATGTTTCATGAAAACTGGCTCAGTCGGTCATAAAGTGCATGAAAGATCATTTGAAAAAAAATATACTAAGAATTATTATCTCAAATATATCTGCTGAAAGTGGGAAAATTGTTTATGCATTAATAGTCTAAACGTGAAGGTTAACATTAAACAATTTGTGGTTGAGAAATATTCTAAAGTAGCCTTGAAGTAAAACATTAATGCAAACTGCCGGTGGGCACAGCTTAATGTGCACGGATACACAAAAAAAACATAAATATTAGGTTACCTCCTCCTGGAATACTTGGAATTCATTGCAAAGGCCAGTGACACAAACAACCCACCTCAGTCACTTTAACGAGACAGCGTTACGAGCTGGTGGCATGGCCAACAACTCCGTGCCGGTCTTAACGACTGCGCACCAACGTTTACGCGTTGCACACGTGTGTGCAAGTTGTTGGGTGGGTGCACGGAGGTTTTTTTTCCGTCTACATTCAGCACCAGGAAGGATTCCCCAAGCTTTGGGTTGTTAGTATACTCGGCAGACTTTAAGATGGGGGCTCTAAAATGCACAAAAGCCGCACCTTCGATTAACACGGATGGTATACGTATGGTGCGAAAGAAGTTCTACGTATGTATAATACATACAAAGCCAGCTTGCCACTCAAAGCCAAAGAATCATCATAGTTACCTCGGTTTACCCACGTAAATGGGAAGGTTTGAAGCATCTTTGAAGGAGCTGGTTTTAAAATGTGCTTCTAACCACTTTTTAGACCTGATCACGAGCAACGGTGCTCAAAAGACTGGCACATACAATGTCACACACACAGACCACATCTGAATCCTACAAATTAGGCTAACATGTCTGGATATTTTTGCAAGGATGAAAATGACCTGCTATCACAAGTTCACATTTTTTCACTCCCAAATGAAGCTGGCAAACTTCACAGTTATTAACAATGTGCGATACTAAATGTCTTATACAACACTAGCTTTACTACCCGGCTTCGCCCGGGACTTGGATTCACCACGCCCGGCCGCCTTTGTCTCCCCAGTGGCGATGTTCACACACCACACCAGTTATTCTTTTGAGGCTGAATCGACCTAGGGGCAGCCCAGGACCAGTTCAAATAATCGTCACCGATGGTGGCCGTGAGCGGGAATCGAACTTGGGTCGCCGGGTTCGTAGCGCAGCGTGCTAACCACTACACTACCGCTCCCCCCACACACACACGCGCGTCCATAGGTACACATACACGCGTTTGCTGCAGACACACACAACTTTCAGGGTGCGTACGGCAGCAAACGACTCAAATAATAAACCAATGCTGCGCGAAGAACGCCTTAGACCTGCAACACATTTGTATGGCACTTTACTCGCGGAGGGTGAGCGGGGATGCGTCACGTCAGTAGGCACGCTGCGTAACGCTGCCGTATGTGCTCACTTGCCGTGCAAAATATATCTATTATTGCGCCCCCACCCCCCCCCCCCCCAAAAATACATAAGTCTATTGTTATACTTTTTGCATTGTGTACAGTCTGGAAACTACCAACATGCCAAATTTCAAATTTGTTGCATGTCGGGATGTATGCTAAACATTTCGAACAGACACACATATTCACAAATTTTCCTTTTATATATATAGACAACTGATGAAGTAAGAAAACTCTTGTCCCAGGATAGTCCTCCTCGTGCCAGTTCCTACTAGAAACAGGCTTAGAAATGACATCTACCACAACCGGTCCAGCATTTTCTTTGAGGTGAAGGTAATCGCTACCTGAAAGTGGTGAACTGCAATGACCTGAAAACATTCACTTAGATTATTGAAATGATGCATTCCAAGGACGACTAATAATACCATCAATTCCCCCGCACCTTCGATGAGCACGGTTGGCTACGTACAGTGCGAAAAAAGTTCAACATACACACACACACACAACAGGGGAATTCCCAACGTGAGTTATCATGCATACCACCTGAACTGTCAGTCAATAGTCAATGCAGTATGCACAAAGATCCTAGTTTAAAAACAAACATGCATTCATTCACAGAAGGAGATAGGGTTTGCAGTGGCCCAAAAACAATTCGACTCATATTAATGATCGTCAACAAGACAAGGTCTCCTTTACAATTTTAAATTGATTATTTCAATAATCTTTCAATTCCAAAAGGTGTGGAATTCATAATAGAATCCAGTTCAACTTTAGGTCACAATTGAACCGATCTGGTAAGCCTCAACATTAAACCGCACGGCACTTTCCAATGCGACTGGTCAGCGGAAACCATCATATGGCACCGGCAGCAGAGATCATCGGTCACCATGTGGTACGTGTGAACAGATACAAAAACACACACACATACCAGGGCTAGAGTTTTATCCTATTATTAAGATATTTCGATAAGTGCAGCAAACAGATTGGCAATTTTCATCGTTTACGTTGCATGCAATTTTTCGATAAGGCACGAAATGGAACGAACAACCCGAGTCTCTTAAAGCTCCGTCTGCACTTGCCTTGCTGAGCATGTAGAGGTCAAGGATCTTGCGCTCGACGATGGGGATTTTCAACGTGGAGCCCTGCAGCTCCCAGAACTTGGCGATCTGGTCCAGGAAATTCAACTTCACCCGAGTCTGTGCCTGAGTGAACAAGATGCAGTGCAGCGGATCAACGCACTGCGGCAAAGGCCACAGCCAAACCGGCAGAAGAGCTGCGATGATTTTGACAAGCACCAAAGGCTAAGTGAGTGTTGTGCGTTTTGCGTGTAAGCTGATGCACGTTTTACCAGACCACGACGAATACATCACACACACAGTGCCCGATTTTAATGCGTCACTTTAATTCGTTTTAAAACAGTGAAAATATAAACTAATAACTTAAAAATTGATAATAGGGTGAAAAAGCTTAATTTCATATACTGTCTTCTCCGGATAATACACAAATTTGTTTTGCTCTATTTTAAATAACAAAAAAATGGAGGTAGGTCTTACAATCTATTGTGTGCGAGACCGGATTTGTATAAGTTCATTGACACCGGCCACAAGTTTGGAATGCTTTTTAAATTCCAAAGTATTTTATAATCTGGAAAATCCGAAGTAAAAATTGGAAGGATCCTTTCTGACCAAGGCAACAAAATAAAATCCAACCTTGGAAGAGACATTAAGGTTACCTGCCAAAACTCGGTATAAACATCGTGAATGGTAACGTCACACTGAGGCGCTGCCATATGCAATGATCCGCCTTAATGTTTCTCCGATAGTTGGACCACAGCTGACTTTGGTAGTGCTTTACCTCCAGCTCGTTGAGCCGCTGAATCCTGGGCGTGAAACGAAACTTGTCCACGTCCACAGCAAACGGTGGCTGCCAGTCCTGAAAGCAACCACACAGACAACACAAGACTGAATGGCCGCCCGACACACGAGGACCCAATAACGGCACTCCCCGGCGAGAATTGTCAAGTGTCAGGAGCTAAAGCAGGGCTGGGGATGCAGTGTACTGGGAACCTTCAATTAGCACTGGTTCGCTACGTACGGTGCGAAAGAAGTTCAACATACATACCGTATTCAAAGACACATTATCAGAGCACGTTTGTTTGCATGTTTTTCCACGAGTACGTGTGGTTAATGCAGACTTGATTCCTTGCAAACGGTATCTATTTGGTGTTTGAACATCTTAACGCCTGTTTTATTGGCAGAAAGGTTAACACCTATTCTTATTTTTCATACCTGCTACTGGCAAAAAGCTCCCATAGATATAAACACATAAATGACCAGCAAACATGAAGTCAGTCTTCCTTTATCTAGGGAAGTCCATGGATCATGGAGTTCATATGCTGCGTGATTATTAATATTATTCAGCCTATTTACCCAGGGAAACTACACCGAGTCTCAACTCTTTTCCAAGAGGGTCCAGCCAAGTATGTCCAGTAGGGGATGATGTTGCTGTGTGTAATCCCAATAAAATAACCTGCAGATAATATTATAGCAGGGGAATGTTTACTTGGCCAATATTGGTTACGTGTTTTTTTGCTGTGTGAAGTTTGTTTGCGAATTTGGTAAGATTAGATAGTGATCAGCAGATTACATGTTCCATATCAAATGTCGGTTATTTTCCTCCCCACATAAATTCAAGGGCTGTGCATGACATTTATATTAGATTTGATTTTCATATTATAGTTTCAATCTCAGAAGAGAATTGTGACTTTCAAACAAACAGTGCAACAGTAAGCGTGTTTCGTTACCAAAATAAAAAAAACTAACCAATTAGGAGAGCAACCCCAGACAAAACTACAAGAGCCAATTGATCTATTTTGTATCACATACGTGATGGCAGAGGTAACGTCACACTGGGGCGCTGTAGTGGTGAAATATGTGAACTACCTTGCCTGGTATGCAGGAGTGTGTGGGTTTGATCCCGACCCCGACACCTGTATATTTGGAGTTTGCATGTTCACCCCGTCGTGGCATGGATTTTTCTCCGGGTCCTGCAGTTTTTTCCCTCCACATTAAGAAACATGCGTTTAGAGTATTTGGCTGCTATAAATTTCCAAATGATAAGCCACTTCGTTGAGCTATAATTTGTGGCCAGGTCACTTCAGAAAAGCGCTATATAGCAGCTCAGTGGCCCTTACCCGGTAAAATTAAATAAAACTTTATTAGTTTTAGTTTTTTTCCCAGCAGGTGCACGCTTCACCATATTCATGGCAGCAAACCATGTGGGCACACAAAAGCCTCGTGGGCATTGGACACACTGCATTTGGACGTGAAAAGACCCTTTCTCATTGCTTTGGCATATATCGACTTGTGTGCTAATCTCCGAGAGCGTCAGCAACTGCATATTGGTAACATCTGATCATTACTTTAATGCATTACTTTTTTTGTGTGCAGCTCGGGAGAATTATTATCGGATTTATGGTTGACAGGTCTCTTACAAGGCGTCCTAATCCTAAGAGTTGCTGGGGTTAAAAGTTCACCGTTCTTGTACCTTAATGTAGCAGACAACAAATCTACATATATTGAATATAAGCATGATAAATTACTTTCAGGATGGCACGTACAATATTTTCATAAAATGTACATCAACATAACCACTATAGCAGAAGAGGCAATCCATATGAAGATATAAATAATTGAACACGATTCTTATGAAAACAGAAAACAATCTCTGTACGTGAACTTTAAAAAGCAGGAAACTTCCATGATATTTCGCATCAAGTGCTTCATTTGTGTATAAAACATCGTGACCACATTCCAGGAAGCCGTGTGTAAGAGATACTGGCAATGACGAGGTCAAATTAATCCAAGAGGCAGCGTATTTTCGACTGAAAACTGGAAAGCACGAGTTCCAAAATTTATTTAAATAATGTTTAATCGGCCGAATGCTTTGTGCACAACTTTCAAAGGACAGTTTTTTTTTACTGCAGTATGGTATTAGGTGCAAAATAAACGCAATGCACTTGTACAAGGCAAAATATACAAATGAGTCCCGGAAGCAGGATGCAAACAAATCATTCTGTAAACAGCAAAGTAGATGAGAGTGAGAAATATTTAAAATTTCCAATGTGATGCAGGAAGCACATGGTTTTCCATAGAATAGCCCACAGAGTCGATGGCAGAGCAACTGCTGGAGGAACCCATGGAGAATTTAAAGTTAGAATAACGCAAGCAACAAGCATATCTATCCTATAGAGCATAGCCCATCTAATCCCCGTAAATTAGCACAAACTCTGCCTATAATTCTAAATTAATTCTAGATTTGAAGCTTTCGTGACTGCAAGGATTCATATTCTTGGGTTATTTCGGTAAAGTCACGTAGGTAAAAAATTTAAATTAATAAAAGTAAAATAAAATAAAAATCACGACGTTTCAGAGGCAACACAAGCCTCCGTCTATGTAGACTAGCCGTAGCTTCAGCCGCACCAACCTTACCATAATAATAAAAAAATCCTATCCAGGAGACTGCCCTGGCTCCTCCCCCCTCAACCAGTATATATACGGGTCGGATCTCTTGGAATTTCTCATTTACTTGATAGAGCGAGCGTGCTGTGACGGTTCCACCTGAAGACGGAGGCTTGTGTTGCCTCCGAAACGTCGTGATTTTTATTTTATTTTACTTCTATTAATTTAAATTTTTTACCTACGTGACTTTACCGAAAAAACCCAAGAATATGAATTCTAAATTAACAAAAATAGCTTCACGCTACATTCTGTTATGCTCTAGAAGACATTCTTCTCTCTAAGCCTAAGTATTATTATGCTTGTTTACTCAGGAAAGCCTCATTGAGTCAAGCCTTTTTCAGGAGGGTCCTGCCAAGCTTTCACTAATGAGTATTTGCAGGTAATTTTGTAACAATGAAATTCGCACCTCCAATTAGCACAGTTGGCTACGTATGGTGCGAAATAAGTTCACTCATATAGACATTCATTTTCGGCCAACTTAAATTGTATGTTTTAATTAGCTTTGGGAAGAAACCAGGGAACCCTGTGGAAATCCACGCACTACACGGGGAGAACGTACAAACTTCACACAAAAAAGGCACCCTGTCACCCATATGTATGAAACTCAAAAATATAAGGGGTTAATCTCTCCCCCTCCTACCCTTCATAATAATTTAGAAGCAATTATAAAGCATGTAAGACTTGTCGTTAAGTTCTCTTCAAAACTGAGTAACACAAATATTTATTCAGATTTTTAAAATAATAAAACAAAGAGTTGCACAGCATTAATTGCACAAACAAACATGTAATTATTGACATAGGGTAAATGTATTATACGCAGCAGCACAATCACAAAGAAAACAGAATGACGTTTCAGCTTAAAAACCTCTCTTAATGTACTTGCTACAATAACTTGAAATTTGAGTTCTGTTTCCATTCAATGTCAGGCCTACTTATATAAACCACATTTGTTAGGAACCTGATACAGGTTGAACTTCCAAATAAATTAACTAGCGTAAAAAAGGGGATTTTCTATTCGGCATGGTATAAAAATTACGCAAGCCATTCTAAGTGTGTGCATCGTGTGTCTACACAGACATAATCTGTCCATAAACACGAGTAAAGGCAACACGACATGGCATTACACCAGTGCAAGAATCTAATTCCATACACTGACCATACATTCACGGAACATTATTTTACAAATTGCATTTTCTGTAAGAAAACACTGCACCCTGCGAGGTGGCGGGGGAGAGGGAGGGAGCAAAAATTATCCACAGCATGCGTCTTCACCCACGAAGGGCCAGAGCGGGCTGAACGTGCGTACAAAGGAGCCGTCAGCAAATCCAGTGGGGACAAAGCGGCAGGGAAGACAGGGCAGGTTATGACTGACATGTTGTGCAGCTTACAACACAAGAAAGCTGCCAAAGCATTTGTGTAAGGGTCATGGGCACAGCACCCCGGAAAATCTTTGGCATCGCGACAATGTCAAACAAAACGCTCATGAACACTGTGCAGATGAAGTCACTGAAGGCACAGTCTCGTAATGGTAACAAGAGTGGCTACATTTTGGTTTTGTTCCAATTTTATAAATACCGTATCGTTTATATCACAGGAGTTTCCTGGAGAGTTTACCCAGAAATGCACAGCGAGTTTTGCGTCATTAGCCTTAAATGCTATGTCGACCACACGGGATTCTGCACCAATGAGGGTGCATGATGCCACATTTCACTCATAAAATCAGCACGTTTTCTTGAAAAAGCTTGACAAGCACTGAAATCAGACAATAATTGAGGGAAATGACAACCAGTTATACAAAACACCTATGCTTTTTTGTACAATTTTCACGTGACATGTTAATTCCGACTTCTGCCCTTTAAATTTGTGTGCATGTTGATATTAACCTTTTAGGATTTACATCTGATACAAGACCATTCATTCTAATAAGACATCAACTCTAAAAGTGTCCAGTAAATAAAAGTTATCTCTGTGGAAAATAAATAATGACAAGGGTCGCTGCGATATAATTTAATATTAATACAATATTTATTTTCACAATAGGATGACAATCGCAATATCAGTTTCCGAAAACTTTGTAATGGTATTACATGTTATTTTATTGCATTGTTTATGTGCTTTGATGTACTTACAGTATATGATCAAAACGGATGCTTAACAATTTTT
Organism: Lampetra fluviatilis; assembly: GCF_964198595.1. Taxonomy (NCBI): domain Eukaryota; kingdom Metazoa; phylum Chordata; class Hyperoartia; order Petromyzontiformes; family Petromyzontidae; genus Lampetra; species Lampetra fluviatilis. The sequence continues at coordinate 7,339,207 of NC_136312.1, read as the reverse complement.
AAACTGTAGTTTACTCAACCTAAGCCTGCCACAAGTCTTTCGATAAATAAATTAAATGCACATGTTACACAAAATATAATTAAATTAACTCCAAATATTAAGTCAAATAATTAGTATGCTATCAATTACTCCGAAAAAAACATGTAGTAAAGTCGTAATTTCATAGATAATATAAATGAATTTAAGTAAGACTTAATAATTCAGAAATATTTTGTCAGGTCATAAAGTGTTTTGAAAAACAATAATCACAGCGTAACAACATTTAGCAAAACGGACTATATTGCTACAACCCTACCAACAACCAATTAATCCATCCTAATGTGGCATCGCGATGCCGGCACGTGAGGAAGTCCTGCAACCACGGTAAACAGGGTGTATATGTCTCTTGCTGTTTGTTGTTAAGAGCTGGCGCGGCTGGCAGGCTGCAGAAATGCCATTTGCACCATATCGTAAAACACCCTTTATTTTCATAAAACACAAGCACAGATAGAGGGCCACGCATGGGTCTCATCAGCAAGCATCCCCGCTGGGTGCAAATTAGCAGGAGGGGACATCTGGTTGACAAGAAACGTGGCATGACAGCTCACAGGCCCTGCCATTGAAGCCCCGCGTGTACTAAACTCACCGCGAACCTACATTACTCTCATGCCATTATGAGCATTTCGTAAATGTAATTTAAGCCAACGTGCAATTGAATAATGCACACTGAAGTTCAGCTTATCACGATCAATTTACATATCTCACTGTTATCACATACATGTTGCGTTTGATTTGCATGCATGTATCTTGTCGTGACTTTTGCATGTTTATTGTAAGTTGTATTGCTCTAAATACAACTTAAATTACACGTGCACACGAGCATCAGTTTATTTGCTATATTTCTTTTGCAACCATCAGGGTTGCTGATCTTATGAGCATTTTCATTCATTTGTCTGGAAAAGGTTTCAACATTAGATATTTTTATTCTTAATATTCGTAAATAATGATTATCGCGGTATTTTAAAAAAAAGGTAGCCTCCCTATTACACACAGGAGGCAACTGAGCGGAATGCGTTTGTTGTTGAAGGACTCACTTAGCTATTACGTTTCAAAGGAGCATCTGCAAATAACGCCAAAAATAACAAGGAACTGCCCCTCCCATAGCTTTACGATTGTTTCACTTGGGGTATTGCTTTTTCTGTTCCCAAGATAAAGTTAAACGTCGCAAGTAACTTCACTCAGCACGAATACTTGCTTGAATGTTGCTCACTGCGACACTGTTATTTTCATGTCAGTTATATTTTTTTAAAGGTGCAATGAGAGTCAAGATGAGTGTCTGAGGTTATCATTTGCCAGAAATGCAGGGGGTTTTGGAGATAAGTTCACAACAGCGAAACCTGGTTATAACATTACGAAAATATATACACTAAATTACATGTTTAGAAAGAATACCGTTTCGTGGAATAGATATTGAGCGGAATATAAAACATTTAAAATGTATAAACGTATTTAAATTTTCTGTCATTGCAAAATACATTTAATGGGAATTCTTGGAATAGGATGTATTACTGTATCTGACGTGCTCATTTAAACATTTATTTATTTGATCAGGTAAGGCACCACGAGCCATATAACTCTTTTTCAGAAGCGACCTTGTCACGCATGATAGCTCAACGAAGTGGCTTATCATGTGGAAATGTATAGCAGCCAAATACCCTAAAAGTATGTTTCTAAATGTGAGGGAAAATATCGGAGGGTCGGGAGAAAAATCCACTCGACTATGGGGAGAGCATGCAAACTCCAAATATATCAGGCATCTGGGTCAGGATCGAACCCACGACATATCCTGTATACCACATGAGGTTACTTAACATTTAGTCACCTTGGCGCCCCATTAGTTGGAATATTTGGTTGGAATATTTGGTTGGAATATTTGGTTGGAAATTGTAAGGGGGGGGGGGGCGCAATGATTCTCTCCACAACATGATGCGCTTACACTCAAGTGTTTCTTCATATATATTGTGTGTATGTGCATGCAATTTGTTTCAATATTGCCATTTGCTTTAATGAAGGATAAGTAATGGGGCAGCGGTTTAAGCACTGCCTTCGGCATTCCTTAAAAACTAAATTTGATTCCAGGCCAGGGCGAACATTAGTGGCGATTGGCATATAAATGATCATGGTCTCCCCTATTCAATAACCTAAAGTGACCAGCGTTTTAGGGTATAGTATAGTCCAAAAACCGCCCATATATACGACACGGCGTAGGGCGTTAATCGAACGGGATTTGACAGGTTTTGGACATTATTGTGTGTAGCCCAGGCCTCCTTAACAAGGGGACATTGTATGCTATTAAGGTGCGTACGAACTGAAAGGAAAAAGTTCGTGGGGGGAACATTGGTGCGTGCACACAAGTGGAATCATGCAAGGGGGGAACTGCAAAGCCCCCGATGGGGAGGCGATTCACAATGAGGGACGACACGAACCAAAAACATAAACAAAACACAGGCGACGACCCGCCTGTAGACAAGCCAGCCCTCGCGGCAAAAGTTTACCCGGTGGGGTTTGTTTTGAAGCGAAAAGTATTCCCTCACCGCAATGGCTTCAAGCAAAAAAAATCTCAATTTCGCTAATATCAAAAACCGAATCTCGGTGGGCCAGGAGTCCATTTTGCTGCAAGTATATACAGTAATGTGTGTGTACCACACGGCTCATTATGACCACTCTCGTGTCACAAACTAAAGGTTCAACGCAAACGGCCCCGTCCCAACCGATGCAGCAAGACATTGTAATCAAAACAAAACAACGCCACTGACACAACTCCGATATGGACGGATAACGGACGGAGGCGCTCGCTGAGGGCGCTGTAAAGTTGCGGCTGTCAACAATCAGAAGGCATCGCCGCTCTTTAAATCACCCTGCCCGCATCGCCAACTACAATCTCCGTCATGTAGCCCATTCACAACAACACCACCACCTCGACAGAGCAGGTATAGGTGTCAAACTAGACCTTACGACCCCCCCCCCACCCCTGCCTTGGTCTACCGGCGCCATCGCTCGCGACCCCGCAGGGATCTCCAGGCAAGTCCGCGGCGTGGGGCCGTGCTAGGCCGCGGCCCCCCCCGTGCTTTTGTTCGGCGCGGCGCCATGTTTGACGCGGCCGCTCCTCCTCGGCACGGCCGAGTACGCGGCGAGAGAGACTGGCAAGAGAGGAGGAGGAGCGGGGGGACACGGCAACGAGGCGACGGGCGTACGCAGAGGGAAGGCAGCGATGGAGGCACGGGGAAGTGGGAGGGGGGTTGGGGTAGGGGAGGGGGGCGGTGAGGGGGGAGGTGAGGGGCGGCGGCGGCGATCAGCACAGCAGCGGCCGCACTTGGCTCACCGGCGGGGGACGGATCTTGCAAATCCCCGTCTTCTCGGCCGACGGGCGAATCTTGGCGATGTAGCCCATGGGGTCGGAGAACTCTTCCCACGTCGGCACGAACACGGGGCACTCCGGCGGCGCCACGAACTCATCGAAGGCCGCCGCCGCCGCTGCCGCTGTCACCGCCATGGTCGCTCGCTGCTCGCCACCACCTCCTCCTGCTGCTCCTCGTACTCCCTCCTCGTTATCCTGCTTCTCTCGGCTGCTGCGGGTGGCCAAGTTGTCGGTGGTCGTGATGACGACGTTGTTGTTGTTGTTGCTGCTGTTCCTCGTCGCTTCCCGTGCTCAGGCCGAGGGCGGCGGGCAGCGCGGAGCCGCGGCCCCGCGACCCAAACAACGCGGACACACAAAAGACATTGTTGGGTGAGGGGGGCGGGGCCCGGGGGGAGGAGGCGGGGTCAATAAAGACAGGGGGCGGGGTCAACAGCGCGGTCACGCCCACCGTCACCACAGCGTGGCGCGGGTCTCGTGCCAGATCAGAGGTTTTTCACCTCTGTGTGTATTGGTACGGCTGGTGGTGGTTCATTCATAAAAAAAACATTACTCAACACATTCGTAAACAATTTGGCCTAAATAAAATGTAAGCAGTAGGCAACGTTACGGGCAATGGCCCTTCGTCATAGCACATACATCAGTTGAGCAGACAATGCGTCTGCTTCATAGGCGTGTCCACATTACAAAATAAAAGAATTTGTTTTTACATAACCCGTTCGCCGCACTGACATTGCATTTGCTTCTCAACAGGTGATTGAAAGTTCAGAAAGATGGAGCTACATGTCCCCACAGAGGAGAGCGTTAACAATATGCAATAAATGTATGAGATTAGTGGGGGAAAGGTAATGAAATGTCGTTGTAATTTGTCCCTAATTAACTGTTTTCTGAGTGGACATGTAAGATAAGATAATATGGGAAACACTCAGATATATTCAATTATCCATTGCAATATTGCCATATTTTGACCACCGTCACAGCTCACACCTATAACACAATGTCTACCTAGGAAGTCTTCTATCCAAGTACTTTATTAACAATACCCAAGTGTCTGCGAATCTCCCGAATCGATTCGGTAGCTTAGTTTCTGATTGGAGTGTTAGTTACTTTCCTTCTGATGAATTTAGCATCAATTACGAGCTTTGCAATTCACTTTATTGTTCGAAGACGTGCTACATGTCCAATTTAACATCCCAAAAACAGTCGTTATTAATTAAGCTATCAGTACTTTATACTGGTAGGAACCTCCTGGTTACACCAGCCCACAGGGGATTATTGTGTCCGTCGTGCAGGGAGGGGCTGGGTGGGGAGGGCTGGGTGGGGAGGGGAGGGCTGGGTGGGGAGGGGAGGGCTGGGTGGGGAGGGAGGGGCTGGGTGGGTGGAAGGAGGGGTCGGGCTGGGTTGGGAGGGGCTGGTGACCCCGTGGTGCCCTTATAAAACTCAACGTTTAACCTACTCACGCCGGCTTGTGCCCGCCCTCACAGTCGGGCATATTTGCGGAATACACCACGCCGCCGTTGACCCTGGCCATTGACCGAGCAACCCAACGTTCCTTCCAGCTCCCTCCGCAGGAATGTGTTATAAATTGCACATTTAAAGGAAAACTTCAAAAACACAACTAATCAAGCTTCCTCATTAAGTACACTACAGTGGTCGTGTTCTGGATAACAGCGCGTTGAAAGCGCTTGCAATAAAATCAGGGTCATTGCCCAAAACGTCGTCTATTATATTTATATATATTTACTTTTAAGGCCATAGTGCTATGAACGATATGTGTTGAGCCATACCTGTCAGCCCATACCGCTTATCCGTATTCTTGTACATGGAAATTCATAATATTATTTTTTTTGGGTTAGATCGCGTTCATAAAAATGTGTCCTTAAACCCGCCACCACCCAACACAACTAATTAGTAAGGTTTTCACGTAAGGGGCCGTCCATAAATGACGTCACGCACCTGGGGGGGGGGGGGGGTCAGACATTTGTGACAATGTGTGACGAGGGGGGTGTGTGAGAAATGTGACGTCACGAAAAATGAGCAACTTTAAATAAATATAAAATTGTTATAACAACAGTAATTGTTGTAACAACATTCCTACAACATCAGAGTGCAGCGCCACATTAAATACGCACTACAATGACAATAGTTTAAAGCGATTTGAAGCATGTTTTATTTTCAAAATGGAAATATGGTTTTGGCGGGGGGGGGGGGGCAGAGCTTAGTGACCTCATATTTGAGGGGGGGGGGGGTCTGACTTTTTGTGACGCCGTGTGACGAGGGGGGGGGGTTTCAAAAATCGTCCAAAATCGCGTGACGTCATTTATGGACGGCCCCTAAACAGAACATGCCAATTCGTTACTCGTGTTGAGGTGTGAAACACGACACGAAGGCAGATCTTGTCGGGGATGACGCCAAACGGGTTATTAAGGGGTTTATTAAGGGCTTTCGCCTAGCTTTCTGGAAAGGGCTAACACAAGTCACGGGCTAAGCTAAATCTCCCCAGGGGAAAGTGTACTGGGAAATCCCTACGCCTTCCAGGCTAACGGGCTCTTCCCATAGCGCTGACCGACGGTTCATCCAACTCGGCCAGCCGGGTAAAGTAGCCCTCCCTAGCCTGGTGCTATTTCTCCTCTACCCTGGGTCCCCACTACCCCACCGCTCACGTTCCCGGTTCCCGGCGAAGACCTCGTCGACGTCACCGGTCACCCCCTCAAATACCCCGAGGGGCTATGACGTCACTCCTCCCGAGGCGAGTGTGACATCCCGTCATCACTCTACTCCTCAACACTAAATTTCGATTTAAAGCTTTCGTGACTGCAGTGATTCATCTTCTTGGTTCTTTCGGTAAAGTCACGTAGAAGGGAAATAATAGAATAATGAAAATAAAACATAAAATGATTCTCACGACGTTTCGGCCACAACGCAAGCAGCCGTCCTCAGGTGAAGAACAGGTCTGTTGGAAAGACAGCGTCTGAATGGACACCCCTTCCCCCCTACAACCCAGCTTAAATATACGCTGCCAAACCTGGTGGTGCCCATTCAGACGCTGTCTTTCCGACAGACCTGTTCTTCACCTGATGACTGCTGCTTGCGTTGTGGCCGAAACGTCGTGAGAATTATTTTAAGATGCTGTATTTTTATTATTTTATTATTTCCCTCTTCAACACGAGTACAGCACACCGGTGTGTTGGAGAGCAAATCCACAGCATTTATATAATCTGAGTACTTAGTGGCATTCAAAATACTCAAAATTAGTTTTTAGGTCCATACGGCGTACCGCCGTTTCAATACGGGCAATTTGTTTTGTCTATTTGTTTTTGTTTCTCCCTTCTGATGGGACTTTGTAGGATAAACGTTGAGATTTATAAGGACACTGGGTGATCAATAAAGTCTGAATTGGTCTGTAATAAGACAGGCACTGATAGGGAGTTGCCAGGTATGGTTGAGCTGTTTTTAATATATATTATTGTGCGTGTGGTCCACTGCCAACGCAACAGCATCACAAATTATTTTTTTCAAATTGTATATTTTTTTCGGTGGCTGGAATATAAAATTAAAGTTTCCTCTGGCAAGATGTCCTTTGTGACGTCACGGCAGGATTCCCTGTGAGAAGTGGATGGGTGAGGGGGGCATCTCTCCTTTAGCAATATGGCCGCTGCGTGACGTCACTGTGGAAAATCTAAAACCGCGCTTCGCCTTCCACGGGGTAACCGCCCCAACCCCCTCCGCCGCACACACCGATCCGCCTCCGAGCGTGTCCTCGCGCGCATCGAAAGTAGTGCGCGCGCGTTCAAACAGCGCAACTCAACGGTTTATATATTTTTTGCAGGGATACCAACATTGAAAGCACGCCGCTGCCAGATATAATCGATATGCGACGTGCGCTCGAATGCAAACGATGCTAGGGGTGCGGGGGGGGTCAGGTATTTTTTTTTAGGCACGCCGTCATTATTTTCAAAAGTAGTTCCAAAGCGAGCAACGTTTCAAACGCACACCGACGACCCCACCCCCCTTGTTTAAAGGGCTAAATCCGCGCTCCTGATTGGCTCGTGCGCCTGACGTCACGCACGTGGGGGAGGGAAGGGGGGTGACCGCGTGCCCGCCCACGTGTTATTGTAACCGTCACGGGGCGTGCTCTCGACGGCTCTATTAATAGCGCGTCCCACGCTAACGCGTCGATAAAGACTTCCAAAAACCACGACACATTCATCGATATAACACCGTTCGTTGTTGCCTTAAAAGTGGAAAAGGAAATAACAAGCGACGTTTCGGGCAATGGCCCTTTTATCGTAGTTGCGCAAAAACAAAAACTCAACACAATCGTCAATAACACTGTGTGTGTGGCCTTACAAGGAAATCAAATATATAATAGGCGACGTTTCGGGGAATGGCCCTTCATAGTACATAAATAGAGTGGTCCAGAAATACATGTCGAATATTAGTTGGAAACTGCACTTTCCACCACGGGGCCTTATACTAAATACATAAATGTTTTTTTCATTAATGGAAAGCATTTCTGGCATAAATTTAAACCTAAAACAGATATGGATCCCACGGTACGGTGCAATATTTAAACTCACAATATGACGATTATCGCAATATCAGTTTTCCCTAACTTTGTACTTACATTTAACTTTTTGTTATTGACTTTAATTAAATTTTATACTGACCTTTACTTCAAGCACGAACAAACATTTTCATAAAAAAAATTATGCCACTGAAGTTCACTGCTCGTGCGCTTGCCAACAACACATCTTTCAAATGATTATAGCCTTACAATGGACAACGATCACAACGCACGTGCTGTCAGTTACACAATCAAATGAACCGCGGATATCATGACCTCATGACTGCTATCGTGTACTGCAGTTCATCACTCTGGAAAACTTTTCCAAGACACCATTCAAATGGACGATAGCTGTTTTTCAACGCTAAAGACGATAATTATATTTTCACATTGTGACGCGCCGCTGCCACACAGTATGCGCTCAGTCTCTAGGAGAGAGAGGAAAACTCGGAGTTGCGAGGAGGAAACACAGACGAGTGGGCAAGGCAACAGCCAGGCGGGTGAGTCGATACTGGCAATTGCCCAAGCTCTGCGGACCTCTACACATATATAGTAAGGTTGTGAATTAATTCGTGTTTCCATGTTGGAGGAAACCGCAGCACCTTGAGCAAACCCACGCATGCATGGGGGGGGGGGGACACTCACACCTGGAGGACCCTGAGGCGAGCGAGGAAGATTGTGGCCGATTCCTCTCACCCTGGACACTCTCTGTTCCAGCTACTCCCCTCCGGCAGAAGGCTGCGGTCCATCAGGACCAAAACCTCACGTCAAAAAGACAGTTTCTTCCCATCCGCTGTTGGCCTCTTCAACTGCAACAAGGCCAAGGGCTTAAAATGACTTTTACACTTAAAATGACTTTTACACTTACTATAACATTTTATCTACAAAATTACACCTTGCCATATTTACAACATGTTACCCTATTTGTATTTTTGTATTTTAAGATTGTATATTACGGCTAATTCACATTTTTTATTGTATACTTATTCCAATTTTTACATACTTTAGCCCCTTAGTATTAGTTAGACTTTGTAACTTTAGTATGTTAGACTGTATACCACTTATTTAAGTTTTAAGATTCCTACATGTTGAATGTATGCACCTTCCTGCCATAGAAAATTCCTTGTCTGTGCGAACTTTCATGGCGAATAAAACCCTTTCTGATTCTGATTCTCAATTCCACATTTTTCTGTACCGCCACCTCCTGGCGAGCCCGGGTATGGCTCCTCGACACTCGTGGGAAGGGAGTTTCACAACGTGTGTGCGATCCACCAACCTTCCCCACCACAGTGCTGGCTCAAACAGGCCACGTGCATAGCCACCACCCGCCTGGCTAAGTGACAGAGCTGCACGCAAAAGGAGAGAACGCGCCTGTGAGGACATCCACCGCAGAGGTGATACGATCAAACCGGCTCGCGTGCAGGTGCGGGATTTCGATTTTAAGCTTTCGTGACTGCAGGGATTCATCTTCTTGGTTCTTTCGGTAAAGTCACGTAAAATAATAAAGCATTTATTTTTTATTATTTTATTATTTCCATTCTACGTGACTTTACCGAAAGAACCAAGAAGGTGCGGGATTGTTTGATGCATCACAGGACCGTTGAAGGAGGAACCGCCAGTATAGGATGGATCGTGGCTGATGATGAACATCACCCAGTGCTCACTCGAGGCTGCCACTGGTATTTTAAACAAAACGAGCCTTGAGTCAGGTGAGAGGCCACGAAGACATAATGCCTCAATTTGGCTGAGGCAGAGTAAGCGTTTCCAGAGAAGGCATATTATACTCACGTGGCAAAGAAAGTGAACTGATGATGTCCAGGCCGTAGAACACCGAAGCACTGATAACGGAGTCCTGTATACAATCTTGATTTGAAGCTTTCGTGACTGCAGGAATCCATACCCTTTGGTTATTTCGGTAAAGTCACGTAGGTAGAAAAATAATAGATCACGACGTTTCGATCGCAACACAAGCAATCGTCATCAGGTGGGACAACCACAGATGACCCCCTACTTCAGCAGTTTTTTCTCCTGTATATATATCAGTGGGTACGGAATTTCAAGTTTTAATATCTTGGGAGAAGTGGGGGTAACTTACAATTGACCCCACCGCACGCGCCACACGCGACCAGTCGATCATCGTCGACGAGCCGTGGTTATACAGAGGCGGGCCGATTTAAGAAACTTACCTATAGTTTTAACTGCCGCTTCGGGAGATCGAATTGTTCTCACCATTTACACGACAACAGTAACCCTGTCTATACCGTACATGTGTCTGATCTTCTTTCGCACCGTACGTAGCCAACCGTGCTAATAGGAGGTGCGGGGCAAGGGCAGAAAACTAAACACAAATCAGTTCTAAAAAAATAGTTTTCAATCTAGATGTTGATTTAAAAGTGTACAGCACCAGTGGCTTCCTAATATCGTAAGGAAGAGCGTTCCAGAAGGCCGCAGAAGCTCATCTGAAAGCGGAGTCTATAGCCAGTCATAACATTGTTGGGATAACATTTTTGCACTGGCAAGCGATGGTGTTATTTTTTGTGGCTCTCCAAACATCAAAACCATGAAAAAGAGACCTGCCCGTCTGCTTCGGTTAGATGAATCAGCAAGAATAGGCTCGCGTGTATTTAGCGTTTGACATTTGATCAAAGTTTGGTTAACAATCACTGTATCCACCACCACCCTCCCCCGCCTCTACCCCCCCCTCCACTTAGTTTTTTGTATGCCCCCCCCCCCTTAAACAAGGTCACGCTACAGGGTTGCTTCATAGGAAGGCTTGACTTGTAACAGAAGACATTTAAATGGGACGTCTTGAACCTTAACTCCAAAGCACATGTTGGGGTTAATGAGCAACTGTGTGCGATCGGAGCTTATTCTGAGCGCCCTTCTCATACAATGTCTATCCTGTCCAATGAAGGGTCATTATCCGAAAGGTCTCCTATAGTTTGTTTAATTTGTGCTGATGTCCCATGCAATAGCTTGGACGTAAATTACAGTTCCTTACCAGGTCGCCATTCAAAAACTCAAAGAGTTCGTTATTAACACTGCCACAGAACACAGTACACATATATACAATGCACAATGAGCTGATATTCCGGGTAAAGACCCTTTAAAAGAGGTAATTAACAGAGTTTGTTAAACGGTAATTGTCCAAAGTATTAGCCAATTATATTCTCGGGATTATAAGACACATCCATTTCCGCCTGATTTTAAAGCAACCGTTGGAGGTGGCGTCTAAAAATGCGGTAGTTTCACCAGTTTTACTCTTTGGTTCTTTCGGTAAAGTCACGTAGAAAGAAAATAAATGTAATAATATAATACGACGTTTCGATTGCAACACAACCAATCGTCATTAGGTAAGAATGAATGAGAAAACAAACCTAGTAAACTTAGAAATATAATGCAATACAACACGGAGAGTCGGCTAACACAACAGTCAACACCCTACCTGGTTGATTACGTTCTTCCAAAGATTGCAAAATTTGAGAGAGAGAGACAAAACACAGACACGGAGACACATTTGTTCTAACTTTATTGTGGGGTGGTACATATTCATTTTATTACAATTATTTTGACGTCTTCCATAATTTTCCGTAGAAATTGGGCCCCATAGGGTAAGACAGACAGTGCGGCTGATGTGTTGTGTAAAATATACAGTACTTGATTTTGTTACGTTCAGAGAAGGAATGAGACATGTAGCCAGCGCGTTTATTCTGTGGCATATTCATCAGGTAATTTTCCAACTTGCCATTATGCGATGTGTTTTGCTCAAGGTTGCCTACGCAACCAAGGCTCTTCGCGCACTTAGCCAGTAAGAGGCCACCCAGCGCATCAAATTTGATTCATTCTGGGGTCAAAAATAATGTATTTCCCCCCCAATTTTTGTTCTAATTTCATTCAGTCCAAAGTCACTACTTCGCTCGTATTTTGACAAAAGAAAAGCAAAAACCTGCAAGAATCTTCTTGGTTCTTTCGGTAAAGTCACGTAGAAGGGAAATAATAAAATAAATAAAATTAAACATCATAAAATAATTCTCACGACGTTTCGGCCACAACGCAAGCAGCCGTCCTCATGTGAAGAATGAAACGTCGTGAGAATTATTTTATGATGTTTTATTTTTTTTATTTTTTTATTTCCCTTCTACGTGACTTCACCGAAATAACCAAGGAGATGAATCCCTGCAGTCACGAAAGCTTTAAATCGAAATTTAACCTGCAAGAATGGTTCCGCCACGGAAATGGAGCGAAGGTTTCAGCTCACGTCAGTCTGGAGAGAGATGGACCATCGCATTGCGATGGCGCAATGGTGACACGTTGAGGGAGGCTTTTATCCAGCACTGGGTAGATCATGGCTGGCGATGATGTATCGAGATCTTCAATCTTAATGCAAATTGCAACAGCCTGACGATAATACATCATTCTAAAACATCAATTGATACCGCATGATATTCGGCTACATAAACTAGCTATGTTGAAATCGCTTTTGCGTAACTGTTAACCGAATAAAACAAACCGGTAAAAAAAAACGGTTACCGGTTTGGCGCACATTTAGAAATGTCGAGAAATAAGCGTGCGACATTTGTAACCGTTTTTAATTGAGAACGGAAGGGAGCTGCTGTGAACTAAATGGCGAGCCCATTAGACCGAGAGTTCAGAGGTCGCCAGGTACGATTGCCAATCTCGCGACGCGGAGCTGAAACATTGGTGTAAGCTGATGAAATCCCTTCAGCCTCGGTCCACCCAGCAGTAACACATTGTCCTGCGGAGGGAGCTGGTAGGAACGTTGGGTTACTCGGTCAATGGCTAGGGTCAACGGCGGCGTGGTGTATTCCGCAAATATGCCCGACTGTGAGGGCGGGCACAAGCCGGCGTGAGTAGGTTAAACGTTGAGTTTTATAAGGGTACCACGGGGTGACCAGCCCCTCCACACACAGCCCCACCCCTCTCCACCCAGCCCCTCCCCACCCTCCCCTCCCTCCCCACCCAGCCCCACCCTCCCCACCCAGCCCCTCCCTGCACGACGGACGGACACAATAATCCCCTGTGGCCTGGTGAAACCAGTGGGTTCCTACCAGTATACCAGTATAATCAGTTTGTTGATGGGCAGGTTGAATGTGGTGGGGGTAAAGTGTGGGTACGACCACCTCCGAATCCGAATATTTATTTAAACTGGAGGAATCCTATGAGATTTAAAGCTCTGTTTCAAATATGTCCAGTAGGGGCGGGTCAGAACATCAGAACGTTAGCAACTTCCACCAACGCGTCTGCTAAGCGTGAATGTGTAGAAGATACGGCTCTAGAGCTCCCTCTAGTGGAGAGCCCTTCCACCGCCAGTTGCGTGAGCGAGCAATTGCAGGGCTGCACCTTTACCTTGTTTCCGTCTTATCCTTATCCGAGAAAGGAACGAACCACGTGGTCACTTCATTAGGCTGAGGCGCTTTGAGACCGCTGCCACTGGCCAATCAACGAGTCGCACGGACCGTGCCGTTTGTACGTTCGTCACGTGCCAATCGTGCCTAACATTAATTCCTTCTGATTTAAAGCTTTCGTGACTGCAGGGATTCATATTCTTGCTTCTTTCGGTAAAGTCACAAATTTTCTTGCAGTGAATTTCACACCTGATGATGATTGCTTGTGTTGCAGTCGAAACGTCGTGAGAATTTTATTGTTTTATATTTTTATTATTTTATTGTTTCCCTTCTACGTGACTTTACCGAAAGAACCAAGAATATTCATTCCTTTCTCAAATTCCGCTGGGAACGGTTTTGCCCTTTGTCGTTTAACAATCGTGACATGTCTTTTTACTGTTCGCCTTTTGGCGTTCTCTGGCCTGACACTGGTGAGACGAGGCCATAAAGAAGGCTGTCTCTGGTCTAGGCCAATCAGTTTCAAAGACAATGCATATGTTATAAGAGCATGTTCGTTTGCATGTTCACGAGTACGTGTAGTTAATGCAGACTTGATTCCTTGCAAAATGAAAAATCTGGTGTTTGAACATCGTAACACCTGTTTGATTGCCAGAAAGGGTAAAACCCATACCTGTCAACCTCTGATCAATTCCCTACCTTATTACAGACCAATTCAGACCTTGTGTGACACCCTTCAAAATATCAACGTTCATCCTACAAAGTCCCATCACAAGGGAGAAACACAAACAAATAGACAAAATAAAAATGTTTCCCCGGATTGAAACGGCTGTACTCCGAATGGCCCTGAAAACTCAATTTGCCTGTACAAGTATTCTCAGGTTTTTTCGGTAAAGTCACGTAGGTAAAAACATTAAAAATTAATGAAAGTAAAATAAAACAAAACAAAATAAAATTCACGACGTTTCGGAGGCAACACAAGTCTCCGTCATCAGGTGGGACCGTCACAGCCGAATTAGCTGCATCAAGTGAAGCAATGATTCAAGATGTAATCCCTTATAAGCAAGTTGAAGGGAGGTGGAGAGGGGGGGAGAGCTTATCAGGCTGTGGTAGCCAATGAATGGAAACGTATCGGGAGGGAGGAGGAGCGGTGATCAAAGACTGCACGCAGTGCTCAACACAATGAATGGAGACGTGTCGGGACGGAGGGCGATCGCCGCTCGCCCTCCGTCCCGACACGTCTCCATTCATTGTGTTGAGCACTGCGTGCAGTCTTTGATCACCGCTCCTCCTCCCTCCCGATACGTTTCCATTCATTGGCTACCACAGCCTGATAAGCTCTCCCCCCCCCCTCTCCACCTCCCTTCAACTTGCTTATAAGGGATTACATCGTGAATCATTGCTTCACTTGATGCAGCTAATTCGGCTGTGACGGTCCCACCTGATGACGGAGACTTGTGTTGCCTCCGAAACGTCGTGAATTTTATTTTGTTTTGTTTTATTTTACTTTCATTAATTTTAATGTTTTTACCTACGTGACTTTACCGAAAAAACCTGAGAATATGAATCATTGCAGTCACGAAAGCTTCAAATCTAGAATGCCTGTACAAGGTTTACGGGTAAATCGTATGGGTTGACAGCTATGAAAGCCTATTCTTATCTTTTCAAATTGTGATATAATTACCCAGGGTGAGCTATAAATTGTGTCTGTGTGTGCGCGCGAGTGTGGCATGTAAATTCACTACAGTACAACTTACAAGGACACACTGTTTAGACACCCTCACTTGGTAGCATGGTTTATTATTGGTTTCACGCTTAACATGTCGCCCCTTTAAAGCCCACGTCTCCCTCTCCCCTCCCCCCCAAGTCCACCGTTGGGATAAGAAACGAGCACGTGGCTGGGGGCCGTTCCAACAACGTCTTGGGCACGGCACGGCTCGGGTTTCTACTGACCGGTAGGAAACGCAGCAACCCGCGCGCGCACGAGGCTTTAACCACCCCCACCGACCCAACACGAGGAGGGCCCAACCCCTGGCACACACGGGCCAACAGTTGGGAACTGACGGGCTCGAATTCGGTTCCAATAATGGTTCAGCCCACACCGGCGCCGATGTCCTGCGCATTCCTGACGATGTTCGCCGTTGTTGTATCCGTGCCACCGTTTCATTCCTATGTTTTGTGTGTTTTTTTGCTTTTGTATTATTTATTAAATTAACTCGGCATATATTTGTATGTATATTTATGTACTTTATATACAGACAAAAAAATCATAATTAATTATCATAATAATAATACTTATACTGTACACTGCGTGCGGGAAAAATAAGGTATCAGTCGCTCGTGTTTGAGGTTTAAATACCAAGATAATGAATTCGGAATGCGCCATGTTTATTGTACTTGAGACAACACGAATAGGATACGAAGTATTGTCGCTATTGCAGTGTCTATGAACACATTTTTTCCGAGGTGTTGGTTATGGTGTATATACGATATACAAGTTGAACATTCGACTCACGTAACAAAGCACGTGTTCATCACTTGTCCCATCACCAAAACTCGACGACAAAACAAACTTGTTCTTATCCTGTGTGTGCATATATGCTTTATGTACAAGGGTCCACTTATATATACATATATTGATATATGCATGTATTCATATGCAAATATGCATATCGAGCATTGGTCATATACAGACTTCCAGTATATATGCATATATTGGTATATGCATGTATAACTTTATATATGCACATGCAGATATATTTACTGTTTATCAATTTACACACGCTCACATATATAATAGATAACGCATATTATAACCCACAGGTTTGTTTGAGCACTTTATAGTTGATACAAGAGGACTGGTCTCATGACGCCGGGCACGCCTTACAAATAACGAGTTATATACTTCACCGGTTAACTTATTGTCGTCGATTAAAACGAGTGCCCACGCGGGCCTCACGTGCACCTTCTGTTTGTGACGTGTCAACGGACGGCACGTGGAGGGCTTCAAAGACAAAGATCCCCCGTATAGCCTTTAACAGACTGTAGGGGCAAGTGCTGTTAGCGAGCACCTATGAAGGCCGGTACGGCGCACGAGGGGTGGAGAGGCCCGCACCAGGTAGTCATTTGAGGCTGAGTCGACCTAGGGGAAGCCCAGGACCGGTTCAGATAATCGTCACTGGTGTTGGCCGTGAGCGAGAATCGAACTCAGGTCGCCGGGTTCGTAGCGAAGGGTGCTAACCGCTAGACTACCGTTTCGAACTCGCGCACAAGTGGGTTTGTTTGTTGTGATGGTGGGCAAGGGTTGGCATTCGGATGACAATATCGTTGCATAAAAATAAATATATAGCCTACGGGTAAATGTACATACAACTCGCACTCACATTCCACGTGTATTGAACGACCCCCCTTACACAACACCCCCCCCCCCTTATACACACAGCACTTACATGCACGAGAGACCCACGCTGGCAAGGAGACACTGACAACTCGACAAGGGAGGCGGGTCGTGGGGGTAGGGCTGGAATTTGTTTCGGCTCAGTTAGGTTTTCAAGGTGTCTGGCGAGTGAGAGAGAGACACTGACGGATGACAAATGCGCGTTGAACTTCTTAAGGACACTGGCTCGCGATGTACGAATAAGTTGCGTGCGGTCAAAATCACTGCCCTTGTGTTTGTTTGTAAATTGTCAGCTCTCGTAAGATCTCTCTACCGGAGTGGTTTTTGTTGTTGTTCGTAAAGGCATCCTGGAAATATGTACAACGCGTGGTGGAGATACATGTGTCCAAACTGTATATGTATGCGCATGCATTTGTATATACGCACACACGACGTGTGTGTGTGTGCATCGTCGCAACGACACGTAGGTATATTCACGTACACCATATAGACACATTGTATACACAAATGCACATGTACATATTCACGTGTGAGTCTCATACACATGTACATCATTGCATCGCACTAAAGCAATGCAGGTTTTTTTTTAATATCCCGTGGATAGGAGCTGTTATTAGTATTATTATTCGAGAGATAATTCACATTGTTTTACATATTCACCAATGGACAGCCAGCACACACTAAGTTGCGTTTCGTGGGTGAAATCGACACAACTGCGCGTCCGCTACGTCACGGTTATTAATCGTCTCGAAGAGGGGGGTGCAAACATTTACCACAATTTCTACACCACCAACCACCACTACAAAGGGCCCGACACACGAAGGCTATATAATGCACGTATTGTAGGATACGAATAGAATATTATTTTATCTTTCAGCCGATGAATTACCCGTCCAGTCCCTGCAATAAAAAGACAACGGTGTTTATGCGCTTGCGGTGAATGTGTGCCACTCGAAAACGGACTTGCTGGTAATAATGATAATAATGAAATGCAAAGTTGGTTAACCAGGAACGCTTTTCAGTCTTTCAACTCCAAAAGCAAATGTAAAAAATATATGTGTGTGCTTCATCTATCATCCTCACCACCACCATACGAGCACGCTACGAGTGCGAATGGCCGTATTCACCAATGTTAAGGCGCACTTCCCCCCCCTCTGTAGTTGAAAATAAAAGTTGCGCAAGGCTGTGAATGATGATTGAAGAGTTGTGTGTGTGTGTGTTTATACGACGTGATTTGTATACGTTTATTGACACCGGGCACACGTTTTGGTCGGGGGGAGGCGGAGGGGGGGGACGCGTCTTATTTTCGAGTGCGTCTTATAATCCAGAGAATACGGTACCTGCACGGACTCTTGTGTTCACTTGGGTGTACCAGGGCCAGCCTTCCAGCAAGTGGCACAAATGAAAGAGAACGTCTCACCACGCTTGTCATTAACGACGTCTTCTTCACAGAAACGAATTGACGGGTAGGTGTGCGGTTTCAAGCAACCGATCTTATTATTCAAGAAAGGAGAGACGGGGCCGATATATCTGTTGATGTGCGGCTTCGAGATGAAAAAAAAGTTTGGAACAATTGCAAATGTAGCAACTATGAGAGCATCAGTGGCATAGTTGTTAGCGCAAATGTTCTTAACATTTGCTGCAGCCTTGCGCCCCTTTGGTTGTCAATCGTAAAAAAATAAATACATCGGTTTGATGAAACAAGCAGTTGCCCGTGCCTAATTTGTGTTTCGATGATTTACTTTATAAAATAAATCCGGCCATCTCTCGCACCCCTAGGGTTAATGCAACGCGCCACTTTGCTGGTGAACGTTTGAGTCACGGCTAATATCAGTAGCGAGTGATATCTGAAGTGATCCTTAAAACACCATCCCCACCCCTCCTCTCCAACCTTCACGAAACCGCACTGACCAGAATGGCGAAGTATGGCCAAACAACCCCCATGACTCACGTGGCATGGGGAAGGTCTTTATAAAAAAAGAGGACTAACCAGACGTTGTAAAAAATAATTTTTAGAAGATTTTGTTTTGCAAACTCAAGTTTAGAACTGGAAACATAAACTGAATTGTACCACACGTACCGTTCATTAAAAAAAACATTCGTGAATACTACCTTGGCCTTAAGTGGGGGGGGGGGGGGGCGATATTCATAGTAATAGTCAACGTTTTAGACGATCGCCTTCTTCATAGCACAAACATGATTTGCGTGTTATTGGCGAATGAGTCACCACTGACAAATAACTTCTTAACTATTAAACTATTTTGATTTAAGATATTTTTTATTTTTCCCAGGTAAAGCTCTCTTTTTAAAATAGTAACCTGGTCACAAATGATAGCTCAAGGAAGTAGCTTATCACGTGGACATTTATCGCAGCCACACACTTCTAAACGCATGTTGATTCTAAATGTGGAAGGAAAACCGGACGACCGGAGCAAAATCCACGAGACCACGGGGAGAACATTCAAACTCCAAATATACAAGCGTCAGGGTTGGGAATGGACCCACGACCTCATGTATACCAGGCGAGGTATTTAACACCTCACTACCATGACGCCCAAAGAGCCTTGCCCGAAATAAAGTCACCGAACAAGATACATATCATCTTCGAAAAGTCACTTTTTTTTCAACCAAACAAGCATCAAATTGTTTTTTTTGTGTGTGCTATGAAGGAGGGCCATTGCCCCAAAACTTCTCTCATTATATTTATATTTTACATTGACGAACGTGTTACCTTTCTTGTGCACCACTGATAATAATTTGACAGCGGTGCACATCATCACCAGATTCATGGTCCTGTAACACGGACTCCGTGCCACGTGACGCGCGCACGTTGAATGCTCGCGCTGGTCAGCAGGGGGCGACAATTGATAGAACAATCTCGAATCTCCTGTAATGGATAAAAAAACCCGAGTCGTATGTACCTGTGTACGGTATGGTGAACTTATTTCACACCGTACGTAGCCAACCATGCTCATCGGAGGTGCGGGAGAAGGACGAACAAACTAAACACACAAAAAAAATCAGTTCTAAAGAGGTGAGTTTTCAATCTGGATGATTTAAAATTGCATGGCCCCAGGTGGCTTCCGAATAACGGAAGGGAGAGCGTTCCAGACGGCCGCAGAAGCGCACCTGAAAGGGCGCGATGCAGTGGCCGCCTTTGTTCGATGTCTAGCGAAAAAATAGTTAAATAGCACTGATGTTGGACACAGACATCCATAAACATACGACCACAATGCACTGGTGAGACCCACCTTCAGCTCCGTAGCATAGAGGGAGGGGGGGGGTACCCCCACCCCTGCTAAAAGTTCAACCCCTCCTCTAAAATTATTGGGAGCCAAATTATAAATAACAACAAATGCGGTACAATAGTTCTCCATATTCGTGGAGCGTGAGAGCTGGCGCAGAATGCATGACGGACAACCGCGGATCATAGTACTGTATCACTACTAATTCTGTTCAGCGGTTAGGAATTGCGTTTGTTCAATCAGATTCAAAGTATGTATTCATACTGTGGGAATCCGATGGGCTATGAAGCTCTTTTGTAAAAGGTAGTCGTAAAATACGTCCAGCTTGTGAGCTGCCCGCGAGTGACAACATCCTCTTAAAGGCGAGGGTTAAAGATGTAAACGAGGCTGATCGTCCGCCTGCCCTACTCAGCAGCAACGACGACGTCCCTCCAGTATACAAACGTCACTCAAGGCTTTGTCCGTCGCCAATTCACGCGGTCACGTCCCTTCTTTCATCAATCTGGAACAGTCCCGGAAATGCTGTTCCACGGGGGTGGGTGGGGGTGGGTGTAATAATGCTGGCACTCCACATCCATCTCGCTGTGTTGTGTCCTCGTGACACTTGTGTTGTTCTCGGGATTACGGGAATATACGGTGCACAATAATATCAGCAATAGCCCGTGCCTCTCTCGCTTGCGCTGATAATCGCCACTCAAAGCCAGCCTTGGCGGCAGCTTTTTCAGAAAAATATAAAGTGAGAAACTAAGCCGTGCTCATTGTCCCGTGATTGTATTTGGAGAGGGCAACGACTTGGACATAGAGCCTCTCTCTCCCTCCACGGGCAGCCTTCCCAATGTAATTCTGGCAGCAGAGAGACGTGACAGCGTGTACGGGGTCCATCGTAACGCAGAGTCGGCGATGAGGCACCAGAATGACTTTGGACGAGGTCAATAAGAACCAACATGCCTAAACCGCATATATATACTGCACCCATGGGGCAAGCATGTATATATGCCGCATGCCCATCGCGCACAAATCCGCAGACTTTCCCCCCCCCGACCCCCGCTTACAATTCACGGAGGCACTTGGACAACGAAATAAAAGTACCCTGGCCAATTTCAGCAGACGGGTCACAAGGAGATCCTGTATGATTATCATATTTGTTATTATTGTTATGACTATGCTTGTCGACCCAAGAAAACCTCACCGAGTGATAAAGTTTTCCCCGTTGGCGATAATTTTTGAGTAATTTGCGGTGCAATTCTCGAATTTTAGACCACGTCGTCGGCACACAATGGCCCAACTCTTACGAATGACGCCACGGGATTGTTAATGGGCGCCGTGAAGTGGGCAGTTAGGAAGTCGTCGAGTTTAGAAGTCTCATAAACCCGCAGTATTAAACTATTGAACTAAACTATTCCGACTGCTTGAATTTATGAGAACAGGTTTTCCCCTTTTTTTCTGGCAACAAAAGGAGGTCCCATGATGTAGATACTTTAATTTATTTGACCAGGTAAGGCTCACTGAGCTATACAGCTCTTTTCCAGAAGCGACTGGGGCCACAAATTATAGCTCAACGAAGTGGCTTATCGCGTGGACATTTATAGCAGCCAGACACTCTAAATTGCACGTTTCCAAACGTGGAAGGAAACCCCGTAGGACCCGGAGAAAAATCCTACGCGACCACGGGGAGGAGAGAGAGAGAGAGAGTCATGCAAACTCGAAATATACAGCAGCAGGCGTCAGGGGTCGGCATCGAACCCACGACCCTCCTTGTATACCAGGCGAGGTAGTTGCCATTTCGCCATCACGAACGAGCTACCGCTGGGCTGCGTTTCACCGCCCTTACAGGTGAACACACAGAGAGAGAGCGGCGATGCCGTGCACTCATCCGCCTCTCATCCGTCCTATTCAACTAAACCTCTCCTAAGCCTCTCCTCCGCCCGCCGGCAATCAGCTTCGACGCCGCAAAGCATCGCCAGGTCGATTTTCGTTGTGATGCAGTTGGCGGCGATTTGTTCGCGTCGGTGCAACAAACGAAAAGCAGTTGATCACAAACGTGGGCTTTCGCGACAAAAATAGTCCATAATGATAATTTGTTTTGTGGTGTGCTGTACTAGTAACGGATTGGCACGTTTGTTTACGCTACAAACCTTACTAATTGGCTTTGTCGGGTGGTGGCGGTTTTAACGACACATTTTAATTTACGCGATCTAACCCCAACAAAAACCTGGATTATGGAAAAACAAACCCAATGATTGTACGCGTCGTCGGCTCGTCTTGATCGGTCGTTTTGTAACCCCCTGAAAAGTGCCAACCAACGTGTCCATTCGTAAGCCTCTTTGACAGATGATCACAAATAATAGGGCCGGCTTATGGAAAAGCACTGTACAGTAATATATAGCAAATGAAGCATGTTATATATCCATAAATTGTACTATATGTGTGCATATGCCTTATTATACATGGGCTGTATATAGACAACCCGCGAGTCACGTCCAAACTTTATATACTCACCGTGTCAAGCGGCCTCTGGAAACGATTAATAGCATGGCGCGTGGCTGATTGCTGGAGGCAAGTGAGTGGTCTTTCTCGAAATGCGTTCAAACGTTTAATTAACGTCACCGTCAATACCCGTGCAGTTATTATTTTTTAAAGGCGTGCCTTTTGTCATTGCGTTGTTGTTCAAAGTGGGCACTCCAATTAGTCCGCAGTCACTTTAATTGGCCAGGGTTTTGGGGCGCGTTTAACCCCAGAGCCGGCGAGCAAAGGAAACCTGCCCCCCCCCTTCATCATGCAGCTTGGTCAAGGTCAAGGTCAAATCTGTCCGGTGATGGATCCCAGCCCCCACGGCTAGCCTGGCAGAACAGAATTCAGCATGCGTTTCTTTCCACCAAAACTCTTCGCCGATGATACAGCATTTGGCTCGGCTCTAGAGGGCTCCCGCGATTGACTGTGCGATGGCTACTCAAATTTGGAACGAAACAAGAAGACCAACAGGCAGGGTGACTACTGATTTTCTCAATCACTTCACCCCGAAAACTCTTCACTGACCGGTCGTTTAGTTATTTATTTCAATTCCAAATAAGATAACAATCGACGCCGGTACTATACTAGGGGCGCTGTTATCTGCAAAATAACCGTTGTCCTTAAGTCACCGTATTTGAGATGGCAAATGTGAAATCGAATAAACGCAACGTGGGACCTTCAGAGGTGATGTTCAATCCACCAGTGAGTTAAGGTTGCCTGATGTAGTTATCTGCCTTTGCGGTGGACGCTCATGTATAACGGATATATCCACACATATGCTACACTGCGAGCTAAGTCTTTATAAAAAAAAGTGTAAACAATTGACGATCAAATTATTTTTAATTTAAAGATAAAAAATGGGGCAACTTTTCAGCATCCTTCCTCTCCGAGTCCACAATGTCGCTCTGCCCGTGGCTTCCTTAAATCGTGACGATACAGAATCTTTGTTTATCCTGGGGAAAAAAAATCCGATGATCTATGAAGCTCTTCATCACGGATGTCTGAATTCGAGCCATTCCTCACACTTTGCTCGGGTTGCGAGCCCCCGCACGGCGACACGTGCTGCCGCAGCGAAGCGACGCCCAACGTGGCCACGTCTCAGAATATTTACTTGTCCAGGAGAAATCCGATAAGCTATGAAGCTCTTTTATTTTTTTTACAGATGTCCATTAGTCTCGTCGGGGGGTGGGAACGAGGCCTGGCGCTTTACCCTCGGGCTTGCTTTGGGCTGCATTCTAAAGCAGGGAAATGTGTAGCGACAGCTTCATTTCCTATCGATCTCCGCCGCAGCCGCACTAAACGATGGGATGGTGCGGGCGGGGCGGGGTGGGGTGGGGAGTCGGCGGTTTTTGCGGGTGCGGAGCGATTGCGCGCGGGGGGGGGGGAAGAGATGCCTCGCTGCTCAAAGATTAAACAGAACTTTGCCGGCAACTTGGACCAATCGATGGCGCCCCAGGGAAATTAACGAGACTGCTCGTGGGAGAAATCTCTCCAGAGGGGGCAGACCCCACGGCCACTAATCAGCAACAAAAAAGGGGGGGGGGAGCGGAGCGACCGCTCCACCCTTGGTGGATGATTATGTTTACATTCAAGAGCACGGGGCTCATCGTGACTTTCAAATGACGGGCGTCTTCATGAACCACGTGGGTGTCTCAGCTGAGCGTGAAGGTTGATGCCCTATCCTCATCACGCTCGACGCTGCAACCCATGTCTCACACTGCAGTCTGCGATCCCAATTCAGTCAAACCATCCCTTAACATAACAGTGGCTGGCGTGCGCGCGCGCGTGGCAATGCTATGGCGCCGTAAGTACTCAAGTTATCAGATGGACTGCATGTTATTTTATTTCGCAAAAAGAAAATCGTTTGGTTAAAATCACTATCGAGAAAATCCCCACCAAGGTCTTTGACAAAGTAAAGCCTGAGCTATTGCAACGCAATATGAGGGCATCTAAATGTGGTATTATGGCAAAAGGGGCATTGAAGAGATCACCATTGTCACTCGCGGATGGCGAGGTGGGGCGCAGTGGTTAGCGCATTGCAACCGTGAACCCGGCGACCCGAGTTCGAATCCCCTTCCACGGCTGCCAACAATAGCGAACGATGTTCAGAACCTGCACTGGGGCCTTTTCCTTCACCAAGCCGCACTGACCAGCGTGGTGAGAATTATTTTTATTATGTTCTATTTTTATTATTTTATTATTTCCATTCTACATGACTTTACCGAAAGAACCAAGAAGATGAATCCCTGCAGTCACGAAAGCTTTAAATCGAAATTTAACTCCATGATCAACACGGAGTTGGGGGTGTCCTTCATTCAGCGGTGGATTGACATCAAATGAGCACCACTTGGTGTGGAAGCCAAGGGTCGTTGTCCTATGGATAAACTGGTCCTCGTCAAGGAAATGTGGAGTTTGCACCACTTACAGAAACGAGAAATGTTCGGCGAGCAGACCAACGCTTGTGGATGTATTGATTCAAATTAATTAAATACATTTGTTCATTTGTTAAAGAACCTTTAAACTTAGGTTTAGAAGTTTACATTTAAGGTCGGTCGCCTTCTATCGCAGGCTGCTTTATCGGTCATTTTCCCCCAAGTGAATTCCAATTGTACCACCAGTATCGTGCCATGAAACGAATCCATTGGGAAATCTCACAGAGCGGTGCACAGCACCGCGTGTCCGAGAACGGACATGAAAGATATTTTTCACAGCATTTCTCCATTTAATTTTTTTCCCAAAGGCATTCTTTTAAATCCTTTACGCAGTTAGTCAGGGGGTGGGGGGGGGCGTAGGAGGGGGGTGCTCGTGTTGGTGGGGGGGGGGGTGCATTCTCCCACGCACTCTGCTTGACGCGTGGCAGTCCCAACGTCTCGGAGGTGGAAATGAAGGCAAACTTAACTCTAGCCGTGACGTCGTGGCCTTGCATCAAGACAGTCACGACGAGGCATCCCGTGAAACGAATCCCCGCCCACGTCCGCCCCGCCCCGCACCTCCGATTAGCACGGTTAGCTACGCGCGGTGCGAAAGAAGTTCAACGTACGTAAGCGTGAACGAGGTGAAATCACACGCGGCGTCGGACCGTCGCCCGTTGTGCGCCTACACTTGGCGTGCACATCGGACGTGTACACAGCACGCGGTGTTCAACGGTCACGCTCGCTCAGGGGGTCGGCAACCCAATGTAACGAGAAGAGACGTTTTTGTTCGAATTCGGTAAAACAACGACAAGAAACAGACCTCGACATCCCAAGAGGCGCCAATGCAGCAGCGTTAATCGCGAGACGACGGGCCCTTAATAAATAACGTCTCGCGAAGCGGTCGCTTTGAGGGCCGCACGCGGCTTCTGTAGCCGCAGGTTTCCCGGATCCCCTGGCGCTAAGCTGAACCTCGCTTTCAGAGGACGTTGTAGTTAGCTCTTTGCCGACGTCGCTTCACGGCCAAACAAAAGAAAAAAATCTCGCGCGTCGAACGGTAGTACCATTTTTACAACAAACCAAAAAAGCAACTTGCTTTTAATAAATATCGCGTGACTTAAATGTCTCCGTCACGTCCGTCCGCACGCTCGTTTGCTCATTTAAAACCGGAATATGTTCATGTTATGTTGTTGAGCGTTTGTATGCTACGCACAGATGAGTGAATTTGTCCTCTACGTTTTACATCGTTTGACAATTTCTTACCCGGAGATGGAGGGTTTTGCAAGATCAATTTCAGGCCCTTTCGGAAACAAATATAGTGCAACAGAAAAAAAAGTGAACGCAGATTTACTGGGAGCAACGAAAAGCATTACAGTGCAACAGAAACATACGAACACATTCAGGGAAGAAGTACCTGTGATGTGTACCCACGCATCTCTCATTATTGTACGTTAGTTCAGTTTTTTTTTTTTTACCATTCATTAAAACTAAAATTGTTTTTTTTTCAGATGTCTTTTTGTTGTTGTCGCTTAGTCCTGCGAGGTTTGACAACGGAAAAAGCTGTTGCAGGCATCTGTGCTGAGCTTGAAAAGTTCATTATTCCGTGGCGTACGCTATGATATAACGGGTCCCAAGAAAATCATAACGGGTGAAGAGCATTTAACAGGCATCACGCGCACACGCAAAAAAAAAACCCGCTGTCAACATAAACCCATTAATCACCATCTCGCCCGAAACCTCTAATTTCCTCCGCCAACCACCATCAGCACCACCACTACCACCACTCATCGATCGCTTGAAGGCCATTGAGGCGATGGAAAGGGTTAAAGAGAGAGATGGGTGGGGGGGGGTGTGGCGGACAGGGCCCTACGGGCTCCGTCCAGTCGTCGCCGGTGCGCCGGGCGGACCGCGCCGTGCGGCGTGGGCCCACGCGCAGGGCCCCTACACGGTGGTGCTGATGCTGGAAGAGGAGGCCTTTGGTTTGGGCGCGACGGGCAGCGGCGGTGGCTGCGGCTGAGGCTGCGGCAGCGCCGGGTGAGCGGCGTGGGCGGCGTGCACGTGCATCGCGTGGTGCCGTCCGTGGTGGTGGTGCAGCGCGTGCTGTAGCTGCAGCTGCTGGTGGTGGGCGTGGTGGTGAGCGTGGTGGTGCGGGTGGTGGTGGTGGTGGTGCTGCTGCTGCTGCGGAGGAGGAGGCGGCGGAGGCGGGTGGTGGTGGTGGTGGCGGTGGTGGTGCGCGTGCGCGTGCTGGTGGTGGTGACACAGATGCTGTTGCTGCTGCTGCTGCACCGCGGGCTGCGGCAACGTCGATAGCTGCGCTTGGGAAGGCGGCGGTCCGTGGTACTGCACCAGGTGCTGCGAGGGAAGAGTGGGAGGAGGAGCGGGCAGGGCCAGGGGTAACGGCAGCGGCGGTGGAGGCGGCGGTGGCGGCGGAGGTGGTGGAGCCGAGCCCGTGGGCACCAGCACCCCGGGACCCGCGGTCACCTGGGCCGCACCAACCGCCACGTCGCACTTGTGCAGCTGCAGCTGCTGCTGCTGCTGCAGAATTTGCTGCTGCTGCTGCTGCTGCAGCTGCTGTTGCTGCTGCGTCACCTCCACCGTCACGGTGGTCACCGCTGCCGAGACCGAGGCTGGGACCGTCTGCTGCTGCGCCTGCTGGTGGTGGTGATGGTGGTGGTGTCCTCCTCCTCCGTGGTGGTGATGGTGGTGCCTGGCAGAGGACGATGACGACGGCACATTGGCCTGCGGCACGGGCGTCTTGGCGCGCTTGCCGCTGAACAGCGAGCCGAGGATCGACGCGGAGCCTGGCACGGGAGTCGTAGTTCCGCTCGACGATGTTTGTGCCACCTGCACGGCAACCGGCAGTGGCGGTGGCTGCTGCTGCTGCTGCTGAACCTCTTGCAGCTGCTGTTGCGGCTGCTGCTGCTGCGGCGGCTGCTGCTGCGGATGTGGCTGCGGCTGCATCTGCTGCTGCGGCAGTGGTTGTATTTGCAGGCTGGAAGGCCGCTGAGCTCGTATTGAAGTCCGCCCGCCACCTTCACTGCCCGAGTAGGCCCGTCGAGCCATGTGCGGACTGCCCAGCATGGAGCCCTGCTGTTGCACGCACAGACGCGCGCGCGCGGACGCACACCAACGCACAGCCGTCACAGCACCGACGCAGCCCTCGGCATCGCGGTCCAAATCCTCGCGACTCGCCGTAGCACCATCGCTACGGAGCCTGCCAACTCTGTGGGCGCATTCGAAGGCTTTCGCCCGTGCGCATAAGGCCCCCTTACACGTTGGGATAGTAAGACTCGTTAGTTATGAGTCAAGGAGTCTTGCACGGGTTTGGACATTTGGTGTGGATCCCATATAAATAATGGCGATTCTTTGGCCATCTCTGAGCGACCAGAACTGACTTCTCACGTTGGTAGGAGGAGGGTCTGTTTGAGAAAGCAGGGCACAGCTGCCGACATTTGAGGCAGGTATCTCATCGTGTAATTCTGCTCGGGATTCTACGAGCGATCGGGTTAACGCACGGCCGTGGCAACGATGATAAGAACCACAACGGAAAAGTTGATTTTCGTTGAAGATCGCACCAGCTGCTTGCCCCAGCGGTCTCGCGCGTGCGTTTTGATTTCGAAAGTTGCGGCTTTAAAATAAAAAAGCGATGCCCATTAAATGGGTTCTGCGTTACTCGCCGAGAGGGTAGCCAGAGGAGAAATAATCTTTCCGCTTTTAATTAGCACAGCATGCGGCCACACCTTCATGATGAATGAAATTAGATTTTTCTTTACACGCGGATAAGTAGGGGGTTGGGTGGGGGAAAGTTACATTATTTTTTAAAATCGAAATTGTTATTGTTATTCTCACACGACCAGACAGCGAATGCTGATTGGGCATAAAACGATGAGCCAATTGCATCGAATTCCTTGAGCGAAATTTACTCCTTTCTTCACGCTTCTTTTACATCTTAAACTCGGGCGGAAAAAAAAATTACATCGCGTCAGATATTATTTTTATGCAACTGACCACAGGTGTGGGGGGGGGGGTTCAGGGGTCAGGGGTGGGGGGACGAGGGGGGAGGGGGGACACAACAGATGTGCCGGCGAGGAGAAGGGCGACGAGCGGGTTGGTCGCAAAGGCGATCCCTCGCAACGTCGGGCAAACGTTGGTCCAACGGTTGCGACCGCATGACAACGTCGGCCCAATGTTGCACGTTGACTGGCTCGTTACTGGTGGCGGGGCGGGGGGGCGGTGCGGTTGACAAGGTGTTTAGGGTTTGAAGCCGAGGCTTGTCATGCAGATGACGGTTGGAAGAAAAGCAAACACAAGTAGACTCCGCTGTGTGTCTCCACGTATCACGCAATTATGTTTAAGTCCATTGGCCTATTGTCTTATATATAAAAAAATAAAAGTTTATATTAACAATAAAGAGCAGTTTATATTTGCTTCTACCGATAATTTTCCACAGCAACGCATCGCGAGTTGGTGTGTAATATGGCATTTTCGAATCGAATAGGTTCCCATATTTGTAAAATGGAACACTCTTGCCAATGACATCTGGTAATCCAGCAGCATGCACTAAACAAGCCTGAGTCTGCTGATGAGACCAATAAAATCGAAACCGCTGTTCTAGAGTTTGCTCCCTAAAGCAAACGCTGCTTGATAATTTCGTCTGGAAAGCCAATGGAAGGCCGCTGGACCAAACACACATTTTAGTTCGTGTGGAGACACAGAACGGAGCTCTGCTTATGTTTGCTTTTACCCAAAATGCACCACGGCAACACGGTGAGTTTGTGCTGGGACAACAGGCAGGCTGCAGGCAGGGTACACGAAGAGTGTGAATCACCTCCAATTAGCACGGTTGGCTATGTACGGTGCGAAAGAAGTTCAACGCACATTGAAGATTCCCTGACAACGCAATCCTTATGTTTTAGCAATCTATTTGGCACTTAACTCACTCGATATTTTCCGGGTCGTTGGTAGACCGGAGTAAGCGGCACGTGACGTAGTAGTCAGAGCCCACAGCGAGAGGCATACTGGATGTGGTGCACTGGGTGCAGCCGTCGGGTTGCGAAAACTGTTTTCCGACAGACCCGGCTCAAAACGAGGCCTTGAAATTTACAGCATGTGTGTAACGCCCGTTAGACGCGGTGCATGAGGCGCTCACTATGGGGTCCGTTATGGGGGGGGGTCAGTTAACGGGGGTCCAAGACAATGGAGCAAACCGCCACCAAAACCGGACGAGGCAACGAGGCAGGAGCGAATGAGTAACGTGAACAGGCAAATCGAGAGAGCAAGCAGAGAGAGGCTGGGAGCGCCAGCGAATTAAAAATACATCACAGGGACAGTAGCAAGCACGTATCAGCAGCACGAGCCACAACTCATGCTCCATAAACCATCTTCAGCAGACCATGCTGGCATGTCTGCAAAATGGAGTTGCGCTCCCCTCTCCTCCGCTCACGACGAGAGGGATGTCTCGGCGAATTGCAAACCGTGGCTTGCGAGATGCGGTCTGCGTTTGTCAAATTGCGTCTCGTTATCGAGGAAAAAAATACATCTCATTACTGTTCTCAAATAATCCCGCCTTTATTGAAAGCGTAAAATGTCACCTAATGATCGTTTTACTAAAAATGGTAGCATTGTAAAATTAGGAGCTTGATTTTGGGATTTTTGTTTGCAAATAAGCAACGCGTATTCAATTCCATCACTGTTGTCATAGCCAGGAAATTTAGAATGCATTGTAGATTACACCAGAATGATAAGTAAGAAAAAACAACAGGATTTTTTTGTTCACATTTAAACATAACATTTTAGGAGTTGGGCTGTTACGTCAATGCAGTGACCCGAGCTGGTGTGCAATGTCAGGTGTTTAATAGTGAAACGGAATTGCCAGATGCCGCAGTGGGGAATCGAACCGCTGGAGTGTGCAAACGAGCTCAGGGTCGAGTGGGACAGGTGGTAGGGCCAGATGCTAGGGCCAGGTGTTAGGGCCACTCACAAATCAGGGGCACAAAAAAGGGCGGCTTGTCGCACGTGACGTTATTGCCAACCGATCGATAAACAAGGCGCATGCATAAGAAAACACCCCCCCCCCCAGATCTCATTCTTATCCCAAACAAAAAAAAATTACATTTTGAAAGACTGCCAGAAAACGTCCCCGAAATTCCCACCGGTTTATGGGTTTGCACAGCGAGCCGCGATGGTACGCTCATATTTACATACTCAACAAGGCGGCATGGGAGGGAGGGAATGAATCAATACAGTTTGTACGCAAGTGGCGCGTAAATCAGCCGGCGATATGAGTCGGATGTGCAGCCTCGGCTGGTCATTAAATTGAAATAAAAATGCTTTTCTCGCAAGCCCCTGCTGTCCCTCCCTTGGATGAATTTATTCAAAATGCAGTTGCCAGGGTGAAGCTTCGCCGCAGGCCGGGAGTTCGGACTCGGACTGCAGAAATGTAGAGGTCACCTGACCACAGTTTGCCCATCCGACTTGGATTTGCCGGAGTGATGGTTTAGACAATCCGGTCCGTTTCATGTGCAAAGTCGTTTTAAAGGATTTGTCAAAGTTTTTTGCAAAGAGGGCCGAATGTTGACCACAATCTATAAATTTTGTGAAACACTCCCACCACGAACGCGATGCAATGAAAGTTTGTGAAAAGTGTCGTTGAATTGCACGATGGGAAATAATGCGCAATCCGCCAGCACCTTCCCAGTGAATCTTCCCCAGAAGTGTTTGTTCAAACGAGGCCGCCCACTGCAAGTTTCCTCTTCACTGGGCATCATCAGCAGGGTACGAGCTCTTAAACGAATGGGAATTTTCAAAAGGTATTCTACATAATGCGCATTCAGTGGATGGCGATATCAACAATAACAAAGATAGACTTCTTATATTTTAAGTATTTGGCTGACTCGAAATGCAAAAAATATGGCTGGTATTTGTCCAAATGCAGAGGAAATATGAATATTCCACGCACTCCTAGCATATGTATTGTGTTTATCTCGTGTATAGATCACATTATATTATATACACGTGCATGTATATAATTATCATATGTGGATTGTCTTTTCGTATTTGTGAATATGTTTAGATAAGAACTCGGACTGGTTTTGAAAAGCGAATCGACCCATGAACTGAAAGATATTGTTATTTGTATGTGCACGGACACAATAGATCGCTGTAGAAATTGAAAAGTCAACTTAGAAATTGAACGTCAACTCTCAAATTCTCCGTGAACATTTTCTTGCCTTTATGTTTCATGAAATACAAGGCGGCGCTATTTAAACATTCTCCCTAAGAGCAAAAATAAACGAATTTTTCGTGCTCAAGAAAAAAAGTTCATGTTAATTTAGAACTGACAAGCCCTCACTTATATCAAAGGAGTGTCCAGGGACGTTTGAACAAAAGAGGCATTGCAAGCCCTCCCACAACTTAAAATGTTGTGGGAGCGCATGAGTGACTCATTCTGAAATTAATTATCAGGGGCGGCATGGCCCCGTTTAGACCTTGCGAGGTCGACCAGCGGCACATTACGGGGTACACACTTCTCCCAAGCTCTTGCCCATGGTTACTCAAATTAACAACACAATGGAGTCCCCGGCATAAATTATCCACTCCGCCTGAAAACAGGACGGAACATACGGGCAGGTGGCAGCGCCGAGAGCTTTCCCCACTTGACGTGACTCGCAAAAAAGAAGCGACATCTGCGCCTCTCGCCATGGCAGATCGAGCGTGGGCACTTTGCCGAGGCCGGTTTCAGCGCTGAAACAAACTCCCACTGGGGGAAGAGCAGTGGAGGAATTCGTAATCGGGACTCTCAGCTCGTGGCGGCAGAGCAACGTTGCGTTGAGGGACTGGCTCCTTGCGACGACTCGGCCACGACTGCGGAGGTCGTGCCGCTGCCACGTGAGCCAGCAGCGGTCGGGACGGCACTCGTGTGGTAGATTTGAAGCTTTCGTGACTGCAAGGATTCATATTCTTAGGTTTTTTCGTTAAAGTCACGTAGGTAAAAATTTTTTTTTTTAATTAAAGTAAAATAAAAATAAAATAAAAATCACGACGTTTCGGAGGCAACACAAGCTTCCGTCTTCAGGTGGAACCGTCACAGCACGATTGCTGCATCAAGTAAGATAAATTCCAAGAAAACAGTCCTTGTATATATACTGGTTGAGGGTGGGAGTAGCCAAGGCAGACACCTGGATATTATTATTGTGAGGTTCGGTGCGGCTGAAGCACCCTGCTAGGAATGAGCCTTTGTTGTGTAGACTGGTAATCGGGACTCTCCGCTCTTGGAACCTCCCATTTCAACCAGTCTACACAACAAAGGCTCATTCCAAGCAGCGTGCTTCAGCTGCACCGAACCTCACGATAATAATATCCAGGTGCCTGCCTTGGCTCCTCCCACTCTCAACCAGTATATATACAAGGACTGTTTGCTTGGAATTTCTCTTACTTGATGCATCAATCGTGCTGTGACGGTTCCACCTGAAGACGGAGGCTTGTGTTGCCTCCGAAACGTCGTGATTTTTATTTTATTTTTTATTTTACTTTTATTAATTTTAATTTAAAATTTTTTACCTACGTGACTTTACCGAAAAAACCTAAGAATAGGCACTCGAGTGGCCCGGGAACATGGGGGCCCTGTGCAATGGTCAGAGCCACCTTAGTGCCAGCGGAGGGCATCCAACAGAATCAGAATATTTATTAATGCTGGAGGAATCCGATGAGTTGCAAAAGCTCTATTTAAAAGATGTCCATTATTTTCACAGACCTCCAGTATAACGCAAGGCCATGAATTAAAAACCTCAACATCTAACGAAGGGGGAGGATTATCCAGTTATCTGAACCTTTTTGGCTGGGACACTTCCAGTACTCAAGTTGGGAAGGGCTTTGGTTGGAGCGTGCTCAGCTGAAATAACAAAAAACTCAACACATTCATCAACAACACCGCTGTAAAAGGAAATAAATAAATGTATATGTGTGGCAATGGTCTGTCTTCGTCTTATATGTGCTAAGAAGAAAGGCCATTGCCTAAAACATTACCTACTATATATACCCTATTCAGGCGATTAGGTTGCTGAATGTGTTGAGGTTTTGTTACTTCTTATTTTGCACAACTGCTCACACCAAGCGCAAATCTGCTCCCAATCACGACAATTGTGCTCTAGCATCAAATGCTTTTTTTACGCACAAACTGAAGTTGCAGTTTCTATTTAAAGCTTTCGTGACTGCAGGGATTCATATTCTTGGTTCTTTCGGTAAAGTCACGTAGAAGGGAAATAATAAATTAATAAAAATACAACAATAAAATTATCACGACGTTTCGATTGCAACACAAGCAATCATCATCAGGTGTGAAAACCACAGCAAGAAAATAGTAAAATTTGCATTATTTGATTATTTCCCTTTTACGTGACTTTACCGTAAGAACCAAGAATATGAAGTCGCAGCATTTGCTTCACGTAACCGAGAAACCGGATCGATAAAACGTACAAAAAGACCATCGGCGCGAAACATCACGACGGCTACGAGGTTCATCTTTTCGTCCCGACAACTGAGATACTCCGATCGACGCAACCGGGCAGAGGTGGGCACTTGCGGCAGGTGGGAGCGGAGGCAGCCAAGACACACGGTGTTACGATGCAGAGGGCCACAGACATGCAGCAACAAGCCACACAGTCCACAAGCCATGGCGAATAACCAAACCACCACGACCACAGCAACGCCACAACACCACCACCACGGCAAGAAGTAAAATAAAACACGACACACACACACGCGCGAGGCGCCCACACAGTCACGGCTGTAAGGATTTCGGCGGCGGGGCCTGATCATGACTCTGGCCCTGTTCATCAAAATCGAATTCTTCGAGAACCTTTAAAAAATAAAGAGACGTGAGCATTGTTGTTGTACGGAAGAGGAAACTGCTTTCAGTAGCGCAGCTACACGGATGGGGATTTTTGTTGTTGTTGTTGTTATAAATATGGCGCGAGACATCAAATGTTCAACTTGTACGCATGCCGCTACTGCATGCTGAGGTATTTTTTTTAAGCCTTTTAATTGATAACGTTTGAATGTTCTTATGTGCATACCCATCATTGATGACCGATAGATATTTTCTGTATTTTTTATTGTATTTCTTGAAACGGTGTAGAAGGCAATACTGTGCGTCTATTTGCCTGTGATTCTCTCCCCTCACATCGTGACACTAAGATTACAAAAAATTAATGGCAGGTTGAAAGGAGGTGCGACATTTTGAACTGCGTACACCTTTTATCCTTTTGCGTAACTCAATTTTTTACGGACGCATTCGTTAAGTTTACTCGTGAAGCGCTCCGTGACAATTCCATTGTGAAGGGCGCTGAGTTACATACATGCACGCACGCTGAACTTCGTTCGCACCGTACGTAGCCAACTATCCTAATCGGATGGTGCGGATGAAGGGCAAACTAACTGATTTGGTGTGCGTTTTTTATTTTTATTTTTTTGTTTATTAAAAGCCACTCATTTATATCGCGCGACCGTCCGGGTTTTAAGCGCGAGATTTGTTCTCGCCCGACGCCCTGGAAGTTGGAGCCCGTCCCTTTACGGCCGAGACTGCGTGCACGCGCGAGGCAAACACGAGCAGCAGGCGGCACACCAAGCAGGGCCAAACGTCGCCGAGCGATCCCGCCGCTTACTTACTTCGATGTTGCTGTCTAGGGAACCGGCACTCCCCCTGCGACCACGCTTGCCTGGCCCGGTACATACGCACACAGCGCGCACGCACACATTGACACGCAGGCACGCACGCGAGGGGACACAGAGACGCAAGCGTCCAGGCGGCGGCAATACACCGATACCAAAAAAAACACGCACAAATCGAGACCGTACGCCGTAGAGGAAACGGCATCCTGGGAGATTGGGAACTTCGGCACTTTTGGGTGACACGGCGACGTCTTATTCAGGAAGGGAACATCCTTCAGAAGGGTTCATGCTGTGCGCTGTAGGCGCGTTCGTAGCGCAGCAGCGGCAGCGTTGTGGTCAGCGCGCTGGGCTCTGAACCTCCGCACCTCCGATTGGCAAAGAAATTCAACACAAGCTTCCGTCATCAGGTGGGACAACTACAGCAAAAAAAAAATGTACTGTAATTTTTTTTGTTTTTGTTTTTGCTGTGGTTGTCCCACCTGATGACGGAAGCTTGTGTTGCCTCCGAAACGTCGTGATCTAATTTGGTTATTTTTATTTTTAATTTTTATTTTCACCTACGTGACTTTACTGAAAGAATCAAAGAGTATGGATCCTTGCAGTCACGAAACTTCAAATCTAGAAGTTCAACAGACATACATACAACCCGGCGGCCAGAGTCTGAATCCCGCACACGGCCGCCGACACCTGTGATGCTTAAATGAATCAGTCCTGGGCCTCCCCTAGGTCGACTAGGCCTCAAATGAGTACCTACCTGGTGCGGTGCGTAAACATCGCCACTTCGGAGACCAATGACGGCCGGCGAGGAGGCAACTGTTTTACACGATAAAAAAAGATCGATGCTCGGAGCCGCTTTTTGAGAAAGAGCGATAAAAAAAAATAGAATACCCGTTGAATTATTCATAAACACGATCTTGCATCTCGAGCAATGGCCCCCGTGATAACAGTGCAAGAAATCAAAGGAGCCGAAACATCATAGAGAAAAAATGCAACCCCTGAGCAAAAAACAAACCAAAGGCAGTTGTGGCTAAGACGGTGCGGAGGAGTACAAGGCAGGCTTGCTGCCTGGGCACGAAGCGTCCGGTATTTTGTGGGCAATTCCCTTCCTGTTTTGTTCAGTGGATGGCAGCGTGACAAGCAAAGAGCTTCTGCAGCTCCGTGTAGGCGACACGCACTCAAGCGATGCACCCACAGCACTGAACACAACTGACGTGGTCGTACAGGAGGAATCGTTCAAGAGTCCGTGTGTGTATGTACCCGGACAAGTGTGTGTGTCAACGTGCACATGTGTGTGTGTGTTTGTGTCGTGAGGAGCGGTAGTGCAGTGGTTAGCGCATTGCATCACGGACCCGGTGACCCGAGTTCAATTCTCACTCACGGCCAACATCAGTGATGAATATCTAAACGGTGCTGTGCCTTTCCTGGATCGACTGAGCCTTTGATGGAGTACCTGGTGGGTATAAGGAAAGACTCTGGTAGGCATTTTCACATTTGAGTTCGGGACAAAGCGCCCGAAAACACGATTGGCTATTGCCACCTGAAGAAGTCATGGCTCAGAGCTACGGGAAGAGACACAGAGGCAGAGAGATGAAGTGAGAGGGAGTAGACACGTGGCAAACTACGGAGGCAGACGGGAATATAGCGAGGGACACAGGGTGAGATTGATACAGACACCGAAGGGAAGACAGAGAGAGAGATAGCAAGGAGAGGGACAGAGAGAGAGGGAGACAGAGGGACAGGGGGAGAAGACACGTGGAAAACTACAGAGGAGACAGACAGACGGGCAGGAATATAAAGCGTGAGATTGAGACAGAGACACGGATAGGAAGACAAAGAGACAGAGAGACAGAGAGAAATAGACAATAACAAGGAGAGGGACAGAGAGATGGAGAGAAACAGAGAAAGTCGGCAGGTTATTGCAAAAAAATACAGATGAGCTTCAAATCCAGATTGAAGAATACTTAGATAATGTATCCGGCGTCGACTAAATATTAAATGGTGCTCCTCGGTGCATCTCTGCTCTTAATGAATAATGTTTAAATGTAAAATACTTAAACGGCAAAGATGTAAGACCATAAACGAACAGACATGCTTATCCATTAATTCATTCATGAGTCATGTGCTGAATAATTAACACATCTGTGCTATTACTAATTGATTCATTTTCAACACTGGTGCATTATGTAAATGTGGCAGTCTCACCAGGCTGCTAATGGGAAGAGCAAACTTTCAGTAATTTCATGTAATGCACACACTTTGCACACAGCAGTCAATTTGGCTGTCGCACCGACTGAAAAACCCTCTCATTGTGAATAATTCTCTTGGATCTTTGTGAATGAATGGACACCGTGCGATTTAGCTGACGAACCCACAGGGACAGCTGCAAAGAAGACCCGCGATGAATTTCACAGTTTCTAGCCTCGAAGTTCTTGGCCCTCCAACAATACGGCGTGACGTTTTTTCGCGCCCCACCGTCCCATCTCTCGTAAATTAAAAACGTTGAACACGGGAAGGTCTGGAGGGGGTCAGAAGCCCGGTTGGCATGGGGTTTAAGGGCCACAGCGGCGGTGGCATGAACCGAATTAAAATATAAATTAATTCTGGGACCCGCTCACTAAATTGGATTGCTCAGCGATTTCTGTCTATTTATTAACTTTAATGGCTTTTCCCGAATGGATCGCTGGATTTTTCTCCTGAAATCTCAATCGAACGCTTATTTGAAAAGAGTCATCACCGACCCCTGACCCGCGCGCGCTTCGCGTTTTCTAAATCGGGAATATTACGGGGCGGAATTAAACGAGCACGAGGCGGGGGTCTGCACCGCTCGGAGGCCGGACGCCCACTCAGCGGCGACACCGCCGATGGAACCGACAATCCACTCGCTTGCTCGGAGATCAATTTGACGACATCAGTGGAAACTCCGGCGGCCTTCACGTGGACTGCCAGGCACTTTTTTTTTATTTTTCTCGATCAGCTGACAAGTTGGTTGGGCGTCGGGTTTTTTCGGGAGATGTCACGGAAAATTGAAACACTGCTTGTTAACTGTCGCCCTCGCCACATCCCGCGATACCCCCACGTGCACCGTGGGGGTAAAACGCACCGCACGTTCAAAGCGGGGCAGCAGCGTGGTCTGTCGGTTGCTGGCGCGTTGCTGACGGCGCTTGTCGGCAGAGCGAAGGGTAGGGGGGGGGGTTCTGCGTTTGCAATGATGAGGAAGCTCCACAGAGGCCGACTTTATTTTTTCTATAACCGAGCGAGAACTCAAGAGGGCGCGATGAGTCTCACTTGTACGTGTGTATGTTGGGACTTCTTTCGCACCGTACGTAGCCAACCGTGCTAATCGGAGGTGCGGGGGGGAAGGATAACAAACTAAACACAAAAATCGGTTCTCAAGAAATTCGTTTTCAATCTAGATGTAGAAGTGCATATCTCCAGTGGCTTCCTAATTTTGGAAGGAAGAGCGTTCCAGATGGCCACAGAAGCGCACCTGAAAGCACTTGGCCCGTGGCCTTAGCCAATGCTACGGCAATGTGCGAATGTACTTATAAACTATTATACTGGTAGGAACCCACTGGTTCCACTAGCCCACAGGGGATTATTGTGTCCGTCCGTCCGTCGTGCAGGAAGGGGCTGGGAGGGGAGGGTGGGGAGGGGCTGGGTGGGGAGGGTGGGGAGGGGCTGGGTGGGGAGGGTGGGGAGGGGCTGGGTGGGGAGGGTGGGGCTGGGTGGGGGGTGGGAGGGGTGGGGCTGGGTGGGGAGGGTCTGGTCACTCCGTGGTGCCCTTATAAAACTCAACATTTAACCTACTCACGCTGGCTCATGCCCGCCCTCACAGTCGGGCATATTTGCATAATACACCATGCTGCCGTTGACCCTGGCCATTGACCGAGCAACCCAACGTTCCTACCAGCTCTCTCCACAGGAATGTGTTAATTTTACCAGGTAAGGCCCACTGAGCACCTGTATAGCGCTTTGTCATAAGCGACCCGGCCACAAGTGATAGCTCAACTCTCAACGCATGTTTCTAACGTGGAGGAAAAAAACCGGAGGACCCAGAAAAAAATCCACGCCACTAAGGGCAGAGAGACACTGCAGCGTGCACAGATCCGCAGCAGTCATTACACCCCGAGCCAATCGCTGACCATTCCTATTGAA
Source organism: Lampetra fluviatilis (assembly GCF_964198595.1). NCBI lineage: Eukaryota > Metazoa > Chordata > Hyperoartia > Petromyzontiformes > Petromyzontidae > Lampetra > Lampetra fluviatilis. Next base: position 7,299,496 of record NC_136312.1, on the reverse strand, counting down.
GGCACTTGCTCATTACTGTCCACCTCGTGATACCGAGAGTATTCAATTTACAGGCAAGTTTTTTTTTCTCCCAAAAATGCATGAAAAAATGTAAATGTAACTGTGTGATAAGATGTTAACTTGGGGAATGATGCACCTCTAATCACAGCGATAAGACATTACAGTACATTAATTTAAGTGCCCTTTCTTAAGTACGGGCGTGTGTGCAGAATTAGTAGTCAAGGGACTCTGCTCTTGTTTAATGTAAATATCGCCTGCGGTAAGATTAGCACGTTATATATCCAGGAGCTGCAAAGAGGTTTTGACAGCGACGGGGATTGCATTAAATGCGGCAGAAATGAATAATTTCACACGCAATTTCATCGACATGCCGACGACGTTCATTGCTGACAAGGCCACTTGGAATTGCTTTTCCAACTGCTGATATGGAACCCACGCCTACGATAAGCCGCCACGGCCACAGCCACAGTATTCCCAAAGAGTTGTTTTGTCGATTTACTCTACGCAATGTCAACATGCTTTCCGAATTAATGTTGCTGAAAATAACTTTACGCTGTTACTCGCCGTCTCTCTTAGTCAGATACAGAGGGGGACGGCGCGGTGGCGGGATGTTATCTCCCTCGCCTGGTATGCGGAAGGTCATGGGTTCGATCCCAACCCTGACACCTGTATACTTGGAGTTTGCGTGTGTCTCTCCGCGTGATAGCATGGAGTTTTCTCCGGGCCCTCTGGTTTTTCCCTCCACTTTAGAATCAACGTGAATTTAAGAGTATTTTGCTGCTACTATAAATTCCCACACGATGATAGACATATATATATATATTGCCCAGGTACATGCAGATTTTGCGTTTGACAGAGCCACTCCTCCTAATACGCCGGGGGTTTCTTGGAGCACCATCGAATCGTCACAACTCATCGCTAAAATAAGGGAACCCCCCCCACCCCCCCCGTGGGAGCTGTCCCTGTGCGGCACAGGGTAACTCGCACCTGGCCCTGCAAACAGCCACTGGCCTGTCAGTACATGGGCGATGGTTTCTGCCCTGAGTGTAATCCCAGTCGAGGGATTTAATGCAATGAAGCCGAGTCAAGGGCCGAGCCGAAAAAGTTTCGCGGCCACATTTGTTATTTTCTTCTGACCAACCCAAAGCAACTCAATCATCGGCCCCTGCAACCGCTTTGTCCGTGTCTTAGCGGACAGTTGCGCATCGAGGAAGTGTTTTTTTGTTACTTCTGGTTAGCTCCACCACTCACACCAGGATTGCAACAACCAATCGCAGCTTTGCAAGTGTTTGTCACGCGACGAAGGAGGACATCGCCACAAACTGCCGAGCGGACCGATGCCACGAGAGCGGAGTCGGTCTCTCTGCCGTGAGCAAACCGGTTGCGCAACCTGTTCGCAACCGTTTGCGGAGGCGCGAGCGATTCAGTTGCAAGCAACCACGTGTGCAACTGATGGCCCAGGCGGTGGACCCTGCTCAAGGCTGCACTGAACACGCAGCGCATTTAAAGAGTAACAATTTAATCGACCGCTCAAAAAAACATTGAACTGAGCACGATTGCTTCAGACACTGATCAATAAGCGTTTAATAATAATCGACACGGAAATCAAAGGCCCTGACAACCGCGGCAATAATTCAGCGGGAGACACCGGCTATTCACGAACGAGAGACTCGCCGAGTTTTCGAGGGCAGAATACTCAGCTGCGTAGATCCGGTGGCAATCCTGCTAGCTGCGCTGCCTCACTTATTCCACAGGCACCCGTCCCATTGCCCTGCAAGCGGGCATGCCTCACCTCGCACGTGGGTGCACTCGCTGCTTCACGCGACGCGGCTCGCCGAGCCTGCCTTGGCAGGCCGCTGCGATCGTACGACGGCGTCATAGTCGTCGCACGATTACCAATTAGGGGGGCTGCTGCATCGAATTTGTTTGGCGACGTGACGTCGGCAAGTGGGGAGAAGGGCCATTGCCCGAAACGTCACTGATTATTTAGTTTTTTTGTCATTTAAGGCCACACACACACGCAGCATTATTTGATGAACGCGTTGCCTTTTTTGTTACTTGATGCAGGATCAGTTCGACGCATGTAACACTTGGTGAATTGTCTCGCTACAATATTCCAGGTGTGCACGAAGGATGCTGTATCACTTCGCCGTGTGCAACACTTTGGTCATTTACCTCTTTACAATTCTGGGAGGTGTGTCGGAGCCACATTGCGGCTACTTCTCGAGGCTGGTTTTGAAACTTTCCTGCGTGGTTTCTGTGAGCCTGCGAGTCCACAGTACGGCCCCACGTGACCCTGGGAGTCCATGGTACGTCCCCCAGGTGACCCTGCGAGTCTGCTATACTTCTCCAGGTGACCGTAAGAGTCTGCTGTACGTTCCTAGGTTAGCCTACTAGTCTGTGACACTTCTTCAGGTAACCTGCGAGTCTGTGATACTTCTCCAGGTGACCGTGCGAGTCTGCGGTACATCCCCAGGTGACCCTGGGAGTCCACGGTACGTCCCCCAGGTGACCCTGTGAGTCTGCGATACTTCTCCAGGTGACCGTAAGAGGCTGCGGTACGTCCCCAAGTGAGCCTATTAGTCCGCGGTACTTTTCCAGGTGACCCTGCTACTCTGCGATATGTCGCCTTACGTGAGCCCGCGAGTCCGCGGTACGTGCGGGCGGGCGAGGGTACGTACCCACGTCGGAGAGGTCGCGCAGCGAGCTGCTGAGCGTGCTGCGCTTGAGGCCCTCGCCGGCCGCGTAGCCGTAGCCGTCGTCCATGCTCGCCCGCCCCCCCAGCGCGCCGTTGTTGCTGGCGCCGCGGGCCCGGCACCGAGCGCCGCTCTCCTTCTTGCTGCCCGAGCGGCCCTGGGCCTGGCCGCCCCCGCGCACGACGCCCTTCTGCTTCTCCAGCTCGGCTGTGGCGGCGGCGGCGACGGTGGGAGGGTGGTAATGCGGCCGCACGGCACATGCGCACACAAGACGCTAGGTTGGCGCACGCGTGTGATATATATGCGCAAGACACGAGGATGATTCACGCGTGTGATGTACGCGCGCAATTTACGACAATGCACGCGCGTGATGTGTACGGACAATCCATGCATATAACCCACACACGCAACACGATGCACCCCCTGCGATCGCTGGCCTCATGGCTTTGCGGGAGCCTCGGTATGTCTACCGTAACCCAAGATGTACTGATAAAGTTATTTTACTTTAGCGCTTTTCCGATTCCGTTCCGATGACATGCGCAAGCTTGTCGTCAGTGAACATTGATGACTGGACTGTACAGGGTGGTCCAGATGTCTTGTGACCCCCCCCCCCAATTAATTGACCTCAAACATTTGTTTTCCTTTGAATATTAATTTCTGTTTCAAACATAAACCTTACTTTCGAAATATAACGAGTTTTAAAGAATGACATGGGGGTCACAAGACATCTGGACTACCCAGCCCAGGTGACTCCTGATGAGGACGATGGGACAGGCCGCGGTTTCTGAACGTGGATCACACGTGCAGTTTTTCCGTGCTGGTGGTCTGCGCAAGGCCGGGCGGGAGCCTCTGTACAGGCAACGCACGCATCTTCCCGTCGTTGGTAAATCTATTGGCACGCACGCGCGGTAATCATTTATGAATCGTGATGGGACCTTAAAGACGGAGCTGCGGAGGACTGCTCAGGCCGGTTGGTGCATTGATCAGCTACTGTCGCATGCCAAGCCTGCTAATGGATGGTTCCCCTAATTCACTATTAGTTGCACTTTTCTAATTGGGAAAATTGGATTTACAGACTCGCGCATGCGTGCGTTTGTGTGCGAGCGTGTGTGTGTGTGTGCGAGCGTGTGTGTGTGTGTGCGAGCGTGTGTGTGTGTGTGTGTGCGAGCGTGTGTGTGTGAGCGTGTGTGTGTGTGTGTGCGCGTGTGTTTGTGTGTGTGCGCGTGTGTGTGTGTGTGTGCGCGTGTGTGTGTGTGTGCGCGTGTGTGTGTGGGGAGCCACGGGGGAATAGTTTGGCACGCTGGGCTACGAACCTGGTAAACTGGGTTCGATTCCCTCCCACTGCCGACATCGGTGATGAATATCTGACCTAAAGGGCTTGACCTAGAGTAAGGGGATGAGCTCGAACAAGGGATGACCGAGAGCCACTTCATGAGACTCTGCAAAAGCTTTTGTTGGTCTGGTGTCAACTAGGGCATCTTGCAGAAGGAAGCGATGGATTTGTCTCCACGTCCTCCGGTTTTTTCCCTCCAACATTTAGAACCAACGTGCGTTCGATACGCCACAGTGGCGAGATTTTGACTCCCTCACTTGGTATGCAGGCGATCGTGGGTTCGTTCCCGACCCTTGTCCCTGTAAATTTGGAGTTTGCGGCGTCTCTCTGCCCGTGGTGGCGTGGATTTTTCTCCGGCTCCTCCTGTTTTCCCCTCCACATTGAGAGTATTTGGCTGCTATAAATTTCCACGTGGTAAGCCGCTTCGTTGAGCTATCATGCGTGGCCAGGTCGCTTCTGAAAAAAGAGCATTATAGTACCAGTGGGCCTTACCTGGGAATATAAGATAACATAGTTTAGTCGTTTAATTTGTAGTTTTTTTGTGTTTAGCCATTCTATGCAGCTGCCGGTGCGACGTCTGCACTACCCCCCAGGGAGTTTTCTCTCTAAGGCCCCGGGGGTGGGGGGGGGGGGGGGTGCAAGGGGGGGGGGGGCGTCCCCCCGTTGCAGACAACGTACTCTCAATGCGGTGCTTCTCCATCTCCTGAACCTCGGCGATCGACTCCTTCAGGTCGTCCACGAACTTCTTGCGGTCCTGCGGGTTCGGGGCGTTGAACAGCGCCAGCACCTTGGTCTCGGCGCCCGGCACCGCCGACATGATCTTGATGCCGTGCGGGTAGACTGGGCGGCAAGAGACGACCCCGCGAGAGGGCACACGTTTGAGATATCGGCACGCGTCGGTCGGTAAAAGTACAGGGTTGAGAAAATCTAAGCGGTCGGTCGTTCCGTGAAAAACCGCGCCCATACAATGACCGTGGCGATAACTTGGTTGCAAAAAAAAAAATAAACAAAAAAAATTCTCTGCCTATTCACAAATACGAAGGAGGTATCATCAGAGCGATGCAATTGCGCCACTCTTCATGACGCAATTGCCTGGCTCAACCACCTCAATGTCAAAGCTGTCACTCTCCATCTCCATCGGCCGTACGAAATAGAAACGTGACAACGATTCTGTATTTGCAACCAGGACGCAAGCTCAGCCAGTGGTGGTGCGTGCCCAGGGGATCACACAGAGGTTGAACTATCAACACAGTAGAAGCCATCTTAACGACAGTTATTGGTTCCGTGAAACAGGTCGTTAAGTGATTTGTTCGTTAAACGAGTATAGGGAATACATGTTAAAAGCTTAATTCTTCCGACAGCATGGAAAGTTACCCTTTTTCACCCAAAAAACGTACTTAATAATATTTAAACAATGAATATAAATACGTAAAGATACTAACAACATTATAAACACACGATATTAAAATAAACATGGTTAATCAATGCATTAATTTATATTTATTGTACCCACAATAGCTAATCCATAACAGGGGAATGGTCGGTAAGTCTACACATTGGGATCTATGGAGGTCCGTCTTTAAGCGATTAGTCGGTCACAGGGGTAGTCGTTAAGAGGGGTTCTACTGTACCGTTAAAGTTATGCACCCCCAGAAGATCGTGGGACTGATGTCTGTTTAAATCAATAAATATAGATGGAGATGTAACACGAAGTGGTGGAATATGCCAGGGCGTCAATCATTCACGCGGAGGGCCTCCTCACGCTCACTCGCACACTCACACTGGTTCTCGAAGAGGTGGACCTGCATCCCGTAGAGGGAGAACGACTGCCGGAAGCTGTACATCACCGCGTTCTTCTTGCGCTGGAAAATCTTGGTCACCTGCAGGAGAAATCCCACGGGAAGAAACTAAACCGAGGCGTCACTGAGACCGCCTTTGTATGATTGCACTCGGGTTCGGCTTCAAACGATCACGACAATCGCGATTTTTTTTAATATAGGTGAACGTGCAGAGCTGTCGCTCACTCTCAGACAAAGACGCAGAGTGAGACGGAATTATTCGGAGGAGCGGGAATTCACACACGAGTGGGAGGGCAGCCAGAACCGACGCCAATAATTTCCCAAGCTCTGTGATCCTATATTTGTAGATTTGGCCAACGCCATTCACGAGTACCCGGAGAAAACCCACGTGCGGGGTGGAGGGGAGGGATGATACTCGATCCCTGTACAGATGGAACTGTCGGCTAACTATATATGAATTGTGCTACTCGCAGAGTCGAGTTCCGAGGCGATGATACGTGCGCCGACATACCTCCCCGCAGGTCAGCAGAGCCTCGCAGGAGTTGCTTCTGAAATTACTTCCATAGGCCTCGACACCAGACTGCGCTCTTTCGCCCTCGGTACGGCATGCATCGATCATCCATTGAATTTTAAATATTATTCCTGAGAGCTAAGCTAGGATGGCTGAAGTGAAAATGCAAATTTACATGGTGGCACGATCTGTGTGAGATGCCCCCTTCCTCCGCCCCCCCTCCCCCATCAAACCACCTGCAGCTGCGAACACGAGGGGGTGGGTGGCGATATTTTACACACACCACATCAGGTACTCATTTGAGGCTTAGTCGACCTAGGGGAGGCCCAGGACCGGTTCAGATAATCGTCATTGGGTGTTCGCCGTGAGCGCGAATCGAACCCAGGTCGCCAGGTTCGTAGCGCAGCGCGCTAACCGCTACATCGCCGCTCCATACACACACACACACGCAGACAGACGCATGCAGACAGATGCACACACGCGCGTGCGCACCACGAGGAGGTCGTTGAAGAGGAAGATCTCCCTCTGGTGGAGCCCCAGCTTCTGCGGCTTGGTTGGGTCGGGAACCTCGAAGAGACGGCAGTAGCAGACGAGACGGCGGTGTGGCAGTGACAGGGCCTGCACAGTGCCGGTCACCCGCACCATCACCGCACAATCATCATCCTCGTCATCGCCGTTACTGCACTTACTTATTAACCCGGGAAAAGTAGAGTACTCGAATACGGGAGATAATCGTCTAAGCAATATTACGCTTCTACATCATTAGACCTCCTTTGCCAGTACTTTGATAGTGCGTTGTCTTTGAGCTGTACGCCTTTTGGCGTCCTCTGGTCGAGCACCAATTGAGACGAGGCTCAAAAGAAAGCCGTCCCTGGTGTGGACCAATCAGTTTCAAGGACAATGCATATATTATCAGTGTGATGTTTTTGCATTTTGACCACAAGTATTGTGGTTAATGCACATATGATTCCTTGTAAAAAAGGTTTCAGTTTTGTTGCCAGAAAAAATGGGAAAAACCCTATTATAATATTACGCTTGTGTACCCAGGAAAGGCCTCATTGAGTCTGAAGCCTCTTTCTTGTTCAGGTCGTGTCACGTTTTTCGCAGCAGCAAGGGGTGGAGGAGGGGGACGTTTAGAGTGTATTTGGCGACTGCTATACATTTCCACGTGGTGACAGGCCGCCACTTTGTTGAGCTGTCATGTGTGGCCAGGTCGCTTCTGACAAAGGAGCTGTATAACGACAGTGAGCCTTACCTGGTCAAATAAAAATATATAAAGTTTAGTTTAATGGTTTAGTACTGCGGGTATTTTAACCTTCAAAACACGACCACTGCGTGCTCGTCTGATTCACGGTGGACGTCAACTATCCCGTGACATCACTCGTAAGAGTTATGAAAGTTAACGTCGTTTCGTCTTAGTTAAGACCACGAGGGATGTCTGAAGAAGAGGAAGTGTTCTACAAAATATTTACCTGGATCTTAAAAACAAACCAAAATACGCAAACAGTTCCTTCTTATTGTTTCCTTTTCGTCCTGACAGCGCTACATTTCATCGATGATTCGTGGCTACAGGAGGCGATACGTATTCTCATTTCAATGCCTCATCAGCATTTAACAATCTTCTAATCAGTCTCTCAACAACAAATCATCATCATCGTTTCATATTTACGCCATGTCACGGCCATGTGCCAACGCACATCGCCGTGTTCTGTTTAGAACTCCTTTGCAAACGTTTGCAACATTGTTTAGAATCTACTTCAGCTCACTGTAGCGGAGTTCACTTCACCAGCCAGCGAGATCCGGGAAAACAATTTGGAAGCTGCGGAGCCAAACCTCCTTGTCATCGTCTTGTCACGTGAAGACGAACAAAAGCCGTGGGCGAAAAATAGGCGAGCAAAATAACATCGCAAGCCTTGCGCAACCCCCCCCCACCACCCCGAGCTGCAAATATCTTTCACCCGGAGCCAAGAGAACACGATTACGTTAAATGCCAAACTTGGTGCGCACAAAATTGTGGAGTACGTGCCCAGGGTCGTTT